>NC_068575.1:48848120-49489348 GCF_025698545.1 Gossypium raimondii
TAACTAAATTGTGTACATTTATATGTTTGAATTAAATGTTGTATATGTGAATATTGAATTTTATAATTGTTATGTTTATGAAATTAATCAAATATCAGAAAAATGCTCGATAAATATTAAAACCTGTTTGAATACATGAAAATCGATTGGATACAAGGCTCCCATATTAGTTGTGGTCTTGCATATGTTGCAGACACACCATAGCTCAAAAGGGAGTCCTGTTATTAGCTCTCATGAGCATCCTGTTATATGGTTTTTGCGAGCTTCCCGTTATAGCTCTTCGGAGCGTCCTGATAGGTTGTGATCCTACCTGTGTTGTGGACACACCTTAGCTCTTATGAGCATCTCAATATATGGCTCTTCGTGAGCTTCCCGTTAAATTGGATCTTTGTGAGCTTCCCGATATGGCACGCTTGGACTTCTCGACATATGGCTATCCAGAGCTTCCCAATTAATGACTCTTTAGAGCTACCCGTTATAGGCTCGTATGAGCTCCTTGAACACGGATCTTATGAGCTTCCTGTTTTAGCTCGGATAAGTTTCCCATTTATGTGCTTTTATAAGCACTCCCGGATATGAGTTGATGGATTTACCATATTGTACATTTCGTGTGTACTGCCCATGTATCCATCGATATTTTAAATGATTTAGCGGGTAAAGTTTTCATATGAGATGATATGAATTCAATATGAGTGACTATGAGAAATACTTGATATACAAAAATATGATATGTACATGTTCACTAGAAACTAGAAATGATAAATGTATGTACGTGGAAATGGAATATTGATGAGCTCATCTATATTTCTTGGTATTTATATGAATTACAATACTAACATGTTTGATAAAGATATATATGTGTTTAGGTTATTGATTACATTGATTTAGGTGTGCTATGTATGCTTATTTTAAATGAACATGATTGGTAAGTTAAATTCCTGTTATACGAACTTACTAAGCATTAAATGCTTACTCGATTTTCTTTTCTCTATTTTATAGTACTTGGAAGCTCGTGAAGGCTGGACGTGGTCAGAGCAACATCACACTATCCTTTAGCTCGTTTTGGTATAAATAGCAAACTTATTTTGGTATAATGGCATGTATAGACTAAGTTGGCAAATGATGGCATATATATAGTTGATTGTAACAAGCCATTGGAATGGCTAGTGATGGTATGTTTGATGTATATGTAGGAGGTTATATCATGTTTAATATATATATGTGCTTGGTATGATAGATTGAATTTTGATAAACCTATATGATTATATAAATAGGTAAGTTTGAATACTTAAAATACATATGATGATATATCATGCATAAGAATGGTTTTAGGCTTGGTTTTAATGTCTTGAATTGGTTGGTGAATGTATTCAAGTTTTGTTGTAGGTTGAAGGAAAATATGGGTGAGAAAAGTGGCATTGAAAATGATCTATTTTCGTCCATACGGGTAGACACACGGGCATGTGTCTCAACTGTGTGTGACACACGGTCATACGCTTGGGCATGTGGTTTGGCCGTGTGTCCCCTGCATCCTTAAAATTGAGAAATAGAATGCCCAGATATTTTCACATAGGTAGAGACACGGCCATATGTCTCAACTTTGTATGACACACGGCCTAGCGCACGGGCTTGTAACTTGGTCGTGTGATCCCTACACCTAATTTTTGAATATTAAATTGTCCACAACCTAGCACACGATCGTGTGGATGAACGTGTGACCCAAATTAGACAGTTACACGGGCATGGACACGGGCTGGAACACGACTATGTGCCTCAGATAGAATGCCCACACAGTCTAAGACATGGGCGAGTCACTTGGCCGTGTGAGCCACACGGCTTGGCCACACGGGCATCTGTCCCCTACACCTAAGCAAAAATTTATAAATTTCACGAAAGATTCTCTGAATGAATCATTTTGGATATGAATAGTAAATTATATGAATTTTTCTGTAATTGATCTGTAAACTTTGGTAATACTCCATGACCTTATTCTGGCGACTGAGAGGGATTAGGGGTGTTACAAACACAACCTTTTTCAAAAAAGAAAAGAAGAAATAACAAAAAGAAAACAAATAAAGGGGAAGAGGAGAATGTCCAAAAAGAAAGAAAAGAAAAAAATAAACACTAAGTAAAGAAGATAATTATCTAAACCTTTAAAAAAAACAAAAAAAATGGTCCCTCAAAACACTCCTAGGGGCTTGAACCCGGGACCAAAAGGCACACTAACACACTACCAACCACCAGACCAACAAACCCATTCTATCATTTAAACACGCAACTAAACACAATAGCACAACCAACTCACTAACCCTAACCATAAGGCTTAAAACTTCTAACCTCAAAATTCGGAGTGTTACAATTTTAATGCGAGATAGGGTGGATTTTTTTAAACGAGTATTGAGCAGTTATAGATCTAAGGTAATTGTTTGCCTTATCTTGTTTCACTATATAAAATTATTATTTTATCCCTTTGTATATAACTATTAAAATGGTAAAGATGTAATAATGAATTGTAGAAAAAAACTCATGTTATATGTTTAAGTATTACCTGCCTTTAAAAAGATTAAAAATATAAAAGATAAATAGTAAAAATTAAATTGAAACAAAGTGAGATGGGGTGGGGCGAGGATGAATGCATCTAATATCCATGGAGGTGATAGTGGTTTTCAATGTTATACATCCATAGTGGAGTGAAACCAATGGTGAACCAAAATGTGCTAACTGTGGAGCGATGATTAATTTAGCAACATTCGCCCCCGTCTTACTCTATTGTCATCCCAAAATACAATCAATCCTTTTTAAAACAACCTTATTTGTTAGGGTTGAAATTTCACATACTTTTTCACTTTCCAACAACTAATTTTCATCCCCCAACGAGTCCAAACAACTAGAAACTCATTTCTTGATGTAAATACAACCAGTCCTCTCTACAACAATTTTATTCGTCTGCTAAAGTTTTGGATGTTATAAGAAGCTGGTTGCTGTACACCTATAATAACATATAAGATGTCTATATTATATTATATTAATATTATTATTAAATAGCGATATTTAGATAGTATATATTTAATAATATTTACAAATGTAATTTCATTTATGAAGGATTATTTTTATTCAATATAAATTTGGTTTATATATTTTTATATAAATTTAAAATTTTATTGAAATAGCATCTTAACTAAAATTTATTATTTTTATTTCACTTAAGAAAATAATTAATTTTTTTTAAAACTTTAGACAAGAGGCTATTATAGAAAACTAATTTAATAGGGAGTCTTCATATTTTATGGTTGTTGTTATAGATAAAAATTTTGTCACACCATCACTTGGCGAACCGATATGTTTGGAAGGTTGTACTAGTGAAATCGCTTAAGTCGCGACATTTAGACTGGTTTGCATTGATGAATTCCCTAGCAAAGTATTTCTCTAAGCTTTGCCAACTTTGCGAACTCTGATTTCATAGTTGGCGAGTTCTTTGTTTGGCAAGATCCTTATTTGGTGGATTCTTTCGCTAATAAGTTCACCACCTGTGTTTTGTGTTACTTTAAATGTATTAGTGTGTTAGAAATAGTGGTTAGTGGGACACGTGTATGTAACACCCCTAAAATATATATTTTTGTTTGTAAAAATATGACACAAATATCTCTCTGCTTCTGTGGTTAAGTGTTCTAGGTGTGTGTAGAAGGTCCCAAGTTCAAGCCATGCCTTTGGTGGAATTTTGGAATTTTTTTCTGATTAAAGCCTTATCCTTGTTCAAATGATCCTACTGGTTCAAATGGTAATGGAGTTGGAGTGTTGACGGTTCTATGTTTGAATCTCTGCACAAGCGAGAATGTTAATCTTTTTACTCGGTTTCCTAGAAGAGTTGTGTAGAAGATGGATTCTGAGTAGTGGATTGTTGTTAGTGGGTAGTTAATTGAGAGAAGATAGGGGAGTTGGGATTTGGGGAGTTATTAGGATTATTTTTTTTATTCTTTTCAAAATTTTTTTCTCTCTTTTTCTTTCCAAAATTTTGATGTCGACTTTTTTCTTCACTTTTCTTCTTTAATTTTTTGCAGCTTCCTGTTGGATTTTTAGCAGTCAGTCATCGCTTTTGCATTCGTGGCTCTTTTTCATCTGGTAAGTGATCTCTTTTGGTCTTATTCCTTTGATTTGGGGTCTAACAATGTCTGTTTATGGTAGTTAATCGATGTATCCTGTGTTTATGAGAAGATCAAGGTGTTGGGGTTTCCTAGTCGGCGCTTTAAACGTGCGGATTAACGTTGCTCGACCTAAGGTAAGATTTTAGTCAATTTAAGTAGGTTGTCCATCACTTTTGGTTCAGTTTAATGTCATTCTGAGTGTTTAATTCTGGGTTCGTTTGGTCAATTTTGGGTATTGGAGTGCTCGGGTGTGTTGTTTCAATGAAACAAAACCAAGTGTGTACCCGAAACACAAAAATAAGGGATTCGACGAAAAGCTGAAATTACTTGTTGTTTGGACAACAACAGTAGGCTAACTTTGAAAAATCATCATAAATTGTGGAAATCGAATTAGAGGATTAAAAAAGTATTGTATTAAAGATATTTGAGTCTAGTTTCTCATAAAAGAAACGAAGTAAGCAAAAGAATTTCATATTGTGAGATATTTGAATTTTAGTGAGACAGGGTGAGAATGATTTCGAAATTCTCTATCCTAACTTTGGAAAATTATTAAAAATTGTATAAAAATAATTATGGGTTAGAATTTATATGTTTTACTATTATTTGTGAGAATTTTTCTGTAATTATGGTCTTTACAAATTTTGGTTTAAAATTTGGATTTTATATGATTTTATGATTTAAATCTACTAGTGTTAGGTAAAACTCGAGTTGTCAATTGAAATTAATGTTTTATAAAAAATAACACGGATAAGCAATCTGTTTAAAAGCTTCCACAATAAAAATAAAAAAAAAAGTTTTGAAATTAAATAATGATTTATAAATGAATAATATTTCGAAAACGAACGACACGATTTGAAGTTAACATAAGATAATAAAAAAATGGTTAAATAGAAAAGAGGATTTAGCGACGAAATTTTTTTCGAAAAGTACTACCATGTGACGTCGTCAGATTCGAGCATAACCTCTATTCCGGGTTTGGGGTGTTACATTTGTGGTATCAGAGCTAGGTTACAAAAATCTACTGTGGGTGTGGGTTTTTAAGACGTGATTTCTGAGAACTGATTTCTAAATGTTTTAACTGAAAGTGTGGTACATCGAGTCTCCGACGCCAATCCTGTAAGTCATCTGAATTGATATCTGTTTAAAAACTGAAAGTGCTAAAGATAGTATATACTGAGACTACTATAGATAGACTGTACTGAAAACACTCAGGTTAGTGTATACTGATACTGTAGTAAAACCGATAAACACTGATAGACACTGTGTCGTACGAAAATAAACTCTAAACTACTGAAACTGTTTCCATAAAACATCTACTAATAACTATTGAACTGTAAACTGATTCATAAAGCTTTTAATACAAATAAGCGCGACTAGACGATGAGCGTACTTGGTACTCACGGATGAGGTACTAGAGGCCGAGGTAGAGGTCGTAGAGGGGCTTGAGCTGAGTCCTCTTCACTGGGTAGTATGTCAAATCTGGACACTAGCGAGATGCCGGTGTCGCTTGTCACTAAGACTGGGTCACAAGACCGAATGGTTGGGGACGATGCATTGTCCCAGGCTATGCTAATGATTTTGGAGAGGGTCGTTGGGCCCAATACTGGATTTGGGGGCCGACGGTTGGTTACGGAACAACTCCAATCCAATGGAGCTGAGCTCTTCAGGGGTGTCATTGGGGTCACCTTAATGTGGCCGAATATGAGGCCGAGTTTTTGAGACTGAGCCGCTATGCGCGAGGTATGGTAGCATTTGAGTATGAGCGATGTGTCTGCTTTGAGAATGACCTCAGAGATAATTTGAGAGTTCTGATAGCCCAGTAGGGGGAGTGAGATTTTTTGCCCTGGTCGAGAAAGCGAAAATCGCCGAGGAGGATATGAAGGTAGTCATGATCGGAGAACGTCAGAACTACTTATCTAAGTGATATCTGCACTGGTGGCAGAGAAGTTGGTTCGTAAGGGATGTGAGGCATTCTTGGTCTATGTAAGTGTTTCGGATTCTAGGGACTCTACAGTTAAGGATATCAGAATGGTAAAGGATGTTCCGGACGTCTTTCCTTACAAGCTACCAGGTTTACCTCCAAATCGTGAAGTGGACTTTGGGATAGAGCTCCTTCCTGGTACAGCACCGGTGTCCATTAACCCTTATAGAATGGCACCAAAAGGGCTTCTTGAGCTTAAGGCCGAGATTCAAGAGTTACTGGATTGTGGGTTCATCCGTCCTAGTGTGTCTCCGTCGGGAGCACTAGTATTGTTTGTGAAAAAGAATGATGGATCCATGCATATGTGTATTGACTACTGTCAATTGAACAAGCTGATCATCAAGAATAAGTACCTTCTATTGAGGGGCTTTGTATGCGTATACGTATGTGTTCAAATATCTACGCGAGCGAGAATGTTAATCTTTTTACTCAGTTTCCTAGAAGAGTTGTGCAGAAGATGGATTTTGAGTAGTGGATTGTTAATGGGTAGTTAATTGAGAGAAGATAGGGGATTTGGGATTTGGGGAGTTATCAGTATAATTTTTATTTTTTTATTCTTTTCAAAATTCGTTTCTCTCTTTCTCTCCAAAATTCTAATGTCGATTTTCTTCTTCAGTTTTCTTCTTCGATTTTTCACCGCTTCCTGTTGAATTTTTTGTAGTCAATCATCGCTCTTGCGTTCGTGGCCCTTTTTCATTTGGTAAGTGATCTCTTTTGGTCTTCTTCCTTTGATTTAGGGTCAAACAACATCAGTTTATGGTAGTTAATCGATGTATCTTGTGTTTATGAGAATATCAAGGTGCTGGGGTTTCCTAGTCGACGCTTTAAATGTACGGATTAATGTTGCTCGACCTAAGGTAAGATTTTAGTCGATTTAAGTTGGTTGTCCATCACTTTTGGTTCGGTTTAATGTTGTTTTAAGTGTTTAATTCCGGGTTCATTTGGCCAATTTTAGGTATTGGAGTGCTCGAGAGTGTTTTTGTAACGAAACAAAACCAGGTGTGTACCCGAAACACAAAGATAAGGGACTTGGCGAAGAGCCGAAATTGCTTGCTGTTTGGATAGCATCAGTAGGCTAACTTTGAAAAATCACCATAAATTGTGGAAATTGAATTAGAGGATGAACAAAATATGATATTAAAGATATTTGAGTCTAGTTTCTCATAGAAGAAACGAAGTAAGCAACATAATTTCATATTATGAGATATTTGAATTTTAGTGAGATAGAGTCAGAATAATTTTGGAATCCTCTGTCCTGACTTTAGAAAATTATTAAAAATTGTATAAAAATATTTATGGGTTTGAATTTATATGTTTAAAATCCTGAGCGAGTCTATTTTCAAAAGAAACAAACGAGATCATCCAAATTCTCTACAAGAAGATAATTAATTTTTAGTGTAGAAAGGTCGAAACTATCAGACTGCAGAACAGAGAAAAATTTAAAGAATAAACTGTACTTATTGGCTAAACCAAAAATTCTAAAAATTTTATGGTAAGAATATATGTGAGTCTAGTTTCAGGGAAAATTTGCGTATCTTAATTCGGAATTCTGTAGCTTAAGATACAAATAATTTAGCAACAGTGACTCAAGTAGACAACTTTGAAGGACCATATAAGTAAATAGTGGAAACACATATGAATAGTTATCTAGCACGGGTTACATTAAAATGGATCACGAGGCCAATGACAATCTGGGCCATGTGGGCGACACGGGCGTGTGGGCCTACACGGGCGAACATCATGGGATTGTAGGCCCATTTTCACTGTTTGACTAATAAGGTTGCATGGGTTGCACGGGTCGCGAAAGTCGAATGTGAACCTACTGTAGAGTCAGTAAGCTTACTTGTAACAACCCGATTTTGGGCCTAGTCAGAACAGTGGTTTCGGGACCACAAATCCGACGAGGAAAAAAATATTCTTATTATATTTTTATGGTCTACAATTTCACAGAATAATTTCGTGAAAATTTCGTTCGAAAATTTTAAATTGGACCAATTGTTATGAAATTTTAAATTGAAGATCCTTATATGGTAATTAGACCAATGGTTAAGTTGGTGGACAAAAATGGATACGGTTAGACATGTTTCCAACGTTTTTCATTAAGGGTATTTCAGTCATTTAGTAATTAAAATGAATTAAAAACAAATTTAAAAGCTAATTTTCGTCCATCTTCAAGCTAGGGCTGAAATTTGCATGGAGAAACCATGGCTAGGGTTTTTTGAGCTTCCAAGCTCGATTGTAAGTCCGTTCTAGCCCCGTTTTTAATGATTTTCACGTTTTTGAAATCCTTGTAACATGATTTATTTATTTCTACCATTTATTTAGATATGATGAAGATCTAGGTTTTGACCTATGTTAGAAATTTGTGCATTTTGATGGTTAATGGTAGATTATGCATGTTTATGGTTAGAGAAACAACTTTTACTAAGTGATTTTCGATGAAAATGCATAAAAGGACTAGGTTGTAAAATGTGTGTAAGTGTGTGAATAAGTGAAAATTGTGGACTGCTAGTTATGAAAATGGTTTGGCTAGGCCTAAAATGTAAGGAAATTGAATAAAAATTATTTTACGAGCCTAGGGCAAAATCATAATTTTGTGAAATTTTAGGGGCAAAAATGTAATTTTTCTAAAGTATGATTTTTGGACTAAATTGAATAATGTGAGTGTTAAATAAGTTTGTATGTGAATAATGCATTGTTTTAATTTTATTTAATATATTGTTGAGATACGATTGAATAAAGAATAAATTTTTGATGTAGATTACAAAAATGTGGTTAAATTTGAAAAAGTTGGTAAAATGTTGTAAAATAAGGTTCCTGATTGAACACTCGGATTAGATTGGGATTCATTGAATGTAAGGGGTTGCTAAGTGCAGATTCCCCGAATCACTGATCAAAAAGGGGTTGCTAAGTGCAGATTCCCCGAGGGTTGCTAAGTGCTGATTCCCCGAATTATTGATTCTAAATGTGGTTGCTAAGTGTTGATTCCCCCAATTATTGATTCTAAGGGTGGTTTCTAAGTGTTGATTCCACCGTATCCTTGATTGTGAAAGGGGTTGCTATGTGCTGATTCCCCGTATCACTGAATATAAGTTGGTTGCTTAGTGTCGATTCCACCGAGTAACGGTTAATATTTCAAAGTGCTCATCGGAGAAATTGGACAAGTGAAAGTACATGTGAAATGAATAAGATTACGTGATGAATATTGGGTTCGATATTTAATCGACCCTTGAGTAAGATGATATGAAGTAATGAAACTATTAAAGAGTAAATTTAGAAATAAAATAGTTTTGAACAATAGTAGTTGTATGACTTTGAAAAATCACCAAAAATGGTGGAAATTGAATTAGAGGCTGAATAATATATGAAATTAAATTTTAATAAGTCTATTTTCACATAAAAGAGACAGAGCAAGCAAAATATTTTTATATTATGAGATATTTGAATTTTAGTGAGACAAGGCCAGAATCATTTCAAAATCCCTTGTTCTAAATTTGGAAAATCATTAAAAATTTTTAAAAAATAATTATGGGCTAAAATTTATATTTTTATAATTCTGAATGAGTCTATTTTCAAAAGAAACAAATGAGAACATTATTTGAATTCTGTACAATGAGATAAATAATTTTTAGTGAAGAGGGGTTGGAACTGTCGAGCAGTGAAACAGGGGAAACTTTAAAGAATAAACTGTATTTATTGGCTAAGTCAAAAATTATGAAAATTTTATGGTAAAAAGATATATGAGCATATTTTTGTGGAAAATTAATGAATATTAATTTGGAGCTTTATAGCTCGAGATATAAATAAATTAGTGACTCTGACTCAGATAAACAACTTAAATTTACATACAGGAAAATAGTGAAAGTATGGATAATGTGGTTTAAGTGTGGTATATACATTAAGGATGTGGAATGGAGAGGAGGAGGAGAAAATTGGAAAATATATGATTTATTTGTGTATAATTAGTCATTTGTTCGATTATAATTGATAAACGATGAAATAGAAATGACGCTTATATTTGTGCATTATTGGTCATGGTTTAAACTCATGTGAGAAAATAAAGTTTCATAGTATGTGTGTATGGTATATTGGGTATATGATTTGGCATGAAGTAATTTCATGAATGGTTTATGAATTAACTCATGTTGGTAAGTTTGATACATGAACAAATGTTGTGCTCATCCATGCTTATAATGCTTATGCTATATGTTTATTTGGCTAACATATTTGGTGTATATGCTTAGGCTTTGGCCAAGTTGTGGCTGGATTATGCCACATTAAACTTATAAGTTATGCATTGAAATGGTAAGTGCCAAAATGGAAATATGCATGTGATCAAGAAAGGGCTGATAAGATTTAAATTATGTAATCTCTAATGAAATGATTTTTCATGTGGTTAGTTCCAAAAAGCATTATGTTTAAATGCACTAGCTTGCGACTATGGTTGAATGATATGTTTATGTCTTGTGTGATATCCATAGGAAACGAGTATAAAAAGGTAATGAAGTAGTAAGTTCATACTTGAAGTGTAAAATGACGAAAAAGGGGATAATTAGTTGAATTGATGTTGTTATTTAAGCTAAAGTGATATTTTCATTGCAAAATTGAGAATTTCATAGATGTGTTAATGAATGGTATAATCGATAAACATTGAGTTAAATGGTAAATACGTATTAGTATTGATCTTAATGATATTGAATTGTAAGTGAATTAAAAGGAAATTGCTAGTGATATGATTTGAATTGTAAGCATGAGAAATTGTGAAATGAATGAAAAGGAAATGAATCATTGAATTGCATGAGCATGTATCGGGTCTAGTAGGCCCTATTTATTATGAATATAATATTTTGAGGATATACAGTGAAGAATTATAAAAGTATGTTAATAATTTGAAAATTTTAATTTAGATGAAATTTTATAACTCGGTTCAATACGTTTACAAGTGTATGTGTTCTCGTAATGCCTCGTACCCTATTCCGGTGTCGAATACGGGTAAGGGGTGTTACATTACCTAGACCCCTAATTGACTGAAATGACTATATGACTAATATGATTAAGCATGATGATGTCCCACTGATTTGATACTGTATGCCTTGTTTACATGCATGATATTATGTTATAGCATGTTATATTTGCATTGGGTTGGGGGATTATAATGTTTGGAGGAAGTGTACTGAAAGGCCTCGAGCCTAAAGGCTCGATGGGTAGGATTTTTGTGACTGCATATATGTTACTGCTACAGATATTGTGATGGGCTAAAGCCCTACTGCATGACCATTTTTGTACTGAGATGGGCTAAGGCCCAAACTGGACTGATACTGATACTAATACTGAAAAGGGCTTAATCCCAGACTATGATTATTTTTTTACTGTCTGTTCATTTGTATGGGGATTACACACTGAGTTTACATAAACTCACCCCTTCTGTTTAATCTGTATAGGTAATCCCTAGATATAGGCGGATCGGTGCAGCGGAGGACTCAGTGGTGGCCACACGACTTCTTTTACACTGTTTACTACCTATTTATGATTTTACTTTTATTTTGGAGTATTTAGATTTTATACGATTTTCTGATTTAAATCTGCTAGTGTTAGGTAAAACTCGGGTTTTCAATTGAAATTAATGTTTTATCAAAAATACCACGAATAAGCAAACTATTTAAAAGCTTTCGCAATAAATAAAACGTTTTGAAATTGAATAATGATTTCTAAATGAATAATATTTTGAAAATGAACGACATGATTTGAAGTTAACATAAGATAATAAAAAAATGGTTAAATAGAAAAGAGGATTTAGCGGCGACATTTTTTTCGAAAAGCACTACCATGTGACATCGTCAGATTCGGCCATAACGTCTAGGTCGGGTTTGAGGTGTTACAGTTTAAGTCACATGGTGTAACACCCCTATACTTGACCCGACTGTCGGGTCCAAGCAACGGGATGTCACAATCTGCCGGAGCAACTACAGACAAATTTACAGTAAAAACATCATTTCACATCATAAATCATGCAATAAAAAATAGTTCAACATTGAATATCATGAACATTCATTTCTAGGTCTTATTCAAGCATACAGATGCTTTACAGTCAATCCGATATCAAATAATGACCTTTCTGTATCATTTTTAAAATTTTTGATCAAGTATACCATAAACAAGTCATTCAAATATTCATTTATGTCATAAATACCTAGATGTTAAGATACACAATTAAATTCGAGCCTTACTTGAGCTTATGAAGCTCTTTTGTTGACCTGAGCGTGAAGTAGTACCAAATTGTAAAGTTTTCAAAATCCAGGACCGACGCTGCGATGTCACCTCCTCCTCGTCGTGAAGTCCCCCAACAATTTGTCACATCACGATGTCACCTACTGTTTGACCAACATTTCGACGAGAAAATATGGTCATCAGGAAGAGGACTTTGTTTTTGGTGAAAATCAAGCCATTTGATACCTATTTCAAGCCAACTATACCAATAACCCATTTGGTGCATAATTGCGCATCCATACTTACACAAAACTGACCAAAATTTGTCCCAAAACAATGTAATTAACCATTCCCATATTATTCAAACCCATATGCTAAAAACATTCATTTTAATTCCTAACTCATCCCCAATCAAACGTGTTCAATATGATACCTTTAGGCATCTTCAAACCTATATAAATCACTCCAAAATACATATCAAGTCATCATTTCAACTATGCCAAAATCAAACAAATAATTAAGCACTAATTAAGCATAATATTTCAACCTATGAAATCTCAACCATTCAAACTTACAAACCATTCCATTCCAATTACTATCAACATGCCAACAAGCTATTTCATTAATCTTCATGTCACAACATGTTTCATCATGCAAACGTATATATATCATTCATATTTCAAAACCTGTTATTAAGTCATGCACATGACTTGTCACCATAGTCACAACTTCCATATTAGTTCAATATAGACCAACTATTAGTTTAAAACTAACACATATATGAACTCCTATATACATGATTCAAAACATACCATTTCAACCTATTCATTTTCACTTACCAATAATCAAGCATTAGGTAAGTTTCAACTATATCAATATTTAAACTTGCCAATTACATAACACCTAAGAACATTCTATAAAACTGAGCTTTAAACGATCGAAAGACTACCAAATCAATAACAAAATAGTGTGAGCTTCTCGATGATCCATTAGACATGTTCCATAACTTAGAGATCTATAGGGAAAGGGAAATAATGGGGTAAGCATATCAAATACTTAGTAAGTCCTTATGAAAATTATAACTAAACATACCTTTCCATTTCAACTAGTTAAAGTAATTGAAACATAATAATACAAAACATGGCACTCCTTTGTCATCCTTATGCATACATATACAAATTCACAAATTCACCACAAGGTTAGTCCATTTATACAAAAAGATCATATTGTTCAATTCATATACAAGTAAAATCATGTCATTCAACTTTACTCATTTTGAAACATATTAATATCATAACTTGATACAATTTAGCCCGACATAGCATTTTACAATATTAAGATGAGTTCAACGTATAACAAAGTAATATAGCATTATAACATGTAATATATTATTCAATATTTTATCATTTGTATCATTTATTCATCATATAACCATTTGAGCATGTTACTTGTATCATTTCACTATCATTTCTCTTTTTCATTATTCTAGTAGCCTGATGAACTATAATAAATAGACTTGGATACACGGGTAACTACACCACACCAGGGCACTGAAGTGCAAAGTCTGTAGGCATCATATAATCAGTATCAAGACACCCTCCACCACCATCACATATATCTCGTACAACGTGAAAATAATCCTATTGGCATGCCAATCATATCTTATCCTTTAATACATTCACTCGGACAATTTTACCATATGTAGTTCAGTACGATCCTAGTAGCCATATACACACATTTCACATTTCAAATAGCAATCTGTTTACAATTTCAACCATGTAAAATCATCATACACATACTATCAAATAATATAGCAATGTCACATTCATCCAATATCATGTATTTATCCATATTTGCCAATTAAATCATATTTTATGATTTAGTCCATTTGATGCCAAAATACATTAATTACATAACAATTCAATCTATAAGTAAAACAATATAATAAAAAATATCATGAATTAATAAAGTAAGTTTCATATGAACTTACTTGGCAAAAACAACAGCAAACAAGGTGTTAGAGACTAATCTGTAATTTTTCCTTTTCCACGATTAACCTCCGATTAATTTCATTCCCGATCTATAATAATTTATTTCAATTTATCAATTCCAAAAATCTTATAACAACCTATTATAAACATATATCAATTCAATTTCATTTTTGAAAGTGTCCTAATTTTTTCATTTTAATCAATTTAGTCCCTAAAATCAAAATCACAATATCTTTCAAATTTAAGCCTCAATTTTGAAACCAGTCTCAATTACGTTCTTCTAAGACCCTATACTATCCATAATTACAGAAATTTCATGCTAATTTTGAAATATTCACACTTTAAACCTTATGATAAAAAATGAGCAATTTATTTTACAAACTAGTACTTTTTCATATCTAAGCTTAAAATCTAAGCATTTAACACCAAATTTATCAAGAACTCATCAATGGAAACTTTTGAAAACTTTAAAAATTTTACAAATTGATACATAGGTTAGCTAAATCAATCCTCCGAGACCTCAAAAATATAAAAGTTATAAGAAAAGAACTTGAAATATTATCAAATTGAGGGACCAAAGTTAAACTTCAAAACCCTACATTTTTCTTCCTTATTTTCGTGAATAAAATGAGTGAGAGAAGAAGAAATGGTTTTGTTTTATTATTTTATTTCCTTTTCCTAAATTAAATTAATAAATCTTAATTTATTAACTTAAACTTTATTTAACTTAATTTTATGATGATTACTAATTTTAATGGATAAAATTTGGCATCCACCACCATTTAAGAAAGGCCCAAATGCTCATTTAGTCCTTCAATTAATTAAAATATATAGCGATTAACTTTTACCACTTTTACAATTTAGTCTCTATACCTTAATTAGTCACTAATTTAACAAAAATAATTATTCAAAATTCCATTCACCTCTATAATAACTCTGTAAATATTTTATAAATATATTTACGGGCTCAATTTATAGAAACGAGGTCCCGATACCTCATTTTCCAAAACCATTGACTTTAGGGTTGATACACTTGTACCTTAATTAACTATTTATTCAATAAAATTACTAGACCAAAAATTAATATAATATTATAATAAACTCGTAAATATTAATTAATAATATTTACAAACTCGATCGTCAGAGAACAGGATTTTGAAACCACCATTTTCGACACCACTGACTTTTGGGTTGTTACATATGATATCCTAATGGAGGTAACATGTCAATAACCAAGACACTTGGAGAACCTTGTAGGATGTGATTGATTAGTGGAAACGTCTGGCATGGATACTAGTTAGAGCTTAAAGTGGGATTTGGATTAGAGTTTGCCTATAAATAGGACAACCTGGTAGTGGAGAGAAGATTTTTATTTTCATCTTCTCTACTCAACTACATTGTCATCGAAGAAAACTCAGAAATGTTCTTCATTGATTATAGAGGAACTGATCGTTAAGCTTGTAGAAGCTACCTTCTTTAGTTGTCTGTTGGTAAACTCTTAAATCTTTCTTTAAGTTTTTACCAGGTAGGAAAAGGTAGATGTAAAAGCATTTCATTAGGGTTTTCATTTGAAATACTGGACATGAAGAAAACTACCATCTGGGAATTGTTTGCATGTTTATCGATTCTTGCTATTATGTTAAATTTTGGTTGTTTTTTTTATTTAAAAGAGTTATTTGATTGTTTTTAGCCAAAGATACAAGAGAATCTCACTGTGTAAAGGGAAAAGAACCTGTCGAGTAGATAAAATCCCATACAAAGGTTTCTAGTGAGTATCTTTGTACTTTGTGTCTATTAATTGTATCAACATGTTTAAATTGTCTTGTTTTTTTATTCAAGTGAGATGTCCTAATCTTTGGTTTTGGTACGTCTGCAAAAGGAATGTGGAAATTAGATGATGCATGTACTATTGAAGTTATTAAAACATAGACATGCGTCTTGCATGTACATTGGTTTGAAAACACCTTCCTTGGTGCACAAGCTCTGTATCCGGATCGACGAAAAGGGGTATCGGAGTGTTGATACGTATGATGGTGAAAAGAAGAAAGGAGAAATGTTACTATATATTTTGCCTTTGATGTGACATTTTGATGCAAATCGTGACTAGTGAATACCCAACCTTGTGGGGAAACACTTATGTGTTCGAATTAACAAGGAGGAATTGTGGAGATTCGATGGGTATAACTGGTCTACTGTCTCTACGGAGTGGCATGATGGAATTGGGATATTGGTTCTTCGAAATAGGGATCAGAAACTAGCACAAAGAAGGGGGTGTATTTGTGTAAAGGTGCATAAGTGTGCTTAGATGATGTGTGGGCATTTGCATGAAGTGTAAGAAGTACGTGAATGATTATAAAAGTTAGTTTAATGGTGACATACTAATAGAGTTTTCGTGGCATGTGTCCGTCCAAGGAAAAACTATCAATGCTAAAAAAAAAGGTTGGGAGTATTTTCTATAATCTTTATTTGTGCAAAAGATAAATTTATTACTATATCTCAGATTAGTGGGAGATTATTAATAATTTGCAATATTTAGTAACCTTCCATTGCTAAGAAATATATAAGTTTATATATGTTCTTTAAAACTAAGCCAAATGAGTCTACATGATTGGCTCATGTTTTTTTTAATTTTGTATAGTTGAATCATTCATACTTTTTAAGAAACATTAATTGTTTTGTTTTATAAGAAAAAAAAGTATTCGAGAAGAATTGACACTTTTATGATAAAAAATTGTTCGATTTAGAAGTTTCACCCCATTGGAGTAAAATCTTGGTGAACATTATATGGGATACAATTATATGGGAGTATTTTCCTAGGCGTAATTTCTATAATGTTTGACAAGTTTAGGTACCATATGAGACAAAAAGAAAGTTTAGGTACCAAATTAGGAAAAAAGTATCAATGTTATTTTAAGCCAAAATAAAACATAAAAAATTAATTATACAACAAAATCAATTGTTATAGTGAAATGCTTTTATAAAATGTGATTGTTCTAGAGAGGACTTATAGACCTTAAAAACACTACAACAAGTATGAGATCAACATCCAAACAAGAAATGAACATCCAAGCATCAAATGATGTGAAGAATACAATAGAGCTTTAATTTCTTCATTCATTCTTTCTCTTGTCCATAATTTTTGTGAAAGCTTTATTGTTATATCTTTGTATAAAATTTATTCTATCTTTGAGAGCTTAAACATTGTAAACACCCACATTAGAGAGGTATTTCTTTGTTTACACAAAATCAACCCTTGTAAGAAGGTGAGAGATTCTAGTTTGGCATTGAAAACTAGAAAGGTTCCTAGATAAGCCTTGAAATGCAAGTTGATCATTAAAATCTAGAGTGGTTCTATCTAAAACATTAATAGTACGTTTGGTCGGCATGAATATCCAACCCATTTTGGGTCTATTCCAAGGGGAATGATTGTTCTGTAATTTGGTTTAATGAATTCCCTATTTAGCCAAATTAGAATCCATGAGTTATTACTGACAACAATGAATGACTATTCTTCACTTTTATCAAGGAATGACTATTCTGCTTAACGACGAATAGCATATAATTTTTTTTTCAGTTTTACCCTCATCATTTCAAACTAAATCAAGACAAATCCAATCAAACTTGAATTGGTTTTTTCAACACCATTCCTGCTAAAGAGGTACGACAAAAAAGAAGAAGAACTTTTTGGATTTTTTATTTGAATTAGCAATAAGGGTTTTGAGCTTTTAAATTCTAAGAGTCAACAATGATTAAGATAACCAAAATGAAGGCTTGGAGAGATGGAAGACCACAAAAATGCAATGGAAGCTAAATATTGTTATTGTAATCCAAGTTTATTGTTTAAGTTTTTTTTTTTGAAAAATCCCAGTAGAACGAAGTTATGAGAAACCTGTGATGAAATTTCATAAAGCCTCTATGATGATGGTTGATAAAGTGACAATGACGATGGTGATGAGCAAAGAGTGGTAAGATTCTGGAAAAATCAAAATTGGTTCATTAAAAACGAAGAGAAGCAGATAGAACTCCATATAAAAGAAAGTGATAAAGTAATATTAAAATAAAATTCTATACTTTTATAGGTAGGTTTTTAATAATATTTTTAAATATTTAAATATAATAAAATAATTTTAAATGTGATTTTTAGATTTATTTTAAATTTAATAAATTAATTTTATTGTTAAATAATGTTTTATTAATAATTATAGAATGTTAAATTATTTATTTTCAAATATTATTTTTGACATAATATTTATAAAATTATTAAGACATAAATCATATTTTTATAAATAATATATTATACTATTAAATATATTTATAATATAGTACGAAATTATAATATTAAAATCTTCTACATATATATATATTTTATGAATTATGAATTATATTAATTAAGTTAAATTTGTGTAAACATTTAATAATAATAGAATAATAAAAATACTATTATTTAATTTAGGGTTATAATGTCATTTAACACTTATTACTTTTCTATTCCTTACCATCAATCTAGCCAACCAAACAACCTAATACTATTAGTTATCTATTCCTTTCAATCAACCAAACAACGTAATATCTTTTACTTCTATATTCCATTCTTACCGTATAACTATTACATTCCATTAAACCAAACATATCGTAAAAAGATAAAAAATGGAAAAGGTTGTATCTAAGTTTACAAAAGATATAGATTTATAAAGCTATACAGGGGTATGATTTGGTTAATTTTGGACCAATGAAGTTTCACTTGTTGAATTTCAATGGTAAATTAATGGTTCAGTATGCATGTTTATTAGTATTAAGTTACATATACAACTATGTTAGATGTATTGATTGCTACGCTTTTGAAATGTTTAGATCACGCTTTTGAATGTTAAGATGTTTATGGAATAGGTAAAATTTTGGCCCAAGTTAGGTAGGGGATGGTCATAATTTATATGCTTTAAAATGTTGATTTTAGGCCATTTTGCATTAGAGTCTCGACTCTCAAGACATCTATGTTAGAATACGTCATTAATAAAGAATCTGTTAGGTTGTTAATATGGTTAGTGAGCTGTTCACAAGTTTGTTAGTAGTAGTTATCTCTCTATAAATTGTATATAAATGCACTAGTTAAAACTGTATCAAGGTAGGCATTAATAAATCCTTTTTCAATTCATTTTAGTCATTTCATTTTTCTATTGATTTCCTTATATAGACTTACATGGTATCTTTCACCTAAGTCCTGGAGCCTTCCTAGTGTTGCACTTTCATGGCTAACTTAACTGAGTCTGTTTCTACAAACAATGGTAATCTGTCCAATGTTCTGTCAAGTTCTCGGTTAGTTCAATGTTTCCCTCGATGTGATACTATCAAATTAGACGAAGGTAACTTTGTTCAGTGGCAACAACATAAAAAATTAATTGTTGAAGGGTATGAGTTAACAGGTTTTATTGAAGGAACCTTACCTGCTCCACCACAATTTGTTCCATCTCTGGAGGGTCCTCTGGTTCCGAATCTAGAGGCATCGTTCTTTCATCAGTAAGATAAGTTGCTTGCGTTTTGGTTATTGTCCACAATAAGTGGTGCTTTACTTTCTTACTTTACAGATGCAAAGACTTCATGCGATGTCTAGAGTACCGCAAACCAACTGTTCGCCACTGTGACCGGAGCCAAATTGTCTTGCACTAAACATGAGTTGCATTTGATTAAAAAAGGTAATATGACAATTAAAGAATATGTGGCTAAAATTCAAAATACCTGTGCCTTGATCGAAGCATCTGGATCTTGAATCTCGAAGGTTGAGATTGTTCTTACGAGTTTGTAGTCGAAGTGCGATGCCGTTCTTACTCTTGCATTGTTCTCGCCTGAACCATTTCCCATGCAAAGGCTTCAGGATGTCTTATTGCAATATGAAAGTCAATAGACTTGTGTGGCGCAGGAGATGCTATTTCACGCAAACCTGATAGAAGCGGACTCGTCGCTGATGGTGGTGGAACTCGCGCGTGGTGGTCGCTCCTCCACTAGTGGTCGTGGGAAGGGTTTTCGATCTTGGATCCAGTGTCAAATTTGTGGTCGGTTTGGGCACTTGGCCCAACGTTGCTATTATTAGTTTAATAGGGACTACGACGACCCTTCTACGCTGGAGGTAGCTCGAGTTTCGACTGCTTGGGCTCCAGTTGCAAGTGACAAAAGGGGGTCGTGTGATTTACTTGGTTGAAGTGTTGTGAATCAATGCGGAAATGCTACCTATAGTGGTTTCTCCCTCCATATAACATCCCATTTTTAGTGAAATCAGAATAGTGATTTCGAGACCATAAATTTGAAGTAAAAAAACTTATTTTATTATTACTTTATGGTCAACAGTATGATAGTATTATCGTATAAAAATTTTGTTAAGAAATTTTACTGTTTACATGTTCAATTTGATAAAAATGACTAAATCGCGTAAAGTGCAAAAGTTGAGTTCTAATAGCTAAATGTATTAAATAGCTATAGAAATTTAAAGTAAAGGTCCTTATATGGTAAATAACCCATAAATGTGTTAGTGGAATGTCATGGCTTGGTAAACTTGTAAATTGAAATAATTTTAAAGGTTAAATAAGTAATTAAGTAAATAAAGACAAAATTTAGTAAAATAAAGCCAAGTATCATCTTTTATGTTCTTTCTTCAACCGAATAGCCAAGAAAAAGAAGCCATTTTTTCTCTTTAAGGTTCGGCAAGCTTGTTCCATCAATTAGGTATGGGTTTTGTCCCTTTTTTGATAATTTCTATGTTTCCGGGATCGTTGTAGCTTAATCTAGCTAGCCCGGGGACTAATTTGTGAAATTGTTAAAGTATTTGAGTTTTTCCATTGATGAAAATGTTAGGTTTTTGAAGTTTAACGATATAAAATGAATGGTTGTTGTTAGATAAACAACTTTTGTAAAGGAATTTTTCATGAAATTATCAATTAGGGATTAAATTAAAAATGTGATAAATTGTGTGGCAAAATTATGAATTTTTGAAATACATGGGCTGCTATAAATATGTTTATAATTTTGCTAGTCTTGGGTACGGATAAAATTAAATGAATTTCATTTTTCGAGCCTAGGAACTAAATTGTAAAGAATTAAAAGTATAAAGGTAAAATGGTAATTTTGCCAAAAATGTGTGTTGGGCTAAATTGAATATGAATTATATTAAATTAAGTTAAATTCATTCGTATAGATCTGGTTAGATCTCGTACGGAGTTAGATCGGGGCAAAAGAAAAATATCGGATTAGTCACCTTCGTATCTACGTACACTCGTCGTGGTAAGTTCGTGTAATTAAATTGTGTAATTATATGCTTTGATTGAATTAGATGTATGTTATTTGCATGATCATCATATATGAATATCAATCGTATATCCGACAACATACGACGATTACCGAGCCCCGTTTGAACTTTAGGAATTCGTAGGATATAAATGACATGTCATTAGGGTTACCGGTTTCAGCTCGTATGAGCTTACCGATACTCAGCTTACATGAGCTTACCGTTATTTAGCTCGAAGGAGCTTACCATTTACAGCTCGTAAGAGCAAACCGATCCAGAGCTTGTATTAGCATATATGTACAGGAATTGACAGATTATAGTTTAGTACACCTCGTGTGTATTACCCGCGTATCCAACGATATTCTAAATGGTTCAATGGGCACTATTCTGTTACTAGATTACATGAGTTCAATACGAACTACTATAGATATTTACATGAGATATATGAAAATGATTTGTACATGATATATAAATAGATGATGTGGAAATTATATGTACATGGAAGTTTGATTATTGTTGAGCTCATACATGTTTCTTGATATTTATAAGAATTACATGACTAACATGGTTTATGAGGATATGTGTTTAGGCTTTTGGCCAAATTGAGTTTGGATATGCTTTGTATGCTTATTTTAAATGTGACTAAATGGTAAGTTAAATTCTATGTTATACGAACTTACTAAGCTTAAATGCTTACTCTGTGTTACTTTTCGTGTTTTTAGTGATTCAGAAGCTCGCTCGGGTTGGAAGCTTGTCAGAGCTATATCACACCATCCATCAGCTCTTTTGGTACATTAGGTTGTTTAATTTCGGTTATAATGGTATGTATAGGTTAATTTGACCAATATTGGCTTATACATGTTTTGTTGATATTAGCCACTTTTTTGGTTTGTGTTATGAAATTTTGGATATGTGCATATTTTGCTTATTATGGTTGATGTGTTGTTTGGTTTATGATTGAATGAAGAGTGGTAAAAAGGTAGCCTAATGTGCATTTCATATATGTGTTCTAGAATATGAAGAATTGATCATGAATTGGTGTTTTGATATGTAAGGCATATAAGTTAAATATGTTAGTATTTGAAATACATTTTGGCATTAAATGATATGTTTTGGAAGGTAAGTAATTTGGTAAGAAATGATGTAAATTTGCTCGATAAACTTTGGATGCAAATATGCATATAAGTGAGTTATACATTTGGATATATTGAATACATGAATATTCATATTATAAGTTGTCATTTGAAGTGCCAAGGGCATATTGGTTGTATGTGATGATATTACATGTTTTAAGCTTGATTTTGGCTGGTTTTGGATGCCTATTTATGACTTGGTTATATACAAATTGTTGTGTTTAGGTTGGTACCAAATTGGGTGAGAAATGTGGCTTGGAAAATGACCTATTTTCGTCTACACGGGTAGAGACACGGGCGTGTGTCTTAATCGTGTGTGACACACAGCCAGGTGACACGACTGTGTGTCCCCTGTATCTTTTAAAGAATGCAAGTCAGTATGCTCACACGGCTTGGACACGGGCTCAGACGCGGCCATGTGTTCATATTTTGAATGCCGACACGGCCTAAAGCATAGGCGTGTCTTTTGGCCATGTGAGTCATATAGCTTGGCCACACAGCCGTGTGACCCCTGCAGTTTTAAAAATTTTATAAGTTTCTAAAAAATTCTCTAAATTTTTAATTTAGTCCCGATTTGTTTCTAAGGTGTATTTTGGGCCTCGAGGGCTCGTATTAGGGACAATATGCAAGATTATGATTAGTTTCTGACATGAATGCTATATGTTATGAAATATTTGAATTTTCTATTCGTCTAAATTGTAAACTTCGGTAATACTCCGTAACCCTGTTCCGACGACAGATTCGGGTTAGGGGTATTACATTCCCTCTAAAGGTTCCAAGTTTATTCGGCGCATCTCTGATAGTGGCTCCACCAGGTTTACTCAAGGCCGTTTCAAATGAGGTATCTTTTAGGGTTTTCCATAACCCTTATGATGTTATGCGCATTGGGTCACATGATTCTCCCATGGGCCTTACTAGGCCAAATGTTGCAGGCTATAACTTTGGGCTAAATGATGGCTTTGCTAGGCTGAATGACATAGGCCACACTCTTGGGCTGCACCATGTTGGCCAAAGACTTGGGCTGAAACCTAACTTTGTTAGCTTTGGGGGCCCACCTGGTCATGGACAAGGTATTAGGCGATTAGGTGTCAATGATGTTGGTTTTCATGGGTCGAATAGTGGGCCGAGTGTTCCGTGGTTAACAAAGCCTAGAGCGTGTGTTTTTTATGGGTCGACTTCTTGAGTTAGGGCCTTAGATCTGACTTTTGCTTTTGATTCTCCACCATGTGTTGGGTTGCCAAGGGTCCCTGATGCACATGAGTCGAATTTCTTGAACACTATTGGGTCTAATGTAAATACGACCCAATATGGGTCCAATTTTGATAATGTTGATTCCTATGTCCCTATGCCTGTAGGAACTTCGTCGTGGTATCCTGATTCGGGAGCTACGTATCATGTGTACAATGAGGCCTCAGCCTTGAATGAATCTACGCCGTACTCAGGTACATCTCCTCTTATAATGGGTGATTGGACACCTGTAAAAATAAAATATATCAGGCATTCTACCTTGTATACAAAGAATAAGTTACTTTATCTGTGTCTAATATTTTGTGTGTGTCGAATATACGAAATAATTTGTTATCTGTTTCACATTTTGTTAAAGAAAATAATGTCTTCTTTGAATTTCACCCGTTTCACTGTGTTATTAAAGACATTCAGACTCAGGATATTTTGTTATGGGTCTACACTCATGATGGGCTCTATCAGTTTTCACTGATTGCCCCTGTTCAAAGCGGTGTTTTTCCTTCTTTTCATAACACAGGACTTTAGACTAGCTCCGCCACCTGAGACTTTTTTGCACTATGGCACTGCCGACTTGGTCATCCCTCTGCCCGTATTGTTAAATCAGTTTTAGATAAATGTCAAATTGTTTTGAATAAAGTTTCACTTGATAATGTTTGTACTACTTGTCAACGAGAAAAATCTCATAAGTTGTCATTTTTTAACTCTACTACTGAATATACTAGTTCTTTTGATTTGGTTGTCTCAGATTTATGGGGACCTATGTCTGTTGTTTGTGGAAGTAATTGGTATTATGTATCGTTTGTTGATATGTTTAGTCATTTTACCTGGTTATTTCTCATTCAACGGAAGTCTCAGGCCATTGATTATTTTATTCAATTTTAGAAGTTGGTTAAAACTTAGTTGGGAGAGATATCAAACAATTTCAAAGCGATTGTGGTGGTGAGTTTCGAGCTTTCACGGTAGTTCTAGCTCAGCATAGTATTATTCATCAGCTCTCGTGCCCACATACGTCAGAACAGAATGGTGTGGCTGAACGAAAAGACAGACATATTGTTGCAATGTGTCTTACTCTTTTGGCTCAAGCAAATCTACCTATGAAATTTTGGGGTTATGCTTTCACTTGTGTTGTATAGTTAATAAGTAGACTACCTACCTCAGTCTTGAAAGGTCAGTCTCCTTACAAGATTCTTAATGGTAAGGACCCAACGTATGATCATCTGCGAGTGTTTGGGTGTTGTTGTTTCCCATATCTGTGTTTGTTTAATAATCACAAGCTAGAATTTCGTTCTCAGCCACGCACGTTTTTAGGATAGATTTATCAATATAAAGGGTATTAGTGTCTTACACCGGATGGTAAGGTTATTGTTTCTCGACACATTGTGTTTGATGAACGTCGATTTCTGTACATTGAGATTTTTATGGTTCCTTCCCAGTCCTGTGGTTATGTCTCCACTTATGTTCCTATTATGCTGTCTCTGTTTGATAGGCCAGTTAAGTCCTTAAGTCCTGGATCTTTGTTCCGTAACTTATCTGTTAAAACTAATTCTCATACCACAACAGGACCGATAAATTCATCAATTGAATTGGGGGTTGTTGGTTGTGATCAAGACACTCTGTCTGCTATATCGGAGGATTCAAGTCATATTACTCTGATTACCACTTCGACTACTTCTTCTATCCCTCTGCCTGTGGGTAATACGCATCCCATGGTTACACGGTTCAAAGCGGGAGTTTTTAAACCCAAAGCGTTGTCTGTTGAAGTTGTTGATAATGAGCCGCGCACGATTGCTGAAACATTTGATAGTAAAGAGTGGCGGTTGTCAGCACAAGCTAAGTATGATGTTTTGATTAAAAATTCCACTAGGGAACTAGTTCCCTTGCTGCCTGGACGAAAGAAGATTGGTTGTAAATGGTTGTTCAAAGTGAAAAATAATCTTGATGGTACTGTAGCTCGTCGTAAGGCTCAATTAGTGGTAAAGGATTGTTTTCAGGTACTAGGGTGTGATTTTGAAGAAACGTTTAGTCTAGTGGTTAAACCTGTTACTATTCAGACTATTTTATTTGTTGATGTCTCCAATATTTGGTAGCCGTTTCAGGTTGATGTTGACAATGCTTTCCTGAATGGTGATCTTACTGAAGAATTGTACATGCAACAACCTTCAGAGTATGTTCAATGTGGTGTGAATGGAGAGCCTTTGGTGTGTCAACTGACGAAAGCCTTGTATGGGCTACGCCAAGCTCCACGAGCATGGTTTGATAAGTTAAAACAGTTTCTTGTGTCCTTAGGTTTTGTTTTATCAAAATATGATGTTTCACTATTTGTTCGGGCTACAAATGATTTGAGTATGTATGTGTTAGTTTATGCAGAGGATATTATCATTACCAGAAATGCACCTGAAAGTATTGATGCTTTTTTTCAACAATCGCACGATGAGTTTTCTCTTAAAGACATAGGAGCCCTTCATTATTTTTTGGGCGTTGAGGTTACTCGTTCGTCGACTGGAAGTCTTCATCTTTGCCAACGTAAGTATATTCTGGATCCTCTTGACAGAAGTTCATTAGCTAATGCCAAGGGTGTCTACGCACCCATGATTAGTTCTTCTATGTTGTCTAAAGATGAATGAGTTCTTCTGGACGATCCTACTGAATATAGAAGTCTTGCTGGCACATTGCAATATGTGGTTCTCACTCGGCCTAACATTGCTTATGCGGTCAATCAAATTTGTCAATTCATGCATGCGCCCACTAGTGTTCATTTGATTGCTTTAAAACGAATCTTACGATATTTGAGTGGCACTATTGATTATGGGTTGGTTTTTTGCCCATTTAACAAACTATCTCTGGTTGGCTATGCTGACGTTAACTGGGGCTTGGACTTTGATGATAGACGATCGACAACTGGTTATTGCGTGTATTTTGGAACTACTTCTATCTCCTAGTGCTCTAAGAAGCAACAAGTTATGTCTCGCTCCATTGCTGAAGCTGAATACAGAAGTTTGGCTGCTGCAGCTTTTGATGTTACTTGGTTGGTTTCTTTATGGAATGAATTATGGTTTTGCTTTGCTGATACTCCAACTGTCTGGTGTGACAACTCTAGTGTTGTTGCGGTAGCTGCTAATCCAGTTTTGCATTCTAAGTTCAAACATGTTGAGCTTGACTTGTTTTTTGTTCGGGAGAAAGTGGCTGATGGTTCTTTTATTGTCAGTGAGGTTCCAGTCTACGATCAGGTTGCTGATATTCTCACAAAAGCTTTGTTTGCATCCACTTTTGCTTATTTTAGTCGTCTTCCATTAGTAAAGAATCTGTTAGGTTGTTAGTATGGTTAGTGAGTTGTTCACAAGTTGTTAGTAGCAGTTATCTCTCTATAAATTGTATATAAATACATTAGTTAAAACTGTATCAAGGTAGGAAATAATAAATCATTTTTCAATTCATTTCAGTCAATTTGTTTTCTACTGATTTCCTTGTATACACTTACAGCTAGAGCATGTCTTAAGACATTAAGAACAAAAATGATCATTTAGGATTTTTCTGGTCAATGGTCTTGAGACAAAATGAACATGTCTCAAGACATAAGTTACAAGGAAGTCATTGTCTCGAGACATGAACCCCATTGTCTATAGACAATTGTCTTGAGATAATCAATTTCAAAAAAAAAACATGAGAGGAATGTGTCGAGACACACTGTTGAATTTTAATATTTTGAGTTAGATTTGAATCCTAACTATGTGTATGATCCCATATAATCCCAAAATACTTAAAAAAAAACTAGTGAACTTCTATTGTGCATGTTTATGACTGAAATTGAAAATGTATGAGATTCATTAAGATTGTATGTTAAATTACTTAGCGAAATGAATAGAAATAGTTTGAGTTATTCCAACAACGTATTGTGATATATCCGTTCGGATTCGACCAACGGATCTTGTGTGGGGTGTCGCACAAAAATAGTAACACTCTTCATCTTAAAAACGGTTACAAGATCGGATATTACCAGCAATGCCTGGAAAAGATGAAGTGGCTTAGGAATGGGGTCGCCACCGCTTTGCTTCAAATGCCTCGACTAAACCTTGATGTTAAGCATCTTCGTATGTACCTTTTACTGTAGTTACATTCAATGCTATGGTCTTTTTTATTTTTGTGTTGCCCATTTTGTGCTTCATGTAGTTTCATTTTAAAAGTCTGTAGTGATTCAATTAGCTCACCAATACGTATGGTACTCATGTCTTTGACTTTTTCAATTGCTTTGACTTTCATTGTAAAATTTTCAATGAGTAATCTTAGCATTATTCAAACTAGTTTCTCATCAAGATACACTTCACCAAGAGTATGCCTCATTAGTAATATCATATTGTTTGGCATAATATTCAGCAATAGTTTCCCTATCATTCGTTTGTAATGATTCAAACTTAGAAGTGAGCATCTAGAGTTTTGAGAGCTTGACTCCTGGTGTCCCCTCGTGCATGGTCTCTTGTACGATCTATGCTTCACGTGTGGATACACATTTTGAGACCAATCTAATTTTTTCTGGATCTACAGCTACAAATATAACATTTAAGATTTTGAGTTATAGTTTACTGTTTTATCTTCTTCTTATGTCCATGTTGTCTCAACTATAGGAGTTTGTACACCATTTGCCTCAATGTAGAGAGGTACCCATCTAGTAACTATACACCTCAACACCTTTTCATCAATTGATTTGACTAAAACTCTTATTCTAGTCTTTCAATCAATGTGCCTAATTTGAACCATCTAATAGTAGTGGACATTGAGTTCAACTTTAAATGGATGATTTTAATACCAAACCCCCCAAAAAAATCTAGTAGTTAAGTGTACCAAAAAATGTAGTTACACTAATTTGTACAATAAGCTTTTACATATTATTACCAAAATACCACATTATCTTCTTATTAATCATCCATATTATCTTCAATATGTTCATCAACTATGACTTGCATTATCTTCAAGAAACATATGATTATTAAACCTTAACATATAATCTTCACATTAGTTGATCAAGTTCTTGTTGCCTTATCACACAAGCTATTCATTATCAGCTAAGATAATCACCAAAATATATCCATCATAAAAATAACCACTATCTACTATTAATCATCACAAATTTTGCTGTCAAGTTATCTGTTAAAATAAGAGGTATATTTGTCGTAAAAAAACTACCGACAATATGTAGATCAATTTGACTGATATTGGCACATGTTTGACTGAAGTTGTGGCATGAGATATACCAACATTAGTTTCAAAATATTGTGGTACACTTCAGCCTATGCACCAACAGTGGTATTGTAGGAACCCTAAAAATCAAATTAATACTGGAATGGATATGCAATTCAAAAAAGACAATAGTTTATAAAAATAAGGGTTAATTCATATTTTGAGAATTGAATTTGGTAACTCTTTTATATTAGGGTCTGAATTTTGAATTTTCTTTAAAGTTAGATTTTGAATTTGGTAATTGTTTTTATATTAGGACTTGAATTTTTTTTATTCAAGTTAGGCCTGAACTTGGCAAATGTTCCTATATTAGGACTTAAATTTTTTTTTGTCCAAGTTAGTCCTTGAAAGCCTTATAGTTTAAGTATTAGTATGGGAAAAATTGCCAAGTTCAAGTCCTAATGTGTGAACAATTGTCTAATTCGAAATTTGACAAAAAAAAATTCAAACCCCAACATAACAAAAGTTGTTAAGTTCAAACCTAAATAATGATTTAACCCTAAAAATAAAAAAATAAGTAATGAAACAACATATATAAACAACATAAATAATAAGTATAATAGTTTTTGTTAGAAATATATGGATAAACTTATCCCTAGTGTCAATCTGTGAATATATATACATGAGCTAATCATGTAGACTCATTTGGCTTAGTTTTGAAGAACATATATAAACTTATATATTTCTTAGCAATGGAGGGTTACTAAATATTGCAAATTATTAATAATCTCCCACTAATTTGAGATGTTAGTAATCAATTTATCTTTTGCACAAAATGTAGCTTAAAATTTTAATGAAATTAGTACATGCATATTGAACTAAAACTTGGTGTATTAAATTGAATAAGTATAATTGCAGACTACTAACAGTTTTCACATCTTCAGTTTTGATACATGCCAAATGCATCAGCATGTGAAATAATGATTTCAAACTTGTGATTTGTGAATACAAGTATCACTTGAAATGCACGACACACTTGAAAGAAACAGCTCTGCTATGGCTTACAATGAGTATACAGGATTCAATTGTTTGATACTTTTGGAGCATTAGTCGTCTTCACCCCCGACATCACCCCACCGAACATTGTACTTGGCTGCAAGATAATGTGCTCCGACGGGTCCTCTGCTCCCATAAGGGTATAGTTCTGGAGAAATCTTTTTTGCTTCAAGTTCTTTCAACAACGGCGTAAACAGTGACCAAGCAGCGTCGAGCTCATCGCTTCTAATGAACAACCTTCGCTCCCCTGCTATAGCATCTAAGAGCAACCTCTCATATGCATCTGGGATTTCTGTTGGATACCTGAATATCATAACCGGAGTCTTAAGTTCATGCAATGAGAGAATCTTGGAAGGAAATAAGGAGTTTCAGACAAAAAATTATCTTTATTTTTCAAATTGAATCCTGTTAGATATGCATTTTCTGGCAAGAAATCTTTATTTTGCCAAGGGTAGTTGTAAAATCTGTGATTTTAAGGGAAAACCGATGGGTTTGCCGGTCTAAAGATGCCGCTGAACTAAAAAAATGGCCAGCAATGATTGTTTTTACTATGCAGAACATTATAGTTTCCAATATCAAGCTCGTTAAGTGCAGGTCAATGAAAGAAAGCAGCATATAGAGTTGAAAAACAGTTAATTTAACCCTCTACCTGGCTCGATAAAGCAAATTAAGGTCACTGCGGTCTAATCTCATTCCAAGACCAGGAACTTTGTTATTGATCTTCAGATAAATGGCTTCATCAGGTTGCACACGCAGCACAAGCTCATTTGTAGCCTTGTCCAAATCAGTTCCGAAATTACGCTTGTACAAATTACCTGGAACGTGTCTGAACTGAACTCTGATCTCCGCCCTGGGTTTTCAAGTCCACAACTTTTCAATCCATTCAATTATAAGAATGATTACAAGGCATAGGCCCGTGATAAAAATCAAAGAATAAAAATATCCACCTACCGCTTCCGATGCAAAGCTTTTCCGGCCTTCATGAGAAAAGGGACACCATCCCATCTAGCATTATTGATAAACAAAGCTGCTGCTGCAAATGTAGGCGTTATACTGTTCTTCGGTACAGTTGAGTCATCGGTGTAACCTGGATATGCTCTACCACCCTTGTTGTGGCCCTTATACTGACCAATGATGACATCTTCTAGTTCCAATGGTTTCATTGATCTCAGAACCTTTACCTGAAAATGCCCACCATGTTAGATTCTTGATAAATAGAATTTCCGGAAAACTAAAAACAATGTAAAAGTAAATCATGTCAAAGGTAATAACATTACCTTTTCATTCCTAATGTCCTCAGCATCTAAGCTGACAGGGGTCTCCATTGCAAATAGTGCCAGTATTTGCAGGAGATGATTTTGCATTATGTCCCGTATGATCCCGTAATTATCAAAATAACTGAAATCAATAAGAAACACATAAGTGATCTTGGTCACTGAAAAGAACCGTGTTTTTAAATGCAAAAAGATGAACAGCAACTCACCCTCCTCGTCCTTCGGTACCAAAGTCTTCAGAAAATATGAATTGCACATTGCGGATATAATTCCTTGACCATAAAGGTTCGAAAATAAGATTCGAGAAGCGAAGCACTGAGAGGTTCTCAACAAGCTCCTTACCCAAGTAATGGTCAATCCTAAAAAAGCATAATTAAAATTAAGATGTTCGATTAGTTTCATCAACTTCGACATTTTCATTTTAAAAACTGTAAAGCAAGATGTACCTGAATATCTGATCCTCAGTTAGATACTTTTTCAGACATCTTGTTAGCTCAGCCGAGGACTCTGAGTCACGGCCAAATGGCTTTTCAACAATGACCCTTGTCCAGCCGTTTGCTGAAGAGGCCATCATGCTGGCACATCTCACCACATCCACGAATATATTTGGAGGTATCGACAAGTAAAATAACCTGTTTGACAGTTTTCCAGCCTGGAAAATAAGCTATTTCTATCAGTTTGCATGTATTGCGTGTTTAGCAGGCAAACAATGAAATCCATCATTAGGTTCAATAAGACATCCCAATGAGTGATAATCCTTGATATCATTCTCTAACCTTCTGTATTATACTTCATTAAGTATCAGATCTTAATCGATCTTTTCTAAGGCCAATTCCCCGGTATTATCATACAAGAACAAACATGAAAAACCTTCCACTATTGCACCATTCTAAAAATGTCAGGACTTCAATGAGAGGATCGTGTAGTGGTATCACAATTTGTAGGTGAAACAAATTGTAAAATGTTAGAAAATGCTATATGTTGTGGTTGCAATAGTTCGTTTTCAAAAGTAAATTTTCCATAAATCTAAAGGAAATTTCTCAGATTTTCAAGTCTGTTTCATCCCACTCCAAAAAGATAGCAAACCTAATACCATTAGATATGCATTGCTAAAACCTATGCAGCTCCTGTACCTACATGTACATTTTTAAGCTAGTCTTAAAAGGAAATACGAAAACAACAGAATAAGATTGATTCGAGGTTAAGGAAACCGAGAAAAAATGCAAGCTAACATGTTACCTCTTTCTTTTTCAGCTTGCTGTCTAGTTCAGCAAAATTCTCCTCGGAATTATATTCACCTGAATGGTAAAAGCATCTCTTCAGGAACTGCTCCATTTTATCTTTACAATTTTCCCTACAAGTCATACCATGTAATAAATCAACACAACAACATACTGACTTTTTAGATATAACATGATCGAGATTAGTCAAGTTACTCCAGCATGATAATAATCTTACCTCTTATCGATTCGACAAGTTAAAGTTGTGCTAATGATGTTCCTGAGCTCTTCATCTGTGAGTTTAGTACGAGCATAACCGAAAACTATAAAGTTCTGCATAACAAGAGGAAACATTGCACAAACTCACTAGTCATTGCCAATGTCTTATTTTTCTGCCATATAGAAATCATGTAGGCTCCAGTCAAAGAAAATTATTCGATCTTCAGAAAGAAATGAAGAAGATTTTACCTTAGGAAGGCAATCTTCATAGTAAAGAGCAAAAAGTGCGGGGAAAATTTTCTTCTTAGCAAGGTCCCCTGAAGCTCCAACAACAGTTATGCTGAGTGTAGACAGTGCTTCCTCTTTGTCCAAGATGTCGATGAAAAATTCTTCTTGTTCTTCAGGGTTGATCCCTTTCGCCAAAGGGCTTCCGTCCATACCTAATCCCAAAAGCCTTCGAGTGAGAAACTAAACCAACCACAAACTTGATGAAGAATACACAAAATCACATGGTTTCCAGAATCCAAAACAGGCTTTCAATCACAATTACGAATACATGGTAAAAGAAACTATTGCACCGCTTTAGACTAATCTAAAAACCTCTTTAAATAGTTTATTATTTGACAAATTGATAATTATCCACCAAAATCATATTAGTACACAGCATCAAAGCTTCCCAGAAATCATACATAGGCGAAGTCAAAGTATTTATATCTCAAATCTTGAAAGGTAAAAGCAGCTTATTCCATTCAACAATTCCAAAATCCAACAACTAGAATGCTTGCAAGTTGTAAATAACAGGTTACATTATTACCAACTGAAAATCAATTATCTAAATTTCATTCGCAAATACAGCTCAGTGCATATTATGAACAAATCAAACAGTTTTTTTTTTTAAAAAAGTAATAAAATGACTGACCACCCTGCATAGAAACAGCATTTAATGGATGTCCATTAGAGGATTTGATCCGGAAATGGTTGGTTGGACGGATTCTGGGGCAAACTTGAGAAACCCATTTAAAGAAACAACATCTCATTGGCTTCCAAACATTGAATTCAGAAGAGAAGGCAAGTGAAGAAGAAGATGAAGAAGGAGGAGGAGTAATCTGTGCAGCCATGCAAATGATGAATAAATAAGGGAATAAAGAAAAAAGAAAAAACTAAACAAATGTTAAAGCAAGCATGTTGCGTGCATTGTTGGATTATGATGCGAGTTAGGAGATAGATGTTTGGGGTACTTAGGAAAAGAATGTTAGAAAAATATCGTTGCCCTTTAGAGTTGTTCAAAAATACTAATGAAATCTGAAATGTGAGGTCAGGAACATTTCCTCTTTTAGATTCTGTTTTAATCTTATCAGGTTTTTATTATATATATATAGTGGCGGTAAAAGCGGCTATTTTCAGCTTCAGCGTTCAGGATTCCTTTCTTGGGTTGAGTCTAAATCAATAAACAATGGAACTTCAACAAAAATAATAATAATGGAAAGAAATATATGATGCAAGTTTGTGTAATGATCCGGCGAGGGACCAAAGAAAGGAATCACAAGCAACAATATTTTTAATTTTAATTTTATATAATCTAAGAAAGAAATATAGGTTATAGGAGGATAATACGCTTCTGTATGCTCTAACTTATATCTTCCTATATACCAATCAAACTAAAACTTAATCGGCTAAAATAAAAGTTTATTTATTAACAAAACTATAACTGCTTATTAAAAATTATAATTTTAACGAAACAGTACCAGGTTTAGATAGGTTGAAAAAATTATTAAATAAGTAATTTAAATATTATTTAGTTTTTAAATATGGTAAGTGTTAAATAAAAATAGCATTAATCAAATTTATGGTCTTCAGTTTTAATGTTTTACCTTCAATGTGTATATGATATTTTTACGGATGAATTGCAAAATTACATGTATTTTGATTTAATTTAATGTATAATGTTATAATAATTTTTATTTGATATAATTGTATATATTAAATTTTACTTTTAATTTTATTTAAGTTATGGGAAATTTATTAATGCAATATTTTATTAAATTATAAAATGATTAATAAATCTAAATTGTGCTATTTTTAAAATAATTTTAATTATTTCTACATAAATTTAATTTATTTCCATTTGGCTACAGTGATAAAAGTGTTTATTTCACTTTAAATTAGGTGGAAATAATAGAAAATAGTATAATGTAAGTAACGGTGTTCGTGGAATATAAAATTTAAAATTAAAATTAAAGTTTCAACGTAATAATTAAGAATAGATTAAAATTTATTATACAAAACTAATAGATAAAAGATGGATATGAGAATATGAGGATTTCTATTTCATTCTATATGTTTTCATCATACTTACAAGTAGTATACTCCACTATATATATAAGGAGATTAGACTTTTATATTCTAATACATAAATAAGAAAAATGGGTTACAAGGAGATGAAAGGTTTAAGGAAGATGGTTAAAGAAGATGAAAGGTGGAAGGTCAAGGGAGATAAAAGCTGAAAGGTTGAACATCCATTAAATAATATTCATAACACTTTCCCTTAGATGTTCATTGTACAAATGATATGTCTAATTAAGAACCTTACTAGGAAAAACCCTATGGGACAAAAACCTAGTGAAGGAAAAAAGAGTACATAATCCTTTGATACACAATATGTCACAACCTTAAAAGAACGAATTTAATCCCCCTCATGTAAGCATTACTTAAGATATTTAAAACGACACAATCCAATGTTGAAAATTAACTTCTCAAATGTAACAATAGGGAGCGCCTTAGTAAAAAGATCTGTCAAATTCTCACTTGAACGAATTTGTTGAACATTTATATCTCTATTCTTTTGTAGAATGACACAATCCAATGTTGAAAATTAACTTCTCAAATGTAGCAATAGTGAGCGCCTTAGTAAAAAGATCTGTCAAATTCTCACTTGAACGAATTTGTTGAACATTTATATCTCTATTCTTTTGTAGATCACGAGTGAAGAAAAATTTTGATGATTTATGTTTTGTTCTATCACACTTAATATATCCTCCCTTAAGTTGTGCAATGCAAGTTGTATTATCTTCATATAAAACTGTTGAAGCTTTTTTTTTTTCAGAGCATAAACCACAATCTTTTCATATGTGATGAATTACAGACCTTAGTCACACACATTCATGACTAGCCTCATGGATTGCCAAAATCTCAGCATGATTAAAAGAAGTAGCAGCAATTGTTTGTTTCATAGAACGCCAAGAAATTGCAGTACCACCATATGTGAAAACATAACCAGTTAGTGATTAAGCATTGTGAGGATCAGATAAGTACCCTGCATTTGCAAAACAAACCAATTATGTTTTGGGTAGGTTAGGGAAAAACAAACTCATATCTTTTGTACCTTGAAGATAACAAAAAACATGTTTAACCCCATTCCAATGTCTTCGGGTTGGACAAGTGCTAAATCTTGTTAATAAGTTGACAGCAAATGATATATCAAGTCATGCATGACTAGTAAGATACATCAATGCACCAATAACACTTAAATATGGTACTTCAAGACCAAGAAAATCTTCATCATTTTCCCAAGGACGAAAAGGGTCTTTATTTACATCAAGTGACCTAACAACCATTGGGGTGCTCAACGGATGAGCGTTATGCATGTAAAATATTCTTAGCACTTTTTCTATATATGTTGTTTGATGCACAAGGATTCCATTATTTAAGTGCTCAATTTGTAACCCTAGACAAAATCTTGTCTTTCCAAGGTCTTTCATTTCAAATTCTTTCTTTAAGCACTCCATTGTCATTAAAATCTCTTCAGGAGTCCCAATGATATTTAAATCATCAACATACACAGCAATTATAACGAATCTTAATCCAAACTTCTCTATAAAAATGCATGGGGAAATGGGATCATTCTTATAGCCTTCCCTCAATAAGTATTCACTAAGGCGATTATACCACATACGCCCAAATTGTTTCAATCCATAGAGGGATCTATTTAATTTGATTGAGTAATGTTCTCAAGAACATGAATTAGCTGCTTCTAGCCGTTTAAAACCTTCTGGGAGTTTCATGTAAATGTTATTATAAAGTGGGTCATATAAATAGGTTGTAATTACATTCATTAGGCATAAATCAAACACTTGTCTTATTGCCAGATTAATCAAGAACTTAAAAGTAGTTGCATCCACCACAATAGAGTATGTCTCTTCATAATCAATACCAGGTCTTTGTGAAAATCCTTGTGCAACCAAACACACTTTATATTTCACAATTTCTCATTTTTCATTTTTTTTTTACAAAAACTCATATATATCCCACAGGTTTTACACACAAACTACATGTCTGAATCCATCTATCTTCGCAAGAGATTTTAACTCCACCTCAATTGCTTCTTTCCATTTTGGCCAATCATCTCTTTGTTTACATTCTTCAATTGACATTGGTTCATGATCCACATTGTCATTCAAAATATCAAATGCTACATTGCATGCAAATATTTCATCGACGTCGATTTGATTTCAGTTCCATTTAATTCTTGACATGACATAATTTGTTAAGATCTCTTCATTATTAGGCACCTGAGATTTTTCTTGAACTTCAGTCATGTCTAAAATCTCTTTTGGAGATCCTTTTAAATTCATTGCTTGCTCGATCTGACCATTATCTATTTTTGCTCCTTTTTTTTTCGAGGATCCTTATCTTTGGAACCGACTTGTAACAGTCCGTTTTTTAGTGGTGTCGAAAATAGTGATTTTGAGGCCACCAAATTTGACGAGTAAGTTCGTAAATATTATTATTTAATATTTATGAGTCAAATGTGATTTTTAAAAAGGTTTTTGATTTGATAATTTATGTTATATAAGTGATTTATTAAGTTCAAGTGGTTTTAGAAAATAAGGTATCGGGACCTTGTTTTTATAAACTGAGTCGTAAATATTTTTATAAATATTTACGGAGTGTCATTAAGGTGGTATTAAAGTTTTGTTAAGCAATTTTAACATTTCGATGGTTAATTAATTAAAAATGACCAAATTAAAAAGAAATGCATTCTCGGGACTCCATTCCCGTAAATCAGACTCGTAAATATTTTTAATAAATATTTACGAAGCTAGTTGTGTAGTTAATTAGGTTTCGATTAAGTGAATTTGCTTGAATTAAAAGTAATTAGGTATAAGGACTAAATTGCATATAGGGTAAAAGTTGAATTTTATATTAAAGAAAAAGTAAAAGGACTAAACAAGCAATTATGTCATTTCTCATAAATGAGGTGGCAAAAGTGTTTATTATTAAAAATTTAAAGTTAAAATATATATTATAATATTATAATATTATATCTTAATGTTTAAGTATATATTATATATATATATTATATTATATAATAATAAAACAAATAAATAAAAGAGAAAGAAATAGAGTAGCAAAATGAAGCGGGAGAAAAGAAAGAAAGGAGAAAACTAGAGTTTCAAAATTCCAAGTTCAATTGGTTAGTTAATTTAATTCCTTTTCTTTTAATTTTTATGTTTTGGAATCCCAGATTAAATACTACCCAACTCATGTCAAAATTTTTGAAATTATTGAGTTTTAAATGTTTTTAATGTTGAATAATTTTAGTATTATGGATTAAATTGATAGATTTTAAGTTAGAAGTGAAAAGGATTGAATTGTAGAATAAATTGTAAATTTTGAGTAATAGGGACTAAATTGTGAAAAATTCAAAATTTAGGATTTAAGTGAAATTAGAGAGTTAAATATAATTTAAAGTGGAAATTGAATGAAATATAGAATTGATTGTGAAGAAATAAAATTAGTCTCGGTTTAGGGACTAAATTGGAATTTAGACAAATGTTGAGTAAAAATTGAAATATGCAATATGAAATTGAATTGTATTGTATTGTATTGATGAATTCTAATTGTTTTAATTCTGTAGCTAATGTCGTTCCGGAATACTCAACTAAAAAGGAGAAAGATAAAGTCGACGTGGAATAGCTCGAAATTTCTGGTTTGTATTTCTATAATCTGAAATTAGTTGTTAATTGTTATAATTCAATTTAATGTATATGGTAAGTGTTGAGGTGAGAATTATTGTGTTTTGCAATTGAAATTGATTGATTTAGTATGTGATGAATTTATTGAATTTATATTGATTGAATTGGTATATATATATTGAATATATTGATTATTTGAATTGACATGAATATTGGTTGTATTTGAAAAGTGAATTGAAACCCTATTAATTGTATCGGGCTGAGTCGGATATAAATGGCATGCCATAAGATTGGAAGAGTTCAGGGATTTTTTTCGACTTTGAGCCGATGAGACACTGAGTGTCAATCTATTACTTCGGATTAATTCGATGAGGCACTGGGTGCCAATTTACTTCGGTTTATTCGATGAGACACTAGGTATCAACTTATTACTTTGAATTATCCGATGAGGTACTAGGTACCAAACTGGTGTGTTTTGGTTGGATCCGTGTATCCATTTGAGTTTGAGTCGTATTAATAGGGGTAAATGAATAATAAAGTGTTATAATTGATATTGAAATGGTATGGTATGAGAAATGGAAGTGAAATAGTGAATTGAAAATAGAATGTAAAATATGTTGAAAATGTATGGAATATATGAGTTATATACTCATGAAATGATTATGGAATGGAAATTGCAATTGTATGATGAAATGTGAAATAAATTGTGAAAAACTATTTATATAGAAAGTATGAGAATTGAGATATTTGTGAAACAAATGAAATATAATATGGTTGTTGTAATAATTAAATATTAATAGGTGTTTATATTTCAATTGTATATTTGTAATTTTTTATCTTTAAATATTCAGATTATAGAAATACCACTGGGTTTTACTCAGCGTATGGTTTTGTTTCCCGTGCGCAGGTTAGGTACTTAACTTTTGATCACCGATTCAGCATCCAATAACGATCTCGATTCTCAAACTCAAATGTGGTGATGTTTATCCTTTGTCTCGACATGTACTTAGGGTGTCTAAATAATAGTTATTTTGTGGTTTGATTGTAAATGAGGGTATAAGTTTGATTTTGGTTGGTTTTATACATATGAATATGTGTTTGTTTTTGAAGCCATATTATGGCATGATAAATTGAATTAAATCTTGATAGGTGCAAGTGAATTTAATTCTATGTTTAAGTGCTCATGAACTAGGCAAATTGATTTGGATTTGGTATGTTTATAATTTGGATTAAAATAATGCTTTGATGACTTGTTTTGATGATATGAAATATTTAAAATTTCTGTCTGTTTAATCTGTAAACTCCGGTAATACTGGTCTACCACGCTTCAAATGTGCTTTAGACTCATTAGCAACTAGAGTTTGTCCTTCAAAGACATCAATTTTGATTGGAGCATTTACAACTGGTATATGTGATTTTGTCACTCTTTTTGGATTAGTAAATATGTGCAATTGATTTGCTAAACTTTGTAAATGAATTATCCTCTGAACCTCCAATTCACATTGTTGCGTACGATGATCAATATGTAACAATGACAATTCATTCCAATCTATTTCTTTTTCCAGCTGATTATTTTCTTCCCCTAACATTGGGAAAATTGACTCATTAAAATGATAGTCAGCAAATCGAGTCGTAAATAAATTTCCCATTGATGGCTTGAGATATTTAATTATTGATAGTAACAGCTCGATTTTGGGCCTAGTCAAAATAGTGGTTTCGGGACCGCAAATTCGACGAGGAAAAATTTATTTTTATTATATTTTTATGTTCTACGATTTCACTAAATGATTTCGTGAAATTTTCGTTCGAAAATTTAAACATTTGGCCACTCAATTTAGTCAAAAGGACTAAATTGTAAAAAGTGCAAAAGTTGAGTTCTACATGTTAAAGATGTCCAATTTTTATGAAATTAAAAATTTGAGGTCCTTATATGAAAATTAGACCATTGGTTAAGTTGGTGGACAAAAATGGACATGGTTAGGCATGTTTCCAAAGTTTTTCATTAAGGGCATTTTGGTCATTTAGTTATTAAAATGAATTAAAAACAAAATTAAAAGCCAATTTTTGTCAATCTTCAACCCCTTGGCTGAAAATTGCATGGAGAAACCATGGCTAGGGTTTTTCAAGCTTCCAAGATCGATTGTAAGTCCGTTTTAGCCCCGTTTTTAATGATTTTTATGTTTTTGAAATCCTCGTAACAAGATTTACCTATTTTTACCATTATTTTGAACTAGGGTTTGTGTTTAAAAATTTACCCATGAATGATATGCATATATCTTGATGTTTTATGGAAGAATATGAATGTTTGGAGTGTGATGAACGTCTTTTACTAAGTGATTTTCGATGAAAATGCCTAAAAGAATTAATTTGTAAAAGTTATAAAATATGTCACAAGTGTGTGAATAAGTGAGAATTGTGGAATGCTATAGTTATGAAAATGGTTTGGCTAGGCTTAAAATTCAAGGAAATTGAATAAAAATTATTTTACGAGCCTAGGGGTAAAATCGTAATTTTGTGAAACTTTAGGGGCAAAAATATAATTTTTTCCAAAGTGTGATTTTTGGAATAAATTTAATAATTTTAATGTTAAATAAGTTAAATGTGTTATTATAAATCAAGAAAGAAGAGAAATTGACTTTGATCAGTGAAAAAGAAAAGTGAAAAATTTCTCGGTTGAACCTCCGGAATAGAAAAGATACAAATGAAGTGACAATAATGATCACATGTGTGGCACGGACTGTATGCAAGCCATTATGTGAAAGAGATAGTAATGGTCACGTGTGTAGTACTATGTGCAGGCTACTACGTGTACCGGGTACCATTGATTATAAAGGTGGTTGTTGTGTGCTGATTCCACTGGGTATCATTGATTATAAAGGCGGTTGTTGTGTGCTGATTCCATCGGGTACCATTGATTATGAAGGTGGTTGCTATGTGCTAATTCCACCTAGTATCATTGACTATAAGTGTAATAGCCTGATTTTAGGCCTAGTCGGAACAGTGGTTTCGAGACCACAAATCTGACGAGAAAAAAAATATAATGGCCTGAATTTTCAGAGGTGTCGGAACGGTGATTTGAGATCACTAAATTCAAAAAATGGGTAGAAAATATTATTAATTTAGTAAGTATAAGTTAAATGTGAAGTTAGGAAAATTTTTGAAATAGTGAATAGTGCACTAGAAATAAATATTAAAATAATTAGAATCGAAATGAGGTATCAATACCTCGGGATTTTAAACCGAGCCATAAACATTTTATAAATATTTATGGAGTGTTAAAAGTTAGTATTAAAGATTCGTTAAGAAATTTTAAAGTTCGATAATTAATTGAACAAAAGGACTAAATTGTAACAAATGCAAAATTGGGAAATGATTAAATAGCTTAAATGATAAAAGGAAGAGGGCTTAAAGGAAAATAGACCCAAGGTCTATTTGGGCTGGACGGCAAAGGCATGAAATCAGCAAGAAAGTAAGGAGAATTAAGGGCAAAATTGGAATATTGCAAAATTTGCTTAATAAAGTTAGGACCCAAGTGGAATTATCTAGATTTCTCTTCATTTTTCTGAATTGTCATCAGCTAAAACACCATGGAAGGGCTTCTTCAAGCTGGTTCTTCATATTTTTATTACAAGTAAGTTCAATTCTTGATTATTTCTTGAAATTTTGTATTTTTATGACTTTTACAACTAGGCCCACTTGTTAAATTCATTAGTTTTTGATTTTATGAAAGAAGTTGAAAGTTGATATGAATATGTACTGGAAGTATATGATGATTTAGCATGAAATTAGAGCTTTAAATTGTTCATATGCTGATTTTATTGAAAGAATTGAATAGAAAGTGAATGTTTGGGACCTAATAGTAAAAGAGTTTGAAGATAGAGTTATATGTGGAAATTCTAAATTTCAATAGTTGTGTAACAACTTATAATGTCTAGTAAAGTATTAATTGAGAAAATTAGATTAATTGAGGGGTTAATTGAGAAAGGACCGAATTGTATAAACTGTGAAATTTGGGGCAAAATGGAAATCAACATTTTGCATTAAAGCAGTTTTGGACAGTAGCAGTAGTGTAACTTTGAAAAATCACAAAAAATTGTAGAGATTGAATTAGAGGATGAATAAAATATGAAATTAAAGCTTATTGAGTCTAGTTTCTTATAAAAGAAATGTGTGAGCAATTGTAAATCATAAGATATAATAGATTTTGTGAGACAAGGTCAGAATGAATTCGGGTTCCCCTGTTCTGACTTTGGAAAATCATTAAAAATTGTAGAAAAATGATTATGAGTTATAATTTATATGGTTAGAATCCTTAATGAGTCTATTTTTAGAAGAAACAAATAGAAATATCATCCAAATTCTGTACAATGAGATAATTAATTTTTAGTGAAGAGTGGTCGGAACTGTCAGACAGCAAAACAGGGGAAACTTTAAAGAATAAACTGTACTATTTGGCTGAATCAAAAATTCTGAAAATTTTATGGTAAGAAGGTATGTGAGTCTAGTTTCGGGGAAAATTAACAGATCTTAATTTGGAGCTCTGTAGCTCCAGATAAAAATAATTTAGTGACTCTGACTCGGATAAACAGTTTTGAATATACATGTGAGTGAATAGTGAAATTATAGCTAATGTTGTTTAAGTGTGTTATACACATTAAGGATGTGGAATGGAGAGGAGGAGGAGGAAAATTGGGAAGTATATGAATGATTTGTGTACAATTGATCATATGTTTGATTATAATTGATAAACGATGAAATAGAAATAATGCTTATATTTGTGCATTATTGGTTATGGTTTAAGCTCATGTGTGAAAATAAAGTTTCATAGTATGTGTGTATCGTATATTCGGTATATGATTTGGCATGAAATAATTTCATGAATGGTTTATCATGTGGTTAGTTCCAAAAAGAGTTATGTTTAAATATACTAGCTTGTGACTATGGTTGAATGATATGTTTATATCTTGTGTGATGTGCATAGGAAACAAGGGTGGTAAGATAATGAAATAGTAAGTTCATATGGCCGAAATTTAATGATTAAATGTTAATTTCATGAGTTATGTAATGTATGATGAGATATATTTATTGATGAAATGAGAATAAAATAAAATTGCGAAAACTGAATAAATGATCAAATTGAGCGGAATGCCGGATTTGAGTACTTCTGATCAAGTGACAAAGTGATAAGTGATAGCTTCGGCTACACTTATCTGATCAAGTGATAAGTGGAAAGTGATAAGTGATAGCTTCGGCTACACTTATCTGATCAAGTGACAAGTGGAAAGTGATAAGTGATAGCTTCGGCTACACTTATCTGATCAAGTGACAAGTGGAAAGTGATAAGTGATAGCTTTGGCTATACTTATCTGATCAAGAGACAAAGTGATAAGTGATAGTTTCGGCTACACTTATCTGATCAAGTGACAAATGAAAAGTGATAAGTGATAGCTTTAGCTACACTTATCTGATCAAGAGACAAAGTGATAAGTGGCTACACTTATCTGATCAAGAAACAAAGTGATAAGTGGCTACACTTATCTGATGAGGGACAAGTGATAAGTGATCATACGTAAGACCATAGTTATACTATGGCAAAGTGAAAGTGAAGTACTCAATTTTCCGTAACCGTTCCCTAATTTGATTAAGGATGGTAAGTGACAAATAGGCCCAAAAGAATTAAAGTAAATAGATAAGTGGTAGTGTATTTATATCAGGACGATGTTGTTATTCAAGCTAAAGTGATATTTTCATTGCAAAATTGAGAATTTCATAAATGTGTTATTGAATGATATAATCAATAAACATTGAGTTAAATGGTAAATACGTATTAGTGTTGAACTTGATGTCATTGAATTGTACGTGAATTAAATGGAAATTGCTAGTGATATGATTTAAATTGTGAGCATGAGAAATTGCGAATTGAATGAAATGGAAATGAAGCATTGAATTGCATGAGTATGTATCGGGTCTCATAGGCCCTAATTATTATGATTATAATATTTTGAGGATATATTGTGAAAAGTTATAGAAGCATGTTAATTATTTTGAAAGTTTTAATTTAGATGAAATTTTATAACTCGGTTAAATACGCTTACAAGTGTATGTGTTTTGGTGATACCTCGTACCCTATTCCGGTGTTGGATACGGGTAAGGGGTGTTACAATAAGGGTGGTGTTGTGTGCTGATCCACGTGTATCTGTTATTATTCTGAAGTGTTCATCGGGAAATTGACTAAGTGAAAATACATGAGATCATGTAACGACTAACTGTAATTGAATATGACTATATGATGAATGAGTACAGGTATAAGTGTGAAAATTTATGAACAATGTGCTCGATATTTGATCAAACCATCAATAAGATGAAATGGAGTAAGTGAAATTATGAAAGAGTAAATTTAGCAACAAAACAGTTTTGGATAGTAGCAGTTTTGTGACTTTGAAAAATCACCAAAAATGGTGGAAATCGAATTAGAGAGTGAATAAGATATGAAATTATCTGAATGAGTCTATTTTCACATAAAAGAGACAGAGCAAACAAATGAGTTTTATATTATGAGATATTTGAATTTTAGTGAGACAGGGCTAGAATGATTTCAGAATCCCCTATTCGAATTTGGAAAATCATTAAAAATAGTAAAAAATAATTATGGGATAAATTTTATATTTTTAGAATTCTGAATGAGTCCATTTTCAAAATAAACAAACGATAACATTATCTGAATTCTGTACTATGAAATAATTAATTTTTAGTGAAGAAGGGTTAGAACTATCGAGCAGTGAAACAGGGGAAAATTTAAAGAATAAACTATATTTATTGCATAATCCAAAAATTCTGAAAATTTTATGGTAAGAATATATGTGAGTCTAGTTTCGAAGAAAATTAACAGATCTTAATTTGGATCTTGGTAGATCGAGATATAAATAAATTAGTGACTCTGACTCAGACATACAGTTTGAATTTACATACAGGAAAATAGTGAAAGTATGGATAATATTGTTTAAGTATATTATACACATTAAGGATGTGGAATGGAGAGGAGGAGGAGGAGGAAAATTGCAAAATATATGAATGGTTTGTGTATAATTGGTAATATGCTCGATTATAATTGATAAACGATAAAATAGAAATGATGCTTATATTTGCGCATTATTGGTCATGATTTAAGCTCGTGTGGGAAAATAAAGTTTCATAGTATGTGTGTATGGTATATTTGGAATATGACTTGGCTTGAAGTAATGTCATGAATGGTTTATGAATTAACACATGTTGGTAAGTTTGATACATGAATAAATGTTGTGCTCATCCATGCTTATAATGCTTATGCTATATGTTTATTTGGTTAACATATTTGATGTACATGCGTAGGCTTTGGCCAAGTTGTGGCTAGATTATGCCACGTTAAACTTATAAGTTATGCATTGAAATGGTAAGTGCCTAAATGGAAATATGCTTGTGATCATGACAGGGGTAGTAAGATTTAAATTATGTAATCTCTAGTGAAATGGTTTATCATGTGGTTAGTTCCAAAAAGAATTATGTTTAAATGCACTAGCTTGTGACTATGGTTGAATGATATGTTTATGTCTTGTGTGATATGCATAGGAAACGGGTGTGGAAAGGTAATGAAATAGTGAGTTCATATTTGAAGTGAAAAATGACGAAAAAGGGGATGATGAGTTGAATTGATGTTGTTATTTAAACTAAAGTGATATTTTCATTGAAAATTTGAGAATTTCATAAATGTGTTAATGAATGGTATAATCGATAAACGTTGAGTTAAATGGTAAATACGTATTAGTATTGAACTTACTAATATTGAATTGTACATGAATTAAATGGAAATTGCTAGTGATATGATTTGAATTGTGAGCATGAGAAATTGTGAAGAATTATAAAAGCATGTTAAAAATTTGAAAGTTTTAATTTAGATGAAATTTTATAGCACGGTTAAATATGTTTACAAGCGTATGTGTTCTGGTAATGCCTCATACCCTATTCCGGTGTCGAATACGGGTAAGGGGTGTTACATTGATGGAGATTTATATCCAACATATATTCCTAACCTCATTTGAGGACTCATCTTAGAGTGTTGTGGTGGAGCAATCAGAACATATACAGCACAGCCAAAAGTTCTCAAATGGAAAATATTTGGATCTTGACCAAAAACCATTTGTAATAAGGAGAACTTATGATAATTTGTTGGCCTGACTCGAATTAGTGATGTTGCATGTAGTATGACATGCCCCCATGCAGAAATTGGAAGTTTTGACTTCATAAGTAATGGTTTTGCAATCATTTGAAGATATTTGATTAATGATTCAGCAAGACCGTTTTGTGTATGAACATGTGCTACAGGATGTTCAACACTTATTCCAATAGAAATGCAAAACATTGAAAGCTTGGGAAGTAAATTCACCAGCATTGTCAAGACGAATTGTCTTGATAGGGAAATCTGGAAAATGTGCTCGTAATTTGATTAACTAAGCAAGTAATCTCGCAAATGCCATGTTTTGAGTTGATAACAAGGATACATGCGACCATCTAGTTGAAGTATCAAGTAAAACCGTAAAATATCTAAATGGTCCACATGAAGGGTGTATTATTCCACATATATCTCCTTATATTCGATCTAGAAAAGTAATAGATTCATAATTTATCTTAGCTGGTGATGGCTGAATGATTAATTTTCCTTGAGAGCAAGCATCACATGAAAAATTATCAGCTTGAAGAATCTACTAACTCTTCAATGAATGCCCACAAGAATTGTCGATAATTTTTCGCATCATGATTGAACTGGGATGACCTAACCGGTCATGTCAAATAATAAAGTCATCAGTAAATTTCTGATTTATTATAGCATGTGCTTGAATTGTATTAATTCTCGTGTAGTACAAACCACAGGAGAGTGCGAACAATTTCTCAAAAAAAATTTATTTCCTTGAATTATACTCGTAATTTGAAGATATTCATTATTCCCTTCACTTATTGTCACAATATGATATCCATTACGGTGAATATCTTTAAAACTCGGCAAATTTCTTTGAGATTTAAGAGAGTATAACACATCATTAATTTGAAACTTAGTTCCTCTAGGCAACAATATATTTGCTCTTCTTGAGCATTTTATGATTTTGGTACTACTCGATATAGTACTCACACTAGCTTTTTACATTGTTAAATGAAAAAAATATTTTTTATTCTTAAGTATAGTATGAGTAGTTGCAGATCTCCTAAGCGTAAGTCTTCCCATTTGTCGCTAATTGAATTTGAGATATATTCATATTCTTCAAAGAAAACAAATAAATGTCACATAAAATTTTAAAATATATAAAATTTTCATAAATAATTTAAAACATAATATAATAACCATGTTGTTAAAAACATAACAAACTTGCATAAAATTTATTCTTTAAAACTATAATAATAAAATTAAAAGATTAATTATTCCATTCGTGGGTGGTGAAGAAATTAGCAACTTTCAAATGAGTTGTACCAACGATGTCATAATCATCTTTTCATTCTCACAAACAAAATTTAGTCATAAAATAAATTACAAGTAATTTGACTATGTTAGAAGTTTTTAACAAATTACGAGATTAGTGAAACTCTTAAACAAATGAAACAAATTATAAACATAAGTAATTTTATCATGATAGACATTTTTATAAAATGTATTACATTCCTTGATCCAAACTAACGAAAAACACGACTCTTGGATTGATGTAAACACTCGTGCTGATAACGTATTATAAACAAAACTAATAGATAAAAGATGGATATAAAATATAAGGATTTTTATTGCATTCTATACTTTTTCATCATACTTACAAGTAGTAAACTCCACTATATATAGATATATATGTATATATGGAGATTAGACTTTTCATATTCTAATACGTAAATAAGAAAAAGAGATTACAAGGAGATAAAAGATTTAAGGAAGATGAAAATTAAAGGTTAAAGAAGATGAAAGGTGGAAGGGCAAGAGAGATGAAAGACGAAAGGTCCATTAAATAACATTCATAACAAAATCAAAATTTATATATAATTTTAAAATTAATATTTTAATAAATTAAGAATAAGCTTAAACCATAAACTTTTTCAACCGATACCAATTCAACCAAATATTCAACTAATAATCTATTACTTTAATGACTAAATAAAATCTAATACATATGGGCTAAATGGAATAATTCTAAATCAAAAGGTGCATGAAATCAACGTTAAAATTTGAATTAAAGAAAAAAACAACCCAGAAACCTGATATAGCTGAAGAATGATACAAAACAACTTGTATATTACCCACATGTAATATTGATTGACATTGTTCAAAATTCCAAGAATCTTAACATCAGTACTTAATTCTCTGCGACGCTGAATATGAAATTCCAAATGTTAGTGTGAGACTGTGGGTAAACTCAGTTTTTTTTCTAAATTCTTATCCCAGTATTTATTCCGATTGAAGAAAAATAATTGGAAGGGGATGAGCATTTACTACCCAGCAGCTGCCAAATCACCAAACCATGGTATGTATTGGAATGGAGTAGAGCATACTGAACCCCGCTGTGAGCCAAGCAATAGTCAGATTCAACCTCAGGAGTTGATAATATTCCTCAGATTCACCCCAAGTGTTGCATGCAATTTCCAAGTCAGTTACCAGTAATCTCCACATGAACACTTACCCTCATCAAAATGATGAAATCTGTTTGAGTCCCGTAGTATAATTACCCTACCAACAATCTTTGATATATACTTGAATGCCATGTGACAATCACCACAAACACGAAGGTTTTTCATTATCCTAATCGGTAATCTGGAATTGCGTGTGAGAACAAATGCCACTGCCAGTTTCTCACTATGGTAGCTCAGGATTTCCTCTTTACTCTCCGCTTCCAAGTCATACAACGCAAATCTTGTCTCCGGCACGTATCCGGCATCCCTCATTTTTCTGTTAAGTTCCTTGAGTTTTGCATAGATCATATCATTATCCGGGTGTGATTTATCACCAGCCACAAATACATGGACGCCATCTTTCATCTTGACCCAACTACAACCGGCTTCTTTCTTTGCGGCTGCCTTTTTCATTGCCACCCTGGCCTCTGCTACACCATCCCAGTTTCCCCCAGAAGCATACATGTTGGCAAGGAGGACATAGTTTGCTGCATTTTGAGGTTCCAATTCAAAGAGCATCTCAGCAGCCTTCCGACCCAACTCTGTCTTTTGGCCATTGGTTCGGCAGCAAGCCCCTAAAACTGTCCTCCAAATAAGAACATTAGGCTTCATTGGCATGGTATTTATAAAATCTTCTATTTTGTCAAGTTCACCAGCTCGGCCAAGGAGATCCACCATACATGAAAAGTGCTCCATCTTGGGAGCCAACCCATAAACTTCCTTCATAGAGCTGAAATGAGAAAACCCTTCATCAACCAATCCCACATGGCTACAAGCTGATAAAACACCGACGAAGGTTACATGATCTGGCAATTGACCATCTAGCTTCATACGCATAAAGAGCTCAAGAGCTTTGTCTCCATGTCCATGACGAGCATAGCCTGATATCATAGAATTCCAAGAATATACATTCCTTACTGGCATCATATTGAAAAATCTCGAAGCATAATCTATCCTTCCACATTTTGAGTACATGTCGATAATTGCACTTCCAACCACAACATCAGATTCTAAACAAGCTCTTATAGAACAAGCATGAACTTCCATGCCGTGCTCTAATGTTGCGACTGAAGCACAGGCGCTTAGAACAGTGGCAAAAGTGAAACCATCCAGTTTTTGACCCTTCTGCATCATAAACCAGGCTAAATGAACAGCTTTGTCCAATAGCTCATTATGTATATACCCAGATATCATGGAATTCCAACTAGCTTCATCTCTTCTCTCAGACATCCTGGAAAAGATCTTCTCGCATTCATCCATCTCCCCGCACTTTCCATAACAAGCCAAAAGTGCATTCTCGATAGATCTGTCATTTGCGAGACAGTGTTTAATTACTAGAGCATGTATCTGATGGTTCAATTTGCTGAGTGAAAGAGATGATGCTGCCACAAGAATGTTTATAAAGGTTATTTTGTTGGGAACCCACCCGTAATACATCATGTCCAAAAAGCATTTAACTGCTTCTGGAACTGAAGACTCTGAATCAGCTAATGCTCCAATCACAGAATTCCATGAAACTAGATCATGGTCCAGCATCAAGGAGAAAATGTTCTTGCATTCAGGAGGACCTCCAATAGTGGCATATAATGCAAGAAGAGCATTTGAGACCGAAACATCCACGTCAAGTCCCAATTTTAGAGCTTCACCATGTATCTGTTGTCCGTTTATCCTCCACCCCAAGCTTGCACATGAACTCAGGGCACTTATTACAGTGTAATTCGAAGGCATTAATCCAGTTCTTCTCATTCCGTAGAAGGTTGAGACAGCATCTTCAAAACACTGATTCTGGTCAAGACCAGAAATCATGGTATTCCAAGAGACCAAATCTTTATTAACCATAAGTCTAAAAACAGAAGTAGCAGCAGTAATATCACCACATCTAGTATACATTTTAATTAGTCCATTTCCAAGTGGAACCACAGTGTCATCTAAGCCCCTACGAATTAAATAACTGTGAACTTCTCTACCTTTTCTTCTCCCATGTTCTAACTCGCTAAATTCGGAAAAAGAACTTAACAATATAGAGTAAGAGTCAAAATTTACATCAACCAAGTTCATCATCTCCATAAAAACTTTAGCTGCTTCTTCACCACATTTCTGCCTAACCAATCCAACCATCAAACCATTCATAGAGACTACATTTCTCGAACTCATTTGCCCAAAAATCTTCGTAGCATAGTTAGTTAAACCAAAACTTGCAAATCCATTCACCAAAGCACTACCTACATAGAGATCTGAAAGAAACCCAGATTTTGTAATCGTACTAAGCATTTGCTCGAGCAAACATAAACCAAAATTAATGGATGAACAAGCGGCAGTTATCAAACTCCCAAATGTATATTCATCAGGATTGAAACTGGACCCTATACACTCTGTTTGCATCCTCGTGAACAACTTGAATGCAGACACTGGATCTCCAGTTTGCGAATAAACTGATATAACACTGTTCCAAGATATTGAATTCTTAGCCTGTATGTCATCAAAAATGCGACGTGCATCGGCAATGGACCCCAAACAACTCCCATACATTGATATCATCACATTACAAACAACTACATCAAACGAATATTGAGATTTCGAAATCATCCCGTGAATTTGCAAACCAAATTGAAGACCACATGGTCCGAGCTCCTGACAAGCTCGAAGAACACTGCCAAAGGCATAATGAGTAGGCCAAACACCCATAGAAATCATCTCTTTAAAAACCTCACACGCCTCATTAGGCATCCCATTTTGGTTGTACCCTGAGATCAAGCAAGCCCAGGTAACCGGATTCCTCTCATGCATTTCGTCGAACACTTTTCGCGCAGATAATAAATCACCAGCTCTTACATAAACATTGATGACGGAGTTGGACAAGTACAAATCCTCGTTAAACCCATGTTTCAGAACCTGCAAATGAAACTCTTTAGCATCGGTTAAGCTACGAGAATCTCTGTACCGCGTAACCAAAGACTCGCGTAGCTCGAAACTTGAAGCTGAAAAGGGCGGGGAGGAGAGTTGAGATTGAGATGTTTTATAGTGAGTAAGCAAGTTTTCCAATGGGATTGAAGAAGGAAGAGAAGGGTTGATTAAGGAATGGAGGACATGGGGTCTGCAAAGATGTTGGTTAGTGGCGCTCGTGGTAAAAAGTGAAGGGGCGAATGAAGTAAAAGCAAGTGTTGAGTTGCAGGTAACACGCATGGGAATTTGAGTAGATAGGAAGAGAAACCGGAGCATGGCGACGTTGAAGGTCGACCTTTCTGGTTCATGCTTTTTCGCCCTCCTTTGTGTTGCTCAAAATTATCAGCTTTTGACGAACAAATGGCTATGCATATTAAGAGTGAAGGGTCGAAAAATGTTACACTGAAAAACAAACTCTCATTGAAACAGACAATTCATTAATATTAACATTCATGCATAAAGATTCGTTTATTATTGAAACAGACAATTCATTAATATTAACATTCATGCATAAAGATTCGTTTATTATTATTATTATTATTATTATTATGGTACAAAAACATAAACTGAATCCGCCCTTTTCACGTAAATTAAGTATATAAGCTCATTGAACAAAAAAGAACACGATAGGTTCACAGCCGTTTTACCAACACAATGATACAGCTGCTTACAAACAAACAGACAGGCCTCCGCCATTTACAAACAGGAACATCAAAGAACACAAACAAGACAACATAAATACTATCAATGGAGGGAACAGCAATTTTAGAAACACGAAAGTCGGTCGCCAATCCTCCCAATATTAACTCTTACTACGGGTATTTTGGAACTGCAACTTTGGACTACTGAAAACTATGGAACCGTCTGCAGTACCAATGGCTTGAAGGAGATGTCCGCAGTTGTTCGAGAACTCATCTAATTCTTCTGCATTCACAAGCACGACCCACCAATGTCTTTGAATCTGTTTCTCCCCCATAGCTAGAGAAGGGTTTCTCATTGTTGAGAAGCTAAGACAGTTAGTAGTTAGCAGAGTTAGGTATATGCAAGTTAGTTAGTTTGTTAAACAAAAGTCTATAAATGTAAACATACTATTAGTATTGAAAGATGCATGAGAGTTATCATTTCAACATGGTATCAGAGCTACGACAATTGTTTTATCCGATGATTTCTTGCTAGTCAGTTGTTGTTCTGGTTGGTTTTCTTATTCGTTTTGCTGGTATGATTAGACAGTGGCTTTCTTTTACATAATAGCTTTTTTAAGTTTCATAAAATAGTTAATTGGGCTGGTGTTTGTAGCCCAAATTCGGTTGATTCAGTAGAATTGGGCTGGCAATCTAGGGCGTTCTTTTGTTTCAATTTTTTTGTGTCTACGACGGTTTTGTTTGTCGGTCTCTTGGTTTTTTGTTCTTTCAGCAACAGAGGTGATGAATCTTTCCGACTCTATTATTGACTTCAATCATCCATGTTATCTTTATCCTTCGGATACTCCGAGCACTTTGTTAGTAGCCCATCAGTTGCTTGGTGTTGAGAATTACAATGTCTGGAGTCGGACGGTGAGAATTGCGTTGCTGGCGAAGAATAAATTGGGGTTTGTGGATGGCACCTACTCTAAAGATATGGTACCGGAGGAAATGGGTCATCAGTGGGAGTGATGTAATGCGATTATTCTTTCTTGGATTTTGAATACCGTTAGTAAAGAGCTTTCTGCAGGGATTGTTTTTGCGTCCAGTGCAGCGACAGTATGGAATGATCTTAGTGAGTGGTTCCACAAAATTGATGGTTCAAGAATTTATTTCTTACATCGTGAGATTACTACATATTCTCATTGTACAGTTTCCATATCTGCCTATTTTACTAAGTTGAGGTTACTTTGGGATGAGTATGATGCCCTTGTACCTCCATCTTCTTGTGGATGTGTTCAATCTAGGCAGAACAATACTCATGTTGCACAGCAACATTTATTTCAGTTTCTTATGGGATTAAATGAATCATATAGTGCTGTACGTAGTCAGATTTTATTGATGAGTCCGTTACCGTCTATTAATCATGCGTATTTGATGATTATGCAAGAGGAGTCGCAGAGAAAGCATAGTTCTAGTAATATTGGGGATGATTTGGTTCCTTTCTCTTCAGTTCAGATGGTACAGAAAAAAAGATTTACTGGCATTTGTGATCACTGCAAGGTTAAAGGACATTAAAGAGAGACCTGTTACAAGTAAATTGGTTATCCTGCAGATTTTAAGTTTACAAAAAGGAAGGTGAACAATAATTCTGCTTCTGCAGTAAATAATGTTTCTACTCCTGATTCTGCTTGTAGTAGTGAAGTAATGGATTCCCGTGGGTCTCGTTCACAAGCGCCAGTATTTACACAGGAACAGTATAATCATATCATGCATTTGTTGAACAAAGAACCTGCTGCAATTGAAACTGCTGTCAGTATAGCAGGTATGGTGGATATTGGTAACAAATGGATCATAGATACTGGGGCTACTGACCATATATTGTCGGATCTTCATTTCTTGGAATCTCCTGTTGCTTGTGCATTAGGATCACCAAGTGTTCGACTTCCAAATGGTTCCTCAGTCTCAGTCACTCATATTGGAACTTGCACAGTTTTTCCTAACCTTTCATTGATGAAAGTTCTTTATGTTCCAAATTTTCGTTATAATTTACTTTCTGTTTCCAAACTTACCACTAATCTTCATTGTATGGTTTCCTTTTATCCTCATTTTTGTCTCATACAGGATCTCTGCAGTGGAAAGATGAGGGGGATTGGTAAAGCACGAGGTGGTCTTTACATCCTAGATCCGTCTCAACAGACTTCTGTGGTTTCATCTTCTTCCGTTGTTGTTGTTGCTTCTACAAACTCATCTATTCTTTGGCACAATAGACTTGGTCATGCGTTGGTTTCAAGACTTAATAAGGTTCCTAATTTTTCTTGTACAATGTCCGATGTTGACAGTATTCATAAATGTTCTGTTTGTCCAGTGGCTAAACAAACTAGGCTTCCATTTCCCATTCATAAATCTCGTGTTGATGTTGATTTTTCCCTTATTCACATAGATTTGTAGGGACCTTATCGAGTTTCTACTCATAGTGGTCATAGGTTTTTTTTAGCAATTGTTGATGATTACATACGAATGACTTGGGTATATTTGTTGCGATATAAAAGTGATGCTGTTATATGTCTCAAACAATTTTTTGGTTTGGTTAAAAATCAGTTTTCTACTACGATTAAAACTGTTCGTAGTGATAATGGGTATGAGTTCTTGTAACACCCCTAACCCGTATACGTCGATAAATTAGGGTTACGAGGCGTTACCTGACAAAACACAACTTAACACAGACATTCAGTAGAATTCAAGAATTTTACATCTATGTTAAATTAGTCAAATATTAGGTAAGTATAATTATAAATTCTACTTTAACTTTTTATAACAAAACATAAAATTTCAGTTCAGTTAAAGCATAAGAAAAATAAGCTAATTTCGTATAGCTATTAATTATATATATACAGTACATTAAAGTACGACTCCCAAAATATTATCTAGCCTATACATGCCATAAGTTAAATTTTAAACATTTCAATACCGAGACAGTAGATAGAGTGATGATCTTCGCTAATGATCCCCGAGTCTGCAGCTTGATTTTTATCTATGAAACAATTGGACAAAAACAATCAAAGTAAGCTTTTATAGCTCAGTAAGTTTATAACATATCTAAAATACATATAAACGAACATATGCATAAACATTATATGCTTATAATCAAGTTACAAATATAATCCTTAATTGTATATACTGATTGCTAGTATACTTATCATTTGCATTTCATCGAATGCATATCTATGATCTTTCAATTACATATGTCGAAAACATATATTGTTACTTATCAACTACGTGAGCCAAATGCACATCTATACCTATAATCCACATATGCCAAATACATACATATATTCAATAATTTGCATAACAACCAATATATGTGCCTACTAACTAAATACAAAGATCCAAACGTTTATATGCTCATCAAATACAGATAAACAAAATCATATATATATATATATATGTATGTATCAAATGCATATAATCACTTAATTTAACAGATTCACTAAGACTTGGCTCGCTAGGCTTATAGCTCGATTCAGATCACCAAGCACTTAGCCGCTAGGTTTATAACTCGATTCGATCACCAAGCACTTAGCCCGCTAGACGATAGTCCGAATAATTTCCGGCAATAAATCCGATTGATCTTGAGCTTTAACAAAAGAATCTCAATTCACGAAGTTGTATCTCATATTTGTATATAAAATCCACATAAAATTCAGCTAAATATTCATAACTTATATCCTTAAAACACATGGATAGATATAAATCTCAATCATCAAATCTAACTTAAATAATTCAATAATTCAACCGAAACACATTTATATATATAACCTCATACTTTAGATTCCACTACTAATATCATAAAATTTAACTTATAATATACTATGTACCTTTAACATTTGAATTCCATATATACATATATAATTTCATATACCATTTCAATACAAGATCTTATACATGTACATATATACATATTCAATCTAACAAACATATATTACTCTATACTTATATTCAAACAAGAACATATACCTATATACTCATATATATTCGAATTTAACATATATATATATATAGATATAGATATATAAATATAATTTCATACTTATACTCAATATAAATATTTATTCATAAGTACACATACTTATTCGCTCCAACTTATACAACTATTTTATACAAAATTCACACCTTATTCACACATACATGCTTATGTTCGAATATATCTCATACCTTTGTAATTTCATACCTAAATTCAATACAACAAATTTTACATGTATATACATGTATTTTGAATATAATTTATACATATATGTTCATACCTAAATTTATTACAAGGACATTTATATGCATATTTGCATATTCATAGTCATTCGAATCTAACATATATATGTATACATAATTTCATACTTTCAATTCAAATTTTATACTTTTAAATTTAACTTAACAAAAATACAATTGATATACATACTCATATACTGATTTAATAAAATTAAATAGCTAATAGACTTACCTCGGATATCAGCGGACACGATCGACTATTCAACTACTTTCGTTTTCCCCCGATCCAAATCCTTTTTCTTCGTTTCTTGATCTAAACATATTCAAATTTAATTTTTTTTATTCATCAAAACATTCAATTAAATCCAAAAATACATAAATGGGAAAATTACCATTTTGCCCCTGACATTTTACACTTTTTGCAATTTAGTCCTTTTTGCACAAAACACAAACTACACAAAATTTGCCCACACTAAGTTAGGGCCGAATGTTCCTTATCTTTATACAAGTCCAAACATTTCATTTATTTCACATTTTAATCCCTCAAAAATTTATTTTCACAATTTAGCTCTAATTTCTCAAATTCATTAAAAATTCAAAGACAAAACATGTTAATCTATCACATATCTTTCATTTTTCATCATCAACTATCACAAAGTTCAAGCATTCATCAATGGCACATTTCAAAATCATCAACAATTCACAAAATTAAAACATGGGTTTTGAATAACACAAAGCAATGATCTCAAAAACGTAAAAATTATTAAAAACCGAACAAAGAACTAACCTCAATCAAGCTTTTATATGACCGAATGTAGCTAGGTTTTCTTTCTTTTTCTTTTGTTTAATTTCGGCTAGTGAAGAAGATGATAACCCTGGAATTTTTCTTTGTTTTTAATTAACATATATTAGTTTTTTTATTTATTTACCTTATTAACCTTTAATAAATAATTTATATTTCATATAACATAAGGATATAATTGTCCATAGCCACCCACTATCATTTCAAATGGTCTAATTGACATTTAAGACTCCCATTTTTAAAAGACAACAACAATTAGGTATTTTTAGATTTAACCCCTAAATTTTCATTTTACGCAATTAAACCCTTTTTATCGAATTGAACATTCAAACGATTAAATTTCCACACGAATTTTTCACACCTATAACTTAACATATAATAGACACTAAAAATAATATTAAAATATTTTTTTGATTCGGATTTGTGATCCCGAAACTACTATTCCGATTAGGATCAAAACTGGGTTGTTACAGTTCTTTAAGAATGAATGTACTGAGTTTTTTTGTAATGGCCCAAATTCAAGGTTATCGGAATAGTGGTTTCGTAACCACAAATCTGATTTAAAGAGAAATTTATTTTAATATTTTTTCATGAATATTGATATGATAGGAAAATTGTATGAAAATATAGATAGAAGAATTTTACCGATTTAGTGGTTAGTTAGAAAAAGAAATCATTGAAGAAATTGGGTAAAAACAAGGTATTGAGACCTCGATCTCGTAAAATCGAGTCAAAAATATTTTTATAAATATTTATGAATTGTTAGTAATATTGTATTAAAATTTCGTTAGAAAATTTTAATGTTTGGGTAGTCAATTAAGTGAAAAGGACTAAATTGAAAAAGGTGTAAAAGTTACTAGAAGGATTAAATAGCTCAATTGTTAAATGAGGAGTGACATAAATTGCAAATAAGCCCAAATAAGATATTTTGGGAGGCATACGCTGAGAAAAATCAGGAGAATTGAAGAATTAAGGGTAAAATTAGAATATTACAAAATTTACTTTAAAAGTTAGGACTAAAGTGGAATATCTAGAATTCTCTTTATTTTTCTGCATTCTCATCAGCCAAAAAGCATCCTAAGGGTTTCTTCAAGCTGGTTTTTCATAATTTTTGCACCAAGTGAGTTAATACTTGCCTTTTTCTTGTAATTTTTGTGTTTTTAAGACTTTTACAACTAGGTCCTATTACTAAATTCATTAGTTTTTGATTTTATGAATGAATTTGAAAGTTGCTATGAATATGTTCTGGAAGTTTATGATGAAATAGGATGAAATTGAAGCTTTAATTTGTTTATGAGATGATTTTATTAGGTAATTTCAATAGAAATTGATTTGTAGGACTTAATTGTGAAAACGTTTAGAATTAAAGTCTAGTGCTAAAATTCTGATTTCCAAAGGTTATAAAGTAGTTTAAAGTGATATAATAAAGTGTTGGTTGAGAAAAATCAGCTCAATTGAGAGGTTAATTGAGCAGGGATGGAATTATCATTTATTGAAAGCTTAGGGAAAGAATGGTAATTAACATTATACACTAAAACAGTTTTGGACAGCAGCAGTAGTCTAACTTTGAAAAATCACCAAAAATTTTAGAGATAAAATTAGAGGATGAATAAAATATGAAATTAAATCTTATCGAGTCTAGTTTCTTATAAAAGAAACGGTGTAAGCAATGGAATTGTAAATAATGAGATATAATAGATTTTGTGAGACATGGTCAGAATGAATTCAGGTTCCCTGTTCTAACTTTGGAAAATCATTAAAATAGTAAAAAATGATTATGAGTTATAATTTATATGGTTAGAATATTTAATGAGTCTATTTTCATAATAAACAAATGGAAACATCATTAGAATTCTGTAAAATGAGATAATTAATGTTTAGTGAAGAGAGGTCGGAACTGTCGAACAGTGAAATAGAGAAAACTTTAAAGAATAAATTGTACTTATTGGCTAAACCAAAAATTATGAAAATTTTATGGTAAGAATATATGTGAGTCTAGTTTCGGGGAAAATTAGCGGATCTTAATTTGGAGTTTCGTAGCTCAAGATACAAATAATTTAGTGACTATGACTCAGTGAGACAACTTTGAATGCACATTAAATAATAATGGAATTATAGAGAATGTTACATATGAACATGAAAAGTATTAGATTAATGATTAAATTTATTTATTTAGATCCGAAAAATTCAAATACGAAGCAAGATCGAGGAAAATAAAAAGTTTGGGATTAGTAGATTTTTGGTTACGAACAAGTGTCGAGGTAAGTTCGTGTAACTTGAATTATATTCTTAAATGCTTGAAATATATTTTTCTTGATTTGAATATGATTTAGATGTTTATTGTATGATAATTGATGAATTATTGATATTCTTGATGAAAAGAGAAAATAAATCTCGGTTGAATGAAAGGAAAATTCGATGGATCTCTGAAAAGGAATTGACGGTAAAAAGGATCCAGCCCGGATGGGTGATCCTATTCTGATATAGCTCTCCCAAAGAATATGTGGAAAATGGATTTAGCCCGGACGGGTAATCCGAATTAGGGTCTGAATTTAGCCTGGACTGGTAATTCAGATCCAAGCTCATTAGAGAAATTGTCGTTGCAGGGGATTTAGCCTGGATTGGTAATCCCGACAATACTCTATGAGTTTATATTACAGGGGATTTAGCCTGGACTGGTAATCCCGCTGTAAGGATGATGTTCACGGGAGTGTGCTCTCTAAAATTGAAATGTGCGCACATGAATATGAATTGACGGACCCGAATTTGTACACTAAAGTGTACCCCTGAAAATCCATCGAAATTTTGAAAAATTCAACGGGATAAATATGAAAAAATAACAAGGGAATGGAAAATATGGAATTGATCAATCATTTGTCTTTGTAATGAATTTATATGATGTTTACTTAACTAATGCAAAAGTTGAGTTTGTATGTGATAGGTATATGTTTATGTGAATTGGATGTGTGCTTGTGTTATTAAATGATAGGTGTATAATATGGTAAGTATAATTCTTATTGCATGAACTTACTAAGCACAATGTGCTTACCCCGTTCTCTTTTTTCCCTATTTTGTAGTGCTCGGGAGCTCAAAGGTTGGAGATTAGTTGGAGCTTTATCACACTATCAACCCATATCTTTTGGTATTTGAAAATGACTTATTTTGAAAGAATGGCATGTATAGACTAAATATCAATATTACATAGAAATGAATGTTTGTAACTTAGCTGTTGGTATGGCTAGAGTAAGTATAACTTTGAGATTTTGCGAAAAATTTCTTATGGCTTCGATTTAATATCAGTTTAGTCCCGATGTATGTTTTGGGCTTCGGAGGCCCATCCAAGGGACGTCATGACATGATTCGATAAATGAATAGTAATTAAACTCGTAATAACAGAAAAATTAATTCAGTAAAATCTGGTAATGCCTCGTATCCTATTCCGGCGACGGAAATGGGTAGGGGGTATTACATTTTTAATATGTCTGGAATTGTCCATCAGATTTCGTGTGTTCACACTCCTCAGCAAAATAGAGTTGCTTAACGAAAACACAGACATTTACTTGAAGTAGCTTGGTCATTAAAGTTTCAGTCTCACATGCCTAGTAAATTTTGAAGCGAATGTGTTTTAACTGCCTATTTTTTGATTAATCGTCTCCCTACTCCTATCTTGAACTGGAAATGTCCTTTTGGATTTTTGTATCATAAGTCTCCTGATTTTTCTCAACTGAAGGTCTTTGGTTGTCTTGCCTTTGCTACTACTCCTAGCTACCATGATAAATTTTCTCCTAAGGCTATTCCGTCTGTGTTCATGGGTTATTCTCTTGTGCAAAAAGGATACTTATTGTTCAGTCTTGAAACCAAAACTTTTTTTGTTAACTGAGATGTTGCCTTTCATGAAACGGTATTTCCTTTTACGTTTCCTACCAAACCTTTTTTGTCTTTTCCTGATGTTGATACTTCCATTTTTCTTCAACTTGAACCTTCCTCTTTTATATCTATTCCCTCTTCTTCACCTTGTGTGCCCGTATCTTCTTCTACTCCTTCTTCGTCTTCTGCGCCTACTGATATCCCTTTACGCCGTACTACAAGGTCTGTTAAGCCGCCTACTTGGATGAAGGATTAAGTTTGCTCTAACCAATAGTTCACTTATTGTGCCACAGGTTTGTTTCCTATTGCTAGTGTTTATTCTTTTTCTCATTTGCCTGTTCATTCTCAATTGTTTGCTGCCCATGTTTCTTCTTTAACTGAACCCCAAACTTATGATGAGGCCATCTTGGATTCACGGTGAGTTGATGCTATGCAACAAGAGATTCAAGCTTTGGAGGCTAACGGTACATGGGAGGTTGTTCCTTTACCTGCTGGTGTTGTTCCCATTGGATGCAAGTGGGTTTACAAAATTAAATACACTTCTGATGGTTCCGTGGAAAGTTTTAAAGCACGTCTTTTTGGTAAAGGTTATAGTCAAAAGGCTGGTATTGACTTTCATGATACTTTTTCTCCAGTCGTTAAGCATGTCACGGTTCGGACTGTGATCAGCATGGCAGCCATTCATGATTGGCCTATTTTTTAGATGGACATTTACAATGCTTTTCTTCAAGGGGACTTGTACGAAGAAGTTTATATGGAACTTCCGGTTGGTTTTCGCAACCAGGGGGAGTCTCGTGTATGTCGCCTGCGCAAGTCATTGTATGGTCTGAAGCAAGCTTCTCGACAGTGGAATTTGAAGCTTACCGAGGCCTTAATAAGAGGAGGATATGTACAAAGCAAGTATGATTATTCCTTGTTCACAAAAAGGGATGGAGGTAACATGGTTGTTTTACTCATCTATGTAGATGATCTGTTAATTACAGGCAGTAGTGTTAGCATGATAAATGAGTTGAAACAGCTTTTGCATCAGAATTTTAAGATGAAAGATTTAGGTGTGTTGAAGTATTTTCTTGGAATAGAAGTGATGAGATCGAACAAAGGGATTATATTGAATCAGTGAAAATATACTTTGGAGTTGATAGCTGATTTAGGATTAGGGGAAGCAAAGTCAGTATGTACACCACTTGAGCAGAATCAGAAGCTCACATCAGTTGAATATGATGAGTCGGTACAAACAAAGGTTGATAGAGATGATTTAATCACGGATGTTACAATGTATCAAAGGCTGTTGGGAAGATTGCTATATTTGACGAATACACGACCGGACATAATGTTTGCGGTTCAACATTTGAGTCAGTTCATGCACAGACTGAAAAAATCACATTTGGAAGCTGCTTTTCGGGTGGTATGATACATAAGGAAAAACCCTGGCCAAGGCATTTTACTATCTGCAGCAAGCAAATCACAATTGATTGCTTTTTGTGATTCTGATTGGGCTTCATGTCCCATGTCTAGGAGGTCGGTGACCGGTTTCTGTGTTAAAATTGGAGAATCCCTTATTTCATGGAAGTCAAAAAAACAAACCACAGTCTCTCGATCATCAGCAGAAGCTGAATATAGAAGAATGGCAATGGTTGTAGCAGAGGTTATATGGTTGAATGGCTTATTGAGGGAAGTTAGTCCTAGTCAGTTTGATAAATCCTTGGTTTTTCAAATAGTAAGGCAGCGTTGCAAATTGCTGCTAATCCTGTTTTTCATGAACGGACGAAACATATAGAAATTGATTGTCATTTTGTAAGAGATAAAATCAAGGATGGAACGATTCAGATGCAGCATATTGGAACAACTGAGCAACTTGCTGATTTGATGACAAAAGCTTTAAGCATCAAGCAACATGAGTGCTTAGTATCCAAGTTAGGGGTTAAAGATATATATCAACCCTCAACTTGAGGGGGAGTGTTGAGAAGTTAAGAAAGTTAGTAGTTAGTAGAGTTAGGTATATGCAAGTTAGTTTGTTTGTTAAACAAAAGTCTATAAATGTAAACATACTATTAGTATTGAAGGATGTATGAGAGTGATCATTTCAACACTCATCAAGTCAATAGATCATTTGGAGGTTTCACTGTACAGTAGCCTCTTATACACCAAAAGCAGCAACATTGGTACTATATGCCCAAGAAATTAGATATTACCTCAGTCGACTGAATTGTAATGCAAGAAAGATACCTAATAAAAGGGGGTTTCTAAGATATTAGCTAATCTTTTATCGGGTGTTCCCATTACCAAAGCCTCGACTCTGCATTAAACTTTTGCCTGCTTTACATACTTGTAATGGAGAATGCTCTTCAACAGGCTGAGCAGCCCTCGGTATCATCCAGACTCGGTATGATCACCCCGAGGTGTTAAGGTGCTTGTTTGGTTGAGATGACAAGCTACTGATACGGTTCATATAGAAGCTGCAGTAGCCTTGTTTCGATGCTTATCAGCTTCACTTGGCTATGGGTTTTCAATGGTGGCCAAGCAGGCGAGCCAATGGAAATTCTAAAAAGATAATGAAGGATGACCTTTCAGCCTCTCTTAGATATTGCACAGTACCATTCATAATCTTTACAAGCTTCTGACTGATGTATAGGCCAAGACCTTCCCTTGAGACACCCTGCCTCTGGTGAAACATCTCCCGAATTAAATCTTCGGGGATACCTGGTGCTGGATGAGTGATCCTGCAACATAATCACTCAAAGTTAACAGCTTCATATTGATTCTTTATATTAGGATATATAGAAACACCACATGATTGCCACACTGCTTGGGAGAGTATGAATACTCACCCAAATAGAAGTTAAAAATAATTTATTTCTACATGCCATAAGTACAATAAATGCATCCTTAAAATGGCTAAAAGAAGGGTGGAAAAGTAAGACCATTCAAATTAGGTAAACAAAGGAAAGCAAGGAAAGAACCCAAGCAGAGAACAAAAACAACAAATTTATCAGTTTGAGGATGTAAACAATACTAATGTCGCTAACCATACTAAAGTTTATGACTACTCTAGTCACTCCCCCCACCCGCCTATTTTACTTCTGCAGAAAAGGGAAAAAGGAAATTAAAAGGCATGTGGTAAATGTGGCGGTTGAGTCATTTCTTATTAAAGAACTTGCCAGATTGCATCAGCTATGAACATGATAAAGCATACAGGAAATGGATTTTACCGAAATTCAAGATAAACAATTTGTATCTTCGTCCCAATACGTTCCTTCCGAGGAATTACCCTGAATGAAACCGATGATTCCTCAAACACAGGAGTGAAGAGGAGTGCATTTGTCAAAAAATCTGAAAGGACTTGCTGAAGCCTCAAATTGTCTCCATACAAGTACATGGATGAGACTTCAGGAGGTAAATCTTGGATCACCTGAACTTGCCGCTCTTGGCTCATTAACATAACTTGTTTCAAGACAGCTTCCAAGGCTTCTCCAAGGTTAAACTCCCCGGAGTCCATTTCCATGTAGCTGCACACAGAGCAACCTTTCGTTAAAGAGAGAGAGAGAGAAGAGATAAGGCCAGCTTATGAACAACACCATACAATAATGAGAAATGTTCAATCCATGAAAGATTGATTGTAACAATGAACAAATATGACGCTAACTAAGGTAAGAAGCATATTAAGCACTCTTACCACTCCTCAATGCTTTCAATGTCTGTGTCATCAACAATCTTGGCCATTTGTTCCCGACACATTACACTTGTCCTCAGAAGCTGCCTCTGATTGCTACTCAAATCGGAATCCCCCATCAGACCCTGCATTAATACAATCCCCTTCAAAGGCTTCCTGAGTTCTTGACGGATGTAAGCCAACTTATTGAGGCTACTAGCTGCTGCCTGTTCAGATATCTTCTGCACTTGTAAAGCATACTGAAGCTCCGGGCTAGCCACATGCAAAAAACACAAAATCCCAGTGATCCTTCCATTAGCATCAGTCCTCCTGCTTGCTGAGAGTAATACTTCAACAAATTTACCCTCCTGATCAAAGAACCCAAATAATAGTTTATCTGCATCCTCACCAGCAGTTATCCCATTGAATAATATCCTGAGTTTGGTAAAGGTGTCATGATCCTTCACCCTACAGCCGAACTTGTCTACTGTAAAAACCTCCCCTAGAAGCATCCTATCAATGGCTTCTTCCCTCTTCATACCAGTCAACTTTTGCATTGCATCATTCCACTCCAAGCATCTGCCAACCTCATCAATCATAAAAATTGGGGGAATAAGAGCAGATGGGTTCCTCATAATACCAACATAGTCACCTTGGACACGCGTATATTTGTTCATGGCCATCTTTTGGCTGGTGAGATCTTGCCCAACAAAGCAAATTCCAACAACATTTTCCTTTAAGTCTCGACTACAACATGCATTAACAACCAAGATGATAGGTCCATTATTTTCCTGACAACCAAAAGTCCTAAGCTTGATTTCAATGCTTCGTTCTTCTATACCTGCCATTTCTCATCAACATTAAATGTAAGCATAAATTCAGGAAACACCTAAACAGTGTAAAGGAAATTTGATTGAATAAGTGGAGCCCAATGGACAAAGCTAAAGTGACATTTCCTGCACAAGGAAATGTCCAATTACATGGTTCAATGAAAACCGACGAGACCTAAAAATTAGTCAGCATGATAGCACTAAGTAAGCAACCCATGCTGAACGATACAGAAAACCTTAATCCCAATCCCAATACTCTGATCAGTATGCCTACTAACATGTCACTAGTAAATAACACGGCAATGCACTCCATAATATGATTGCGCTATCTAAAATAGTGGATGCAAATGCAAGTGAAACAGCTTAACCAAAGGTATATATGAAAGAAACAAAAAATATCCACAATGCTGAAATGCAATGTTCAATTAAATAAGGATATAATTTCTAGACCAAAAAAAATAAAAGAAATATCTAATAAGCAGCGAGTTCAAAAGATAAATCCCACTATCACCTTCTAGGGCTAATGAAAGCATGTTCTTGACAACATCAACTGAATCATCCTCAACAAGATCAAACAATGGCATGCCAATTGCTTGCTCAATAGTCAGGTCAGTGAGTTCTGCCGCTTTAGAGTTCCATCCATTTATGTTACCAGAGGAATCAACAGCGAAGATTGGGACAGCAGCAGTCTCAATCAGGCGGACCATTTCATTAGTGACAATACGCAGTTCATCCACCCTCTGAATCCTGTCATCAATGGATGGTACATTCACAATCATTTTGGAATCATCAGCAACCTCGTCTTGCAAGGATCCTTTCAATATCAGCTGTAAGGAATGAATTGCATCCATTTCTATATCCTCCCAAGGCAGGCTACGCCACTTGACAACCTCCAGAAAAGCCTTGAATGATGATCTTGGATGCATCTTTCTTCCATCATCCTTGCCACCAGGATCATGCTTTGCACCACCCCATTTGATCTCTTTAGCTGTATGGGACCGAAACCAAAACAGGAAGTCTTTAGAAGTGATCTTAACAGCAGCCATCCCACAAACTGCCTCTCCAAGAACTGAAGCACCTGGATAGCCAGCTTCCATAAGGCTATCAGTACTTAAGCCCGTACTACTACTATGGTACTCAAGAAGCCATTCTGCTATATCCCTAATTTGTGCCTTTGTAGGGGTAACTCCAAGCAACCAAAATTTCTGTCTGTAGTAAAGTGCGGCCCCATCACACTTAACAAGATCCATAACATTCGGAGATTTAGTAACAATTCCTACAGGGGAATCTCTCAACAGCATGTCACAAAGCACAGTCTGGGTTTGCAGAATATGCTTCTCCCTCATTTGGGCCGCCAAATCCACTTCCTTGTTAATTTGCACTCCAAATACTTGTATAAGAAACTCACAGGCATATCTCAGTGGGAATGGAACAAATCTGGGGCTAGTGTGGTGGCAGACCACTAATCCCCACAATTTTCTTCCCTTGTCTTGTTCACTGTCCATCTCATCATCATTCTCATTGATAGTTACTGACATCACAAGAGATGCAATTGACCCCATACTTGCCATATACTGTGCATGACACCCATGAGGAGATCTTAACGTGGATCCACAGAGACTTAATGGTTGAGCTAATCCTTTGTCTTGAATCACCTTAACTGGTTGGGCAGAACAATCACATATCATTCTAATTTTGTTTTTCATGAAAAGGAATCTTGAGGCTTGTGGTATGTCAGTAGCTGGGTAGTGCAAGCCTAGATAAGGTTCCAAATCAGGTCTACGGCTTTCAGCAATTACTTCTCCATGTTCGTCTTCATGAAATTTATAAACCATTATCCTATCATAACCTGTCAAATCACTAACTTCCTTAACTAAAACATCACATAACAGAGATATGTTCCCACTTGGCAAGGACTGCAACCTTGAAATGGCTTTCGCTGCCAGCTTATAGGACTTCAATGCGCCAGCAGCTGTTACTGGCACCTCGGCTGGGTTAACTGGTTCTAGATCTATAACAAGCGCAGCTTCGATCCTATGCAAAATGGCATAAAAGGGCTTGCCTGATGTTTTACAATGAACCAAGATCGGATTGAGAAGGTTAACTTCCCCAAAATTAGCAGCTTTCTGCAAGGCCGTTGCACCAGGAGAACTAAACAGTGTTCTCACATCACTTCCATAAGTCAGAGCCTCTTGCTGCTCTATGTTTGGAACAGCATGAGGCGCCAAGTCCAACATTTCTGGAGCGTTTTCACTATAAGCAAGAACAGTGAAGTTTTGCTCATCAACAGCAATTAAGCAACCAAAGGGCTGAATTAGACTCCCTCTTTGCATCTTTTGAAGGTAAGCTGACACAGTAGAAGATGGAACATTACTGGTTGAACTTGAAATGTTGAAGTCAATAGAAGTGGAGTAATCAAAGAGCCTCTTGGACTCTTCAAAATCCACATGTAGCTTGGCATCGATTGTGGTTTGCGCAATCACACGAGCATTTTGCTTTGACCGTGCCGAACTGCTCCTAGAACAGTTACTCTTGTTTGTTGACATGGATGACATTTTCTCAAACACCCTTTTTTTCCTCTTTCTTCTTCTTCTTCTTCAACCCATATAAATGTAATATCTCAAAATCAGCATGACCAAAAGAAAAACCTAAAGCTCTATATGGAATCTGTTACTGTTTGTACAGCCAATGCCAGGACAAAACTTGAGACTTCACCAACATAGTCCATAAGTAAATTGAAATTCCCATACTAAAAGAATCCTATTTGTTGCCAGCACGAATCTACTGGACCCGGGAATCATGACCAAAGTAAAAATCCCTCAACAACCATTAAAAAAAGAAGAAAAAGTTACCAGCTTTTTCTCTCAGATAGATAATTCTGATGATTCCATTCTCAACCCCAAAATAAAAAGGCACCAATGAAATCAAAAGGCTCGGCAGAAAAATAGATTCCACCACCTTGGGCAGGTTCCTCGTAATTTGCCCCTCTAAAATCCTAAACAAAAAGAAACCAAGTAATCAACTCATTACTCTAAACTGTTTCCATTGACAAAGCCCAAGCCCCAGAAGAAAAAGCCGATGCTGAAGAAACTAATAAAATGATGACACTGTATGTGAATTGAAGAGGTAGTTAATAGGAAAGAAAAATTGCGTATTACTGGGAAAGAGTGCTGGACTTAATGAAAGGAAAAAATAGTTACGGCAACTATTATATAGAGAGAGTGGAGGAGGCTCCAGGAGCAGAGAGATGAATTTCAGGGCGGAACTCCTGCTGCTGTCTGATTGAGAATTGACAATTGACAATTGAGACCCGAGATGGCTTGTGTTCGGTCCCGTCTTTTCTGGCTCCGAGTTTATGCAATTTTATGAGGGGCTTAGAAATGGCTTTTTGCCTACCTACCTCTTTAAACTAACTATTATTATAAAAACTTTTTATTAATCTAGTATCACAAAATAATTTAATAAATTAGTTGAAATTTGAACAAAAATCATATCAAAAGTACACTGACAAGTGTGTAGGATAAGATCCAACTTCTCTCTTCATTTCCTTTATTTTTTTTATACTCTAATTTAAAATAAAATAAATTTCCTTATTTAAAAGAAAAAAAGAAAAACCCAATGACTTCGGATTTTACATGGTGCTATCATCATCATCACCGCCACAACTCACAGCTAACTACCAAACAGGCTAAAACCATCATCACGTGCGTCGTCGTGACATATCTCTTTAACGTCGCTGTCTGTACTGTTACCGAGCTCCCAACTGTCTCGGTGTTTTCGCACTACAATGTTTCATCTATTTGATATTTTATTAGTAAATTAGAAGCTGTTACATTAATTAAAAGAAAATAAAATTTCTAAAATCTTAAATAATATTAATTACTTGATTCACTAAAAATATTCTGTATCTTAAATTTTTAAGTCAATTTTACAATTTAAGTCTAATCATATTCAAATTCGAGTTTAGATGATATTTAAGTAGAATCCTAATCAAAACCATTTTAGTCCATTTTACCATCTAAAATTAATCTTATTCAAGCTAGAATGTTTATTACTTGTATTCTAAAAATAAGGGGACAATGCGTTTCAACATATTCAAACTCGTGTCCTCCCACATTAGCAATAATACTCATACCAATCGAATTCAATTCTTCATTTTAATTAATTTTAAATTTAAATAGTTTACATCAAGTCAGGGAAAAAACTGTGATTGGATATGCATCCTTTCCAAATCAAGAAAAAAACTGTTAACTGATTGTATTGACTTTAAATTTGGTGTAGATCAAGCTTCTTTGAGTTTCAATTTATCGCTGAATAATTCACCATAAACAAAGATCTTGACTTAACAGAGCTTCTAGCAGAATACAACTAAAAGCCTAAAAGTAGTATCAACATCTGGAAGGAGAAAATAGATTCTTATCATAGGCAATGCAGCAATTTTCAATTCTATGGGAAAAACATAAACAAGCCATCATTGGTTGTGCATGTATGAAAATAGATGAGACACACGATACTGATAGAATCACATAGCTGTTGGTGTGTGTTTCCATTTACTAATATGGTAAAGAAAATTTTGTATGTCAACCAACTTACAAAGCAATCTGAGCTCAAAAGAATCCACTACTGCCAACACAAACTTATTGCTCTCCATGTTGCTCCAAAGACAAGCAGCCAATTTGGAGAAAGAATGAGATACGATCTCGATGATACAAAACTATAACAACTTTGAATTTATACGTGTTTCTATAAACTATTGAAGAAAATAATGTAGATCTCACCAGTTACAACAGTATGAAATCCGAGATGCTCAAATCTCAACTCATCGTCACAGCTGAAAGAGAAGTGTTGTACGAATGGTACATTTGAGCGAAATTCAAGCATAATTGACGATCTCTGTCATCCCCCCAGCCACCCCAGCCCTTAAACCCAGCTTTATACCCAGGTTGATTGTCATACACATGGACACCCCATTCTGATCTGATATTAGCAACCCTATCAATGTCATCTACTTGCATGTTCACTGATCCATTATCAATGCAAGCATTAGTCTGCCCTTGGCCCTGATGCAAACCGCATTTCCCGAAGTGAACTGCACTAGTCCTTGGACCTCGTAACGTGTACACTGGACTGCCAAACGAAGGATAGACTGTCGCCCACATTGTTATATCCCAATTGTAATCATCAAAGAAGCAAAACTCTTTAGCCTTCCTGTGGATTTTTCTCCAAACAGTCCAATTGAAGGCATAACCTACATTTCCCATTCTCTCTGCAATCAAACTATCCCATCCTTCCCCTCTTAAATTCACATCACAAGGTGCCAGATTTGCAGCATAGCAATCCGGGCATTTGATAGGCTTCAGCGAAACAAGAAGCTGTAGGTTGCGATATGCGTTGGGGTAAATGAAGTGATCCTCCTCTATGAAAAGAATATGCCCATTGTGCCCTCTGGTCTCCTTCAACCCATCCCACACAGTGTTCATCATCCACCACCAATGATGCTTCAAAGAAACTATCCTCGGAGACCGGTGGTTCCCATACTGATCAGGACTCCCAACACAATGTTTCTTCCCAGCATCATCTTTTTCCTTACAGTCATTTGATGAAACACCTGGAAAACTGTCGGGAAACACATGAGGCGAAAACGGGGCAAATATCTGCTTCACTTGGCAAAATTTGATCCCTTCCACAATCTTATTCATGTCTTCAAAGTAGCCATCGTGGCTAACTATCAACAATGTTTCACTTATGCCCACAACCTTGGACAAGCTCTTAACAACCACTTGGAGATATTGCGGCCGATTATGCACGTATAAAACAATGGTTATATGATCTTTAGCTAACTTAGGATACAGATCTCTATTCCTAGGGGGCATCTGGTTTATCTTTGCCAATCGAATCGAAAACTCATTCTGTTTAGGAAGGTTGAGTTTCTCACTAAAGCTCTGAATATCAGTGAATTCACTTAAATCTTCATCTAATTCACTTAAACCTGGTGTTGTATTGGTCCTAAGAGAAACTATCAAAAGTAAAACTCCTAATAAGGTAACTACAACTACAGATAGCAAACGTTTAAGAGCTGCATCTTTCAAACGCAGTTTCTTGCAATTAGCCATAGAACAAACAATACACAACATCAACCAACTACCAACTCAAATTTCTCTCTTCACACAAATACCACAAAAATCAAAAAAAAAATCATAGACAACCAAACAGCAAAGAATAAAAGCAACCCAGTTTACAAGAAACTGAATAAGTAAAAGGGTAAGTGCCAAAACCCTCAAAGGACAGTTCTTTAACACTGAGCTTCTTCCTTGCGGCAACAGAGATCAATGGTTTTAGCGGTTAAAGAGAAACCCCCAAAACTCATGGGAAATGGGGATCAATGTTAGGTTTCGAGGGACGTCGAGAGATCGAGAAAGTGTAAATAAATGAAAATAGGAGATGGATGAAATAGCAGCCATGGCTGCCCGTAATCAGAAAGATCAACGGTGTAAATTACTTGGTTGACGGATTCAAAGTAAGAAAAGAAGAAAAAGAAAAAAAGAAGGTAAATTCAACAAGGAGAAATTGACTTTCGTTAAAGACTAAGACGGTGGTAAAGTTCATAAACACAAGTTTGAAAAAAAAAAAAAAACCTCGAAGTAATTAATCTTAAAATTAGAGGTAATAATGTGCGGGTCAAGCTTATGTAAGGTAGTTTAAGATCGAGCTTCACTCGAAAAATAAACTTATTTTTTTTTCAAGTTTAATCTAATTAAAAAAAAGTAAATTCAGATCTGATCCGATTCAGTTATATTTGATATTTTTAGATTAATTTTTATTTTAAAATATCTTTTAAAATATAATACACTAAAAATATTAAAATAAAAGTTTTAACATATTAAAATAAATTAAAAATATTTATATTAAAAACACGATCATAAATATAATAAATGTTATAAATATCTTATTAAGTGGATGTCCATGAATCCATGATCAAGATAAAGTTTTAATATACTTTAAATTCTAATAATAGTTATTAGAATTAGATATTTACTTTTTTATACTTCTTATACCTATAAATAAAGACTACGATGAAGAATTGTAATCACTATTTTTTATTAATAAAGTACATTTTCTATTGTTTTTATATTTTTTTGTTCTTTATTCTCCCCCTTTCTCTTTAATTTATAACACGTTATCAGCACGATCTTGCTCAAAGTGATAGTTCTTTTTATCGACGATCAAATTTATCTTTCACGATTTTCAATATCTTTGGCAGCAAGATGCAAAGTTTTTACAAGAAGTTTCTTTTATTTAATATTTCATATCTGATTATTATTTTTCATTCTTTTCTCATTATACGTTATCATTGTTTTGATTAACTTAATTATTTTACTTTTTGTTCTTAAGGATGGTGAAAGATTTGATACCGTTATCTATATGAAATCGAGAAGTAAGATTCACTCTTAAAGTTTGCTTTTGATATTTGCTTGGGGATGATCTATTTTCTTCATTACAAAGGATGTTCATAATCACTACTTCTCATCCATGGTAATGTAAGTCAATCTAATCAATTTCTTTTGAAATTTGATTTGATTTCTATTAAAAGTTCAATTTATATAATTCACTATCTGTATCTCTATGAATTTATAAAACCCTTCACATATTTAGTTATTGGGATTTTATGTGGAGATAAATATTTTTTTCATTTTTAATAGAATTGATTGGTTTAATTTTGATTTTGATTAAGATATATGATTATTGCGAATATGAGTAAAAATACTTACTTGTGATGAACTTTGGGATATTCACCCTATTTGTGATAATTTCATATCATTGTAAAATTCAAGATGAAATTACGTCATAAGAGGTGGAGGTTGGAAAATATTTATGTTTAAACTTTTATAGTTGTAAAATTATTTTGTATTATGTTGTGGTATGATATATAAAATATATATTATCTAACCACAATGATTTATTAGTGACATGAATTTATTATTTGTTACGTTTAATATATGTTTTATTTATACCTATTCATTTATTTTATATGAATAAATAAAATTTTATTTAAAATAAATTAAGCATTCATTAAGATTATACAATAAAATGATTATATGCTCTTGAAGAGCTAATATTGCATCAAACTATTAAAAAAACTCTTTAAGAGCTTATATTTTAGCTCCTTGTAATGCAAAATTTTATAAAATATAATAGTATTTTTCAGATCAAGAAGATATATGTTGAATATAACATTCATGTGTTTTACATTAAAACTATATATATAAATAACATGAGATACTCATGTAATTGTTTTATATATATATATTCCTCGAATGAATACACTACACTATGATTGAAATATTTAATGTGCTCTTGCAGTAGCAATATTGTGAAAATGACTTTAATAGTATTTTCGAACAATCTTATACTTTCTAGTGGCTAAGCAAAATAATATATTACTAATGAAAACTATGAAATTCTTCCCACTAGTTTTGCTTCATTTCTGAAGTGAATGTAGCAGATATAATAATTATGAAAAATGAAAATATAGAGATCATGATTGTTGTTGTAATTGAGGATGTGATTGGAGACTAATCATGACAACATGAATAGATAGATTTTGATTTGAAATACAAGCATGTTTTACAATAGTGATTATGAAATAAAAAATTTATTGGTATGTTTATAGGTTCGTCCTAGTAAATCTATTGCATTCCCAAGTGAATGCAAAAGAAAATATAAATAATATTGTTTCAAGATTTGGTAATACAAAATTAGTCGAAAGCTCGTAAGAGTTAATGTATTATTATCTTGTGATGGTTAATCCATTGGTTTTAAAATATATTTATAATGGATCACATATTGAGATTGGAAATGAAGATAAATATTATTTTAGATATTTGAAGATTTTGGCATATTCCTCAAGTGAATATTGTATATAATTGTTTGGAAATTATATTTATTTTGTTGATTTAGTGATATTATAATATCCACATTGATTTAGACATTTCTAGTAGTAAATGTCACAATAGCACTTATATGTGGATATAAAGTAAAAGCAATGATAGTAAAATTACTAATTTGTTGCAATTTAGTACAATTGAAATACATGTTAAAGTAAACTAGATTTTAACTTATACAAATGTGTTTACTACTTGGCATGACCAGTTAGACCATCTTGGATCATATATAATACGAAAATTAATTGAGAATTTATATGGACATTTATTAAAGAACTACAAGATTCTTTAATTAAAAAAATTTATCATTTGTTGTTTGTCCTCAATAAAAATTGATTCTTAGAAACTCACTAGCTAAAGTTGAGATTTAATGTCTTACATTTTTTAAATGAATATGGGTCCATTCATCCACCATGTGGATGGTTTTGATATTATATGATTTTGGTAGATGCATCTACAAAATAATCACATATGTGTTCTCATGTTGCAAAGGATAGGTTGCGTATAACACGTAAATCAACATAATCTCATGTTGAAATAGAAAGTTTTGTTCTCATAAGTAATAAACATATGATTTCAGATTATGCAATTAAAACAATTCATCTTGCTAATGTTTGTGAGTTTACATCCTAAGTTTTCAATAATTATTTCATGTCAATTGGGTTAAAAGTTGAACATCTTATAGCTCATGCTCACACACAGAATGATTTAGCTGAATTGTTTATCAAATGCCTCCAACTAATAGCTAAATTATTACTTATGAGAACAAAACTTTCTATTTCAACATGAGATTATGTTGATTTACGTGTTATACGCATCAAGCCAATAAGTTATAAATACTCCCCATTACAATTGGTTTTTGATCAAAAACTAAATATTTCTCATATTTGAATTTTTGTATGTGCGTATATGTTCTAATTGCTCCACCACAACGCACAAAGATGAGTGAATCCTCAAAGAAAGTTGGGAATATATATTAATTACAAGTTTCTTTATATTATTAGATGTTTTGAATGTATTCGAGTATCAATTATGACATGATTTGTGATTACAATTTTGATTTGATAGTTTTTCCAACATTAGGGGAGAGTGAATTAATTACTTGTAGTGAGTTAGGGGAGAGTAATTTAAACCAGAAGTTCAATAAGAATAACTCATTACAAGTTAACTGTTAGATGTATTTACAAACTTAATGAGAATAACCAAGTGTTATATACCATCTAATATTTTAATTTGAATATCAAAGTCCTAGTAGGACAATAAGTTAGAATAAATAATAGATTGATCGGTTCCAAAGATAAAAATTCTTCTAAAAGGTCATATAGTGGAGACAGGTGCTCCAGAAGAGACCTAAGACATAACTAATAAGTAAAACTCTAGAAGAGATTCAAGTACTTGAAACTAAATTTTAAAATAATGAAAATAAGAGATCTCGATAAGTTATGTCAATTCGAGAAAATGTGGAACCGAATAATAAAAGTGGTCGACAATAATTTTGCATGCAATATTATTTTTGAAATAATAAAATAAAAGGAGGATCTTGAATAAATCTATTGAGAAATATATATGTGTAATAAATTGGTCAATATAGAAAGATGCAACTCAAGTACAATTAAATTAGTAGAGTTTTTCGACTACTAGTCCAAATATCTAAATGTATAAAGCCAGTGAAGGTGCAATTGAAGTAATTTTGCAAAAGCGAAATAAAATATAAAATTTTTCGCTAAGTCCTGGCATTGATTATGAAAAGGCATAATATTATTTTGTGGTGGATGCAATAATTTTTAGATGTATTATTAAATTGACAATTCATAAAAGATTTAACTTGCGTCTAGTGGTTATTTTGACAACCTTTTATGAATCACTATATAGTACAGTTTATATTAAAATCATTGAAAGATTTAGGATGCCAGAAGCATATTGAAATTCTAGAAATTGTTCATTTATATGAATTGAAATAATTTGAACATATGTGGTAAATTTGACTTAGTGAATAGTAGTTGAAGGAGGATTATAAAATGATCCAAAATACCTATTTGTGTTTTTATAAAAGAATCATGATTAAAGTTTGTTATTATTATTATTGAATTTCCTGAAGAGATCAAAATATATTTCCCCAAATTTCCCTCACATGACTTTTAAAAGAATGGTAATATAAATGCTTAGCAAATGCATTCAAATAATCATTTGAAAAACCAGTATTCAAGATTGAATACGTAGAATATGAGAAAATATGTAATGTTTTCATGAGGGTGAGTAAATACGCGTTGCACTCTTTTTCCCTTAACCAATGTTTTGTCCTATTGGGTTTTCCTGGTAAGATTTTTAATGAGGCAGCATATTATGCGTATTATAGATCGTATACTTGTTTTCCTTAATTAGGTTTTTATTCGACTGGGTTTTTCCGAATAAGGTTTAAACGATGCACATTATTTATCAATGGACATCTAAGGGTGAGTGTTATAAATATCTTATTAAGTGGATGTCCATCATGATTAAGATAAAGTTTTAATATACTTTAAATTCTAATAGTTATTAGAATTAGATCTCTACTTCTTTTATACTTCTTATGTCTATAAATACTGTAAATAGAGACTCGATGGAGCATTGTAATCACCCTTTTGATCAATAAAGCACGTTCTCTATTACTTTCATATTTTATTTGTTCTTTATTCTCCCATTTCTCTTTATTTTATAACAATAAATATTTTATTGTATTAAATATAATTTTAAAAATTTATATTTTGGGTTAGATTATTTAATTGGGTAAGTTTTTGGGTTTTGGATAATGAATTTAATTGTTATTGGATTAGTGATTTTAATACAAATATATATAATCATTATCATTATATAGCATATATAATTAATTTTATAATATAATATGTTGCTGGACTGAGAATAAAAGATTTTGTCCAAGACTAAACCTATATAGAAGATGAATCTTAAATTTTTGTCTAAATTGTTTCATTTTTAGACAAATTTTGAATATAAGTAAGTGAACCAAGTGAGGAGTATCTTACTTAGAACTCGTCAAAATTACCAACACTCTATTCCATAGCTCTCCACAATTTTATCAATAAATATTTCTTACTTTTCTCAAAACTTTTTTACCAAAGGGTAAATTTCAATAAACGTATCTAAATTATTGTTGAAATGTTAAGTTGATGTTTAATTTTCAGAATGTTTTAATTAAGGTTTAATTTGATAAGGTAGCTGACAATTAATATTTTCATAATAAGTAGGTAACACTGTATTATCATTTAATATAGAATTTTTTCAGTTATTTTATTTTGACATTATATTGTTTTTAAAAATATTTTTATTTTATTTTAACACTATATTATCTTTTAAATACTTTATCTTTATAAAATAATGTAAAATATTTTTAAAAATAAGGATAAACATATAAAATAGAAAGAGTTCATAATTTAAATTTTACATTTATCAAATGATCTAATTATATTATTTACTTAATTTTAAGTAATACACCAAACAATTTTATAATTTAAATTCACTACTTTGCTTAGTCATCAATCTAGGTGTTAAATGCCAATATGAACGTAATATAAAATGTGTTTAAAATACACGAATCCAAATGTAAATACTTGAACACCTTAACATATACACACTTTGGTTTGGATATGATGTGTTAAAAAACATCAAGAAAATTTGTTCATATTATTTCTTCTTCTTCTTTTTTTAAAATTGATTCTATGCACTAGGCGCATATGTATTTACAATGTGATCCTTGTGTTATAAATATACTGCATTTAACAAGTTAATGAGTAGGATGATGGAAGGATTTTGGTAATACTCTGAGGAAAAGTTTGAGAATTAATTTATAATTTATACTACAGTTTGAGGACTTTTGGTGAAATTAAATCAAGATTGAAATGTTATTGTTGTTTCCATCGGATTCCACAATTGTTCTCGTTTTCTTTTGTTTGATTGGTAGCTTAAAGTAGACATTGTCTTCTCTAAAATTTGGCGAGGAAAATTCATTAAAACTTTATTATATGTAAAAACAAATTATATATTTTAATTTACATAAAACTGACCATATTATGTGATCCAATCTCATATACTACTAGTGTGATTCAAAAGAATCCCTAATTAATTTTTTATACACAGTTGAATTAAAATTTCAAAATCCAAGCCATCAGTACTAATGATCAATATCATAACCACTGATGATGAAAAAACTGTAAATATTAAATATAAACTTAATACACTGTCTAAGAATCAAATTGCATTGGATTTCATTTGATTGATGCTTAGCAATCAAGTTTTCCAAAAGAATATACAGTCCGTCACCAACCCTAATTGGTTTAGCTTTAAGTTTACTTAATTCTCAGATTTATTTTCAGTGTTAGCTTTTAAGTAAATTTAATACGTCTTAAGTTGCTAGGCAATTAAAAATTGTGTGTTCACCTTTCATGTCTTATTCAATTTATATAAATACCTATTGTGTGTTTTGTTCAACAATAAGCAGGGTTATGGAATTCTCTACAAGTCGTGGCGTCTCCTCCCAACGCGATGACTTGGGAGAGACTGGTATGGGAATACGATGGCGATGGAGGAAGATAGGATAGGCCAGATGACTTTTAAGGCAATGCTCCTTGATGGGAAATCAGGTAAGGAGGGATCTGAGACCTATGAAGATGATGGTTTTGATCTTAAAGATGGTAATGTGATTACACAACTCGTTGATGGTGTTCCTGATATTCGGTTTTCGGAAAGGGTGCATACGTTGATCCACAAGAGCATTTCGAAATTGGTTGTCATTAAGTTGCTAGGCCATAGAATTGATTTTAATGCACTTTGTACCAAACTTTATAGCCTCTGGAGGTCTAAACGAGCATTCCAACTAATGGATTTAGAGAGCCACTATTACATAGTCAAATTTCAGACTCAGACAGACTACAGTATGGCGCTCTTGCAAGGTCCATGGATGATATATAGACAATACTTAACTGTGCAGCCTTGGTCCACCTTTTTCACAACATCACAGTAGATTTTTTGTATCAAATGGTTGTATAAATTCAACTTCCAGGGTTCTCGGATGCCATGTACAAAAAGAATTTGTTGAAAACTAAAGGAAACATTATTGGACAAGTTATTAAGGTTGATGATAACACAGAAAATGGGTCGAGGGGTCGTTTTGCAAATATGGCAATCAGTATTGATCTCAAACAGCCTCTAGTTTCCAAGATTTGGATTGAGGGGAGACTACAACGAGTTGAATATGAGAGTCTACCAAATGTTTGTTTTGAATGTGACTTGTTTGGGCGCTTGCAAGATTTTTGTCCAAAGACTGGTAAAAGTACGAGGGACATAGGAGATGATGTCGATGATCGAGGTCATGGTGGTACAAGTCATGAACAACAACCAGTGACGACAGACCTTGATAAAAGGGCAAAAGGGGAGGGTTTTGGATCATGGATGGTAGTTGCTAAAAAATTTAAGAGAAAGTCGAAGAAGCCTTTGGATGAGGGTCTACCTCAACATCCACGGAATACGGGATCACGTTTCAATCTTATAGCTGAACAAAATGATTAGGATGATGGTCTTATGCCAAAGGATAGTAGCGACTTAATAGTTGTTGTAAGCGTGTTTGAAATGGATAAAAAGTGTAGCCAGTCGAAACGGGCACAGTTAAAGTAGGCTCAATCAAAAGGGAAAGAGGTGGTAGGGCTCAAGTTTAGTATTGGTAAGGGATCAGGTCAAAATAGTTGTTCATCTAGAAAGCCTGGGGCAAAGGGTATTATGATTAGGGACTTATCGAAGAGGCCTGTCATTTCTAAGGTGAGGAATGGTCCAGTTAAGGATCCTGTTGTAACCAGTAAAGTTTGATCGAAAGTTTAAATATCTTAGAACTCTCGTATTGTATATTGGTATTATCTCAGTCGTTAATTTAATTTAATTTGTACCGATGGCAGAAGTGGATTTAAGGGGGCCTAGCAGGGCTCCGTCCCTCCTAAAATGTAAAATTTTTATTTAAGCCCTTAAATTTTTTAAAAAATTTTAAATTAGTAAAGGTAAAATTGTACTTTGGCCCCCCTTAAAATTATTAAAATTTGATTTAATCCTTTAAAAATTATAAAGATATAGACTATAAAAAAATTAAAATTTCATTTGTCCCCCCTAAATTTTTTTTCTGGCTTCGCCCATGACCATTGGATATGGAGGAGCTCAACTATAAATAGAAGTCTTCCTCCTCATTTGTAATCCTATCATTGTTCCATTATGAGTTAGAATATATTTGAGTTTATTTACGCAAACACTTGGTGTGCATTGCTTTTTTGTGACTTTTTAAGTTTTTTCGTTGCTCCTTCGTTTTTTAGTTGCTTCCACTTTACTTTCAGTGCCTTAGAGAATTTTCGGGAGAATTCTTACTTTTTGAGAATTAGGTTGATTCAGGCAAATTTGAAACAAAAAAAATCACCTAAGACCGCAAGATTTACTAGACTTAAGTTTTAGCCCCGTAACACAAGATGGAGCACGAGAAAGTTTCAACATTTCATAAGTTGTGGAAGAAACTTTTAGTCCTCCTATGTGGATTTAGTAGTGTGAAAATACAAATAATAATTATAAAAGTCAAATGTTGCTATTAATTTTGTACTACGTGTAAATTACAAATTTATTCATTTTACTCTAGCAAGTCAAATTTAATCCCTGTATTTTTAAAATTTTGAAATATCAATATTGACCTAAATAGTAAAGTGTCAAGTTATGCAAGTAGGGCTTGTACTATGCATAAATTATGGGTTTAGTTCATGTTGTCTAAAATCTTGATAAATTTTGAATTTTAAAATTTAAATCGATTAATATCCACTTAGCACATTCACATTTAATGCGGGGTAAGGAATCCAAAGCCCAAACCCTGTAGATATAATATACTTTTTAAAATACATTAACATGGAGATTTAATTCCATTACCAAATTTTGAGGTCATAAACCAAAAAATTCCTTGGGAAAGGATATTGAAAGTAAAAAGATAAAATTTTGTCATCCTTTGTGAAAGTTTTATCACTGCATTTGATATTAATCCATAAGCCAAAAAAAGGGATGAATTAATACATGGTATTCACACAATAGGAGTTTTAAAAAGCAGGTCACAAAAATAACGTAATAATAATATAAATATAACAATTAAATCACTAAAATAAATATGACATATAGCATGAAATGTAAATAATTTTGGTTACATTTTATCACTCCCAACCTATATAAAATAGAATGAATTGAAAATCACATGAATATACAAATCTACTAAAATAATTCTGGCTTGCTCGAATATTATTTGTAATATATAATTAAAACTTTAATACTTTCAAAATAAGAATTAATCAAACCTAGAAAATAAATCATGAAAAATATAAAAAATTAATCATTTTAATTAAATTTTATGTATATATTATTCATTTTAAATCCAACACAATATGTTTATTTTATATAAATAAAATATAATATTAGAGACGGAGATGAGGGTTATGCGATTTGAACTCATGCTAAACGAGTGTTTGATAATAACTTTAAATCACTACTCCATATAAGTTAAGGTTAATATAATATTATTAGAATTATAGTTAAGCAAAATTTACATTATTTTTGAAAAACATGACAAATTCACATTTGAATTATTTTAAAAATTTATTTTAGCTAATAATTATTTTAAATCCGAAAATTAATCAAAGAAAAAGCGTATTGCATTCCCAGAAAATTAATTTCAAATACCCAAACTTAAGTTGATTTAATTTTTAAAAAGTAAGTTGAAGTCAAATAGATTAAAGTATGAAGTCAAAATAATTAAATGGATATATGTGAAAGTAAAAAAAAAAAAAGCATCCGAAAGGTACACAGATAAGAGTATATATTTAGAGGGTAAAAAGATGGAAGACTTCACAGGGCAATGGGCAATGGGCAATGGCATATCGGAGAATCGGGTACTAACAATTTGGAAAGCTCCGCAATCAGACGCATGCAACATCAAAGGCTCATGTTTTGCCACGTGTACCAAGACAAAGGATGATGAGTTGGCATTGCCAGCTCGATTCAGCTCACCTCAGCCAAGCCAAAAATCGCTGAGCCGCAGCAGCCGCCTAAAGATTCTCTCGTGCTCCTAAAAAGTAAAAACGCACTCTCCCATTTTCCTCCACCACGTGGTTCGTTTTCAAGCCGTTCAGATCTCCAGGGCCCACAGGAAATCCAACGACCGAAATTCCACTTCATGAGTCCACTCTTATCGATAAACAAACGGTCCAAAACCAACCACGTGTCATCCCCGATGCATTATTATCCCATCTATCCAACGGACCCAAACAACCTCTCTCTCTCTCTCTCTCTCTCTGCGTCCGACACTCCTTTCCTCATTCTTCGGAACCCGTTCTTCCTTTCCGACCAGCGACAACGATCATCGTGATATCCCAGTTCTACCCTCACCGAACCCCCCAAATTCTCCGCTAGCTCATAGAAAACTTGTCCGGGATTTTTTTTTCCTTTTTTGTTCTTTTTTCTTTGGGGATGGCTGAATCAGACAATGAATCGGGGGGGCATAACAACAGCGGAGGAAACGCTCACAGCGAAACGTCAGCGCGTGAGCAAGACAGGTTCTTGCCGATCGCAAACGTAAGCAGGATCATGAAAAAGGCGTTGCCGGCAAACGCTAAGATCTCCAAAGACGCTAAAGAAACGGTCCAGGAATGCGTCTCCGAGTTCATCAGTTTCATCACGGGAGAAGCTTCCGACAAGTGTCAGCGCGAAAAGCGGAAGACCATTAACGGGGATGATCTGCTTTGGGCCATGACGACGCTTGGTTTCGAGGAGTACGTGGAGCCCTTGAAGATTTATTTGCAGAAGTACAGGGAAATGGAAGGCGAGAAGAGCTCCATGGGAAGGGGAGAAAAAGATGGCGCCAGTGGTGGTTCCTCCGGCGGGGCAAGTGGCAGCGGTGGCGGAGGGAGTGGAGGTGGAGGTGGAGTAGGTCCGGGTGGTGGTGGTGGTGGTGGGTTCAATGGAGGAGGGATGTACGGAGGGATGATGATGATGGGTCATCATCAAGGTCACGTTTACGGCTCCGGTGGGTATCATCATCAGATTAGCATGGAGAAACGTGGTGGCACAGGCGTTGCCGCCGCCAATGATGAAGCAAGAGGTGGAGCTGCTGTCAGGTCAAGGTAGAAAGTAAGGTAGATGGTTTGGTAGGGGGTATGGAGCATGGTTTAAGAAGAAAATTGTTGATGTTAATTAATTGTTGATTGGGGTATTTAAATTTTACTTGTTAAGCATTAACTCGATTTCTTAGGTCTCTATTTTGTGGGATATGTGATTGTCGGCAAGAAGAAAGAAGAAGATGATGCATAGTAAAAAAAAAAGTTGTAACCTTCAATGATAAAAGAGAATTAGTAGTATTCTAATTTAATGGGGGGGAAAAAACCTTGTGTGCAACTACTGCAGATGAAAACTTTAATTCATTTTCTGCCGTCTCTTTTGTTATTAGTTTATGTGTTGAATTGACGGGGAATATTAGATAGAGCAGAGAGTTTGGAGAAGCAGTGTCTCAATGTTAAAGGAAAAGGAAAGTTTGGATGGGCATGTTTGTTTTAGAAAAAAAGGTGGAAATGTGTTTTGCCACCTGTGGGACTGGGTGGGTTGGGTCATCCTCATCTCAATACAATATAGGGGAGGGGAGGGGAGACCTCCTCTTTTCACTATTCCATTTTTAGATGCCTCCAATTTTAGATATCATCAGATGCATGCCTCAATCCTCCGAATTTCAAATAGAATGTAAAAGCTGATTTTGTGCTTGTTTCAATTGCTGCATGAGGGTCAAAAAAAAAGAAAAAAAACCCTTGGTAACTATGGGTTTATGTCAGGTATTGAATATAGATGATGTTGTAAAAGGGAAGCCTTTTTCCAGCTTTGCTCCATTTGTTACCATATAGGGTTTCAGCTCAAACATTCTCATGCAGTTTTGTTTGGTTTTAAAATCTTAAACCATATTTGAAGAAAAGATTGATTCATGTGGCAAGTGGGTTTTGGAGAGGAAATGAAAGTGAAGTGGGGGGGGGGGGGGGCAACATGAGGAGCACCAACTCCACTCTATTCCACACATCATAGTTAGTTGCCCACTTTATAGCTCCACCTCCCAACTGAATTTTTTTAGTTTTTTCGGGACAAGAGCCACATACAATACCTTATTTATTTTTGGCTAAAACAGTATCCTTGAGTATAATTTACTTTTTAAAATCATACTTTCGTTCATTACCCTTAATCAAATAAATTTAATCTTCCCATTTTGTCTTAATTCTAAAAAAATTCATTTTACATTTGTTTGATGGAAAACAACTCATTGCTCCATGGTTTGCCACGTGTCTTACACATGTTTTTGAAAATTAAATTTGACATAAAATACTCCAATAAATATAGATAATAATTAGTTTACTGAAATAGTTCAATTTATGATATGAATTCATTTAAATATATATATAAAAGAATCTTCAAACAACTGTTTTCATACCCACATGTGCTACACTCTCTTCATATTTCTTTTTCTTTTCTTTTCTTTTATAAAATTAGTTCATTTTCATTTTTAATTTTGAATATAATCACCCAAAACTTTTTAAATTTAATTCGGTCTTTATATTTTTATAATATTATTAATTAATTTAATATTTTTACAATTTTATTAATAAAAATAGAAAGATTAAAATTCTAAATGTATGAAGTTTAAAGACTTACAATCACAATTGTTTAAATCAGACCAAACTGACTAATTAAATAAAAAATCAATCGAAATATCGATCTAGAGAGAGACATCAACCCGAATGGACCATAAAAGAAAGGCTTTATGGCCTTCCTTACGTAACAACTATCCTTTTTCTCTTCCTTTTTTCTATTTTTGATAGGAGAAGATGATGACACTTGTAATCTCTTATTTTCTTGAGATTATATAAAAATGGTTAAATTTCAATTTTGATCTTTATATTTCATTTAAATTTGAAATTTAATCTCTATAATTTAATTTTTGACATAATTTCCCTTCAATTCTTATAATATCATTAGTTAGTCTAAATACTATATTTTGAGTAAAATTATGATGTGAGTTTTTAAGAATTGTTAACACTATTAAAATTCTCTATTAAATTTAGATCCATTATAATGTCATTTTTTTTATTACATAAATACCAAGTTAGTATTGCTTTTTAATTTCAAAATGCCACACCAAAAAATTTAATAGAAGAATTATAATAGTGTTAAAAAATGGACCTAAATTTTTAAATTCAAAAAGTAAAGGCTTTTATTAAATTCCATTCACCGAACTGTCAATTTTCAAGTTTGGAAAATCGGTCAACTTGCAATGGCTTTTCGGACAGGATCTAGGCATTTCTAGGTTGATATGTCCCATTGAGTACGAAGATCTACATCTTATATTTGAAACACACTTTGAATCACTCAATTTTGAGTTTGGGAGCTTAAGTTATAAACATTTTAGTGAAGATTGTGTGAGCAAAATTTCTAGACGGGATTATTACGGAAATCACGAGTTTTAAGCTTTTAATTCGACTTTAAATCATATTGGGTTCGATTTTTAGGCTTAATTATTATATACGAGCTCAATATTTTATTTATTCGGTTTTATTTTATTTATTATTTATTTATTATGAATTTTGGATATATTTTTAAGTATTTTAAGTTATTTAGGAGTTTTATATTTCTTAGTTAAACAAGAAAATTTAGTTTAAAACTACTTATTGTTTGGATTACCTAGAATTTCATTATACTTTAAAGTTTTATTTGGATGTAATTAGCTAACCTATATAAAGGTTAACAAACATAACATCGATTTAGCTAATAATGCAATTTAGTTCAATTTACTAATTGCCATATATCAATCAATTTAATTCATTCATAACATAAATAATAATTAACCTATCATATAATTATTTAAGCATTTATTTTCATATGAATTCAATTGTATGCTTTTTCATGTTCAATCATGACCCTCAATTACAATTTTGATTTTTATTTTACGCAAGAAAGACTTAGATCTTCTTTTCAATTATGTGTTCTTAATTATTGGTTTAATATTTCTAAACTATTGATTCATGTTTGATTTGCTTAAATCAAAGGAGGAATAGAGCATTTTTAATAGTAAATCTAGCGTAATTGAATGGAGTTGCATTCAATTCTAGAAATAAGACGACATAAATCTACTGGATTAGAGTCAAATCTAATAGGGGGTTCCATAGATCGAGTTAAAACGATAATAGGGGTTTTAATTAGAAAGAAATTTCAATTAATCAACCTAGAGCCAGTTGCTTTTATTCTTTAAGAGAAATATTAACATAATTTAGGGACTTCTACAGATCAAGACACTAAGTAAAGGAATTGCGTAATTTAGATTGATAGTGACAGATGAAGTCTAGGTGACTTCTTTCCTGGGTATTGTTTCGCTTCTTGGTTATTATTCGATTATTTTCCTGATTTGTTCTTTGTCACGTTGTAGTTAATTAATTTAGTTAATTTTAGTTTTTAATCAATCACTTGAATTTATCGATTAAATAATAGAAAGATGGTAATTACTAGTACTTTTAGTCTTCGTGGGAATGATATCTTTACTCACTGTAACTATACTATTAATTGATAAGTGCACTTAGCTTAATTGAATTTTTAGTTAGTTTACGACGGCATCACTAAAATCCTTAATTATTATATTTTTATATAAAATTTATAATTAAGATAAATTATCTAGTTGATCATCTAACTTTTAAAACATTTTTATTTTGGTCACAAAAAATTTCCTTTCAATTTGGACACCATCGTTAAAGAAATTTATCATGTCATTCAAGCTTTAATCTATTAACGACAGTTAAGAAAAAGAAAAGAGGCATTTAAATAGATTTTTGGTCAAAATTTCTTTAAATTTGAGTCAAACTTTTGCATCCACCAATTAAAACCCACATTCAACATCTTCCAATCTCCATTGTCCTCTCCATGCCTAGCACCTCCTTCCCCTTTCCACATACCACTGACCAACACATTGCACCACCCAAGTGACATTTTATGTAAGGAAATCCCAAATTTCCATGTATTTCGTAGATTCTCAAAAGATCATATTATCGAATACACGTTAGAGATGAGTTTGGAAGCCGAATAACATAGCTATAAAAACCCAAATTTCTCTCAAGCAACAAAGATCATCCAAGCTAGAGAACTTTTGATTCTTTAGTAAATTTCCATTTCTTTATTGAAAAAAAAAAACAAAACATTACCATTTATAGCAAGCCATTGAACTTTCGATGTATCCAAGTTAGAACACGTTCAATTCATTAATAAATTTAAACAAGAGATAGGTTATCGTTAGAAAGCAAAGTTTTAGCTTTCCCCTAATCATGAACCCCAGCTTTGACTGAAATCCCTTTTCCCAGTACTACCCGTTGCTCTACCTACAAATATAGTTTTCTTCTTTGTATCCACATTTGCTGCCTCTTTAGTTTCAGAAACTTCCTCTCATCTAACAAAACCATTAAAAAAAGCAAATTCAATAAGGGATAAAAGAAAAGGTAATCAAAAGGGAAAAGAGGAATCTTGTTATGGGGATTACCATGGTAGAACATAGAGGCCTGGTTTTAATGGTTGAGGAGGGAAATGAAGGGAAAGATTTGGAGAATAGAGAGTTTATGAGAAAAAGAGGAGTGGCCATAGATTAAAGACAAATGTTGACTGGTCTTTTCTCTTTAAATCTTTGTTCAAATGATGAAGAAAAGTTCTGGTTGTGCCATGGTATGCTCTCTTGTATTTCAGGTAGGCAATGTAAGGAAATGTCACGTGGGTAATGCAATGAGAGCGGAAAAAGGTGTTGGGCATGGAGAGGATAATGGAGGTTGCAAGATGTTGAAGATTCAGATTTAAAGAAAATTTAGCCAAAAAATATATATTTAAAATTGAGGTTTTTCTTTTTTATTTTCTCTAAAGCAATTAAATATTTAAAACTTGAATGAGTAAAATAATAAATTTTTCTAACACCAATGGCTAAATTGAAATATTTTTTGAAAGATTAAAATAAAAGCACCCTATAAATTAGATCATAACTAAATAATTTATCCTTATTATTATATACCTGTAATCGCCAACCCAAATGTCCTAGAAGGATTCGGGTCTCTGACCCTTGTTCTAGATGGACTCGACTCGGAAGAGGCGTATTCGCCAAGACAACTCGCAAGAAGAGTTTGTAGACACATCTCGCAGGATGGGGTCGCGAACGGTGTTCGCAAAAAGGATTGCGAGCCTTACAAGTAATCCATACTCGTGACCAACGGGTACGGAACTTGCTGAGGATGCCAACCCCATGATCAGAAAGGACCGTGTGCTACGCAGACATGCATCCAACAAGCTAAAGAGCATGCAGAGAATATCAGCACCAGAGGCAGAGAATGTCAGTACCGGAAGCCCCAAGACCAAAAGGAAATGATAGACCGATGTAATAGTAACAATATAAGCATATATAAATACCTCAATGACATATGAGAAAAACACTCCAACACTTATAATTACCCCAAATTTAAAAATCCTTAACAATTACATTGGTAATCTATTCTTCATAATTATAATATCATAATTACAGTTAACACTAATACATTGTTGAATTTTTAAAATCTTACTCACTAAAATAAGTATTATTAACTAAAATTCTTATTTATGAAACAACTTATCTTATTTTCCTTTTAATTTTTCAGTCAAACTTAAACTTTTTTCAAAATCTGAAAGTAAAAAGAATTTAAAACAACTATTTTAAATATGAAAATTTCTTTTAAATACATTTAAACCATTTTAAATTTTAAATAATTATAAAAATATTTTAAAATTTACTTATAAGGTTAACAAACCAATATGCACATAGTAGGGGAAAAAACTAATACTTTATCATTTAAATAGGTTGGATAAAGGAAGAAATTGTAGTTCTCATTAAATGAAAAACATCTCATTTTTAGATCAAGAAAGATGTTTTACAATATTTATGAAAATGAAAATGTGATATATTGACTTTTGCTAAGCCTCGCTGATTGATAGGAGAAATTCTTTTAGGAGCGAATTTAAGTTTATATTTTTATGATAATAAAAGTGAAATTTTACGACTTTAATAATTTATGTATTTGTAATTTTTAAAGAATTAAATTAATTTTTCTTATTTTTGTAATTAAAGTGTAAATTTATCATATATTAAAATTATAAAAAGACTAAAGGTGAAATTTTCAATTTTAGGGGGTCGGGCCCTCTACCAGTCCCCTTTGGCTCTGCCCCTACTGATTGGGTATTAGCTCAATTGGTATGGGTATTGCTGTCAATGCAGGAGGACATGGGCTTAAGTGTGTTGAATTGCATCATCCTCCTATTTATAAGTCGGGAAGAGACTATATGGATAATTTTAGACATTGTGTTAAAAGAGTTTACTAAACGGTTAAGTTGAAAATCAATATTCTTCAAGGATATAATAGATATAGTTAATGTTTGGTTAAATATTAATTATGAAAATGTGATTTTACACGGTTAAAGTTGGATTCTAATTCACACATATTGTTTATATGTCGTGATTTCTTGTCAAAGCAGTTGATCTCAAAAGAAAGATAAAAGATAAGATAAATATGTAATAATAAGATAAAAGTATGGATATTATATATATATATATATATATATATTAGTTTTTACTCGGTTTTATTGTATTTATCAATTAAAATATTTTATAAATTTAATTTTATAATTGATATTATAAGTAAATTTAAATATTTTGTAGATATCTAAATGAGCACTTACATTTTGTAGAATATTACTTAAATGATACATAGAGCACGAGTATGATATTTTGTTAAATTATCTGTGCTCTACATATCACACAAGTTGGTTGTGTATATTAAATTTATAATATTAGATTTTGTTTAAAATTGATACATATAGCACGTATAACAAAAATTGTTACATTGCCTGTGATTTATGTATCACATGTTGCTTGTGTATCTTATTATATATTATATATAATATTATAATATTAAAAATAAATTAGTATTTGTAATATTTAAAATTATTGTATTTAAATAAAAAACTAAAATAATCTACCGAGCAAGCAAGTTATCTATTTCAATGAGTTTAATAATATGCATAAGTATAAATTCTGAATTTCTATGTAATCCCTTTAAGAAATTTGAAAATCTAATTTGAGGCTCCAAAACTAAGAATGAAGTCCCTGATGGTGAGTATTGTAAATAATGTTATTTCCTGTTGCGTAGGTAATATGAAATGTTTCTGGGTTGAATGAAAGGCATTAGTATATAGAGTAATAACTATAGTATATAATGAGGAAAAAGGAATGTAAAGAAAATAATGAATGTATTATTGTGTTATTTGGCTAGAAAATATAAAACTAGCTATAATGCATCACACATTATGTAATATGTTATATTATTGAAAAGCTGTTGACATGAAAACTTGGAAATTCAATTACAGTACTCCATGCCTATAGTAGAGGTTTAATTTAATGGTGGATTAATCCAACATGCACTTGCTACGAGCGAAACCCACCTTTTTGTTTGCGAGATCGAATTCCCACAAATGATTTTGCATTAAGAGGTTGCCCATTATGTTCATTTGAGGCCAAGCTAACCTAGTAAACCCTAGGCATTTCACTCCTTTAGAATCGTCGAAGATATAACCGTTGACCGCCGGCTCGAGCTTAGCTCCCCCCTCGAAATGGAGGGCCACTCGGGGAACGCGCGTCTCATCAAACTCTCCATCTGGTGGAGCATTGAAGCAATAATCCAAATTCCCTTTCGTCTTGTTATACATGCTTAAAGAAGGTTCGAAAGCAGCAATGACTTTTTCGAACGCCTGTTCCACCAGATGCGTTACGGTAGTACCTGAGTCCACAATCATCCCACCGGCTCCTCTGTCAGTCATATCCCATACATATGATGGAATATCCAGCATCGTGCCATTAACTGAGATACCGGTGACCTTTATAGGATAAAGTGAGGTCATTTTTGATTCTTCGGTTAACAGATCTGTGAATTGCATGTTTGGCACTTGATCTTCTGCACCAAAGACGAGGTAGCTGCTCTCCGATTTTATGATCCAATGATTCTCCAAGCAGAAGGAAAACTTTCCCCCGAACTCATGTGCTGCTTTCACAGCAAAAGACAACGGATTGAGTCCTAATGCTAGTATCCCATCGACTGTCTTAAACCTATTCTTTTGGTTTAAACCATCGGTGCACCCCATCGTCATTTCTAGTCCCTTCTTTTGGCCGTTGCTGAATCGGAATTTAACTGTTTCATTGAAGTAGGATCCCCCCACATTTAATCCATCCAAATAACTATGAACAACAAGCGTAACAAGGTTAGGTTAACTCTAGTATATCAAACAGCCAGCCAGCCAAAAAGGGATAAAATGTGATTAATAAACAAAAATAAACCATTTTGACAAAACATGCAAAATTGACTAAATTTATCATTAAGCTTTTTAATTTATTTAAATAAACAACAAATAATACAATTGTTATGATATTGGACTCGTAAAAAAAAAAAAAAGTGATTATGAATATATAATTACCTGTAATCATAATAGCATGGTGCGTTTGGATGAGGGCAAGTTACGAGAGTACTTGCTTTGTCGATGGTCTTGCACTCTTGTGATGAACATGGAATGCTCTTAAAGCTTCTTGATTGATTAGGGTAAAAATACCTTTGGCCTTCCTCGACTGAGGAACAATCAACGCACATATATTTGCATTTAAACCACGTAAGACAGCTACCCGTATCCACCAGCAGAGTAAAGGTCTTGGCAGGGGTCCCCATCCTCAAGGAAACAAAGTATTGCCCGATCCCCATATCTGCCGCCGATCGGAATGGGAACTCCACCCAATCGTTCGCCTTCCCCACTACGCCTAGCCTCCGTTTAATGGCATGAAGTCTAGCCTTGTCGCTCTGCACCAGCTGTTTTAATCGTTCCTCTGAATTTTTTGGGGGTCCAAGGGTCGTTCCAGGATTGTGTCCTAGCTCAGGTGAATGCCTGTGAATCAGCTTGAGCTTTTCGCTGCGTTGGCTTTTCACAGCATCCGCCTCAAACACCAAACACCCATTGAAAATAATGAAGCATAACAGGGAAACCAGGGATATGTTCCTCTCCATCCTTTATTTGAAGGCTGAGAAGGAGAAAAACCAAATGCCGGTGCAAGTATGATTGAATTGTTTCACCCTCGCCTTGAGCTTTTAAACATGATATGCATCCCCCTCGCTCCATACACTTGTTTGCATCTCCCTCATTTTCTTTCCACCCAACTCCTATTTACTCTCTTTGATTTGACTCTTTCTTCCAACTCTATTTTTATAAAAACAGAGAATTATATTTGTAATTTAACTTTTTCTTTCAAATTTAATAAACAAAAATTTTATTAAAATATTTACAACTACATGATTGTAATGCGACTTTAAACGGACGGTATGTTTATTTCCGATAAAAGCAATTATTGTTTAACACATTCTTTTTCATATAAATGTGTATAACTCTTAAAAGAAAATGTATAATATATAAGGATGCTTATGTTCTTTTCATAATTAAATAACTTTTTCTTTTCTATATTTGTTGTAATATGAACTTATTTTGGTAATTTTCATCATGGGCTTGAGTCATATGATCGCTACCTGTGTAACAGTTGAAAATCGCCTGCGCACTTCATATTTATTATATACTGAAAACTTAAAAAATAATTAAGTCTTTGTTTTTTTTTCTCACACTCAATTTGATATTTAAATTATCAAAATGTATTAAAAAGACTTGACTGTTAACTTTAACAGTTGACTTTTAAAATCATCTATCTCTAATTTTTTTTTCCAATTAAAGCCACATCGTGTTACAACCACGGCGTAACATGTGACAAAAAATTATAAAAATAATTTTTTATAAAAATTATTAAATTTTAATAAAAATATAAAAATATTTAAATTTTATTAAAAGTTAGAAAAAATATAAAAATCTTTAAAAATTTATAAAATTTTATAAAAATCATAAAAAAATTATGAAATCCAGAAAAAAAATCCTTTAACCATTAACTTTAACCGTTGACCGTCAAAGTTAATGACTCCTTGGTATTTTTTCAGTTAAAGCCATCACGTATCGTAACACAACATGACATGTGATGAAAAATGATAAAAATATAAAAAAATATAAAAAACTTCTTTTGGTACAATATTTTTATAATTTTTTTTACGAATTTTATATTTCTTTATATTTTTTATAATTTTTTATGACTTTATAAAATTTTATAAATTTTTTTCTAATTTTTAATATTTATATTTTTATTAAAATTTAATAACTTTTATAATTTTTATTTATTTTTATTTTTTATCTTTTTTTTGCCACATGTCATGTCATAGTTGTGACACGTGGTGACTTTAACTAAAACAATTAGGAGCGGTCAACTGTTTAAGTTAATAGTCAAAGAGTCTTTTTAATGAATTTTGACAATTCAATTACTTATTTTAGTGTAAAAAAAAAGTAGAGACTTAATTGTTTTTTTTTTAAAAAGTTTGAACGCCTTTTTTATGCAGTTTGAAAGTTCAATTACCAAATTGAGTGCAAAAAAAATAGGCTTAATTGCTTTTTTTGAAAATGTTTGAGGGCTTTTTACACCCTTAAGCCAATATTAAAAAAAATTAACATTAATCTCATTATAAATTTTTATCATATCTGTTTTTTTTATATAATATCTCCTCTCCAATCCTTAAACAGAAGAAGAATAATGTGTTTCAGTACATTTGATCTTACATTGACAACAATAATAAGGCTGTGTTCTTCGTTGCTTAAGAAATGGGCTTTTACTTAGAAAAGTACTTTTCTTTGAAAAGCAATGAAGAACAAGTTTGATTTGGTAGCAAATTCTCAGAAGCTAAGAAGTGCTTTTGGCCAGATGAAGAAGTAAAATTTTTAGCTTTTTAGCCAAAAAGTGCTTTTGGGCTGGTTCATCTACTTTTTTTAGCCACAGACTCTTTGCTCTTTGCCCTCTGCTCTCTGCTGCTTCTTTGCCCTCGTCTCTGCCCTCTGCTGGTTCTTTGTTCCTCTGCCCTCTGCCCTCTGCCCTCTGCCAGTGAGTTTATCTTTTTCTTCTCTTCTTCTGTGTATTTTTGTTCGTCTGGGATTGATTTTCGTAATTGATTGAAGATTGGATAGGAGATAAACTTAGGTTGTCAACGCTTCCTTCATCTCCTACATCGAGCAAAAAGAGTAAGAGACAACAATGGTTACTTTCCGGGTAAGTTTTCAACGCTTCGGTTTTATCTGATCTACCCCAGCCACCCTCTCAATTTCCCTACCTTTTTTACTTCGATTTTCTACGATTTCTCCTCGTTTTTTTTCTAATTTTATGCTGAAATTTAGTTTCGATTTTGCGATGGTATTAATGGGTTTTGATCCATTAGAATGTTTGGGTTTTCATTTCTTTGAAATTTAGTAGTAAACTATGGGATTGTTAACTCTGGGATTATATCCTACAGTGGATTATATCCCACTGTCAAATAACTTTGTTGGATTTTCTAACTGTGCATTTCTTTTTAAATCTTTTTAAGCAATGACTAATATGTTTGTTAACTCTGGGATTATATCCTACTGTTTGCTTCAATGTGCCTTTTGTATATGTCCTCCTGGTGAGACTGGTCCTTCTATCTGATAAATGAATTAATTTGAATTTTTTCCCTTTTTTGCAGGCAATCTTGAGAGGAACCATCCAGGTCCCAACTCTTACCAGTGATGTTGTGCTCAAGGTTTGTTGGAAATTGTGTATGATTGTGATAAGCTTAGAAAGGGACCTTTAATTATTTGTTATAGTTGAGGCTCCTAATCTATGTTGCTTTCAATTTGCAAGTCCGTCCTGGCACTCAACCAGGCCAGAAGGTTATTCTAAAGAATAAAGGTATGGACAAGATCTGGGAATAAGATAGATATATATATTTGGTTCCTTTTCCAATTTGGTTTTAAAGATATAGGTTTTAACTCTTTTTTTTGTGATTTAGGTGGATATAATTTCAATTGATTTCTCAGACAAGTTGCTGTTTCGATTGAAATTGCCTATGGTTAAAGCTGCTATTAAGGTTTGTTATTGACTTGATTTCTATACTCATTCAAAATTGAAAATTTGATTTGTTTTAATGGATAATTTCATCTTGAGGTCTCACAGCGTGGGATATATTTTGAAATAACATATTCTGATCTTATTGTGGATGTTCATCAAAGGAGGCAAATCATATCCAATGCTAAGGTGAGGAATCCAGAGCTTGTCGCATTGTTTTTGAACGGTTGTTTCTTTCTTTTTTCTTCTTTTTTTTTACTGTGTTCTAATAATTCTTGTGTTTTAGCGCATTAAAATATAAATTTATAGCTGATGAAATGGTGATGAACTAGGATATGAACAATTGGTGAGTAGCAAAAATTGAGAGATTTAGTTATGATTTTTTAGTTGCTTTATAAGATGCAATTTTGGTTGTTCTAGATAGTAGTGGATGCTGTCAATGTGAACTAATTATCTGTAGCATACTTTCCAGTTGCTGCTGGATTGGACTCGAGGAAAAAATGTCATACTTTCTAGTGCTGCACCTTCTGTATGTGAAGTTAAGAGGGCCTAATGATGTTGCAAACTTAGCATATTTGCTTGGTCTCTCTATGGAACGAGCTAAAGCAGTTATTTCCAAAAATTGTAGGTATGCTAATTCACAGAACTTTGTAGTTTTTGCGAGGGCCGTAGTTAATGTCTTATTCTGTGTGGACCTCCTTTTGTTTCATCTTTCAGGAGCCTTTTGACCAATGCTTTGAGAAGAAAGCACTTTTTCAAGGAGGCTATCAGAGTTGAAGCAGTGTCCTCCAGTATAAATCTTTGGAACTTGGAAATTAGCAATCAAAGTTTCAATATTGTCGATGTAAAGCCTGCAAACATGGAGGATCTAACTGGTAAGCCTATTCTATTTTGGTACTTTAGTTTGTTGCTTTCACTTCTTAAAGCATATGCAAGTTCAGTGCTGTTCAATATATTTGCAAAAGTAATGGTTATTGTAATGTCTATCATTGCAGAGGTTATAACATCAGCAGAGTTTCACCCTACCCACTGTAATATGCTAGCATATAGTAGTTCAAAGGGCTCAATTCGCCTCATTGATTTGCGGCATCAGCTTTGTGTGATTCTCATGCCAAATTGCAAGTGTTTTACCGTTTTTAGTTTCTTTTGTCTATCATTGCAAGTGTTCAATAAATGATCTTGTGTGCTAGAGTAATTGATGGCTTTACATGCTGTTCTAAAGATCAGCTGGTGTTTCTTGGCACATGTTATGAGTGATTATATGCTGTTCCAAAGTGTTGATGAAATCATGAAAATAGTTGAAGAGGCCAAAGTTGCCCCTAGAGTATCACGGCCTATCAGAGGCTTTGGCTAGGGTGGAGAAGAAGATGAGGATGCAAAGGAAGAAGATGCAAAAGAAGACGAAGAAGATGAGTACGAGAAAACGGTAAAAGAGGTACATGCCAGTGGAGAAATTCACGTCTCTTAAGGAAAAAAGAGAGTAATATATGGTTTCCAAATGTTGGAGCTTTGGTGTCTTTTAGTGCTTACATATGTTCTTATAAATATGATGTCAGTTTTTTGCTATTAGACCTAAGTGTTGAATAAACAACCTGTAAATTATTGTGTTTTGGACAAGAAGTTGAAATGGGGGTTAAGGATGCCATAGTGAGGCGACACTACTATGCTGGCGAGTAAGATGAGAGCCACTGGCCGACAATTTCTTATTTCCTTTGGATGCTCAACACATATGACATGCTGCAAAATTGTTTCTTGCCAATGATTTATTTTATGTTCTTATGAACAAAGTTTGACTCTGATCTTTGATGTAGTTTTATATCATTATCATGAAATTTAGGCAGAACCTAAGAACTATTTCTTTGTTTATGAGGCAACTTTGTTAGTGGCTTATTGGCAATGATCTTTTCTGGAGGTGTATTATTCAACCATCTATTTATACAATTTCTGTACTTTATTTACAAAAATAGCAGTATGTTACTCCTCGGTAGACACTTTAGTTCCATTCTTGTTCATCTTAAAACAGTATGCAATGTTAATGATGTGGACTGTCCACTAACTTGGCATATTGTTTGGTTCCTGAGACCCGTTATTTAAATGATTGGAATTGAAGAATTCATCCTAACAATCTTCTTTCCATGAAATATTCTTTTTTGCGTTCTTCATTAGACAGTCTCGACTTTCATTTTCATATGCTTATCAAATATAAGTATTGTATTAACCAAATCATTTTCATATGCTTATCAAATATAAGTATTGTATTAACCAAATCATTTATTGAATATAACTAAATCATTTTCATATGCTTATCAAATATAGCATCTAGTTTAATGAATTCACTTTAAATTGTAAATGCTATTGACAAATTTTTAGTATTTATATTTTGTATATAAATATTATCCCTTTTAAAACTTTAATCCAAATATATATAATATTTTAATTCGTTAGGTTTATATTTTCTATGTTATGTTAGTATATAATATGAGTTATATATTCAAATACATTTTAAAATAAAATAATACAAATGTATTAAAAGCATTAATTAAAAATAAAAATAATTTTATAATAATACAATCGTGTCAATATCTAATTACAAATATTTAATTTTTATATTTAAATATTTAAATATAGTTTATATAATCTAATTAAAATTTATAAATAATTAATATTAATTACTTAGAAATATTTAAAATTAATATTATATATTAAAATATTAACAATAAGTTATAATAAATTATTTTTTATATTTTGCTAAAATATCATAATATTAACTAATTTGAACATTATTTAAATACATATTTGTTACTTTATAATCTCATGTCTAAAATAGACATTTTATTCTTCAAAAGCACTTTTTAACAGCAATGCCAAACACTCAAATTTCTCAAAAGTACTTCTCAAAAGCACTTCTCAAAAGTAGTAAAGAACTGGCCCTAATACTAATTGAGTTAATACTCACTTGAATTAAATGTGATTCAGTCCAATTTTTCGGCCATTTTAATTCATCTAAAATCGGAAACAAGGTCCAAAAACATTCCACAGGCCATCAATGTATCCTTTATCTGTGCTAATCTATGTGGTTGACTTTGAATTATTTTATGCATAATGATTTACAAGGAACTCTAATTTTATAGAAAAAAAAGTTATTTTAATTTATATATTTGTATTATTTATCAAATCACTAAAAAATAGATAAAAAAGTTAACACTTGTTAGCTTTATTAACACGTGAATTGCTATGTGGATATCATATCAGAAATTAATTAATTTTTTAAAAATTTAAAATTTTAAAAAAAATTAAATATAAAATATATTTTTTAAAATTTTTAAAAAATTAATTAACTGATAACGTGGACTACCACATAGATGCCATGTTAGTAACATTTTTTCATCCATTTTGAGGTAACTTGACAGGCAATGCAAATTCACGGGCTAAAAGAGATAAAAAAATAGAGTTAAAATGATTTTTTTATAAAATTGAAGGGTCAAATAAGTTATTATATCTTTATTTTATTTCTTTTATTTAAAATTTAATAGTGTCATTGACCTGCCCTAACTCTTATCTACGTTTTTCTATGTTGTGTTTTTCTTAAAACCAAAAGTTCGAACGGTAATAGGAGTCGATATTAGATTCTAATTTTTTTTAAAAATTCTCATTACATTTTAAATTTTTAATCTTAATTAAGTCTCTTCAATTTTTCAGAAATTACTATTAACCTTTTAAAATATTTTGAAAAATAATTTCTCATTTTTTAGATAATTCTCATTACTACTTTTAATTTATTTAAATTTAACTAGACTCTTAATTTCTTTTAAAATAAATTCTCATACAAGCACTAAAACATTTAAAACTTTAAATTAAATTCTTAAAACTAAATGACAAAATTTGTCATTGCAAAAGTCCATATTACTCAATGATTCCTTGTCTATTTACACTAATGGTAAATTGTTTGGCTAATGGCTAATTGATTTTGGTGAGTTAGGGTTTAAGACATTCTTAGGTTAAACCAATTGAACATACTATTTTCCATTCAGTGGTTTGGTATAATTACTTTATAATTAAGTTTCTCCTCTACATGTAGCAAGGGCAATTTTGTGTTTAACATCTATGAAGTCAACTTATGAACTCCAAGAGCATTTTTGTCAAATGTTAGGGTTGTAAACTTAGTTGTATTAAAGGCCTACTTAATGTCAAACATAAATGAGTCTCTTTTATCATCTTTCTAGTTCTCTCTTTTATTACTTTTATCATGTTTAGGTTTTTAGTTTTTTCCTTTCTTAGCTTAGTTAGTTAGTAGTTGTTAGTTTCTTCATTTTATTGTAGCTTTAACTTTTTACAATTAGATGCAAAACATTCTCTTGTTATTTTGATTTCTCTTTAAAGTACCTAATAGATTTTCTCTTTGTCAGCTTTCAAAAGTATAAAAATATCATCTTTGGGTTGTATTTTCTTCTCCTTTCTTGTTGTTATCATCTTTAAAAAGGACTCCCTCAATAACCATTAAGAACTTCTCAACTTTGTCATTTTTTTATGTTTTCTTTGATGAATCATTTAAGCATGAAATTGACTGATATTTGTATGTTGATGATGGATAGGCGCTAAATCTTATGTGGTTGGTTGTTTGAAATGTTGTATGGATAGTTTTTGGGTTAGGGACTAAATCGTAAAAATTAGACTGAATCAAATAGACTTCAAAACCTAGAATTGACGTCTCTAGATGAACAATTAGATAGGTGATATCGATAGGAGAACCTATTGTGTACCATTTTGATTGTCCTGATTTAATTTAGTGAGGTCGAGAGATAAACCGAACTAAATTATCCAATTGGGTAAAATGGTGACCGAAAGGTAACATTGGACCAATTAGGAGTTTGAGCAATTTAGATCCTTAATTCAAGAATTAAATAGAAACATGGATATCAACCGACCACTTTATTTCATTGAATTGATATTTGTGCACTTTTATCTGTTATTCAATTTAGTCCTCTTAGGTGTAGTTTAGTGTAATTAATCTTTTATTTTGATTTGTAACACCCCTAACCCATATCCGTTGCCAGAACAGGGTTATGGAATATTACCAGAGCTTACAGATCAAATACAGTAAATTCTTAACATTTACTATTCATATCATAAATCAATCATAATGTCCCTTATATGGGCCCTTAAGGTCCAAAATTTGCATTAGAAACAAGTCGGGACTAAATCGAGAACTCAGAGAATTTTTTGCAAAATTTTTAAATTTTTTTCCTAGATACAAGGGACACCCACTCGTGTGGCCAGGCCGTGTGAGGTGACACACCCTTGTCTCAGGTTGTGTGGGCATTCGATGTGAGGCACACGGCCGTGTCCCAGCCCGTGTCCATCCCCGTGTAACTCTCTGACTTGGGTCACATAGCCAAGCCACACGCCCGTGTGCTAGGCCGTGTGAACAATTTAATTTGCATTAATTAGGTGCAAGGGTCACACGGCCAAGACATACGCTTGTGTGATAGGCCGTGTGTCACACACGGCAGAGACACACACATGTGTCTATGCCTATGTAAACAATTTTGAGCATTCTATTCCTCAAATTTAAGGATGTAGGAGACATACGGCCAAACCGCATACCCGTGCGCATGGCCGTGTGTCACACACGGCTGAGACACACACCCGTGTCTCTTCCCATGTGGACAAAAATAAACCATTTTCCAAGGCCACTTTTCTCACCCAATTTGTCCTCCACCTACATCAACACTTGAATACATTCACCAACCAATTCAAGACATTAAAATCAAGCCAAAACTAAGTCTTATGCATGACATATTATCACATATGTTCAAGTGTTTAAACTTACCAAAAACACACATATGCTTATAGGCATATTTTATTAATTATGCTAACTCAAAACCATTCATCAATTAGTTTATATAATTCCCACCATATAACCATTTCATCAACACATCAAACATGTTTAAGCCATATATTTACATCTCAAAATATACCAATACAAGTCATACCAATGGCTAGTTTCAACCAAATATTTATATGCCATCATTTGGCCAATTTAACCTATACATGCCATTATATCCTAATTAAAGTTTTCTATTTATACTAAAAAAAAAGAGCTGAAGGATAGTGTGATCTTGCTCCAACCCGCTTCCAACCTTTACGAGCTTCCGAGTACTATAAAACAGAAGAAATAAAACAAAGTAAGCTTTTAAGCTTAGTAAGTTCTTATAACGAGAAATTAACTTACCATTCATTCACATTTAAAGTAAGCATACAAAGTACATCCAAATCAATTTAATCAATAACCTAAACACTCACATCCTCATCAAACATGTTAGTCATGTATTTCATATAAATAACAAGAACAAGAATGAGCTCATCAAATATCATATTTCCATGTGTTTTCAAGTAAATAAGGGTAACGATTCATTCGGAATTCATCTTATATCAAAATTTCACCCGTTGAATCATATGAAATTTCGATGGACACATGGGTAATACACACAAAGTGTACAATACGTTAAATTCGTCAACTCATATCAGGGAGTGCTCATAGAAGCACATAAACGGGAAGCTTATCCGAGCTATAACAGGAAGCTCGTAAGAGCCATACTCAGGAAGCTCAAGCGAGCCTAAAACGGGTAGCTCCGAAGAGTCTTTAATTAGGAAGCTCCAGATAGCCATATATTGGGAAGTTCAAGCGAGACATATTGGAAGCTCACAAAGAGTCCTTAATCAGGAAGCTCATGAAGAGTCATATATCGGGATGCTCATAAGAGCTAAGGTGTGTCCATAACACATGTAGGATCACAACCTATTGGGATGTTCTGAAGAACTATAACTGGAAGCTCGCAAGAATCATATAACGGGGAGCTCATGAGAGCTAATAATAGGACACTCTTTCGAGCTATGGTGTGTCTGCAACATATACAAGACCACAACCAATACGAGAACCCTGTATCCAATCGAATTTCATTTATTCAGATGGGATTTAATATTTATCGGTCATCGTCAGATATGTGATTAGTTTCATATACATAGCAATTACATAACTCACATGTACAACATTTAATTCAAACATATAAATGTACACAATTTAGTTACACAAGATTACCTCGACACTTGTTCGTGTTTACAGGCTACTAATCCGATACTTTTTGTTTTCTTCGATCCAATTCCGTAATAGGTTTATTTGGATCTATACGAGTAAATTTAACTCAATGTAATACAATTCATATCAATTCAGTCCAACTCACATCTTAGGCAAAAGTACCGTTTTGCCCCTATACTTTTAATTAATTCTGATTTCATCCCTAGTCTCGAAAAATGAAATTCATGCAATTTAATCCTTATTCCAAGCCTAGCCGATTTTTACATATAACATTTACATCCCTTGTATTTCACAAAATTCAAAATTTTTCTATGTATTTTATATCTTTACAATTTAATCCCTACATCACAATTTCATGAAGATTTCATTTACAAAAGTTGTTCATCTATCAACAACCTTTCCATTTATACCATAAAACTTCATAGTTCATGCTTATTCATCCATGGAAAAACTTTAATACTTTGATAACTTTGCAAATTAACCCCAAAATAGCTAGATTAGGTTATTACGATCTCGAAAATATAAAAATTAATAAAACGAAATAAAATTACTTACCCAATTAAGCCAAGTAAGTTTGCTTGAATGCTTTCTCTTAGTTAGGGTTTCCATGAAAATAATTTGGGGAAAGATGATATTTTGTTATTTAATTAATTATCATCTTTTATTATTTCTACTTTCCAATGTGTTCCTTTTCTTTACTCAATTTTCCATGGATGAATCATCATAATTATCTACTAACTCCTTTTAATGGTCTATTTGTCTTATAAGGACCACAAATTTTGAATTCCATAGCTATTTGATCCCTCTAGCTACTAGAATTCAACTTTTGGACTTTATGCAATTTGGTCCTTTCTAACAATTAAACATGTAATCGGTAAAAATTTTCTTAACAAAATTTTTATACGATATTCCTATCATAAGGTAAATTAAAAATAATATTAAATAAATTCTCTTTTGGAGTCAGATTTGTGGTCCCAAAACTATTGTTCTGATTTCACTGAAAACGGGTTGTTACGTGATTTGTCGTAATATAATACTTAGTGATTAGCTAGCTAGATTTCTTAATTGCATGCATTAATGCATTATCATTGTTAGTCACCTTATCACCCAACCTCTCTTGGGTTCAATCTTTGGAATGCTTTAAGTGTTATAATATAACACTTTCAAATACTACAATTGATCTGTCATGCTTGCAATCAAGCCGCTTTAATTCTTGATATTTTATATTGATTCTCTGCTTGGTGTTCGTATGTCGTGGCACAATCAATTATCCCTTTATAATATTAGTTGTAAAATTTATGCAAAATTATTAAATAATTTTAATATATTTTAATTAATACATATAAGAAACTCGTGCATCACATGAATAAAAAAAACTAGTATATTATATAAAACAAGGAATGTTGTATTTTTTTAAAAAGAACATTAAGTATAGAACAGGTATAATGGGTAAGTTTGTTGGCTTGGGTTTTAGCTTTTCCCCATTTTATCGATTTGGTGATTGTTTTATTTTATTTATGATAGAAAGCGTTTCTCTAAAAAATTTAATTTTTATTGGAATGAACATTGACATATGGTTGTCTATGTTCATTCGTTTCAAAGCTTAATTTTTAAAAAATAATTTTAAAAAATATTTTATAAATTTATAAAACATTATTGAAAATTATAAAATATTAAATAAAATTCAAAATTAATAAAAATCATTTAAAAGTTAACTCCATAATGAATCTCGACATATGATTGTCTAGATTCATTAAAGAAGATTTTCTAAATTATATAAAGTTTAAAAATATTAAAATGAATTCTATTTAAAAATAAGATATGTTTATCTATATTTTAATTATACTGATACATTTTAGTCTTATAAAATAAAAATATTTTAGAAAATAAATAAATATAAATATATTTTAATTTTATTAGTAGTATGTGTAAAGTTTTTTCTTTTTTCTTTTTTAACTTGTGAATATATCCAATTTTTGAACTTTTAGGCTAACAAATAATGAAATAATTGATACACATTTTTAATAGATTTATTCACATTTAAGAAAAAAACTTTACACATAAGATTAATAAAATTAAAATTATTTTTTATATTTATTTTTAAAATATTTTTATTTTTGTATATCTTAAAAGTACGAATAGAATTAAGAAAAATATAAACATATCATTTTTAAAGAACATTAATTGTTATTTTTTAACTTTATATAATTTAGAAATTTTAAATAGTTTTTATTAATTTCTAATTTTTTAAAATGTTTAAATTATTTAATATTTTATAAATTTTAATAATGTTTTGTAAATTTATAAAAAAATTAAGCTTTTAAAGGGATGAACCTGGACAATAGTATGTCCAGGTTCATTCCAATAAAAATTTAAATATTTATTTTAATCTTTTTTAAAAATTGAAGTTTTTTTAAATTTTTCTAACATGGAAATTCCACGTCAACAACCGTTGCTAACATGGAGTGCCATGTTAGCATCATTAACAGTCATGTTAGCGTTGTAATGATCAAAGACGAAAAACATTGGTTAAAGGGCTTAATTGATATAATTTGAGAGTTTAAGGGCTTAATTGATTTTTTTTTTGCCAAAGTTTTTAGGTACTCCTTTAGCCTTTTAAATTTAAGTCTGCCACATAACATATTAAGATGCTACCACATGTCACCACCCGAATGACTATCAGTGTCACGTTAGCACAAACTAACGATGTCAATGCGGAGGTATCAACCTCGGCCCAAAAAATATATCTATTAATTTCAGGTATCAACTAAGTCAAAAAAAAAATTAAATACCGTACTTTTAAATAAGTTCAAAAAGCAAACTATATATTAACTTTTTTAAATATATATATATATATATATATATATTGAGATAAAGAAAAAAAAACTTATACAAATTACTTAAGTTTGATCTCCATAGAATTTTATACCAAATTGCGTAAATTTATACATATGTTTACTTATTTTACATTAATGTTAATTTGTATTTAATTATTTTCAAGAACTTAAACTAGTACCAACATCCGTTTATAAACTCTCTCTCTCTTTCTTTTTTCCCTGAAATAACCTTATCTTTAAGAATAACCAAAAAAGTTATCTTACTTTATTCTTATTTTCTTAAGTTATTCTTATACCAAATATTTGAAAATGCTCTAAAATGTTTGGAATTATGAAGGGGAATGGTAACCAACAACCACGTTTCAAAGTAAACAATCGCATGTGGAAAAAATAAAAACCCTTTCTGCTCTTTCTTTTGCCAATTCATCTCTATAAAAAATTGAAGTTTTGAAAGTGAGTAATTAATTAATTTTACATAAATTTGATTGATATAATAATAAATCAGGTTTTATAATTTACACATTTTATTAATTTGATCATGATTTAATAAATTTAGCTTGCAATATTTTTGTAAATGTGTAATCGTTGAGACTAAATTTATTAATTTTTTTAGAATCAAGACCAAATTAATAAAATATGTCAATAATGAGAACTAAATTTATTATTATATCAATCAAAGTATTCACAATTGATGAAAGACACGGCATCGTGTTTTTTTTGATTGTTTACTTTCAAAATTAACAGGATTAAATTACTTTAATTTTTGAAAGTGTCTAATTTACTCAAGTTTAAAATTGAGAAGAATTGGAATCTGAACAAGTCATTTTACCTATGTGAAAACGTAATTTGGGTTTCAAATATATAAAAATATTTTATTCAAAATCGTAGAAATAGTTGATTTGTTGTACATCAATTTAAGAATCGATTACTCATCCAAGTTTAAAGAGTCATTCAAAATTTAAAAAGTTTAAACAAAATATAAAATTCAAAATAAAAATTTGAACTAAAAAGTTAGATAAAACTAAACTAAATTTGATTAATTATAATATTATTAATATCATGCATAGGCTTGAATGGAACCATCTCCTTCCAAATCGACTTAAACTTTTGTAGGGATAAATATCAAAATTGTGTACGAACTTTAATTCAATGTGCGATGTCATATTGATACATAAAATTTTGATTTGATTCAATTTTCACAAGTCACTAACAATATTATTGAACTAACACAATTTTGCATTGATATATTACATACATAAACAATTATATTAAACCAACATGAAAATAATTGTATGTATTCTTCTTATTTTTAATATGTACAATTGAATCAAAATCGAGTTTCATGTATATATATGCACCATGATTCAAATTTTATGTGTATAATTACGCAAAATCAAAATCCATATATCAAATTATCAAAATTAATGTATAAAATTAATATTTATTTCAATTTTGCAGCATCATTAAGTTAGTAAACAATGAATTTATAGTAATATTATTTCATTAAACATGAATAATTGTCAGTTAAAATGTCGAATGTTGATTGAAACATTTTTTTTTGATATTAAAATACAGGTTTTAAAACTAATTAATGAAAGTGGTTAAACAAAGTCAGAGTGTCACAATGAACAAAAACACAAAAAGAACAAACACAGCGGCCTGAAAACAAAATCCTAACCGTTAAAAAGAAAAGGTGAGGTGACTGTCGGTAGAGCCTACCCACTCTTATTATTGTTATAATAATTAAATAAATCCAATTCTATACATTATTTTCAAAATGCCGGGTAAAGATAGCATCAAATGTATAATTTTAATTTTTTTTTTTTAAGAAATCGTTTGTTAGGAAAATAAAAAAGAAGTTTGTTAGCAAAGAATAACTTAAAAGTCATGTTTTTCTTTTAACCAAATAAAAACTTTCAATTAAATTAAGAAGGGATCTGTTTAGAATAAAAGATTAGACTGTTTGATTAGTAAATCGATAAAATTTGAATAAATTGAGAATGGAGTCTATTTTATTTTTATTTTTATGAATTTTTAATAATTTTTAATCAAATTGATTCGATTTTCATTATTTTTTCTTTTTTGTCAAACTATGTACTTCCTTGGCACAAACTCGTTGATTTTGTGAATCAGGCACTATAAGATAAAAAGAGATAAGCGTGATGAATATTAAGGTTGAGGGTATAAGTTTGGTTTTACAAGGATGATTGAAATATAGATTATTCTCCATCAACCAATAGGCATGTGAGGATAAAGGGGCAGCTAAATGTAGGTCCCCTCCCAGTCACTCTTAGTTGGCAATGGTGAGCCTCGCCAACGTGTACTCCATCCATCCCCCTCCCTACTTAAACACCCATGCCTCTTCTCCTTCACCAGTCTCCACCTCTGTTCCACCATGTCGCTACCAAAAGCCGCCACCCTCTTCCTCCTCTTCTTCCTCCTCCTCCTCTCTTCCACCACCACCTCAAATGCACACAACATCACACGCCTCCTCGCCAAATATCCCCAATTCTCCACCTTCAACCACTACCTCACCACCACTCACCTGGCCTCCCAGATCAACCGACGCCAAACCATAACCGTCCTAGCCCTCGACAACACCGCCATGTCGTCTCTCCTGGCCAAGCATTACTCCCTCTACACCCTCAAGAACATCCTCTCCCTCCACGTTCTCGTTGACTACTTCGGTTCCAAGAAGCTTCACCGCATTTCCAAAAGATCAACTTTGACTTCCACCATGTTCCAGGCCACCGGCGCCGCCCCTGGAACTTCGGGGTACGTCAACATCACTAACCTTAAAGGCGGAAAAGTTGGGTTCGGGGCTGAAGACAACGAGGGAAAACTCGATGCTACTTTCGTTAAATCCATAAAAGAGATTCCTTACAATATCTCCATTGTGCAAATCAGTCATGTAAGTGTTTTTTTTTTTTTTTTAAGCCTTTGTTAGAAGTCTTCAGTCACTTACGTGTCATCAGTTGTTGTAATATTGATGAAAATGTTCTAAAACTTCCATCCAGGCTTTGAATTCAGCTGAAGCTGAAGCACCAACGGCGGCACCAAGCCAGCTTAACCTAACGGAAATCATGTCGAAGCAAGGGTGTAAAGCTTTTGCGGATTTGCTGACAGCTTCGGGAGCCGATGACAAATTTAACGAAAACATGGACGCGGGTTTAACGGTGTTTTGCCCGACCGACAGTGCCGTCAAAAGTTTCATGCCCAAATACAAGAATCTGACGGCGTCGAAGAAAGTGTCGCTGCTGTTGTACCATGGGATTCCGGTGTTCATGTCGTTGCAAATGCTGAAGACCAACAATGGAGTTATGAACACGTTGGCAACGGATGGAGCGAACAGCTACGATTTCTCGGTGAGCAACGAAGACGAGGTGGTGTCCTTGGATACGACTGTCGTGACCTCCAAGGTTTTGGGGATTTTGAAAGAGGAAGAGCCGTTGATTGTGTTCAAAATCAATAAGGTGTTGATGCCAAAGGAGCTGTTCAAGCCGGTGGTAGCGAAGGAGGCAAATGCGCCGGAGGCAGATGCACCGGCGGACAGCGAGCCGGCTGATGCGGAAGATAACACTAATGGGGTTCAAGGATTGGGCGGTGGGAGATTGGTAATGGTGGTGTTGAGCTTGTGGATTGGGATATTGTTGATATGATTGATTCAAATTGCAACACAGAACACACAATTCATGTGAAAATATTTGGATATTTCCAGCAATAAGTGATCAGTCTCACTTCCATGCTCTTCTTTTTCTTATCATTATTTTGGTTGGATAGATTATAGAGTTATGATGCACATTGTTTGAGCTGTAAATGCATTTTTTCTTTTTGTATTGTTTACAAATAAAATGGCCCATGCAAGGCTGTAAATCCAATTTTCTTTTTAAATTTCTTTATGTGCTCTTCAGTCTTCACCAATATCATCCCATTTCTTTATTTTGTTTTCTTAATTCTATAATATACCAACTGAATTAACAAGTCTTTTATTTGGTTAAATTATCATCTTTGACATTAAAACTAATATTCTACTTACTTTTATTCAACCTATACTAAAACAAGTTACATTCTATTCCAAAATTATGTACCATTTTTTTAAATATAACAATTAAATATTGCTTTGGTTGAATTGGTAAAATAGAGGTAAAATTATCATAATTAGATTGCATTTTGACCCCTTCACTAAAACTGGGTAAATTAATCGCAATATGTTAAATTTAAAAGCAAATTGGTCCTTCGCTAAAAATTTCATCCATTTGTACTATTAAAATTAGTGTGACTAATGAAATAACTAGACAATGACCGTGATGTACAAAGATCATTTTTAATAGTACAAATAAATGAATTTTTAACAAAATGACCAATTTTCATTTTATCTAATATACAATGACTAATTTACTTATTTTTTGAGTTGATGGAACATCAGACTCCTAGGACAAGGACTTTCATGATATTTTTACCTAAAATATAGTTGTTGTTATTATTATTACTAATCATAATTGTGTAAAATATCCTCAATGTTTAGGGGTTTTTGGTTTTGTGCCATTGACCTTTTTTTTTTTGGATTTACGCCTTCAATGTTACAATTTTTTCACAAATTAGCCCAACTTTAACGAAAACGTCAGTTAACCGTCAATCAAGCGTCGGTCAACGAAATAGCTTATCTGGCGTGTTGACGTGTCAAAAATAAAGAATTAAATATGAAATTAAAAAAATAATTTATAAAAAAATTTAACCCTAAAATTAAAACCTATCATTAAAATCTATGTATTATAATTTTTGTTGTTTTTCAGAGCTTCAACAGACACCAACCAATTAATTCTTTCACCATTGCTCTCCATCGAAGGAAAAAATCAAAAAAAAGAGAGTAAAAAAGTAGTTATTTTGAATCCAGGTAACACACAGAATTAATCTCCTTTTCACTTTGAACAAAAAGGCGAAAATGGAGAGTGTCAGCGCCAAAGATCCGTCAACAATAGGCGGCATAGCCACCGTTTCCCTTCTTCATTCCTTCATTCCCACCCGTTGGCTTCCTTTCTCCATCGTCAAACGGGCCAAGAAACGGAGAAGATAGTGCATAAACTTGCTTCACTTTTGCTTATAGTTCTTGGTGGTAGCTATATACTGTTGCTTTTCTCTGGAAAGGGTGGGCACAGTCATTCTCATAATCAACCTATGGAGAAAATGGTTTTTGCCGGTCTTGTCCTTGTTCCAGCATTGTCTCCTTGCGCTACCACTCTTCCTGTTGGAAACTCATCGACAGTGATGGTGCTTGCAATCATAGTGCTTCTATTCAGGTATAGAACGAAAAATGACTCTGAATTTTGAGAATTGCTTGAATCAATTTGAATTTGTCAGTAGTTGGCAGATGTTAGCAATGCGGTAATTGAAGAATAGGTAATCTTTCTTGTTTTGTTCCCTTGATTAATTTGCATGGTCAAGTTGTCTCAATTTGTCAATAGTTGGAGATGGTAGAAGTTTTTTGTTGAATTTTTTTCATCCAAAGAGTTTGTAGGGGTTTTACGATTTGGGAGTAAGGTTTAGGGGTTTTAATTTTATACTTAATTCTTTATTTTTGACACGTCAGTACGCCACATAAGATATTTCGTTGACGGTGCTTGACTAACGGTTAACTGATGTTTTCCGTTAAAGTTAGATTGATTTGTGAAAAAATCATAATGTTGAGGGCATCAATAAAAAAAAAAGGGATCAAGGGCACAAAATAAAATAAAAAAACCTAAACCTTGAGGATATTTTATACAATTATGCCTTATTATTATTATTATAAAACAAATTAGTTAAAGTTCAGAAAGGAAAATTTAATTTGTTGGACGAGTTATTTGATTGTCATTTAACAGCATGATAATATGACATGTCTAAAACCAATATATAAGCCTAGAACGAATTTAATTATGATGAACAACATACTTTTAGGGACGTGGGAGCATTAAAGGTACTCATAATATGTTACATTCCAAATAAAATAAATATTTGTCCACAAAAGAAAATACATAACAAATGCTAATAATGAAAACTAGTCAAACATATTTTATAACATTATGGAGATTTAAAAATATTTATTGGCATCATAAAAAATTATTCACATAATATTTTTTTAAATAATCTTATTATAGGTTTTGATCATATCTCGCTCTTTTTAATACATAATACGCTCAAAGAAACTCGAACACACATCCTCCTATATTGGTAACAATATTTATACCAATCGAACTAAGATGAATTTACTTTATTAACATAATTAAATCTCAAAATAATGTTAATTGTCCAAATATTTTTCCACACCTAAAATCTTTCATATTTTAGTCAACCATTTATCATAAATGAATGAGTCAGAAATAAAATTTATAATTAAATCTTTGACTCATATGAATTTAATTTACATTAAATTTATAATTACCAAAAATAAATATTCACACATTACTATCTATATAAACCTAATTACAATCCAATTTAGAGCCAATTTATTCACAACTCATTCAAACAGCCTAAAAAATTCTAACAAATAAAATCAACTCTCAATATTTTATACTTCTAAAGGTGAATGGAAAGAGCATCTTTACTCAAAACAAACGCATTGAAAAAAAACACATAAGTTAAGTTTTTAAATCAAAATATTCTTTCTATTTTTTTCCTTTTTCACCCCAATCTAATTTTCTATCTTAATTGTTTTATTTTTTAAAAATGTCAGTATAAAAAGAGTGTCGTGCAAATAAGATAAAAGAGAGCAAATTATTTTACAAAAAAAGTACACTAGGTTTAATTCTCAGGAAAGATTGGAGGGGTCACAGACGATCCCGCTTAAAATCCAATCTCTTAGACAAAATCTCTCTCAAATATAATTTAATAACACAATATGTCATTACAAATGTATCCTATGAAATATTGAAAGAAAAAACAATAAAGAACACCAAAATTTTAACGAGGTTACGCCTACGTCCTCAGACACTGCCAAATATATTTCACTGCAAAATATAAAGTGAAAAATTACAAATAGAAAGAGAAAGATTGCCTTATGAAGGAAATGACAAATTTTGACATGATTTAAAGGTGGAGAAACCACCTCTATTTCTAGTAGTACAAGCACCCCATAACCTTTTATTTTTTAGATGTGGGATTGTGCTATTTCAACAAATCTCCACCTTAATTTCCACATCTTCAATCTCCTTGCAAAACAACATTCGATAGTGCCTTCAAAATTCAAACTTCAAGCTTTAACATTGATAAACTCCAAACATAGTTGGAACTTGACCACAGTCACAACCTTAGTCATCATATCTGCAAGATTCTTAGTAGTTGAAATTTTATGGATCTTTACTCCACCTTTTTTCCAGAATCTTTCACAAAAAATAATACTAGACATCAATGTCTTTCGTCCTTACATAATAAACTTGATTCTTTGCTAATTGAATAGCACTCTGACTATCACAATGCACTTTAACATATTTCTGTTTAATTTCCAGTTCACCAAGCAACCCTTGAAGCCAAAACAGACTCTATGATTGCCATGTACTCCGCCTCTGTAGTAGATGAGGCAATTGTTGACTGTAAAGTAGACTTCTAACTAACTAGTGCCTTTGCAGGAGTAAACACATAACCAGTAGTTTATTGTCGTTTGTCCAAATCACCAACATAGGCTAAATCACAATATCCAACCACACCATGATTATCTTCTTGCTCAAAAATCAATCCAATATCCATTGTGTTGACACCATTTTTTTTGTGAAAACGGGGTCGACTTGGATTTTAAAAATGAAAACGAAAATGGAAGTCGCCACCAATTCTTTTTGATGAGGTGTGATCGGCTCACCTCGAAAAGTGGTTGTTTTTAATAAATGATTTAATTTTATTAAAACAACGATTTTGGTCCACGAAATTCAAAAAAACGGGTTTGGGAGTCGATTACGCACGAGGAAGGATTAACACCCTCGATATGCCTAAAATTGGTACCTAGTTGATTACTTAATGTCTTAGTGTCGAAAATTGAAAACTTTGAAGAGATTTAAAATACGATCCTTTATTGAAATGTTGAAAATTTTTGGGAAAAAGACACATTTCACGTTATTCGAGAAAGAGAATTATATCCAGTAAGTTAGGACACAATGTCTTGAATTCTCGATGCACGAATGAATGCCAAAAATTTACTTATTTAAAATGATATTTAATTATCTCGGGTTTAGAAAAGGGATCATGCCCAGTAAGTTAGGACACAATCTTTTTTTAATTCTCGAGATCGTTTAAAAACTTGAGGAAAAAATAGATCATGCACAGTAAGTTAGGACACGATCTCTTCTTAATTCCCGAGATCGTTTAAAACTTGAGTTTGAAAAGATTTGTGTATTTAGATTTATTGTGAAAATCGAAACCCAGTAAGTTAGGGTACGACCTTCTCGAATCTAAACACGAGATTTTGCTTATTCAAAAATCAAAATTTATTCATCTAACTCGGAATAGTAGAAATAAAACACGGCGTTAATGTGCGTAACATAACGATAATGAACACGATAATGTAAGCATAAATAATACGAACGACATCGTAAATGAGATAAATAATAGGAGAGACAAATCCACCATATCACAACAAATAAATAAATGCAATATTAAGACATTCTTTTCAAATGATAATGAACATATACGTAAATAAACAAATTAACATCGAGTGAAACAAAATGCGATAAATGAAATTAATAAAAGTATAAAAGTATAAAAATATGTGTGTATATATATGCATATTTTAAAAATATAACAAATATATATGTATACATATAAATTATAAAATATATGTACATATATGTATTATAAAATGTATAGATGTATATGTATATTTTAAGATTATAAAATATATATAAAAATATGTATGTATAAATATATATAAAACATTAAATATATGTACATATGTATGTTTAAAAAATGTGTGCATAACTAAATTTAAAATAAATAGATATAGATAAACATAATAATAATATAGTAAGACAGATATATTTAATATTTAAATAAGTGAACATAATAAATGGGAGTATAATAATAATAATAATAATAATAATAATAATAATAATAATAATAATAATAATAATAATAATGCAAAGCTAGTAATATGATATAATGATATAATATTAATGACTAAGTAAATATAAGAAGAAAATATTAATAGATAATAGCTAGGTTAATAAAAAAAATGGACTAATTCGTGATAAAAATTAAATTTAAAGGTCGAATCTATAATAAAATAAATAAAGAAGGACCAAAATGAAAGAGCGTGAAAGGGCGGAGGGCCAAATGGGTAATAAACCCGATTTCCAGGCCACGCGTCTTTATCCTAGGGGTCCAACGAATTGAGGACCAAATTGAAAACCGGGACAAATCTGCCGTCCAAATTAAAAAATAAAGAAAAAAAAGAAAAAGGACCAAATTGAAACAAACCAAAAATGCAGGAGGGCCTAAAGCGCAAATAGCCCAAAAGTTAAAAACACGCATGTAAAAACTAGGTTAAAAAAACCAGGATATAGGTTAGTTTTGTTATTCCCCTTTTTTTCTTTTTTGCTTTACTTTCGTATGTAAAAACTATATAAAAAAATAAAAAGTAGAATAAAAATTAAAATAAATGGTAGAAGTAAACCTTCGGGATCTTTTTATTGATATTTTATTCTTTTTTTTCATTCAACCCCTTTTTTTCTTTACAATATGTTCGGCTTTATAGCTGAAAGAAAAGAAAATAAAAATTCAATCTTTGCTATTGTTTTGTCTTGTCTGCTTCTACTTTTTCTTGTTGCGTGTTTGCAGGTGCTTGTGGCGGTGGAGACGTGACTATGGCGATGGGTCATGGCTGCTGGTGATGCGACAGACGTGCGGCGGCCAGGAGCTAGGGTTTCAAAAAAAGTTTGACTTTGGTTTCTCGATTTGGGTCTTGTTGGGCCAAGTGGGTTATTGGGCTGAGGTTTGACTGAATTGGGCTCGTTTGGGCTGGTGGGTTAGGTCTAGGTGGGTTGGTATTATGGGTTTTAGGCTCGGGCTAAATTGGGCTTGTATAGCTGCCCCTCTTTGCTCGTTGTCGTGTAACGAGAACAGAACAATGACTAAGAAAGACCAATTTTGCCCGATCTCGTCGATTCTTGACTTGTTCCGGTGCTTTTCTTCTTCAAATAGCTTCATTTCAGTCCACTGTGTCTTGTTGCTTTGATCCACTCCACTGCATTTCAGAGAGATATGAGTTGTAACTTCAATCTTCTTCGTAGCAACTTCAAGGGGACGAAGTTTGTGGTTTTAGTCTGCTCCACTGCAACGTCAGGGAGATAAGACTTGTCATGGTAAATTTAATCTGGCCTACTGCAACTTCAGAGGTATAGGATTTATAGTTTTAATATGCTCCACTGCAACTTTAGGGAGATAAAGTTTGTTGCTTCAACCCGCTTCGCTATGACGCAACTTCAGAGGTAAGATTTGCTATCTTCAGTCTGCTCTACTGCAACTTCAAGAAGATAAGACTTGTATCTTCAACTTGTCCCACTGCAACTTCATAGGGATAATGTTTGCTATTTCAACCTGCTTTACTGCAACTTCAGAGAGATAAAGTTTGATATGATCTGCTCTACTGCAACTTCAGAGAGATGAGATCTGTTATGGTAGATTTAATCTGTTCCACTGTAACTTGAGGGAAATAAGATTTGATATTTCTAATCTGCTCCACTGTAACTTCAGGGGGACGAGATTATTGGTTCTAGTCTACTCCACTACAACGTCAGGGAGATAAGACTTGTTGCTTCAACCTGCTCTACTGCAACTTTAGAGAGATAAAGTTTGATATGATATGCTCTACTGTAACTTCAGAGAGATGAGATCTTCTATGGTAGATTTAACCTACTCCACTGCAACTTCAGAGAAATAAGATTTGCTATCTTTAATCTGCTTTGCTGCAAATCATGGTGTCTTCGATCTGCTTCGCTGCAAACTATGGTATCTTCGATCTGCTTCACTGTTAGTACAGGAAGGCAAGATCTGCTATCTTCAGTCTGCTCTGCTGCAAACCCAGGGAGGCAAGACTGGTGTCTTCGATCTATTTCGCTGTCAGTATAGGAAGGCAATATATGTTATCTTCAGTTTGCTCCGCTGCAAACCCAGGGAGGCAAGACTGGTGTCTTCGATCTACTTTGTGTCAGTACAGGAAGGCAAGATCTATTATCTTCAGTCTACTCCGTTGTCAATACAGAAAGGCAAGACTGGTGTCTTCGATCTGCTTCGCTGTCAGTACAGAAAGGTAAAATCTGATATCTTTAGTTTGCTCTACTATCAGTACAGGAAGGCAATGCCGGGGTCTTTGATCTGCTTCGCTGTCAGTACAGGAATGCAAGATCTACTATCTTCAGTCTGCTCCGCTGTCAGTACAGGAAGACAAGATTTGCTATCTTTAGTCTGTTTCGCTATCAGTACAGGAAGGTAAGGCTAGTGTCTTCGATCTGTTTCACTGTCAGTACAGGAAGGCAAGATCTGTTATCTTCAGTCTGCTCCGCTGTCAGTACAGAAAGGCAAGGCTAGTGTCTTCGATCTGCTTCGCTGTCAGTGCAGGAAGGCAAGATCTACTATCTTCACTGATCTGTTCTTTGGGGAACATGACTTGTATAATCTATTTTATGAACCTAATTATGCCTAGTGATTAGGATGACATCATCAGAATGAATCAAATGCTCTTAACTAGACGTGTATGAATGACATTTGAATGCATACAGAATGTCATTTTTTCGAGAATTATCCTTCTTTATCACTTAGGTTATCATTACTCAAAGTTTATTAAGGCTTTATCACTGACGTGCTACAACGCCTTCTTGCTCGACTGACTTTTCTAAAGAAACACTTAGTCAAATTGCCTCCACTATAAACCTCCAAGTTCAATCCACTAAATGCAAAATTTGTACCATCTTTCTCCTGCTGTAACCCAAGGGTAGAAAGATCTGGCCTTTTCTCAATCCTCTGTTATCACAAATCAAGGATACAGGATCTGAATCTCTTTGGCCTTACACCATTCCCAAGGTGTCATACCAAATGTTTATACACAATTGTAGAACTTTCTCTTCTGAGAAACCTCTTCTTATCACTTGGTGATCATTGCTTGTTTGTTCATTGAAGCTTTGTGACTAACACGATATCCTGTCATTTTGTTCAATCAATATTTTGACAACAAAATCTGAAGGGATAGTCTTAGGCTTTCCCTTCTTAGATATTTCATCCTTTAAATTTGGTGCGTTCTAAACAATAGTCTTGTTTCAGATTCTTGTATTATTTAGAAACTTCTAGAGTAATATGCAAAACTTCCTTTGAAAAAGTATTATTAGTCCATTAATCATTATTCCAATGCAACATGCTTGCAAAAGATCATAACGATGGATAAAAATAGAATTGATTTGGGAGCCTAGCTCGAAATAAATTATCAATGATAGCAAGAATAAAAGAGGAATTGATTAGAACACGTATCTTAAAAAAGAATAAAGTATTCCAAGAATAACAAATTCAATATAAATAGCATAAATATTAGGTGCCCGATATATCGCAGCTTGAACTTCTCTTTACAAACTCTTTGAAAGACCATTCTGAGTTTGACATGTGTTTAGGAGATCTACAGGACTTTGTCAATGCCCTAAGATGTCACTTACCCTTTCCTGTTGATTTAGTTATAACAAGATCACCTCATACCCCAATCTGATCAAAATTTCAGCTGTTCTGGTCATCTCATGTCCCATTCTGATCAAAATTTGAGCCGTCTTTTTTGGTTTTTCAACTCAAATCCTCTTTGGTCTCAATGCGCCCTTTGCGGGTTTTCACATTGGCATCTCCTTTTTCTTTTCTTTTTGTTCTTTTTCTTTTTGTTTTCTTTTCTTCTTCTTTTTCTAAACTCATAGGGTTAGGCGTGTCCTTATTATTCCTTCTGATCAAAATCAACATTTTTCTAGATAAGGCCTTCCACATAAGGTCATTCCCAGTTTGGCATGAAGCTCTTTTTGTATGGGAAGGATCTTCTTCAATACTAGGTCCCTCTTATGGAATTCTCTAGGGCAAACTTTTTTTTGTGAGCCCGTATCATTTGTTTTTGGTGCATTTGACCATGACGGATAACTTTAAAACTTTCTCTTCAATCGATATGGGATCCAAAAACTCAGAGAGAATGAATTTTGACTTCGATGGGCAAAACTGCGATAGGTCAAAGTGAAAGGCGTTGCCTGATAGAGTTTTTTTTATCGCGTCGTTCATTTTGGGGCGATATGGTGTTAATCTTGAACAAACTGCAAACTTCTGATATCGTGCCATTGTTCATATTTGATGCATTGTCAGATATGATCCTTTTTAGCATTCTATACTAACATATGATTTTTCAAGGATTTGCTGACTGTCGACTTCGTGACACTGGCATATAAAGCAGCTTCTATCCACGAAGATAAATCGATGACCACCAGAATTTTTTAGTGAGATCGACCTAATGACCTTCATGCCCCACATAAGAAGAAGTCATGGATTTCATTGATTCTTTGTAGGGTAGGATCTATTTTTCATCTTATTCTACCATCCTTAGTAAGTCCCGAGATAAGCTATAATCTATGTCATCTTCAAAGTCATGAGATCCCTCTAAACACATATCTCACTCAAAAGGAGATTCTGAGTTTGTAGCAACGTCACTCATGTCATTGATATCTAGGGACCTATTATAGGTACAAAAGAATGTATAAAGAATATATGAACTTATGAGTAATTATTTATTTAGTATGATTATGAATGAATGAAAGAATGATATGGAAGAAAAAGAATGAATGATTAAAAATAATTATTCATAAAGAATGAAAGAATATTGTCTCAAAAATGATCGTAAAGATATATTTCATTAAAATAACGACGTTCAGACATGAGCCTATTTCACAAAAGAGTTCTTATTGCCTCTAGGCTAAAAGCAACAAGTGTGTTCCAAATATTACTCTGAGCAAGCTCTAAATACTACAGGGATTTCTTCTGCAGTCTAATTATTCAGATCACTCCCAAGTTTATAAGGGCGAGTATCTAACAAGGTCCCTTTTCAATTACGTCTTCATATATGGCATTGACGTGAACGTTTTCTAACACTTTTTCATACATCCCTTTCACCACATTATCAATATGATTGGGTAGCGAATTTTCTGCATTAGATAAGTCATCGAACTTGACAATGCCCATATTGATGAATCTTTCAACTAACTTTTTGAAGGCAGTGCAATTTTTTATAGAATACCCTGTAATTCCCGCATGATAATCTCATTGTGCATCCGCGTCGTACCATTTGGGGTACGGAGGTTGTAAAGGCTTCAAGTAAAAAGGGGAAACAACATATGCGTCAAATAACTCTGATACAGCTCCCAGTATGACATTGGGATTGGTGCAAATTGAGACTTCTCAATGTTGTGCTTTGTGCCAGATTTTTGTCTCGAGGGGATCTGATGCCTAGAAGCAACCGTCTTTGGCTGGCTTGTGGTAATCGGCTTTGAATAACCCTCTTTATACCTACTCGCATTATTCACCTCATTTTTCCTCTTTCTCGGGGCCATTAAAGTATTGATTTGGGAGTTCGACTCTTGCCCTTTCCATTTGTAACGATCTCTAAATTATTTTGAAAAATTCACTCTAGCCTGTTTTGTTCCCGCTAGATCATCAAGGACAACGGGATTAGTTAGATTTCCCCTAAGGTTGGAACTCGAGCCTGTCGCGAGATTCACCGATATCAATGTACTGGTCTGGTATTATGGTCGAATGTTAACAGTTACCCTTTGTGGATATGTATTTGGTTGTGTTTGGATGTTTGTTGGGGTAAAGCCTGGAGGATATGCATGGTCATTATTATCATCCCTAAAATGGACCACTTGGTTCTTTCTTTTTTCTAACCCTTTAGCCAATAACTGGCTCATCATATTTCTTTGGAATTCTATCAGCTGATTCCTCATATCTTGTTGAAATTTGGCCAATTGCTCATATGTATTTGCATTTGCTTTAATCTCTCCAACCTTTGGTCCATTCCTTTAGTTTCTGTTCGGGTAGCGCAAGTGGTAGGTTGGTTTCTATTGACTCTTAAATGATTTTGTTTAATTAGGGTCTTTTAGTGAAATTTGATGCATGCAATGAAATGTAATGCAGATGCATGAATGCAAAAAAAAGCGTTGACTCTAATTCAATTCCATTTAGAAAACTTTACTAAAAAATAAATTTATTTACATAAAATGGATGCATGTACGGCATTTCCTTCATACTCCAAGAAACAACATCGATCCTTTTCTTCATCCGGATGTTAAAATGAATCTCATGAAATGCCACTACTAACTCCTTCTTGCTTGATCCTGGTTGTGATCCATCGTCTGCTCATCCTCGTAATGTTCATCAGCTTCTTTAAGAAAGTCGAAATGTTGGCTACCCTCAAATAATTAGCTTGAATCTTCGGGCCACGAAGTAAAGTTATGTACTTTTCCATCACCCTTATTTTGCTGTGTTTCTTGGGATATATTCGGGCAGCCATATTATCTTCTATTTTATCAAAAAATTTATTTTTCCATGACAAGCTTTCTAATTTAGTAATCAAATTTGAATCAACACATTTTTTCTAAGATGAAAATGCAATGCAATCATAACTAAAACAAAACAAAACAAAACGGATTAGTAAAAAGCAAAAGCAAACAAGAAAAATAGAGTACCTATTCGAGTAACCACTAAGGGTTTGAAGTGGCTCTACCTAGGGTGGGCTCCTAAGGTCTTCTACATGTTGTTTGGTTCTAAAACAAAGGTACCCAAACCAGCAGATTCCTCGATCCTCACCCATCATAGGCTCATATAGACTGAGTTCAGTTCAGGGAAATACATTTCCCTATGGCCATGCGGAGATGAAAATCTCACGAAGACATAGGTACGGATGTATCCTGGAAGCGATTCACTATCCCATGCGGAGGTGAAAACCTCACGAAGACGTAGTTTCTCACTCTCACTTAAAAGGGTGTGACCAACGGTCATGCAATGCAATGTGCAGAAAGATACCAAAACTTAAACTAACATAGCAATTATAAACCACAATGATAAAGATCATAATAAAGATGGATAAAATGTAACGAAGGGATCGTATATTTAAATTAGGTTTTCAATCTTTGACAAAAAGACAAAAAAATAATCAACTCATGTCTTGACTCTCTTATTTTGAGGTCCCCAGCGGAGTCGCCAAGCTGTTGACACCATTTTTTTGATAAAACGGGATCAACTTGAATTTTAAAAATGAAAACGAAAATGGGATTCGCCACCAATCCTTTTTGATGAGGTGTGATCGGCTCACCTCGAAAAGTGGTTGTTTTTAATAAACGATTTAATTTTATTAAAGCAACAATATTGGTTCACGAAATTCAAAAACACGGGTTCGGGAGTCGGTTACGCACGAGGAAGGATTAACACATTCGATATGCCCAAATTGGTACCTAGTTGATTACTTAATGTCTCAGTGTCGAAAATTGAAAACTTTGAAGAGATTTAAAATACAATCATTTATTAAAATGTTGAAAATTTTTGGGAAAAGGGCATATTTTACGTTATTCGAGAAAGTGAATTATATCCAGTAAGTTAGGACACAATGTCTTGAATTCCCGATGCGCGAATGAATGCCAAAAATTTACTTATTTAAAAAGATATTTAATTATCTCGGGTTTAGAAAATGGATCATGCCCAGTAAGTTAGGACACGATCTTTTCTTAATTCCCGAGATCGTTTAAAAACTTAAGGAAAAAAAAAGATCATGCCCAATAAGTTAGGACACGATCTCTTCTTAATTCCCGAAATCGTTTAAAACTTGAGTTTGAAAAGATTCGTGTATTTAGATTTATTGTGAAAATCGAAACCCAGTAAGTTAGGGTACGACCTTCTCGAATCTAAACACAAGATTTTGCTTATTCAAAATCATAATTTATGCATTGAATAAAATTAATCTAACACGAAATAGCAGAAATAAAACACGGTGTTAATACTCGTAACAAAACAATAATGAATTCGATAATGTAAGCATAAATAATACGAGCAATAGCAACGAAGATAAGTTAAATAAAAGACAAATCAATAACATACAAAATAAAAATATATAAACAAACAAAATTAAAACATTCTTTCAAAATATCAATAAAAAGTAAATAAATAAATGAATAAAGAAAATGAATAAAATTATAAAAATATAAAAAGATATATATAAGTATGTATATATATGTATGTTTATGAAAATAAAAACACGTATATAGATATATATAGATATGTAAACAAATTATAGAGTATATAAAAATATATAAGTATGTATATGTACATATATATGTAAATAAGTTATAAAAATATGTACGTGTATATATATATTATAAAATGTATGTATAATGTATATATAAATTATGAAGTATAAAAGTGTAGGAGTATGTATATATATATGAATCAAAGATATGTATGTATATATATAATTAAATCTAAAATTAAAAGGTATAAATAAGTAACTAATAATAACCATGGTAATAGTAATAACAATATTAAAAATAACAATAGTAAAAATAATGATAACATTATTAAAATTGATTAATCTAATAGCAAAATATAACAAAAAAAGGACTAACTTGAACTGAAAACTGAACTTTGGGGGCAAATCTGCAAATAAAATAAAAAGGGAATCCTTCTGAACGCGCGCATAACATAGAGGAACCTAAAGGGAAATTTTCCCCTCTCTCCCAAAACGATGTCATTACAGCAAAGACCAAATTGAAATCGTTGAAAAATCGTGGGGTAAAATTAAAAAAAATAAAGATACTTGATTGTAAAACCATTGAAAAGCGGAAGGGCTGAAAGCGCAATTAGCCATTCTGCTAAAAAAACGCGTGGATCCTAGCCTGGAGTAGGCCGGGCAGATCGGGTCAAAGCCAAAATGACGCCGTTTTGGTGCCTGAGAGGCCTGCCCAAAACAACGTCGTTTAGGGGGCCTAAAAAAATTCATTTTCATTTTTTCTCTCAAAAAAAATACCGAAATCACTCTCCCCCCATCTCAAAAAAAAAACCAAAACTCGGCCTGAGCACCAGCCATCGCCCGTTGCGCCATCCGCCAGTCGCCGGCGCTGGTGCCACCTTGTGCGGTAGCCTGGAAGCCGAAAAACTTCCCCTTTTACACCGAATCGTCCCTCCGACACTCCGAACACTCCGGCGTCATCAAATAGGTAAAAAAAACTCTTTTTTATTATTTAATGCTTCAAAAATAATATAAAAAATAAATAAAGAAAAGAAAAAACAATCACCTTTAAAAAACTGATATCTGTTTTTCATTTCTCTTTGTTTCTTTTGTTTTTTTTTTTTTAAAAAAAGAACCCCCTCCCCCGCCATTACATTTTTCGAATGGCTTTTTATAGCCATCTTTTACAACATTTTTATATTATTTCTTGTCATTTCTTGCAGGCCACTTAAGGGCAGTGGAGCAGTGGCAGTAACGGCGGCTAGGGCAGGCCTAGGTGTGGCGGCAGCAAGCTAGAGGGCAGAAGACCCTAGGTGCGGCACACCTAGGGTTTTGTTTATTTTTTGTTTTTTTCTGTTATGGGTTATTAGGGTTTGATTTGGGCTTGTTGTTAATTGGGCTAAGGTTTGGGCCATGGGAATTTTGGGCTTGAGGTAGACTGAGTTGGGCTCATTTGGGCTGGTGGGTTAGGTCTAGGTGGGTTGGGTTTAATTTGTTTTGGGTTTTGGGCCCTGGGCTAAAATTGGGCTTGTAAAATATTATTTATACTCAATGTTGCGTTTACATAGACTGATTATTTAACTAGCAGACAAAGTATAAGATTATTTGACTACATAAACAATATAATTGTTTTACCTTTAACTTAATGAGTAAATATTTATCAAAACAACGTAATTTTTCCTTTTAACTTAATAGTTTTGACTTTTAACTTTAGAAAAGGTAAACATTTATCAAAACGATGTAGTTTTACCTTTTCTTATTCGGATTTTCGGATAACTAGAATTGTGTAATTCATATTTGAGTTAAACCAAAAAACTTAATTTTTTTTATTCGGGTTGATCCGAATAACTTGATTAACTCAAATAACTCAAACTATTTAATTCAAAATTTGAATTTTTTATCAAGTTTTTCTAATCGAATCAGATTTTGCTCACCCCTAGTTAAATCAACCTTCCATGATCATAAATCTATAAAACCTACATGAAAAAAAGACTAAATTACCTTAAATTTTGCTTGGTCGAATGCTTTAAAAGCTTGGAAGGTTTTTTTTTTGTTTCAAAAATGGTGGACGGTGGGATGATAGAAAAAGATGATGGTTTCTCTACTCACTTCACTTTTATACATAGATTATAGGTTAATTAACTTTGGTTAATTTGTTTAATTAAACTTTATTATTCCTTTATTAATGACTAATCTTTCTTAATGTTTTCCACCATTATCATCTACTATCTCATATTTACTATTGGTTTATTTTCCATTTTGTTCATTGAATAATTATCATCTAGGTCATCAAGCTTTTTTTAAATTAAAATTCTATAGCGATTAGACTTTTATAATTTAATCCTCGAGCTTTAATTAACCATTTAATCAACAAAATTATTTGATCATTCTTTAACGTTTTCTATATTAACTTTGTAGATATTTCTAATTTATATTTACGGACTTGATTTACGAAAATGGGATTTCAAGACCACATTTTTTGGTACCATTGAAAATCGAGTTGTTACAATTTCATCCAATTAATTTATTTTCTCAACTCAATTCTATTTTCATCAAAGTCATGACGACTTCATCATACCAAAATCTATGAGGATATATTTAATTGCCTCGTTCAATAAAACTGTGTTGATTGATTGATTTAATTTTGACTTTAAATTTCAAGTATTTAATTATAATAAATTAAATAATAACTCAAAAAAATTAATTTCATCTCTAAGTCATCTCTTGTACTTAGTGGGAAAGCGCTGCAGATAGTGATACACATAATCTATTTCTCTTTACTATTGTTTTCATTAATTTAATTGTATTGATACTTGATAACTCTCATATTTAGAGTTAATTATAGCTCTATAACATTTTAAGAGATGATTTTAGCATTTATGTTAGGTTTATTACATTTTATTATTTTTTTAGCTTGATTTTATTTTATTTGATTTTTATTATTTTTAGAGTTAGTTTGGATTTACTTTCTACTTTCCTCTATACATTGTAGGTTTTGAATGAATAATGGAATGCTTGGAGTATAGAGTAAAAAGTAGTGAAGAGAGGGCAATCGAGCACAATCTTCAATTCAGAATTTCCAAACAAGCAACCTGCTCCACCACAATTATGCATCCAATGGAGAGAAAAGATTAAAACCCTAAAAATAAGTAGTGACGTGATTTAAAAGGAAAATGGGGGAAGTAAAGAATCAACTTGGAGTCTAAGAAACAATTCTCTCACACCAATGAGGACTTCAAGCTTGCAAAGACGAGAAGAAGAAGAAAAAGAGATTTGGAGCACTCGGCATGAATTCGATAATTGTTTTTCTCTCTAGATTATTTCTTTTTACTTTTTATCGATGCAAGTTAGTTGTGAATCTCTTTTTGTGTGGTTTTCTCAAATCAACTTGAATTAAACTCTCTTTTCTTGGAACAACAATGGATCCTATTTCTTAGTTGATTATTTAGTTTCTCTTCAATTGTTTCGATTTCTGTTAATTATTTATTTAGTCTTGTACTTATTTAGTCTGCTTGCCTGATCATCAAGCAGTATTAATATAATAATCTTGATTTGTCTTGGAAGAGAAATTTAAGATTTAGAACTCGACTAAATAGATTAGGGTTAACTTAGTAGCACCGACGAATGAGTTAATTTACAACTAGGATAAGAATGTATCTTATGCCCTAATCAACCCAATAGGCCTATTCGTGGTGATTTCGTTCAACTTGCCTAGCATAGCTAGTGGGAAGGGGAAGTAACTTAATTAGTTACCGGAAGAGAACTAGTTAATGTCATTGAATCCTGGGTTAGTAATTACTTGGATTGAACAATTGAATAAAAGATAATTGATTATCTGAATTAAGTGAAGTTAGAGTTCCAAAATCTTAAAATTGTTTGAGAAACTCATTAATTTTCATTGTTTTAGTTAGATAAAATCTCTTTAATTTGTTAGTTTAATTTTAGCAGTAATTATAATTTATTTTATTGATCCAAATTGGATAAAATTGAATAGTTAGTACTTAGTAGCTTATAATTTGGTCCTCATGGGAACAAATAATTTGTACTTTATTACTTGATTCGACACGTGCACTTGCATAACGAATTTTCACACATCAATTTTACTTGCAATTTGTTTTGGGTTATGTTGAACTAGCAAATGGACAGTTGGACATATGTAACTAGGCTCAAATAAATTGTAATTAAGTTCTGACTCTTCGTCTATTAATTATAATATTATTTAATTATTAAGTTCGTCCAATGACCCTGTCGTAAGTGTCTTACCCTCATAGGAAATCTTTAACCTCTTTGGCTTAAATTTGTGCACCCTATATGATCTTATTTTATATCATAGTAACCATTAAATCTTCCTCTATGAAAAAGTCAATTACAAATAGTAATTAAATCATTTGTCTTAGACAAATGACCCGTGGTCACATTATTTTTCTATTTATTGTGTAATGCCAATGAAATGATATCATTTATTATTGGGCTACGAATTCCACTATTGTAAATAAAACTATGGCATGCAAAAATTATATATCCAATGTACAAACTTTCGGCTTTATTATTTTTTTGAACTCGGGATTTCAATACATCATAATATACAAGTCACGCACGCATAGTCAGTCACTTATTCAAGATTAAGGTAAGTCATATTATGAACATTACAAGTGAATTAATCCACAAATAAATCTAGGATTTATTCAACTGGGGTCATATCATATGTATTGTCAATCTAGACAATCATATCTATATCTCTCTATCTTTTAGGAGTTAATCATTTTGATACCCAAGACAATGCATCTCCCCTACTGGTCTTGATAAACAATATAATAATTCTTAAATTAGTTTACTCAGTTTTGATTCATCAAACTACGAAACTTTTAGATTAAATACAAATATAAGTTGTTTTCTTGCATTATGATCCAACCATATAATCTAACTTAATATTAATTAAAGATTAAGTAACTAGAGGTGATCATGGGTTGGGCTACCCGGCCCGGCCCGACGGCCCGCCCGAAAAATGAGAGGGTTTGGGTAAAAATATAAGCTCAAAATATAGGTTTGGGCAAAAAACGAGGCCCGTTTAGAAAATGGGATGGGCCTCGAGTAAAACTTTTGTCCCGAGCCCAGCCCGGCCCGAATTATATATTAGATATATATTTTTTATTTTTAATCAAATATATATATTAAATATATACTTTTTTGGTGTTGTAAAATTTAATATGGGTCGGCCCGGGCCGGGGCTTACCAATTTTCTTTTGGGCCGGACTTGGATAAATTTTTAGGCCCATATTTCAAGCCGGATCTGGGCCTAACATTTTGTCTGGGCCCGGCCCAAACCCGACCTGATCCATGATCATCTATAAGTAACCAATGAGTTCATATTTATGTAAATTATGAAATTTTATTAAACTAACCTATCTGGTTTAACTACTGTTTCAACTGGTTTTAATATTTAAATAAATAAAATTATGAAATTGATAAAAAATTATAAATATTAAAGTGGAAACTGGGAAATCTGGAACGATTCAATCTATCATTCCAACTTTTATTCTTTTATAATTTTATCTATAATCAATGCAATGCAACTTTCCTTTTTGGCCTTTCCATTTGCTAATAAATTTATTTTATTTGAAATTGAAATCAATCACCATAGTAAATTAATCCGCGAGGTGGCAAAGTGCGAGATGAATCCGCGAGGGAGCAAGGTGCGACATACGGCTAAAGCTTTGGTGCATGCTGACTCTGTCGAGTTAGAATGGCAAATTTGTTTAGTTCCTTTATTAGTCGATGATGGTTTTGATGTATTTAGGTGTTGATTGAGCTGATTAGTCAGTTTATCTATGTGTGCAAGTAATGTTTTACGAGTTTAAGTTTACTTAGCGATAGTAGGTAGTAATTGGTAGGTTGATTGATTTAAAAACTTGTTAAGCTTTGTCGAAAGTAATACAGATAAGTTCAGCAACGTTTTTGCTGTTGTTTTTTGCTCCTTTGTTCTCTGTTTTTCAATCGATTAGATTGATATTTTAATTAACAAAAAGAATTACTAGTAAAGGATATAATAAATAATGTATGCTGAACTTCATTTCCATTTCTCTTCATTATTTTTCAACAACCCTTATTCCATGTCCAACGTATATTCCAACATCAGTATAAAAATATGATACCCAAGACCTTCCAGAAAGCCTTAAGACTTAAATTCTAGTAAAATAAATAGCTTTCAATCATTGACCTGGAGCTACCGGCATGGAAAGAATGAAGAGTAGTACAGCACGGTTCATAGTTGGGTGAGATCCTTGGTGTTGAAGTATAAGTAACTGGTCTTGCCAGAAGCTGTAGTTCTAGGAATTGGGGAAAATCCCGCATATTCCTTCTCTGACTTTGTTAAACATACTTTGGCTACACTACTAAAGCTATCATGTTTCTTCATAAAAGGCTGCTCTGCATACTCCTCCACTGGTATCCACTGAAGCAACAATTAATATAAAAGGAAACACCATTACTTGTTTTGTTTAACAATTTTTTAGATAATGGTTAAGCTCATCACTCAGCCATTTGCTTCCCAACTTAAACCATCCTATTCCTATTCCTACTCCTATGTTAGAAAAAAAAAAAGATCTTTATCCACTATCCATTAAATGGTGCTAAATGCCACAATTATGTTACTTCAATTTCCTTATATCATGTGTCCCCTGCATATTTAGGCATTTGTATAAATAAAGGGAATGAGAAAGCCCAGTTGTGGTTGCATGTTTGTTTGGAACTATTGTGTTATCTCTATCACTCACATCTTTCCATAGTCTAAATCAAAGCATGGCGAATGGTTCAGATATATACAACCTTCACCTATGTTATCTCCTCTACTCTCTGTAATCCATAAGCCATGCCATATTCAAATTATAGACCCTTGTTAGTTTTCCACCCGATAGGACCTATATACTAACTTATTCATGGGAGGGTTACAGCCATGTTGATTATTGCTTTGCTCCAGCTAAGCTGATTTTGTCCAGTAAGAACTATTCTGATCAGCTAATAGGGTCCTATTGCTACCAGCATATTCATCATAATTGTCCATAGGAATGTACCTGGGCAGCTTCAATCTCTGTATCTTGCTTCTGGATGTCAAACGAGCGTGGACGTAACATACAAACAAAAAGTAAATCTGATTTTGTAAAGAATGACTTGTGACTTTGCCTGTATTTTGGGGAACAAAAAAGCAGAGTTAGGACTTGAGTCTAAATCTCTAAAGCAACCAGAAAATTGATATTACTAGCATGTGGTTGTTATGAGCCTTGGCATAGGATCTAGTCACAGGTCTAGACGAGAAAAAATTCTTGCTTCGACCTATGGTTACTCAAAAGGCAAATTTGTCCTTGATTGAACTCCCTTCCCAAACTAACGTTTGTGATAAAAATAAACTGCTTGCCTTATTTCATATTAGCAGCCTTTTTATAGGCTGTTAATTACAAAGGGAAAGTCCTAATAGAATTCCTAATTTAAAGTCCTAATAGAATTCCTAGTAAAGTTTATAAGGAAATAAAAAACCTAATATAATAAGTAAAACTAAAAACTCCTAAGAAATTAAATAAATCTAAAACTCTAATTCCTATTCCCTCTCTGATATTGGTTTCCAATGAAAACATCCACATCATTACTCCCCCTCTCGGAGTTGAGCTTGTCCTCAAGCTCAAATTCAGGATAAGCTGCTCGAAAACTATCAATTGGTTCCCAAGTGGCATCTTCTTAAGGACATCCTGCCCATTGCACTAATAGTTCCCATCAACCTCGATTAAGCCTGGTTTTAATAATAGCTTGTAGAGTAGGCAAGGTCTTGCCATCATATACTAAGGGCAAGTCTCCTACCGCATCTGGCTGAGGTCCCTTGTATTCTTTAGGGAAAGAAACATGGAATACATCATGTATTCTGTTGCCTGTAGGTAATTCAAGCTGATAGGCCACTGTTCCTATTTTGTTCAAGACCTTAAAAGGACCAAAATATTTTGGCAACAACTTGTGATGCTTCTGTTTAGTTATCGTCAATTGTCGATATTGCTGAAGCCGTAACCAAACCCAATCCCCGACTTTAAAATTCAACTCTCTATGCCCCAAATCATAAGTGTTTTTATCCTGAGCAATTTGTAAAAGTGCATCCCTATCTTGTAGAGCCTTATCCACAGCTTCAATCCTAGTAGAACCAGCTGAATAGGAGAGAAGTCGAGGTGGATCCCTACCGTATACTAATTGGAAAGGGGTGGCCCTTAGGGCAGTGTGATATGAGGTGTTGTAGCAATACTCAGCCCATGGAACCCAATCGACCCACTGTCGAGGACAATCACTAGAGAGGCATCGTAGGTATATTTCCTTGTTTGGTTAACTACCTTTGTCTGACCATCAGATTAGGGATGGTATGCTGAAGAAAAAGAGAGCTTAGAACCACTTTGATGAAATGATTCCTTCCAAAATAGGCTGAGGAAAACTTTATCACGGTCCGAAACTATGGATTTCGGCAAGCCATGAAGTCGGAATACCTCTGCAAAGAAGACGGTAGCAACAGATATAGCAGTAAACGGATGGGACAAGGGTAAAAAATGAGCGTACTTCTATAGTCTATCCACAACCACCATAAGTACCGATTTCCCTTTTACTTTGGGTAAACCCTCCACGAAATCCATAGAGATATCAGGCCAAACATGTTGTGGTATTGGAAGGGGTTGAAGTAAACCTGCGGGCTATAAATTTTGCCATTTGTGGCGTTGGCATACTAAACAATGTTGCACAAATTCTGAGGTTGCAAGCTTCATTCCTTTCCACAAAAATCTTAACGAAGACGATGCAATGTTTTCAATCCCCCTTCATGTGTCATAGCATGTATAGAGGAAATAATAGTGGGAATAATTGGTGAGGTAGGTAAAAGGTACAGCCTCTCTTTGAAGAAAATCAACTGATCTTGTGCGACCCAATCGGACACCAATTCTCCTTGTAGAATTCTTTGCTGGAGTTGTAATAATTCTGGAGAAGCTTCTATTTCTTGTCTGATGGCTTTAAGAATTTCAACTTGAGGGAATGAAACAGTCATGAAGTGTGGTAAGTCTTTGTCTTTTCTAGATAAAGCATCTGCAGCTCTATTCAACTTTCCTGCTTTATACTCCACTCGCAAATCAAACCCCATTAGCTTGCTGATCCAATGTTGTTGTGGGGATGTCGTAAGTCGTTGGTCTAACAAGTATTTAATACGGAAGTGATCAATACAAATGAGGAAGTGTCTTCCCCAAAGATAGGGTCGCCAATGAGTCACTGCATTTGCCAAACCAATTAATTCATGTTCGTAGGCAGCCAAATTAAGGTGTCGATCTGTAATCTTGCAACTGAAAAAGGCAATAGAGTGTCCCTTTTGTTGCAGTACGGCTCCAAACCCGCTATCCGAAGCATCACATTCGACCACAAATTCCTCCTCAAAGTTGGGTAATTGCAAGATTGGGGCTGCTGAAAGAGAAGTTTTTAATTGGTTGAAAGCAACATCAGCTTCCTTAGTCCAGTTGAAGGCATTTTTCTTTAGAAGAAATATTAAGGGTCCAACCACTTGTCCATAATTCTTGATAAATTTTCTGTAATATCCTGCCAACCCAAGAAAGCCTCGTAGAGCCTTGGTAGTTTTAAGAGTTGGCCAATCGGTGACATCTTTAATTTTAGTGTGATCAACCACGACTCCCTCACCATGGATGACATGACCAAGGTAGGTTACCTAAGACTCTCCAAAGAAACACTTGGATTTCTTTAAGAACAACATGTTATCCAGCAAGAGTTCAAAAACTAATCTTACATGATGCATATGTTCAGTCCATGTTTTGCTATTAATTAATATGTCATCAAAGAAGACCAAAACAAACTTACGCAAGTAAGGGTGAAAAATGTCATTCATCAAACTCTGAAATGTGGAAGGGGCATTGGCAAGCCCGAATGGCATGACAAGAAATTCAAAGTGTCCATGGTGGGTTCGGAAGGTTGTCTTTTTCACATCTGTAGTTGCCATTCTAATTTGAACATATCCCGACCGTAAATCCAATTTTGTAAATTGTTTTACCCCATTAAGTTCGTCCAACAATCATCCACTACAGGAATCAGATATTTATCTTTAACAATGCAAGCATTAAGCTCTCGATAATCAATGCAAAAACGCCATGACCCGTCATGTTTCTTTACCAGGAGTACCGGAGAAGAGAATGGTGATCTACTGGGTCGAATGATTCCTTGTTGTAACATTTGATCACACTGTTTCTCAATCTCATCCTTTTGAAAATGTGGATATCGATAAGACCTGACTAAAATTGGTCTCATTCCTGGTTTAAGAGTTATACGATGGTTACATTTGCGGTTAGGAGGCAACCCAGACGGTTCTTGGAATAAATGCATAAATTCTACCTGTAGTTTATCCAATACTATATTAGTTAAATCCTGTCCTTGTATCAAACTAAGTCGTGGAACTTCCTCTAGGTGCTGCCCTTGCCATAGTATCTTCTTTTTGTTTACTGCAAATTGCATAGTTAAGGAGCTGAAATCCCATAAAATCGGACCAAGGGTACACAACCATTTAACCCCCAAAATCACATCAAACCCTTCTAATGGTATTGTATAAAAATCAGCTTGAAAGTTGTCATTGGCCACAATGAACTGTACTGATTTACAAATGCCTATGCTAGGAACCCATTCTCTATTTCCCACACACATACTTGCAGCCCAGATTTTTTTTGTATTTTCAGTCCCAATCTTGGCACTAGACCTTCACGTAGAAAGTTATGTATACTGCCCGAATCAACGAGAACTAACACTGTTTTTCCTGACACCTTTGCTGTTAGTTGCATAGTAGATGAATTGCAAGTTCCTTTAATGGCATGTAAAGAAATTTCAAGATCATCTACCTCATCATCTTGCTCATCTTCAATATCTGGTACTTCTATCCAAAATAGCCGTTTACATCTGTGTCCCATGGAGTAAGACTTGTCACAATTATAACACAATCCCCTAGCCCTTCTTTCCGCCATTTCTGCTCGTGTCAATCTCTTGATAAATGGTGCGAAAGAACCTATTTTGTTGTTATTCCCCATTGGTTTCGTTGTTTGTCCTCCTCCCTTTGCAAAGCTCTTAGTTGTTGGAATAATTGAAGTGCTGCCACCGTTTTGGGAAGCTAACCAGATTAGATTGGTTTGAGATAACACCTTGGAAGAGACTTTTTGTTTACGTTCAAAACCTCAAGCCATATTCATTGCAACTCCAAGGTTTCCCAGTTGTTGCATCTCAATATCAATTATAAGTTCCTCTACCAATCCGGCAGTAGGAAGGTTTACTTGTTGTCGAGGTTTAAGATCAGTAGTCCTAGCCAGTAGTGATTGAAATTGGCGTTGATATTCTTCTACCGTCCCAGTTTGTCTTAGGTTTGCAAGTTTCCCAAGGGATTATTACTCATAGGTGGCCCAAACCTGACATGACAACACTCTCTAAAGCGCTCCCAATCCAGATTTGCCTCCTCTTCGGATGAGTTTGGATGGGCGGTGCGTTTACCTGCAGTTAGTGTAAAAACAGTAGTGGCAGTGAGATTAGATATTGTAGCAATACTGTAACGTGAGACAAAAAGTAAGCTAAACGACTGCACCGCACCTAATCGCCCATCCAAACTCACCCTTCTTCGATTTGATAAAACCACAATTTTGCCTCTCCTAAGAGATGGAATGAAGCTAAGCCTACTTTGTCTTCTTCGTTGGTCCATTGATTGCCAAAAAAAATTTCGCATCTTTTTAACCATCCTAAAGGATCTCCAACACCATTATAAGTGGGAAATTCCATCTTAGAGTATCACGGCACCATGCCCCCACCGTGTTGCAAATCTGAATTTCTTTTCTTGCCTCCACTGCTGCCATGTTCTTCATTATTTTTTTCTGAATCCCCTTTCATTGTCTTTTGGATCGAAAGAGATAACATCACCATCTGCTCCTCTAATGCTTGTTGCCTTGTAGCCATTTGTTCCATGAATGCCTCCAGCTTGGCTGTCAAAGTTTTTTCGTCACCTATGACAGCTAACTCTGATACCAAGTTGTTATGAGCCTTGGCGGAAGATCTAGTCACAGGTCTAGACGAGAAAAAATTCTTCCTTCGACCTATGGTTACTCAAAGGCAGATTCGTCCTTGACTGAACCCCTTCCCAAACTAACGTTTGTGATAAAAATAAACTGCTTGCTTTATTTCATATTGGCAACCTTTTTATAGGCTGTTAATTACAAAGGGAAAGTCCTAATAGAATTCCTAATTTAAAGTTTATAAGGAAATAAAAAACCTAATAAAATAAGTAAAACTAAAACTCCTAAAGAAATTAAATAAATCTAAAACTCTAATTCATATTCCTTGTCTGATATTGGTTTCCAATGAAAACATCCACATCAATGGTCTAACAAGTTCTTGGAAGCAAAACATTCTTTCAAACATGTTATTGCCTGAAGAACAATGAGTCAATCATTTTAACAAACATCTTATGTAGACAATCAATGGAACCATCAACAACAAATAGGAAAGCACATACCTGAATGCTAAAATTTCCACAAATTCAGTGTCAATCTGAAGGAAAAACAAAAGGAGACAGGGTCAGACTCATGGTTGAAATATATATGCCATTTCCTCACTTACTTACCCCTGTCTCTTCTTTAACTTCCCTTATTGCTGCCATAGAAATATCCTCACCCTACGGGCAGAAGTTGTCAGTTGAAGCCAAAAAAGATAAAAGGAAGAAAAAAAGCACCATATTTTTAGATAATTAACCTCATCAACAACTCCAGTAGGGAATTTCCAGACACCTGTGCCTTTGAACTTGCCACTCTTCTCTTGAACTACAAGCACCTAAATTTGAAGAAACTGCCTTAGGTTTCCATATTAATAAACCGGTAACAAAAAAAGGGTTGAAGAAAGGGGTACCTGTCTTTTGTCATTCATGACAAAAGCACTAATCCCAACGCGATGCGAGGCGTTTTTAGGAAGACTATTGGTAGATTTGCTGATCCAATTTACAAGCATTACATAATCTGGTTCCGCATGGTGGTATTTAAACCCTTCCTGATCAATTAACAAAGCAAGAACATGCCATGCCATTAAGAAAATGAATGAACTCAACCCCCATTCTTATGCTCTAAGTTCCCTTATTTACCTTAACCGCCGGTTCGACCAGATTAGCAAGTTCGATAGGCAATTTAATCCAAACCGCCCTCTTTCCCTGCAAAATATTATCTAACAAAAATTCATGAATTTCAACTAAAAGCAAATGAACAGAGATATGAAATTACAGACTCGTTGCTTCCACTGCGATAATGAAGCCCTAAGTAAAGGAACGAAGGCCTCAGAATCCATAGTTTTCTCCATGTCTATAATGATGCCTCCGTATAAATCCTCGACCCCAGCAAGTAATTCAACCTGTTGGACTTCATTTCCAGGTACCATCTTCTTTTCAATTGCTAAAGTATTTGTTGAAGTCAACATGCATCTGACGGAGCTTAATGATTTGATATTATGTTGACCTCTAAGAATACAACCAGAAAAGAAAAAACAGATTTGATTAAATTAAAATTGTACGCTTCGATCCTTAGAAACCGCTATTCCCTCCATTAAATTAATCTCAACCAAAGCACCAATTTCAAGAAAATCAATATATATATATATATATATATCTAAACTGACACAGTAGGCAAAACCAATGAATAACTCTGGTAAGATAATAGAAAATAAGAAAACAATTGCAATACCCTTTGAGAGTCAAAAAAACAAGACCCAAGAAGATAAGAGTAAGAGTTGAAGAGTTACAAGACAAGATGATTGGGAATTGTTGAGGGTGATGATATTGATACTAGAGTGGAAGATGTTGAAAATAGTTCGAAGACAAGTTTGGGCATGTAAATCAGATAAAACAGATGTTAGAGGTAAAATCTCAAACTTCCTTCTTTGATTCGATTTTGTCTTTCCTACGAAGCAAGATGCGGAGAACTACCATGAAATATATGAACTGATGCAGTTGGATGATAAAAGACTTTGGCAAAGGAGGAAAACATTGGGAAAGCTAGTAGAAATTGAAATCAATGTGCAATGGACCTTTTCAAACATGATGTGTACTACTTCTGCCCTACCCTGATCAGATCAGGGCAACCGATCAAGTCGTTGATTCATACAATTAATTAATTAAATTATTAAAAAATTATTAAATTTATCTCTTTAAAATTCGACTCAACTGAATTTTTAACCTGGTACAATAAATCTCATGTCTCTCTTCAGTTAGTCAATCTAATTCCATTCAAACAACAATGAATTTAAGTTTTTATATATTTTGTACATTTGAAATTTAAGCTTTCCACTTTAATTTTTAAGAATTTACTTCTACTTTTAAGTAAATTAATTAATAATATTATAAAAATATAAATATTAAATCTCAAATTTTAAGCATGATAAAAAAATCAAAAATGAAATTTATCTATTTATCTATAATGCAAATTTTGCCAATTGGTCTTTTGTTTCTCTTTTTTGGTGAATTATAAGAGGAGAGCAAAGCGACTAGTGCAACTCAAACTCAAGGCACAGTTGGACCGCTGAACACCCTAACCACACGAGTTATTAATTTTCAAAAGAAACGCATTTGTATTTATTTCATTGGATAAATGAACTATCCACTCACAATTTTCTAAAAACATTTATGTCATTTTACTACTATCCACTCACAATTTGTAAAAGGAATTTTCATCCGCTAATGGCAATGGGCATCCCAACCAAAGCGCATCATATGCTCCAATGCTTGCCTGGCTTTGTTCATATCACCTGCAATGTTAAAATGGGAAGCTACGGAACTACATATGTTAGTACTGAGGCTGAATCCACACTCTTCTACTTCATTAAGCAATTTCAATGCTTCAGATAATTCCGTCTTTTCGCACAGGGTTTAGACACATTCATCTGCATACCATTGTCTAAAATTATATTCCTCAACTTCCAAGGCTTCTTTTAGGTTCCCTTCTTTACGGTAGGCACAAATCATTCATTACATGGCAAGTTTTCTTATCATGTTTAATTCCCTTGCCCAACATCTCTTCCAACTTTACTGTAACCATGGGTTAGATTTCTCTCCTGCATCAGCACAAAAACTTGCCTTGCTTTCTCCATATCTTGTACTTGGCAGCACTGTTTAATTAATGTTATGAAGATGGCTTGATCAGGTATGCCTTTCAGACATTTCTTCAAACAATTGATGTGCTTCTTGTAGCTTTCCATCTTTACAAAATCAATGTATCCGCATGGTGAGGGTAGGAACCACGCCTTTCTTCCACATTACCTCAAGTAGCCGCTGGTCTTTCCCGGACTAACCGACTTTGCCACTTCTCCGCCGTGTTACTATACCCAGAGATGAAAGTTCCATATGTGGAAGCATCTGGCTGGCTTTAATCCCCTCCCAAACATTTCACCTAAGGCTAAGTATGTCTTTGCTTCTACCATCCTTCTGGCTTTGCAGTGGCCTCTTATAATTGGATTATGGCACAACATATCCTTCATTTTAACCTCGCTTGCTTCTTCAAGTCTACCTTCCTTAGTGTAAGCCGAAATAAAAATTCTGCAAACAAAGGCATCCAAGTTCATACTTCCTTTAAAAATTTTGCCCAAAACTGCGTTCATTTGAATGAATGGCATTCCCATTATGACCCAACTCATTAATTACGGAGGGATTCAAATAGCGGCCGCGTCGCGGAATAACGGCCTCTATTTAGCGGTAGCGGGTGAGCAGCGGTTCACACTAATAGCAGTGTATCGCGGCAGCAAATAGTGTAATAACGGAGAAAAGCAGCAAAATGGGTCCGTTATTGCCGTTATTACAAACCTAAAACTTTAATTTCTTACTGTTTCTCTGAAAGTTTTTGTTTGCAGAGATAAAAAGAGTGGGAATGATTGAGGAAGACGACATTTTGAATTTAGGTTTTTTGGATTTGGACTTGGGTTAAGTTGGGTGTACTCGGATAAATTCAAATAATTTTAAATTGTTTGAATTATAAATATTTTAATTTAAAATGTAATAATTTATTTTATTTTTATTCGATTACAATATAATTTAAATTTATTTATCTTATAAAAGGTATAAATTATATATGTTTAATAGAATTTTTATGAAAAATAATTATTATAGGTAAAATTTATTATTTTATTTTATTATATTAATTGAAGAAAATATTTTTACTATTTATTATATTATATTATATTAAAATTGAATGAATTTTAATTTTTATTAAATGTATAAACCTAATACTTATATTCTAAAATATTTATTCCAAAACTCAAATATATTATACTAAGTTCAAACACAAATAATATACTCATTATTACCCAAACTTAAAATAAAATAATTATAGCCCAAATATCAAATCTAACATAAAAGAAATTAAATCTAGGGTAAACTACACCCATGGTCACTTTTGTTTACCTTAGGTTACGTTTTAGTCACTTATGTTTGAAATGTTACGTTTTAGTCATTTACGTTATCATGTTGTAACATTTTAGTCATTGAGTCATTAATAAATCGTTAATGGTGTAGCAGTAGTGACGTGTACGTTAAATCATCATTTTAAACAAAATTTTAGGTTAAATTATACAATTGATCCCCATATTTTTTTTGTTTTAAGTAATTTAATTTTTTTTCTTTTATGTTCTTTAAACTTTCCTCTTTTTTCCCATTCTTTTTTGTTTCTCCCTCTGATTTCATACCTTTCCCATTTCTTTTAACATATTAGGAAGTCGAATTGGCAATGAAAAAAGAAGTAGGAAGTCGACTGTCATTATTTGCCTATAACCAAAACCCATAAACCCATACCATGCTTCTTTCTTCACTACCAATTCGACTTCCTGGTATGTTAAAAGAAATAAAGAAGGTAGAAAAACAGAGGGAGAAGCAGAAGAGAATGGAAAAAGAAAAAAGAAAAAAAAAAAAAGAAAGTTAAAAGAACATAAAAGAATTAATTTGCTCAAAACGAAAAATTATGGGGACCAATTGTATAATTTAACCTAAAGGTTTTGTTTGAAATGATGATTTAATGTGCCACGTCACTACCATTACACCATTCACGACAATTAACTACTCAATGACTAAAATGTTACAACACGATAATGAGTGACTAAAACGTAACATTTCAAACATAAGTGACTGAAATGTAACCTAAGGTAAGCAAAAGTGACCATGGGTGTAGTTTACCCTTAAATCTAATACCCAAATACAATTTGTAAAAGTTTAAGCACAATTCAAAATTTATTTAATAAAAATAATATTTTATTAAGATATTAAATTTTAATAATATTTTATGTATTGCTAGTTATAATTATATATGTGCATCAATGATTAAACATTATAATAACATGTAATACTATATATTTTATTATAATCTATAATATAATAATAGTTATTTATAATAGTAGTACATTATATATTATTGTTTATAATTATCTGCGTCAAATATGTTTTAAGTCTCTATATTTTTCGTACATTTGAAAGTTAGCCTCCTACTATACTATATAATATCATATCATAGAGTATATGACATATTAATGGTTTATTTATATATATGCATTAATGATTAAACATTACAATATCATGTAATGCTATATCTTTTATTATAATCTATAATATAATAATAGTTATATATAATTGTAGTATATTATATATTATTGTTTATTATTATACTATTTGAAATATACTTTAGATCCCTATACTTTTCGTACATTTGAAAGTTAGCCCTCCTACTATATTATATCATATCATATGGTATATAATATATTAATAGTTTATATATATGCATCAATGATTAAACATTATAATATCATGTAATATTGTATCTTTTATTATAATGTATAATATAATAATAGTTATATATAATAGTAATACATTATATATTAATTATTGTATATTATTGTTTATAATGATACTAGTTGAATTGTTGAAATATACTCTACGTCCCTATACTTTTGTAATTACCCAAATTCGGTAGTGTTGGTAAATGCGGTTTGAAACCTCATTTCCATAAACCGAACCTATAAATATAAAATAAGAATATTTACTGAAACCAATATGAAAATATAATAAAGTTCGGTTAAGTAATTTAGCGAAAAAGTAGTTAATTAAAGCTCAAAGACTAAATTGTAAAAGTTTGTAAAGCTTAAAATTAGGCCTATAAAAGCTTGATGGTTAACTTTGTTACATTAGGAACCAATTTGAAAAATTTAAAACCTATCATGAAATTATGCTAGAAATAAAAAGTATAGGGTCTCTAATGAAAGAATATGAAATTAGATTTTGATCGAAGCTAAATATCAAAATATATGTTTATCCTTAGTTCAATGACTAAATTGAATAAAATGCAAAATATGTTACTTTTTATTTGGATATGGATTGAATGAAATTTGATATTGTTTTATTTATTAAATTATCGATTGTAGTGAAAGATGACGTCGGACCATCGAGAGGGAAAAGAAAAGCGAGAGTCATCGACAATTGAATTGAGATTTCAGTTTGTAGTTTTATGGTTCGAGATCCATTTATTTCTTTACATATTCATTTCATAGTGCATGATTGAATATCGAAGTGAGTGACCACATGCGCGCTTGTACAGAAAACAAATAATTTTATAAAACGATTTAAAAGTGTGGTTTTAACTACAAGCGAGCAATGTTAATTGTAATATTTATAGTATCAATGGAGCACCCGAGTACTCCAAGGATCGAACTCTAGGGATTGTCAAATTGGTAAATGTGTTTATCAAGTTAATTACAAGTTAAACAATTATTAATCTAATTGAGTCGAAAATTATTAGTGCAAATTCAAAAATACAAATTGTTTATAAACTAAATTTAAATTATCAATTAAACAAATTAAGCTACACTTTTTTCCTATTGTTTTAGACAATGTAAATTATTAAAACAATGATTGATTGATTCGTTAATCGCTAACTAAGCAAATAAACCTGTACCGATTATATTTTTTGCCACTCTTAGTTAAGAGTCTCCTCTCGATTTCATCCTAGATTAAAAGATACCACCTAAGCTGTAACAGCTCGTTTTTGGGTCAAGTCGGAATAGTGATTTTGAGACCACAAATCCAAAGTTAAAATATTAATTTTATTATTATATTAAAGTTTACAGCATGATAGAATTATTATGTGAAAGTTTCGTAAAGAAATTTTACTGTTTGAATATTTAATTCGGTAAAAAGGACTAAATCACGTAAAGCGTAAAAGTTGTGTTCTATAAGCTAAAGGTGTCTAATAGCTATAGAACATTAAAGTAAAGGTCCTTAAGTGGTAAATAGGCCATTTATGAGTTAGTAGATGATAGTGGAGTGGCATTTGGTGTAATTACTAATGTTTTTAAAGGATATTTTGGTAATTAGTTAATTAAAAAAAAAGAAAAAAAAACAATTTTAAGCTTATTTTCTCATCTCTTCCACCGAAATAAAAAAAATTTGTTGAGTTCTGCCTATTTTCTTGGCTGTTCGAATGGAGAGGGAAGAAGAGGGCTGCTGCATGTTTAATTTTTGAGCTAATTTAGGAGTTGGTTCCTTAAGAAACTGATCAAGAGTAGGTTCAGCTGCTGTTCGGTAAGTCCCTGCAATGAAACTTTGAAAATGTTTCCATGTTTATTATGTGTTTAATACATGCAAGTAAAATGCAGATTTAAGGATTGTTAAGCAAAGTTATAGTAGTTAAAATACATGTTATTTGTTACCAAAATAATGATGTTAGAAGTGAAGAAGAGTTGATAAATAAATCTATAGTTGGTGTTGAAACCTGCTGTTGAATGCTGATAGTTTCAACATGTAATTGCTGTATTTTATAGTGCAATAAATCTTGGTGTAATTGATCTGCTGCTGTTCTAATTAAAGTAAAATGGTGGTTGATAAATGTCCTGTTTTGTGGTAATAAGCAAAATATAAAGATGGTTGAAATTGACATGCATTACTGTTCGATTTATGTTTGAAGAGTTATTAAATTTTGGAGCTTAAAACAGTTTAATTTAGGATTTACATTTCCAAATTTCAGTTTTAGTAATGTCCCATTATTATTGGTTGAAGCTAAGGAACCAAGCATTTGTTGAAAGGATGTAGGGAGCTAAATTGTCTGAAAATTATTTTTGTCAGCTAGTGAAAATTTAATGTTCAAATGTATATTGATTTTTTTTAGTGTCCGAATGCATGCTAGAATTCAATATGTCCAAATTCACGCTGAAAATTAAAACACTGGAGTGTTTTGTTTAGGTAGGTTGAATGTGTATGATATTCAAACCCGTCTATACACTAGAGTCATTGTTGTACCGTTTCAAACCGGACAAGAAGCCATGTACTTAAAATTGAGCTATCGTGTTGCATGATCTTGTATGGTAAATTAAATGAAAATCGATTATATTGATATCAAATTTTAATACAAAATATAGGTAAGTATTGGATATATGAAATGATAAAAATATTTCAATTATGATGCATGATTTATGTGTATAGAAATGAAATATTTTTCGTGAGAACTCGATTATGTTTATTTGTGAGCATGCCTTTCCCCTTGTTAAGATCCAAAAATGAAGCATGACGTTCAAGGCTCATGTAGCCTCAAACATAATAAGTGCTTGTCGATACTTGCGCAAAATATAGTTGTCATTGATGAGCTTATGTATTCTTTGATGTTTAATGGTAAAATATGAATATTTGATGTTAGATTTTCATATTTTATGAAGTAATTTTTGATGAAAATGCAATTAGAGATTAAATTGTGAAATATTGAAATTATGTGGTTAAAAGTGTAATTTTTGCCAAAATGTGTAAATTATGTTAAATTGAATGAATTAATGATTAAATAAGAAAATTTTATTATTATATAGATTGAGAAAAAAATGAGATTCGGATCTAGAACGGGGAAAACAAAGTATCGGATTAGTCGACCTAATTTGTCGTTACAGCGAACGAGGTAAGTTCGTATGGTAATAACGTATTTAATTTTTTTTATAAATGCTTAATTATTATTAAATTGAATTGAATGATGAATGGTCATGAAAACGAGACGAAATTGGCAGAGTTACGACGTCCAAAAGTCCCGTATGAACCTAAAGAATAGAATAAGATACAAATGTCATAACATTAAGGTTACCAAGATTTGATAACATGTAAGACCATGTTTGGGACATTGGCATTATACTGTGATTACGTATAAGACCATGTCTGGGACATTGGCATCATTATATGATTTCGTATAAGACCCTGTCTGGGACAGTGGCATCGATATGTGATAACATGTAAGACCATGTTTGAGACATTAGCATTGTACTGTGATTACGTATAAGACCCTGTCTGGGACAGTGGCACCGATATGTGATAACATGTAAGACCATGTCTGGGACATTGGCATTGTACTGTGATTACGTATAAGACCATGCCTGGGGCATTGGCATTGTTATATGATTTCGTATAAGACCCTGTCTGGGACAGTGGCATCAATATGTGATAACATGTAAGACCATGTCTGGGACATTAGCATTGTACTGTGATTACGTATAAGACCATGTCTGGGACATTGACATCGTTATATGATTTCGTATAAGACCCTGTCTGGGACAGTGGCATCGATATGTAATAACATGTAAGAACATATCTGGGATATGACATTATACGAGCTATTATGATTTCTGAGTATCCTTAACGATTCTGAAAGATTCAATTTGGCAAAGTCAAGATGAGAATGAAAGTACAATTGAATTAAGTGATACAGATACGTATAGAACCTAAGTGAGAATCATATGAAGGTAATTTGGTAATTTCTTAGTGTATCATGCATATGAAATGAGAAAGATTATGTATAAATATGATTCATGCCAAAATGTGTTTATTTGACTATAATGAGGTATGAATTAAATGATATGTGAGATATGAGTTATAGTTGTGTTAACTAAATATACATATGGCACATGGTGTGCGAAATATTGTTATTTGATGATAATTTACTTGGCTAAAGAAAAGGTGATTATATTGAATAATAAAGTATATTTATATAATTATTTACGCATATGAAAATGTGAATGAAATGATAAGAAGTATTCAAACTATACGTGTTTTGAATGAATAAACTCATGAAAATTTGGATTAATTATGTGCATGAATTTGAAATAGAATGGTGCAATCATATGTATTATATCATACTTTGAATAATTTTTTTAAATACGGTTAGTTAATAACATGAGTTTATTTCTATACGAGCTTACTAAGTCTTAGAGCTTTTTTTTTGTTTATAGAGTTTCGGAGGCTTGCTCGGTTTGGAAGTCGTCGGAGATGTCATCACACTATCCAGTTATGGTTTGACATTTATAAGCTTTGTGATTTTGGTTATATGGCATGTATAGGCTTGAGTCTTTTTGATAAAGGTTTTTGGTGATGGTTCAAGATGACCATTTGATCATTTGGTATATGATGAGTATTTACTTATGAAAAGCATGTTTTAAATAGGTTTGAATGTGAAAATGTGTTGGTTTTCATATTGATTGTAAATTGTCCAATAGGTCCGGTAATGCTCCATAATCCTATTCTAGTGACGGATACGGGTTAGGGGTGTTACATAAGCTCTCCTCTCGGTCTCACCTAGGCATATAGATCTCCTCTTGGTCTCACTATTCGACACAATTATATCAAACTATCTAAGGATAAACTCTCCTCCCAGTCTCGTTTATCTAGATTTTCCACTAGAGACGTCAATTCTAGCGTATTAAGCATTTCGATATAATCAAACAATTAATTAATCAAGTATAAACATTAACTTAAACTAACAAATAACCAATCAACCAACCATCAACAAATTTATCACAAAATCAAACTTAAATTTCAAACAAGCATTTTATCAAACACATGGTAGGTATAAAATAAAAGTAAAGAGTTTGTGAAATGTTCATTTAATTGATAGAAATCCAATGAAGCCTAAGAGTTTGATCATCTCCCTTTACATAGTCTTCAACAATGAGAAAGAAATGAAACAACAAAATAAAATTATCCTAAAAAGAAAAGAGAAAACCTAATCTAAAAAGAAAAGAAAAGAAAAGAAAAACCTAACCTAAAACTATGAAAACTAATGAGAGAAAATTGTTTAGCCACCAAATCTCCAAATACATAACTTATAAAGAAGTATTTATAGTCTACTAAAATTTAACTTTACATTGACCATTATGCCCTTAAATGAAAATAAAGACTTAAGCTTGTTTGGACATAAAATTGCCCTTGCAGTGTTTTCACCCATCAGGTAGTGGTATCATGATACCCAAAGTAGTCTTGAACTTGGGAAGCTTGGGTCTCGGTATCGCAATACCTTGGCTCTAATATTACGATATAATTGTAGTTGGCCATAATTTTTCTCACTTCAGCACTGTCAAGGTTATCACGACTTTTATGCTTGATAACACAATACCCTTTTCCAAGTGATGTTTTCTTCAAATTTGGGTCATTACCGACTCTCTACACCACTTAAGGACATTGTTAGGTTCCTCATGACACGTTTGGCCAATTTGGGTCTCAAAAGAGTATAAAACTTATAGAAATAATAGGATATGTTTGGCATGCCAATAAGGTCTTATGTGTGCTTGTAGGAGATATTTGATGATATGGAGATTATGATAGATTATATTGAGATCCAACATTTATTGTGGATCATCAAGTAGTTTTTGTCTCTACGAGACCTTGGTGTGTTGGAGGGATATATTTTTATATGAATATGCATTTTATGCCTACGGGCTGAGCACTTCAGTGCTTTGGTGTGGTGCAGTTTTGCTCATACAAGCTATCTTGGTGTGGTGTAGCTCACCTGTATATCCGTGTCCATTTTACTAGGATTCCATTCAGTGAAACATTGAAATCAAAACTAAAGAACGTAAAATGAAATAAACTAAATTTTGCTAAACTATTATCATGTATAATTTGAATTAAAATGATATAAAATTTTGAATTGATAATAGTAAATGAAATGATATGATAATATGGAACTATATGAGTGTATATATATAATTCCTGATAATAACGTATATAAAAGATTATGCGATCCATTTAGAATCGAGTTCTGGGACCGAATTGAATACGAATGAGTTAATAGACTCTAGAAAGATATTCAAATGGTAAGTTAAATGGTTAAATGGTATTGATTGAACATGAAAATTGAAGAGCTTAATATCAAAGGTATACATGTTTGATACATAAATGGTTCTGAATGTTTAAATGATATAAAGATTGGCACTTGACAAATGGTATGATTTGGTCAATTCCATTGTAATGTTGAATGGCATGATATGATAATATCAAATGAATTGATGTACAAAATGGTTATATGCATATTTCATATGATATTGGAAGCTTTTGGCATGTATGTGTATGTGAAATGACTAAACATTGAACTTGAATTGGTTAAGTGCATTTAATTAATACTTGTGATATATTGACTTGAATCATGGAAGTAACACTGAGCTTTATCACTCAGCATCTGGTTTGTTTACTCCGTGCGCAAATTTAGGCATACCTCAAAGTTTCGAGGTGTGATTTATCATTCAACCATCAATCCTCGACTCAGCAATATTTGGATAGTCTCTTTTCGTTTCAATATATGGCAAGTACTTGGGTTGTGAATCGGTTATATGGCAAGTACTTGGGTTGTGAATCGGTTTTGTATATTATATGATTATATGGTTAATTAATGCTAGAAATGGTTAATTTTGATATGGTCAAATGGTGTGTTGCGTAATTGAAATTGATATAATATAAGAAAAGTTAAGTTTGCATATGTATATATGTAATGCCTAAAGTTTTGGATGGTTTAAATGGTAGAATGGTATTGTATGATAAGGTTTGTTCTTGAATTAAATGGTTAATTTGATAATTTGGTTACTGATGAAACATTTAATGTAATATTTGAGGTATTGGATGTATGTGATATGTTAAAAACAAGTTGAATATGAATTTGACCGACTTGTGAGGTCATTGCGAATTGGTACCATTTGAACCATTTGGAAATAGGCAGTCACATCACGATGTTGAGCTCCTTAATCTCGAGATAAGATCAAGTTAGTGAGTTGAATCATGACGAGGAACGTCGAAGTCGCGATGTCAACCCGATACTTTGAAAACTTTATAGTTTGGCCCTTAGTTGACCCCAAGTTACCTTAAGAGCTTTCTTAAGCTCGTAAAGGACCTAGCAATGAATAACATATTATGACTGAGTATTATGATTAATAACACGTTTACGTGGTTAAATTGAATCATAGTTGCTCCGACAACGTGTAACACCTCAAACCCGTATCTATCGTCGGAACAGGGTTACAGAGCATTACCGGAGTTTACATAATAATTAAACAGATATTTTATGTAATATAACATTCATGTCGAAAACCAATCGAAATCAAACATATTGTCCCTTATACGAGCCCTCAGAGCCCAAAATACGTATTAAAAACAAGTCGGGACTAAATCGGGTACTCAAAGAATTTTTCAGAAAATATTAGAATTTTTCAAAGCTGCAGGGGTCACATGGCCGTGTGGCCAAGCCGTGTGACTCATATGGTCAATAGACAAGCCCGTATCTCAAGTCGTGTGACCCCTATATCTTCTCAAGAAGGCAAGTCAATATGCTCACACGGCCTAGCACACGGGGCGTGTAACTTGGCCGTGTGACTCAAGTCAGAGAGTTACACGGGTATGGACACGGGCTGGACACAGTCGTGTATCTCTATTTCGAATGGGCACACGGCCTGAAACACGGGTGTGTCTCCTGACCATGTGAGTCACATGGCCTGGCCACACGGCCGTCTGACCCCTGCAGCTTTGAAAAATTCTAATGTTTTCTGAAAAATTCTTTGAGTACCCAGTTTAGTCCGATTTGTTCCTAATACGTATTTTGGGCCCCGATGGCTCTTATAAGGGACAATATGTTTGATTTCGATTGGTTTCCAACATGAATGTTATATTATATGAAATATTTATTTAATTATTCTGTAAACTCCGATAATGCTCTGTAACCCTATTTCGACGAGAGATACGGGTTAGGGGTGTTACACAACAAATGTGGCATCCCATAGCTTGGACCCAGCAATCGGATCGTGTATGAAGTTTTACACTTTTCGTACAAGCCATCCTACTATGTCATATAATGCTATATCATATCATATAGTTTATAGTATATTAATGGTTTATATATATACATCAATGATTGAACATTATAATATCTTGCAATACTATATCTTTTAATAATTATTTTTAAAATACTATATCATTATAGTATTTAAAATACTATATCATTATAGTATATCATTATTTTTAAAATACTATATCTTGCAATACTATATCATTATAGTATTTAAAATATTTTTAAAATTAATATTTTAAAATTTTTGTTTCACTTTATAATTTAACATATAAATTTATTATTAATTACTTTTCCTATTAATAAAATGTTAATATAAATATGCGACGCTTATGGATATATCTTCATAAAATAAAGAATTATATTTTATTTATATTTTATTTTAAGTAATATTATAAAACTATATTAATTGTTAATGTCTATTATGGTTGTTTAGTAAAGGTGTTCATGGTTTGGTTAGGTCATGTTCGAGTCGGATTGGGCCTAAGCATGATATTAACATACTTTATGATTGCCCAAGCCTTGCTAAACTTGAAATATTGACAAAAAAATTTGCCAAAGCTCGTCCATATTTATAAATAGCTAACCTAGACTCATTTTAAACCCATCCATATTATTTTTAATTTAATATTTAATAAATTTATTTATTAAAATTTTATATATAATCATCTTAAAATTAATTTTTAATTTAATATTTAATAAATGTTTACACTATAGAATCTTGTAACGTTGACATAATATCAAAACATTTCTAATATTACAAACAATGAGTGGCATCTAGCGGTGCATAATTGTTACCTAAATTACAATAAGTCATGGTTGGATATAACTTTTTGTGATAATATTATCGTGTAATATATCCTTTTGTCTTTGATATCCAGATTGAGTAGAAGTCATGGATTAGTCATACTTATATAGTTCAATCTCTTATTTCCTATTCTCAAGTAGAATGAAATAAACAAATAAGTTTGATATCATATATAAATTCATATGAGTATGACCATACATTTCTAGTCTCACCCAATCAAGAGGCTTGAGATATCACTCCTATTATGTAAGAGATAAAAATCATATATTGATCATTCATATCCCACTACATGGATTGTGGCATATCTAGCAGCAATCTTTATAGTTCAACCATTTACAAAAGATGTTTGACTATGTTAAAACATATGGTTCACAATGTTGGAACTATGGCGATCTTAAGTCTAAGAATCATATATGCAATTAACACTATGAGAAATGTTGTGACTATTACATAATAATCCAATAAACATTCTAATGGTAGGTTAGTACAATATATTGCTTTCTAATATATACTTATGTGTTGACTTGATATCACATATTCGTAACAACACTTATCATCAACCAAGCATGTATTAATCTCAATGCATTATTGTTGACCAAGCCCAAAATAATACTTGATTAAGAACATTTAAGAATAAAGATATTATTCTTAAGACTTTATCATTATACAATTTATTTAACACAAAAATAAAGACCAAAAATAATAATGACAACATCTTTATTAATAAATTAAGTAAATAAGTATGTTATTATAATCATCTTTATTATTGGCCTTTAGGCATGTAACAACCCGAATTTGGGGATAGTCGGATTAGTGGTTTCGGGACCACAAATTCAACGAGAAAAAAAAATTATTTTCATTATATTTTTATGGTCTACGATTTCACAAAATGATTTCGTGAAAATTTCGTTCGAAAATTTTAACGTTTGGGCACTTAATTTAGTCAAAAGGACTCAATTGTAAAAGCGCAAAAGTTGAGTTTTTTATGTTAGAGGTGCTCAATTGTTATGAAATTTTAAATTGGAGGTCTTTATATGATAATTAGACCATTGGTTAAGTTGGTAGACAAAAATGGGTATGGTTAGGCATGTTTCCAAAGTTTTTCATTAAGGGTATTTTGGTTATTTAGTTATTAAAATAAATTAAAAACAAAATTAAAAGCCAAATTTTGTCCATCTTCAACACCTAGGCTGAAAATTGCATGAATAAACCATAGCTAGGGTTTTTCAAGCTTCCAAGCTCCATTGTAAGTCCGTTCTATCCCCGTTTTTAATGATTTTTATGTTTTTGAAATCCTCGTAACAAGATTTACCTATTTTTACCATTGTTTTGAACTAGGGTTTGTGTTTAAAAATTTACCCATGAATGATATGCATGTATTTTGATGTTTCATGGAAGAATATGAATGTTTGGAGTGTGATAAATGATTTGTACTAAGTAATTTTCGATGAAAATGCCTAAAAGGATTAATTTGTAAAAGTTATAAAATATGTCACAAGTGTGTGAATAAGTGAGTATTTTGGACTGCTATAGTTATGAAAATGGTTCAGCTAGCCCTAAAATGCAAGGAAATTGAATAAAATTATTTTACAAGCCTAGGGGCAAAATTGTAATTTTGTGAAACTTTAGGGGCAAAAATGTAATTTTGTCAAAGTATGACTTTTGGACTGGAATGAATAGTGTGAAGGTTATATAAGTTAAATGTATTGTTATAAATCAAGAAAGATGAGAAATTGAAATTGATCGATAAAAAGAAAAGTGAGAAAAAGTGAAAAATTCCTGAATGAACCTTTGGAATAAAAAGGGATACAAATGAAGTGATAGAAATGATCACATGTATGGCACGGATTGTGTGTAGGCCACTATGTAAAAGTGAAAGTGATGGTCACGTGTGTTGTACTATATGCAGGCTACTACGTGTACCGGAATGATAGGTCGCATGTGTAGTACTTTGTGTAGGCTACTATGCGTACCGGATAGTTTCGATAGTACTATGTGCAGGCTACTATATGAACCGGACATCATTGATTAGTAAGATGGTTGCTATGTGCAAATTCCATCGGACATCATTGATTAATAAGGTGGTTGCTATGTGCTGAATCCACCGAGTATTTGTTATTATTTCGAAGTGTTCATCGGGAAATTGACTAAGTGTAATTGAATAATGAATATACGTGTGGAATTGAATTTAATATCGACGTAGAAATGGAAAAGTGAATTTTGAATTGAATTGTGATTGAAAGTGAAAAAGTGAAATTATGAAAGAGTACATTTAGCAATAAAACAGTTTAGACAGCAACAGTTGTGTGAATTTGAAAAATCACCAAAAATGGTGGAGATTAAATTAGAGGCTGAATAATATATGAAATTGAAGTTGAATGAGTCTATTTTCACATAAAAGAAACAGAGCAAGCAAAAGAGTTATATATTTTGAGATATTTGAAGTTTAGTTAGACAGAGTCAGAATGAGTTTGGAATTCCCTGTTCTGACTTTGAAAAATTGTCAAAATTGTAAAAAAAAAATTATGGGATAAAGTTTATATGTTTAGAATCCTCAGTGAATATATTTTCAAGAGAAACAAACGGAAACAATATCTAAATTCTGTACAATGAGATAATTAATTTTTAGTGAAGAGAGGTCAGAACTGTCAAGCAATGAAACAGGGGAAACTTTAAAGAATAAACTATACTATTTGGCTAAACCAGAAGTTCTGAAAATTTTATGGTAAGAAGATATGTGAATCTAGTTTCAGAGAAAATTCACGGATCTTAATTTGGAGTTCTGTAGCTCTAGTTAAAAATAATTTAGTAACTCTGACTCGAATAGATAGCTTTGAATATACATGTGAGTGAATAGTGAAATTGTAGTTAATGTTGTTTAAGTGTGTTATACACATTAAAGATGTGGAATGGAGAGGAGGAGGAGGAAAATTGGAAGAACATATGAATGATTTGTGTATAATTGGTCATATGCTCGATTATAATCGATAAACGATTGAAAAGAAATGATGTTTATAATTGTGCATTATTAGTTATAGTTAAAGTTCATGTGAGAAAATAAAGTTTCATAGTATGTGTATGTGGTATACTTGGTATATGATTTGGTATGTAGCAATGTCAGAAATGGTTTATGAATTAACTCATGTTGATAAGTTTGATACATAAATAAATGTGGTGCTTATCCATGCTTATAATGCTTATAATATATGTTTATTTGGCTAGCATGTTTGGTGTGTATGCTTAGGCTTTGGTCAAGTTGTGGCCGGATTACGCCACATTAAATTTATAAAATCATGCATTGAGATGGTAAATGTCTAGATGAAAATATGCTTGTGATCATAAAAGGGTGGTAAGGTTTAAAGTTTGTAATCTTTATTAAAATGGTTTATCATGTGGTTAGTCTTCAAAAAGACTAGCTTGCGACAATGGTTGAGTGTAACGTTTATATCTTGTGTGATATGCATAGGAAATGGGAGTGGAAAGGAAATGAAATACTAGGTTCATGCTTGAAGTGTAAAATGATGCAAAAAGGGGACGTTAAGTTAAACGATAAATATGTATTAGTATTGAACTTAATGAAACTGAATTGTATGTGAATTAAATGGAAATTGCAAATGATATGATTTGAATTAAATGAATTATTGTGGTATTGAAATGTATATTGGATTGAGAAATTGAATTGAATCATGAAAATGAGAATTGTGAATTAAATGAAATGGAAATGAAGTATTGAATTGCATGAGTATGTATTGGGTCTCAGAAGCCCTATTTGTTACAAATATAGTATTTTGAAGTTATAACGTGAAAATTTATAAAAGCATGTTAAAAATTTGAAGAGTTTAAATTTGAATGAAATTTTATAACTCGGTTTAACATGTTTATAAGTGTATGTGTTCTGGTAATGCCTGGTACCCTATTCCGGCGTTGAATACGGGTAAGGGGTGTTACAATGTGGCATCGCCAGATTCGGTCATAACGTTTAGACCGGATTTGGGGTGTTACAAGGCATACTCCAACACCAAGCTACTATTAGACAAATTAAAAAACCTAATTGATGTAATATTTATATTTTAAGAACTCAAATAAAACATTTTAAAGTTTACGAACCAATTTAAAATATGATTGCTATTTGAGGATGCTAATAGAATTAAACAATATATACTATGTTTAAATTCCTATTGAATTAGTGTCACAAATCATTGGTATCAATATTTTTTCACTTAGAATATATTATAACTATATGAGAGTTGTGATTGTTCCATACGACTTCATAAACAAATAGTTACAAACTTGATAAACAAATTATGACACAATAAATTTTAAAATATTAAACAAATAAATTTCAAAATATTTATATAATTTTATATCAAAGGAAGGTGTTTGAACGTAGGGGTATTCATAATTCGATTAAAATCGAATTAATCGATCAAATCAATTTTATTTGGTTAATCAGTCAGTTGTCAAATTTAGTTCGATTGGAGGTTGGTTAATATTTTTTTGAAATTTCGGTTATCGATTCATTTGCTTTGAAATCGAATAATTAACCAAATTAATCAAAATAAATATTATATATAATATGTATAATATGTATATTTTTGAACTATTAAAAAAATGAACCTTAGCAATGTGTTTTTCTATATGTTTTATACATATTTTAACTAAAAATAAAATATATAAATTTCGATTAATTCGGTTAACTGATTGAATTAATCGAAATATTTCGATTTAGTTAATATATTTGAAAAAATTTGATTTGGTTAACGGTTAAATATTTTTACATTTTGAGTAATTCGATTAATAATAATTCGATTTAGTTACCGTTTGAACACCCCTACTTGGACATAGATGTACCATGCCTGTAACAGCCCGTTTTCAGAAAAATCGAAATAGCGGTTTCGGGATCACAAATTCGAGTCTGAAAAGAAATTTTTTTAATATTATTTTATGGTCTACAATACGATAATAATGTCATATGAAAGTTTCGTAGAGAAATTTTACCGATTACATGTTTAATTTGATAAAGGACCAAATTGCACAAAGTGCAAAAGTTGAGTTCTAATAGCTAAATGGATTAAATAGCTATAGAACTTTAAATTGGAGGTCCTTATATGGTAAATAGACTATTAAAAATGCTTAGTGATTAAGGATGATGATTCATTCATGGAAAATAAAATAAAGAAAAGGACTAAATTGGAAAGTAAAATAATAAATGATGATAAATGATAAAATAATAAAATAATAAAATAATGAAAATATAATCATTTATATCATCTTTCCCAAATTAAAAGTATGGAAACCCTAGCCATGGAAACCTAAGCTCAAACCAACTTATTTTTCTTGATTAGGTAAGTATTCTTGCCCGATTTTTAATAATTTTTATATTTCCGATATCGTAATAGCTTAATCTAGCTATCTCGGGAATTAATTGGTAAAGTTATCAAGGTACTAAGGTTATGTCATGGATGAACATAGATGAATTATGAAGTTTTATGGAAGAAAATGAAAGGTTGTTGATAGATAAACAACTTTTGTAAAGTGAATTTTGATAAAATTAAAGATTTATGGACTAAATTAAAAGACGTGAAATTCATAGAAAAATTCTGAATTTTATGAAATAAACGGATTGTAAATGTTATATGTAAAATTTAGCTAGGCTTGGAATAAAGATTAAATTACATGAATTTCACTTTCCGAGCCTAGGGACAAAATCATCATTAATTAAAAGTATAGGGGCAAAATGGTAATATTACCTAAGATGTGAATTGGACTGAATTGAGTATAAATTGTATTAAATTGATGTTAAATTTACTCGTATAGATCCGAATAGACCAAATTCGGAGTTAGAATAAGGAAAAGAGAATGTGTCGGATTAGAAGATTTTACGTACACGAACATTTGTTGATTGTGTACACGAACATTTGTTGAGGTAAGTTTGTGTAACTAAATTGTTTATATTTATATCTTTGAATTGAATGATATATATGTGAAATGTATTATTGTCATGTATATGAAATTGATTACATATCCAACAAAGCCTGATAAAATGTCAAATCCTGTTTGAATAAATGTAATTCGATGGATACAAGATTTCCCGAATTGGTTGTGGTCCTGCATATGTTGGGGACACACCACGACTCGAAAGAGCTTCCCGTTAATGGCTCTTCAGAGCATCTCGATCAGTTGTGATCCTGCATGTGTTGTGGACACACCGCAGCTGTTATGAGCGTCCTGTTATATGGCTTTTTGTGAGCTTCTCAATAGGCTCTTCTTGAGCTTCCCGATAGGCTCTTTGTGAGCTTCTCGATATTGCTCGCTTGAACTTCCCGATATATGGCTATACAGAGCTCCTGTTATATGGCTCTTTGTGAGCTTCCCGATTAAAAAATCTTTGTGGGCTTCTTGATTTGGCTTTTATGAGCTTCCAGTTATAAAGCCTGGATAAGCTTCTCATTATATGACTCGTATGAGTTTCCCGTTATATGACTCGAGAGAGGGTTTCCCGATTATGTGTTTTAATGAGCACCCTCGAATATGAATTGACGGATTATAAATTGTAGACCTCGAGTGTACTACATGTATATCCATCGATATTTCAAATAAATTCAAAGAGCAAAATCCTGACATGAGAAAATATGAGTACGAAATGAATTATATGGTAAATCAATTAAATTCATGCTTACTCTGTTTTATTTTCCCATGTCCTATAGTAAATCGGAAACTCGTTGGATTTGAAGCTTGGCAGAGATCACTCACACTATCCATCGGTCCAATTCGGTATATATGGTAAATCAGTTATGGTTATAATGACATGTATAGGTTAATTGGTCAATATTGACATATGTATATTTTTTTATAATTAGCCATTGGTATGGCTCGTGATGAATATGTTTTAATTTATAATAGAAATTATGTCATGTTTGGTATGTGTTTGAAATGATTCATTTAAGCTAGTATATTTGATAAAATATGCATAAAGGTGAACTTGATATCTAGGTAAGTATAAGTATAAGATTGACATGATAATAAATTATCATTTGAGGTGCCTAAAGGCACATTGGTTGAATGTTTGTATTGCATTATGAATATGTAAAAATGTTGGTGTAGGTGGAAGACAAATTGGGTGAGAAATATGGCTTGGAAAATAGTTTATTTTCGTCCACACGGGTAGAGACACGGGCGTGTGTCTTAGTTGTGTGTGACACACGGCCTAGCACATGAGCGTGTGATCTGGCCGTGTGTCCCCTGAATCTTAAAAATTGAGAAACAGAATGCTTAGAATTGATCACACGGCCTGACACACGGGCGTGTGACTTGGCCGTGTGACCCATGCCAGAGAGTTACACGGCCTGAGACACTGGTGTGTCCCTCACACGGTCTGACCACACGGGCGTGTGTCCCCTAAACCTAGGTAAAATTTGGTATTTTCTGAGTACCCGGTTTAGTCCCGACCTGATTCTAATGTATATTTTGGGCCCCGAGGGCTCATATTAGAGACATTATGATTTATTTCTGGTATGAATGTTATAAGGCATGAATTTATCTGTTTATCTGTTTTGTAAATTCTGGGGATGCTCCGTAACCTTGTTCCGACGACAGATACGGGTTAGGAGTGTTACAATGCCGAATTTTCTTTTTCATTATAAAAAATGGTTAAATTTTAATTTGGGTTAATCTATTGTACTTGAATTTGATATTTAACCATTATTCTTTAACTTTTCATATAAATTAGTCTCTATATTTGTAGAATATTATTAATTAGTCTAAATAGTAATATCATTAACTTTTCTTTTAAAAGTATTTAGATTAAATTCTTGAACACTAAAGTTAGGGAATTAAATTCCAAATTTTCAATGTGCATAGAGACTTAAAGTCATGGTTGTCTGGACTGGATCAGTTGAACTGGGAACCGATTGAGGTACCGATCTGAAGAGAGGCATCAAATTAGTTGACCCGTGAACTGATACAAATTAGTTGAATTGAGCTAAAATTACTTGAACCTGTTTTTTATTATTTTTAATAATTTATTTAATTCAACAGCATAACTCACCAATCCAATTAAATTGATCCAGCTTATCAATTTGGCTACTAATCTAATTTCAAAAAGTCTTACTTAAAATATATTTTAATTTTTAAATTTTTATTTTATAATCTGATACAACATGTATTTTAAATAATCTTCTATCGGAGAAAGTGCGAATCGGGGTCAAACGAGAAAAAAAAAACCCCCCTCATTTTAATAATAATTCTTTATTTGTTTTAATTAAGGAATTTGTACAAGCAACGCCCTCTTTGTTTTCTAACATTGAATGGTCTTAATTTTAGTCTTTTCATTTTTTTTTATATTGGAACAGATGAAATCAGCAATGCAGTGAGTCAATAAAGGCTAACTTTAAATATCACACACTTAGTTTGAACCCTTTTTTTGTATCAAATGGCAGACTGCAACAAAAGTGTCTTACGTAATTTTGGATTGTGTACCCAAAAAAAATCCAAATTGCACATTAAATACGTTTAAATTAAAAGCATTCATGATAATATGATTTGTAAAAATAAAATAATAGATTATAGGTTGAGTTGAGTTGAAGATGAATTGCATGTATACCTACTCCAAGATTGGCAACAATCTCATCTTTGCTTGGACTTTTACCTACTTGTTGGACTCACAATTTAAGTCAATTTTGGCTTCAATACTCTTTTAATTGTTTTTTTTTTATTGGTTCCACTCTGTAAGGAACTTAAAGGTGTATTTTTTCAGCTCCCAACCCTCATTGCCAAATCCTCTTGTACCTGTCCTACTTAATAGGTTAGATTTGTTTTCATTTAGCAATAACTATTCGACCATATATATATTGACCCAATCGTTTGTAATTGATTTATTCTTTTTTATATGATTCACAATAAATGTATTAAATATGTTAAAACATATGTTTCAAAAATAAATATTATGTATGAGTTTGTGCCGCAAGTCTTACTTTATTCACTTAGTCAAAGTTGTGGATTTCATCTCTACCCTTTAAATTGATGCGAAAAGCATTTATTATTGTTATGTTAATTATGTAACAAAAATATGATTGTTATGAGAATGGTATTATGTTTCGTGATGGTAAGAGGAATAGGAACAGGATAGATGCCCAATCTTGAATCTATTCTAATACAAAGAAATTCAGTTTCTTTCTTTTTGGCACAAAACATGCAAAGGCCATGGGAAATTGGGAAACCATATTCTACGATTTGTTTTGCGTTGCCTGATTTGAGCTGCAATCTTTAAATTATAATAACAACATCGATATTGTCGCCTGCCAAATAAAACATGCTCAAGAATCTTTACGTTAGATCTAATCATTTTACACACAACATTAAAATAGATTAAAACTAACAAATACGACTCAAATTATTTATTTTTTACATTAAAATTGGTAGCAGCAGCGGCAATGACTTTGTGAGTGAGCCGGCGCAGCCCCGAATTGACCATTTTACTAAAATATAACTGACTTATTTGGGACGAGAATTTGTGAATTTTCAAACTCCGACGTCATTATTTTTCTTTATTTTACAATTTTGCCCATTTACCTCACCTACCCTTATCATTCAAATTTTCAACTAATTTATTTATTTTCTTTGTCTTCTTCGCGCTTGTGAGAGAATAATGCTTCGCTTTCCACTTTTAATTATTATTTCGATTATGTAAATTCATTATATGTATTTTTTAATAATAATTCTTTTAAAACTTCAAGCTTTTAAGATTTAAATACAATACTTAAAAGCTAGGAACGAAAAGATGAAACGGTTTTAGACTTCCTCATTACTTCATTACAAAACAATTTAGGATTAAAATGTAATTTTATTATCATATCATAAGTGAATGTTGAAATTTGCCCTTATACTCTATTTTGAATTATGTTTGTTATTATATTTTCAACATTTTGGTTTTAATTAAATATTATCGCTTAATATTGACTTTGATGATTTGAAAATAAAATTTAACAAGAAAATATTATTTTAAATATTTTATTTTAATAGTTAATAATGAATTAATTGTGACATATTAAAATTATAATAAATTAATTTATAATTTTATTTAATGAAAGAAAAACTTAAAAAGTAAAATTTATATATAGGAAAAAATAACTTTACTTTTTTTATAAATAATTGTTCTTTTTAATATTATAATAATTAGTTTATTATTTTTATTAAAATAAAATAGTAAATTTGAATAATATAATTCAATAATTAATGACAAATTTCAATCAAAGAAAAGTAAAATGGAAAATTTAGAATAAAATAAAAATATAGTCGTAAATTTATCTTTAGTTTAAAAATACGAAGACAAATATCAATCAAAATAAAGTATAATAGACAAATTTTAACTGAAAATAGGGTGGCAGATTTTCACATTAACCCACCAATAAAAGTATTCATTTCTATGTTGAGTTGGAACAAGATTTCATAGTTATCTATTATTTTGTGTTTACTATTTTGTATAAGTTAAAATACTTAATTTTGAGCTCAAATAAATTTTCATAGTTATTTATTATTTTGTATAAGTTAAAATTATTTAATTACAGTAAAGAAATTAACACGTGATAATTTTAATTTTAATTAGAAAATTAGAAAAATATACTCTCGTATACCGAATACAAATTGTGTTACTATATTTTCATATTTTTATATAACATATTTAAATAAAAACTAAAAACATTACTTAATATGAAAAATCTTGAGATTAAACCCGAAATTAATAAAGATCTGTATATAAATCCTCATTTATGAATTAATAAATATTTTTACAAATATATATTATATAATTATTTTCACTTATATTACGAACATAAGGAGAAATTAGGCATAAATGTTGATTTTAAAAATAATTAGGAAATAACTTTTTTAATTTAAAAAATAAATCGATTTGATTTAGAAGCAATGAAAAATGCTCATTGCAAGAAGAGAGGGGAAAGAATAATATTTTTTTCCCTAAATTTCGAATCTAATATAATAAAAATACGTATTATTTTCCATTTCGTAAAGAAAATTATTCTCATCGACATTCATTTTTTCCTGTGGCGAATAAAATAAAAAATAAATTCATGTGGATAGTGGATACAAGAGTCAATAAATTATTGCTTGTGGATTGATTTGTAAATAAACATTCTGCGGAGGAGGCACGTGCTCGACGGTAGTGCTTCTCCCTTCTATAAATACGTTAACTCAATTCAGTCAGTTCATCATTTCCCTCATTTCTGCTTCAATTTTTTTCAACGAAAATATCCACAGGTATTTCCACGGATTTCTACTTTCTCCAAATCCACAGGTATTTCCACAGATTCTACTTTCTCCTAATAATCTCGATCATTTTCTTGCTCCTCTCGAGACTTTTTTATTTTGATTTCTCTATGTTTTTTCATCTTGATCTTTTCAGTTTTCTGATTGAATTCATGTTTACATCAGATCTGTTTATCTTGAGAATTTATTGTTTATGCGGCATCTTTCTTTAAAGTAGTTTTTTTCTTGCGTTCGTAAGATTTTCACTCGGGTGGTACAGTGGAATTTTCTTTATGTTTTCTTTATAATATTTATGTATTTTGTTAATAAAAGAGTGTGATTCACAGTGAGAACTTTTTTCCTTTTAAGTTGTAAGATTTGGATAAGCCATATTTAAGTCGAATTTGTTTTGGGATTCCATTATTGAGCTTAAAATATTGAGTAAAATATATCTTCTTTTAAGATCAACCTTTTTGGGTTGTTATAAAATAAGTGACATTTTGTTTCTGACGTTAGTCCAAAGTTAGCTCATCCTTTTGATATGAAGTTTAAGAAGAAAATAAAAGCAAAAGTTTTATTAGAATTATGTTTTATTTCTGAGCAATTTTCAATACCCTTTTATGTTAGAATTAAGCAACAGTTTCTACTTCTTGCAGATCCATTTTCACCTATGGCTCCAGTAGCAGCAGCATCTTCAGATTCTATAAAGCCTAGAGGTATTAAATTTTCTATGAGTTGATGCATCTAGAAAGATTTGCATAGTTGGTAATTTCCATTACAGGATTATTATCTTATGCTTTTGAGTTTAAAAAATCCATGAGCGGATATATACCTTTATACGTTTACTTAACTAAATATGTTATAGCAATACTTGAATAACGATTTCCTTATTTATAGGTGGAAATATGTATGCATATTTTATCAATTTGCACAGCTAATAACCCTTTAGCATACAAAAAATAATTGAGATCATTGAGGACAGTAGTTTAGTTGTTTCACTTTCCACAGGATAACTAAAACTTTATATTCAACTTCCTTATGGTTTGATCAATGTTTGTTGTATATTTTGTGCAGATGTTTGTGTTGTTGGTGTTGCACGTACTCCAATGGGTGGATTTCTTGGCTCTCTGTCATCTTTATCTGCCACCAAGCTTGGTTCGATAGCCATAGAAGGTTTGACTGGAAAAATCTTTGTTTACTTGTCTGATAAGTTGGTCCATTTTTATATTTTTAGGATGCTCTTCCATTTTACTTAATTCCTATATACGTCAAATTGCAGCTGCTCTTAAAAGGGCAAATGTTAATCCATCACTTGTGCAAGAAGTTTTCTTTGGCAATGTACTCAGCGCGAATTTGGGACAGGCTCCAGCTAGACAGGCTGCGCTAGGTGCAGGAATTCCTAACTCGGTCATATGCACCACTGTTAACAAAGTTTGTGCATCTGGGATGAAAGGTCTGCACCTTACAGTTTAAGTATTATTGTTTTGAGGATCTTAGAGGAGTATTTCTAAAATGTGCGTTAATTCTTTTCCTTTTTGTTTGGGGCTTTGCAGCAACAATGCTTGCCGCACAGAGCATTCAGTTGGGCATTAATGATGTTGTTGTGGCTGGTGGCATGGAGAGCATGTCTAATGTACCTAAATATTTGGGAGAAGCAAGGTTAATACTGCTCTCCTTTTCATGGTTGCCTTGTTGTATTCAAGTTGTGATTTCTGATTAGTATTGGCAATGCAGGAAAGGATCTCGGCTTGGGCATGATACTCTTGTCGATGGAATGTTGAAAGATGGACTATGGGATGTTTATAGTGATTGTGGCATGGGCAGCTGTGCTGAATTATGTGCTGAGAAACATGTTATTACAAGGGAGGAGCAGGTACCATGGTCTCTCTAATTGGTCGCCTGAAGAACTTCCTTTTCCTGGATAGAACTTTGGACTTATTTCTTAATGATTTCTGCAGGATAACTTTGCTGTTCAAAGCTTTGAGCGTGGCATTGCTGCTCAACAGGGTGGAGCCTTTGCATGGGAAATTGCTCCGGTTGGGCATATTCTTAGTATTAAGTTTGTACATTTTGTTACATATATTATGTGTAAAACTAAATCTGCTATCACACAGGTTGAAGTTCCTGGGGGGAGGGGAAAGCCATCCATCATAGTCGACAAGGATGAAGGTCTAGGAAAGGTAAATCATAATTTAGAGCTATCCATCCCTTCAGACTTCGATTGCTTCCTGTTCTTTTCTTTTCCTTTCTTTAAATTGCCTAAATAAATTACATAGATATTAGACCTCTTGAGTAATAGCTAAATTCAAATATTGATATCATTTCAGTTTGATGCTGCAAAATTGAGGAAGCTGCGACCAAGTTTCAAGGATAATGGAGGCACTGTTACTGCTGGCAATGCCTCCAGTATAAGGTCATTTACTTGACATCTTTATTCATTTGTATGCTTAGGCCAAAATTACATTTATATCAAACCATAATCAGATTGGAAATGCTCAAGTAAAAACCTTACCTCTTGACTGAAATCATCTATAAACTTTTTGTTTACCCTATATTGGTAGCTTGTATCCCACTTCAATGAACCCATTATTTTATAGGCCTCTTCTTGAGGGTTGTGCAATCAGGCAATTGTCTGTTTGGTTGAAAATTAAGGAACGATTTTCAACTTGACCTCATAAGTCCTTCATGGACGTCATCTGGAGTTTGTAATTAAAGTGAAGTTGGTCTTATGAGCAGTGATGGTGCTGCTGCTTTAATCCTAGTCAGTGGAGAAAAGGCACTTAAGCTGGGATTGCAAGTGATTGCAAAGATTGCAGGATATGCAGATGCTGCGCAGGTGCTTTTCACAACTATTAATAAATTTTACGAAGTGTTCTAGAGAAACTGCCAAATCAGAAATCTTGAAATTTACTTTTGACGTTTAATTGATATACAACCTGATACTTACATGAGAAAGTTTACAGGCACCAGAGTTTTTCACAACAGCGCCAGCCCTTGCAATACCCAAAGCCATTTCAAATGCTGGCTTGGATGCTTCTCAAGTTGATTACTACGAAATCAATGAAGCCTTTGCTGTAAGATTCCATTTATTTTTCTAAAGGTATTAATTTCTTGCTGATGAAGTTAGCAGTTTTGAAACAATGCCCCATTCTCTGCAGGTTGTGGCTCTTGCAAATCAGAAACTGCTTGACCTTAATCCAGTGAGTTTTCTCTCTCTAAGGCATCTGCATTTGTATGTTCTAGTTTGAATATGTGAATTGATAGCATGAATTGCTAAAAGTGAGACAAAAATTACGTGATATTGTAAAATAGTTCTCTTTTTGCTGTTCCCCAGTCGGCTTTTGTCAGCAACAAAGTTGCTATTTCATTCTTAATTTTAAGTTTTTTCCCTGCAGGAGAAGGTTAATGTGAATGGTGGAGCTGTATCCTTGGGACATCCTTTGGGTTGCAGTGGAGCTCGTATCTTGGTCACACTTTTGGGGGTTTTGAAGCAGAAAAATGGGAAATACGGAGTTGGTGGTGTTTGCAATGGTGGTGGAGGTGCATCTGCACTCGTTGTAGAGCTTCTGTAAGCGGTTTTAAAGTAGGTAAGTCATCTCATGCATACCGAAATTAGTTGGTAAGGGATAGTTTTTAGATGTGAATTCTCATCTACAAAACTGCATAAATGAAGGAGCTTACAAGGAAATTTTGATACACGAGTTGGTTTATCAGAAGGGTATTAAAAAACTTTGGAACTCCTAGGATCAAAACATATCATTAATTATCTTGTCCAAAGATGTGACCATCTGCTGTTTGATTTCAGGTTCGATATTGTACGATGTTGCGACCATTTCTTTTTCGGGGGATAAATTCATGCTCTGCCAAAACACAGTTTGATGTTGTGCAATTTTTATTCCGCTCTCAAATAAGTTATGTAACGAATGGAATGTTTAATTAGGTTTGAGAAGAAATATATGTCCAATGTAGAGTTTGATTTTCCTTTTAAAGCTGTCTCTAGCATAGAGAATAAGGAAATCTTTATCATTGGATTCTCTGAACTTAGTTAACGTTGTGATTCAATTTAATGTTAGTAGCTAAAATGTTAGATTTTCTCTACTCCAATGGCAAAATTGGCAATGGAATTTGAATTTGTGGTTTTGTCCAATATTAGCATATTCAATTTCTGAAAAAGATTTTTTTTTTATATTTAGAAAATTAAATAAAGGTGTAAAAATAGATATGAGAAGGAAGAATGGTAAAAAGAAGCAAAGAAAATGGTCAGTTCAACAAACTAATTGAATCATGATTCCTGATTTTATTTGATTAGAAGCATTAATTTAGAATAAATTTAAAAACAAAAATTAAACTTAAATAAATAGCGTATACGCGATTTCGGTCGATCTTACCCCTGCGACTAATGCGGAGGCCTAAGCCTATTAATTCCCCATTTTCATAGTTGCAGAATTGTGGATGTTTTTTTCTTCTTTTCCCATATAAAAAGGTTAAATACCCATAGAGCCCACTTTCCTTTCTTTCTCTCTCTTTCATTAGAAAGAAAACCAAAGATCATCAAAGGAGAAGAGGAGGAGAGGAGAGGGGCAACCTTAAATACCGTACCCCAGCAACTCTCTCCATCGCAAACAAATCTCTCTTTTTCAATCTACCATGGCGGTAATTTCCCTTTTATTTTCCTTCTTTTATATCTATTTTTTTTCAGATTTGTCTTTCCTTTTTAAAGATCGATTTTTCTTTTTGTTTCACATTGTTCGTTTTAATTATATACTTTTTTTCCTAATCCTCCTCCTCTTGCCCAATGTTTGTAGTTGATAATTTTTCTATTTATTTATTTTCAGATGAATTTTGTTGAACTTTTTGTGATGGAGTGAATGCGATTCACGATTTCGATCATACCAAAAATATATTGTTATTTATTATTTGTATTTCCTTTCTCAGCATTTATTTTTATAGATTACGCTTCTAATTTATCTATAAGTTTCATTTGGAAAAAAAAACAAAGTTCTAATGCGTTTTACTGTTTGTTCTTATTTATTAATATCTATTTAATATATGATAAAAGAAGCATATGAATTCATTTCCTAATTTTCAAATTTTGACATTCAAAGGAATTCGATAGATAATTTTATCAAATTTTCTTTTTCGATCTTTCTTATGGATCTGCTACACACTTGATTTCACTTATTGCGTGCCATCTAAGATTCGTCTAAAAGTAGTAACATTTTTTTATTCAACTTGTTGCAATGTGCCTTAATTGGCGTTTTGGTATTGCTGATTTTTGTCTGTATAGCCATTGTTTGTTATGATATGTATATGTACATATCATAAAATGTTAATGTTAAGCAATAATTATTCGCACTTACATTTTTTTCTTCCTTTTCTTATTTGTTGCCTTTTTGCGAAATTATTTCTTATACCTATTTGTTTATCCTTTTCTTTTGTATATGCATTTCGTAAAAATCCTAATCAATCTTTTTATAGCGAATCATGTGCGTTCTGCATTTTCTTTTATTCGCCCATTGCTTACAAGTAATAGTATAGTTATTTGTATTTCTAATCTATACATGCCAAAGTCATGACCAGCTGTATTTTATTATGTTCTTTTTCTTGAATGGAGAAATATCATCATTTGAGATCTAAGTAGGTTGAATCGTTTCATGAATGTATCAATTTGTGGCAAGTTTCTTTGAGATGATATATCTCCCCCTTAAATAAGCAGTCATGGCATACAGGATAAGGGTCGACCATTGCCAAAATTTGGTGAATGGGATGTCAATGACCCATCATCAGCTGAGGGCTTTACAGTTATCTTCAACAAGGCTCGAAATGAGAAAAAGACGGGTGGAAAGATTGAGTCGCCAGGGGCCAATGACCCTGCATGCAAGCAAGAGGCTGTCGCTGCAAAGCCACAAGTAAGTAATAATCCTGCGTATGCCTAATTTTGTTTGTAGCTATATAAAAATTCCTCATGTTTTACCTTGTTCACCCTTTGAAGCAAGCATTACATTTCTGTCGTAAATATCTTTCTGGTTATATAAAAAGCATTGTCTTGACAACTTTGTTTCCAGTCTGGAACTGTTTGATCAAGGGCAAATATGCATGTCGAACCCTTTCGTTCTCAATCACTTTCAGATTCAATGGTCTTGTATTGTTTCATTATGTTTATAGATTCACAATATTGATTTTTATTATGTTGATGGTCTGAAATACCGCAGAAAAAATGGTTATGCTGCGTACAAGCTACTCATGCAGACTAAAGAGATGGCTCTTACGTTGTTAAGAGCTACCAAGAGAGTATATTATTATATATCTACATAAAGCCCTTACCCCCTTTCAAAACAATCCAGAAGACCGGAGCCCGTATCGGAAGCTATGATGGGTCATGATGGAATCGTTTTTGTTTGCAACAAACTCGGGCTCAGGGATGAGAAAATAATGTTGTTTTTATGTTTATGTGATGCTGGTAGCTTGTTATTGCAGTTTTTGATGCCTTGTCCATATATATATTATGTCATGTGTTGAACACTTTTGTTTATGACATTTATATGCTATATGATAGCTTTATATTATATTATATGAAACCCTTTCAATTTTATCGGTTGTTTAATTAAAATTGATTGCTGGGATTCAATTGGATGCAAGTCTGAAAATAACAGCGATATAAACAACTGCAATTGAAATCTCTCATTTGCATAACTCAAAATGACCCAAGTTAGCGGTAGTTTCCCTTGTTCCTTCCTATACAACATATGAACATTGTATAACAGACCTTCATCTAATATGCAAAATTAACTTACAGTTGCAAATAGTTGGGGATGCTAGAAATACTCGTCTCCTCCGTGCATAGCTTCTTGTAAAGTCTCTTTTGATGATCGGTAAACTGCAAAAATAAATCCCTTAATTCCTTTGCTTTCTTGTATTCCTCAGTCCCAGAACAAACCACTTTCAATTCACTGCTAAACCCACCCTCCCTTCTGTTCAGTAATTTGTTCTGTACATTGCCAATGCTTATAAAGTGTCAACAAGCATGGAGGTCGAAATGATCTAAAGTTATATGTGGTTGTGCATCTACATCTTTGAATCTTCCATTCTCTGTGAAAAATAGAATTAGTACAATTGCATGGGACTTACCGGGGATTTAAGCATCAAGGTCCAATGATCATTCAATGACAGTTTTTCAGTGGCTACCAATGGTCTGCAGGCAGTGATACGAAAGGATGATCTGAGAACAAATATTATGTATAATAATCCAAAAAAAACAAAGCTATAACAGAGCTCAGCTTGAAGGTAACCAAATTGTGTAAAAAGGTAGCAGAAGGGTGACAAAAGAACAAAATTGACTATCTAATTAGTAATTACCATCTGAATGTACTATGTCAATCTGATTACGGAGAATAGGAATAGAGGGACCAAAAGTGCAAGCTATGAATAAATGTGCCAACAACCAACGACAAAAATGACGATGGGCCGGGTTAACAGTAGCACAAACAAGATTATAGAATCACTAGTTAATGAAAGTAATTTTGAGGTCATAATGCTATAAAGGCAACACAGCCATATAATACGCCTATGTTACAACTTACCTTCCATTTGAGGATACAGTGAATTGATTAGGACTCTGCAAAAAACCAAACAGCTGTTCAACATCTTTCTTGCAATCCATCATAATGACACCATTGGTGTATGGCTCCCATGGTAAACTCGGGAAAATATATACTTGCGTTGATATTGAAGTTTGTTCATGAATGAACCTGGAAACCGCTGACGAGGATAAATCTTTTTCAAGATTCTGAACTAGAATTACGTAAAGCCTTTTATCGCCTCCTACATCAGTATCCTGTCTATTGTCACAAGTCCCTCCTATAACGGTAGCACGCAAAACTCCCTTACTACACACAATGAAATGTATCGATTTAAATTGAGCGTTTATAGAAACAAAGATATGGACAAACCTTGGGGTGGCCACACTTCACTCAAAGACCGCTGAGCATACTTTCCCTATGAATAGGCAAACATAACAGCAGTTATCTCCCTACTGCTATATGCTTAGAAAAAAAGAAACTCTAGAACATCACAAACAAAGGATGGTACCTGTCTCAAACTACCGGAAAGTGGGCGACCATTGGTTTCTCTAAGTCGAGCAACAATATTGCAGACAAGGTCATCACTGGTAGTGCCGGGAACAAAGTCAGGTAAGGCTTTCACTATGTTTTGCATCGATATCTCCATGAAATATATAAGTTTCGGGTGTAACTCGGAATCCTGGAGAAGGCATATATCTGCAACCCCCTTGTTTGCCAAATTCCCAACATTAGGACCATGCAGCCAAAAGAGCAGGAAGATGCACTCACATTCTTCTTGGCCATTTAAATTAGAGTGCTTCTTACGCAGAACCTGACAAAAAAGATGGCCCATTTTCTGAATAGAAATAAGAACTCAACCATGATATTTATATAAAATAAAGTAGATAAGCATAAACCAAGTATTCTTCAGCACAAAAAAAGGGTGTCTGTCAAATGGCAATACAAAAGCATAATATTTATAAAAATCAACAATAACAATTCTAAAGCTAAAATAGGAAGCAACACTAAAATGAAAGTCTTTTAACAGTTTCATTTCATCAAAAGTAAATATCAAATGTGTTACATAATGGTTTTAAACCTCTTTAGTAATGAAACTATAACTTAGATGCACCTTTATTTTCCCATCAAATTTTACCAACAAAAATGTATAAAATAATAACAATGGAGCATTTTTTTTTCTTTTAAATGAACAAAAAATGAAAATGAAATATTATATATGTGTGTGCACGCATAGTTTGAACCAAAGGAAAAGAGTTGTACGGACATCGTCGACAATGGCATCGTAAAAGAGAACTTCGCCGGCGGCGAAAGAATCCGAAGCACAAACGCGCATGCCTTTGACGACCTTGGAGCAATTAGGATCCTGAAGTTGGGCGGAGACCTTACGAAACCTCCCCAAAAAATCGTGAAGCTCGTCCACCGACTTAAAATTATCGGCCAGGAAAACGTTGTCTGATTCGGCGGGGAATTCGTCGTACTTGACTCTCAGCTTTTCACTTCTCTCGCCCTCTAACAATAACTGAACACTGTACCAGGCGTCGTCCGGGTACGAACGGAACTCCGTGTCGTAGCCGTCCTCCGCCGTGACTAAGGAGTGACTGTCGCCGGAATGCGACATTACTGACGGTGTGTCTTTCACTTTCCTCTTCTGCAATTTGAAAGATGTTGGGACTTTTGTTTGGTTTTGGATTTTTGTGGAGGAAAAGGGACACAGAGAAAAAAAATGCTTAATTCCAACCGACGTCCCTAAATTATGACCAAAATTTTAAATTAGTTACTAGACTTCAAATTGTTTTTAATTGAATGATGGCAAAGTATTAAATTTGTATTTAACCATTAACTTAAGTGTTAAATATTAATTACAATCAACATGTGACCATATTTTAAACGTGCCTTTGGATTAGATATTCAAACTGTCGTATGCCTAAATTTTGCTCAATAAATTTTAAATATGCTAAAATAAGCATTTAACATACAAGCTGATGTTAGGGTAATGAAAAGATATATAAAATATAATTGATAATTTGAAGATATTCCACAAAATTCCAATTCTCCTTTATACCTTTCACATCACATCTACATCTCATCATCTTTTAGACTTTGCTTAACTTAGTTCTTATTCTAAATCTTTGGGGATGTTTGTCAAGCATTCAAGAAGAAAATCGCCGGTCAAACCAAGAGCATTGAAGTGTGGAATTCAAGCTACGACGAACCAAGTGGCATTAGATCAGTGGTTGATCCACTCGACTACTTGTTCAGTTCAGGCAACTCCGAAATTTTTACCTCCGACTTACTTGTGTAAGCAAGAGACGGAGGCTGAAAGCTTAAACGTTGTCCACTCCCATCAGTTCGTACAACTTCCTCAGCTAGAGAGCCCATCCCTGCCATTATAATCATCTGCAGCAGCAACAACGAGAAAGTGACTGACAGGAGAACCCTCGACAAGTTTGTTGCTTCTCAGTTGAGCCATGAAGACAGATACCATGGTGAAGTATCTTTGCAACGTATCTATAGATTTTGCGTATGTTTATCTCCTTTCAATATTTGAGGCGGCTACTTGTTGGGGAAGACGAAGAACACAAAAAGGAGAAGAGCAGAGTAAACCGCGGGAAAGATGGCAATTTTTCTTTTGACTAACTTTGAAATACTGTAGGGTTGAAATAAAACGGGGATGGCTGTTTGGATTACGTAATCATTTTATTTAAAGGGATTAAATTGAGAAAAAGGAGTTTTAAAGGACCAGCAAGACAAATTTTATTTTAGAGTAATTTACTTTTTCCTTAAAGAACAAAATGTGTTAAAAATCTAATGGATGCAATTTTTTTTATTATTGATTTAACCGAATGAATTCTTCCATATAAATTATTTTTAAAACATTAAATAATTAATGAAATATCCATTTAGGTTGGTAAAATTTATAAACTTTAATAATTACAAATTTGATAAACTAACATAAGAATAACTTCCATAACCATTCATTTTATATCATACCAAATCCATGTCCATTTTTGTAATTTCCTCCTCTACCATTTTTATCTCTCCTGTTTATTTAAATACCAAACACTTCTGCCATAATAATAATAAGCTTCTCCAAGGGGTAAAGAACCAAACTGTGGCCTCCATCACCATCATCATGGTAACAATTACTTATGCCTTGAACCTTAGCTTAGCAAACAATCCGAGCAATGTCTTTTCCAATCATAACATAAACTTATAGAATACATGAAATTTATGTCATTAATTTAGTAATAACTCATGTTTAGCATTGTTTTTCAGGAAAAAAAAAAAAAGGGGATCATTTATCATATAGTACAACTGATCCAATACCGAAAAGTAACTGATACAAGAAGCACACCCGTACTCGATCTGACTTGTTATAACAACTCACAAAGAAATGTCTCTACCAAAAAGTCCGGTTATTCCTTTTCCAGGGTCGCTTTGCTTCACTATCGATTCCCCAACCAAAACCTGTAATGGAACAATGTTGTGGATAAGTAAAGATGGATGTGCATAGAAGACGCATCTCATAGCTGTTGATGCCAATTCAACTTCACTGTCATTCCACTAACCAAATTACTTCTTGGATGATCAAATGTCTAACAGTCGGATTATTACTGCTACATGATTGATGACTATCATCTATCTTCACCTGGTAATACTTTCGGTATTACTTCAACCCCACACCAAAAGAAAAGTGCTATTATTTTCAACTTTTCTTCTCTTGTCTAACATTGTAACGTGCAACAGAAAAGAAAAATACTATCTTCTTGTTCCAAACTCATCAAGAAAAAATAAATTAATATCATGCAATTTGCAATTTGCTCAGGATTTAACGTAACTTACTGCTTTAACACCAGCTTCTTGCACATACCCAACATGACCTGGAGTAAATAGCCCAGATTCTCCAACTACCTGATGTGGTAAAGTAAACAATAAATTATTTAAACAACATATATGAGATGAGTTGCATGGACAAGCAATAACCTTTTTATCTTTAAATGCATAGAAACGGATACGGTGAAGGGCGCGGGTTTTCTAATTTATCAGAATATATATACGGTGAAGGGTCACTTACAATTATATCTTTCTGACAGATCAGTTGGCCACGCTCTCCTTCAAGAAGCTTCTTTGTGTTACTGATATCTACCTCAAATGTCTCTGAAGACAAGAAAATGGGGGGACATTGATACCTCTTTAAGTCTATATGCCGGAGACGAAGCTCACCGAGTTCGTAGCAGACTATTATTGGTACAAGGAAATAATATGACACATTGATTGTAAACAATATAGTCATAGGTACAGCAGAGACATTTCAGATATTGATTTACATGAGAAAAGAATAATCTTAGTACTTATTTAAAGTATTAATAGTTTATACACACAAAATGGCCATCAAGTAGGAGGTAACCAACACCTGAAAGGCTAAAACCAATCAGGAATGTTTGTATCACCCAAATATAGCTGCGAGGACCAAATTTTCTCCTAAAAGATGCAAAGATACAAACTCATTATAGAAGTTGATATCATACACTCATTCCCTTGCTTCTGAATATCAAAAGTCCAAACAAATTTTATTTTGAAAATTTGATATTTTAAAAATGTTACCGATAAAATTTGTTAGAATTAATATTGGACTTTTGGGTGGTTTGGTGGCTGCAGGGATCCAAGAACATCCAACTATCTCTTCACTATATTGCAAGTTTCGATTTTGACTACTAGAAACCTTATCCAGGTACATATTCTAAGGGATGTGGCATAAAGTGGTGAACTAATCTTGGATTTTAGATTTGGAATTCATTTCCTCCCTTCTACTCCAGAACTAAAGGCTGTCTACCATTGTCTCTAGTAAGCCAGTTGTCAAACATTCACTGTGGACACCTGTCATCAGCACCAATTATCCAGAAGAAGGTTCTTGGAAGTTGGAGTGACTCAATTAACACACTGTACACATTCTCAGGCAGGTCTAGAAGTTACTGCAAAGAAGAAACTTTAAACTACATGGATCAGATGTCTCATGAAGCAACTCAATTAGCAAATGTGAAACTTGTAAAACCTTACCAAGGTTTCGATTATTGATACCAATAAGCTCAATCCCCTCTATACCAAGAACACGATCCATTTCCCTCTCATCGTGCACCTAAAGAAAGACAACAAAAGCAACAATAAGGCATAAGAATGTTGGAAAGAAGAATCCATATATGAAAATTGACTAATGGTAGAAGCTCTTTACGAAGCCTTGGGTTCAATCATATAACTCATGAAAGACTAATATTTTTCTAATTGAAGCAAAAAGAAAAGGTTTGATATGCTCAATATATTATGGAAATTCAACTCCCTGAGTGGAACACGTTTCATAACCCAGAAAACACCTCAACAATTCAAAAGTAATGGAAAAATGAAAAACAAAGAAGCTCTGCCTAACCTCTACAAGTGCAGCCAAACCAAGCATCTTGCAGATTTTAACCATGTATCTGATGTCAAGATCAGGCAAAACAGCAGCAATTAAAAGTATTGCATCTGCTCCTTTGATTCGAGCATAGTAGATCTGCCATGCATCTATCACAAATTCTTTGCACAGTAGAGGACACTGCATTCATTGTAAGGGCCAGATTTATACAGGTTTACCAAGTGTACATATAACAACAAATCAAGATTATAGATTGAGTTAAAAATTTACTTATGCAACAGACCTGTACTCCAGCATTTCTTATTGCCTCCAGATTTTCAAAGCTTCCCTTAATTGAAGAGGAGGTAAAAGCAAGTCACAATATTAGCATACAGACTGAGGAATTGAACACAATGTTAAAAAAAACAATATGTTACCTTAAAAAACTTTTCATCAGTCAAAACACTGAGACAAGCTGCTCCACCCTTCTCATACGCTCGTGCTATTTCAACCTATTATGAGCAACCATTTATACTTATATATGAAAGTTTCTCGGTGATAAAAAAGATAGCATGATGGATGGAAAATACATAGTTCTTTTAATTCACTCTTTCTAGATAGAAACATACTCTAAAATTTTGAACATTTCCTCCCTACCGTAAGTTCAAGAAGAAGCCCTTAATCTTTCAGAGTTTATATACTTGCATTATTCTTCTTCTATAAATGACAGTGGAAGTTGTAAGTTGATACGTGCTTTATTTATTTATTTATCAATTTTCATAGGTATGCATAAAGCCTTTATGTATCCTCTAACCTTGCTTGTGGATTTTCACAAATCAACATACTTAATGGAGCTCAAGCCTCCAACCTTGTTCGTGGAAACGTCTCCATTGTATGAAAATGATTATCCAACTTTTAGCATCAAAAGTTTTTTCACAGGAAATGATAGAAGACTGGTAAATGCCCCATAACATGTTTTATAAAAAGAATTAATGAGTAAATTCATTACTAAATAAACCGAATTTAATTCCTTAACTCCATGGCCGATTATACAATAACAGCCTAACAAGCAATTACCAGAATGAAGCTAAAAAAGCTTGTACTAGGATAATTACCCTTCCATCATGAATAGAATAATAAGAAAAGGAAGCTCAATTATTATAAACTAAAAGAAAAAGAGAAGTCCTTTACTGGATCAAAATCCTCTCTGAGAATTCCTCTGCTAGGTGAAGCCTTCTTAACTTCAGCAATTAAACCAGGCAATCCAGTCCGCGAATGCGCAGCCTTAAGAGCCCCAACAAAGTCTCGAGTCGGAGGTGCATTCTCGATAAACTTCTTCAATGTAGCCAAAGGCTTCCTCTCTTTCATCTGCCAAACCCAAATATAATTATTACCACGGGTTCTAAAATGGTAAAAATCCAATCATTTCCAAATTAAATTAAAAATTGCAGAAATTACTTGGGAAACTTCCGTGTCTTTGTGCCAAACGATTTCTTCGAGAATGTTACGAGGAGTGTTGCCGTCGTTCTGCAAACGGAACTCGAAGGGACCCACGTAGTGCAACGGGGGACCCGTCGGAGGCCGTCGCCGTATTCTTATACCCTGACTAGCTGCGACTTCGTTTTGGAACATTCCAACTTCCCATTCCTTTACTTTCAAAGCATCTTCCTCCTCTTCCTCTTTCGGGGATATCGTCCCCGGCTACACACACACCAAGAAAAAAAAAGAAAAAAGAAAAAAGAAAAAAACAATTGAGGATATAAGGTTTAGTGTTTATATTGTAGCTGATTATTATTGTTGATGTTTACCTGCTGAGCTCGAATGGCGGGAAAACTGGAGCGACGGAGTGGAAGGTCCATTGAGAAGCGTCTGGCGAAGGAATTGGGCGGTTGATTAAAGGAAGGAAAAGAGCGCAACGAAGTCCCAGGACTTGACTTCAGGGAAATGAGTCCCTCCATCCTCCAATCCAATATCCCTAATTCAATCTGGAGAATAAGTTTAGTAGGAAAAATATGGGAAGGATATTGCAAACCAAATTTATTTGACATTTATAAAATGTGCATTAATCATAGTAGGAGGGAGTTCCTAATTTAATTAAATTTGATCTAATTCTTTGATTAAAAATGATTGGCTAAGAGATTTTTTTAACTATTGAATTTGGGGTAGTTTGGGTAATGAATTATAGTTTAGGTACCATATATAGTTTAAGTACCATTTGTAATAAAAAGAAAATTTTAAATACTAACTTGGGAAAAAACATATAATTTAAGGACCATTTGTAGTTTAAGCCTAAAAATTCTTAATTATTATAAAATCATTTGTAGAAATTCGCATTTCTTATAAATTTTATAACTGATTCTTAGACAAAAGTTTTTGTTCATGGAAACATTTACTTCAACTTTTAAATTTTACAATTATATGTGATTTGATTTTATAAAAAATAATTTTAAACGTTTGGATTGAGTCAGGATAGGACCCAAAAATCATTTTAGACAAACAAGTTTTAATGTTTAAGCTAAGTCAATTGCTTTTTAGAAGAAAATAAAAAGTAATTGGAAACCATTAATAAATCATCTTAAAAATCTTAAACTAATGCTCTGTAATTTGAAAAGTTTGAGTCGAATTTTAGCATTCCACCTTTGTTACACTGATAAAAATATTTTCTTTACCAAAACAAAACACACACACTTATCACTTAATCAAGATTATTGCTTTTCTTGTAGCTTCATAATTGTACCTAATCTAGGTTAACACATGATGCATAACCTTTCCTACTAATTAGAGAAATATATGAATTGACTAAAGCTTGTTCCATGTTTGTTTACGGTTAATAATTATTAATTTTAGTAAGTTAATGTAAATGTATGTATATTTTGAAATATAATAATGCATTTTACTAATTTCATCTTATTTTTGCATAAATAGTGCATATAACGATACCCTTTTTTAATGAATATAATGATACATTAATGAAAGTAAATGAGAGGTTGCCTTATTTTTCAAGTTAAAAACCATTTTTCTTACTTTTCCATCTATATGAAAAATTAATTTTCCTATAATCATCGGGAGAATTACTTTCTTTCTTAAAAAAGGAAAAGTGGAAAATAACTTTAAGACATTTTAATATAAAATATTCGAATCAATGGGATAAATATTAAATTGATACATAAATTTTATTTTGTGTAGTTATACCATGAACATATGAAACTTGTATAATCGTTCATATGTATACGTGAAATTTTGAGTTTGATTCAATTGTACACATTTAAAGAAATTAACACATTTATTTATTTTTCATGTTGAATTAATATAATTATCTGTGAATGTAATATTCCATGTATAGTGGTGTCAACTCAATAATGTTATTAACATTTGAAAATTAAATTAAATTAAAATTTTATGTATAATATTACACATTAAATCATAATTAAGTTGTTAACTTTTCATCATATCAAACCTCCTTTTCATGTCAACTGACGATTTGATAATAATACAAGTCCCTTCCTACTCGATTAGTGAATAGTTAACTAAGGTGAAATACAGTTAAAAGGAAAAAATAGAGAGCTACAAATATTGGTAAAGAGATTTCGTTATTTTCAAATATATTGTAATAAATTCTATTGTTTGACAGAATTTAAGAGTTTTACTAAAAAATACATTATCTAAAATATTATAGTAATTACTGGCCAAAAATATTATAATAATAGGTTCAAATTTTTAAATAATATTTTATTAATATATAAATAAATTTTATACTACTCAGTTATCATAATATAATATGTTATTAAAAACCGTTTATTTTAAAATTTTATATATTACATGTAAAGTTATATATTTATTTAAATCATTAATATTTACCGAATGAGTATTAACTCAATTGATATTTTTATTGTAACAATTGAGAATGATGTACGATCAAGTGCGTCAAGTGCACATTTTCTCTCATTTAAATTTTCGGGGGTTTATAGTAAGAGAAAATATTTAGAACCAATTTAACATTACTTTTTAAAAACAGTTTGGGGAAGAAAAAAATAGTTTTGAAAAAACAGCATGGTTAAAGAATATGCTTTTGAGACAAAAAAAATGCTTTGTTGCCTAAAAGCAATTTTGAAAAGTAATGCTAAACTAAGCTTTAATACGTTATCAATGAAGTTTCTAGACTCCATAAGCAAAGTTAGAAGGTTGACAAGTGCCTGATAGATGTATAGTAAAATATTTAAAAAACATATATTGAAAAAAGACATATATCAATTTTTTAAGGCTGCTTGTGGAATAAAAAATAGATTGTGAGTGCACCAAATACTTATCCTTATAGTAATAGTAGTAATTGTATAAAAAATGTTAACACAACTATAATAAGGATTATCATTTGATACACAAGCGATATAGTTTTTTAACTCTATAAGCAAGGTTAATAACTAAATATGCCACCATGTGTCGATTTTTTTCTCAATGCCATGTGTCTCTCTGTGGGCAGCATGCTTACATTGGAGGAGTTCTAATGTACTCGAATGCAAGCTGGTTATGTGGGTATGCAATGAGTTTCGGCAAGGAATCAACTTTTAAAGTTGAAACAAGAGCGATATTGAAAGGTCTTTTCATAGTATGGGGAAAAGGCTTAAGAAAGGTCGAAGTTGAATGTGATAATGCAGTTTTGGTTGAAATAATTTTAGCAGGGGGAGACACCAGTAGTAGTTTGGTGGAATTAAGGTTATTACATTAGTTGCTGCGTAGGAAATGGGATGTAAGAGTTTGTCATATTTCGAGGGATCAAAATGGTATTGCAGATCACTTGGCTAAACATGCTGCAATAGGAAACCCTGTGCTCCAATTGTTTGAAGCTTTGCCAGATTTGATAAAAAATGTGTTGACTACTGATTGTAATGGTTCTAATTCAGTTTAATATGGCTTGGTTGATGTAATCACTTTATGCTGTGCTTTTATCTACAAAAAAAAAAAAACAACAACAAAAAGACATGTGACAAGATTTTAACTCCGTATTTTGGAATTAAAAAATTTCATTAGTGTATGAGATAGTTACCATTGTATTAAAGACAATATATATATTTTTACTTTTATAAAGACTTAAGTATTAAAAAGATTTATGGAAAAATAATTAAAAAATCAATTGAGTCACTAGTTGAAAAATGCAATCAATTGAGCCATTAATTGAAAGTAACCAAGCAATTGGAGCCCACAAATATGGTTTTCCATTGAAGCTCTTGAGGGATCGTTAAGTGTTGATGTGGCATTTGACAAGGAAATTTTGATGACGTGATGGTTGACATGAAAAAATGTTAACATAAAAAGTTTAATTGATTTTTTAAATTATTTTAGGAGGGCTTGAATGATATTTTAGGGATTATATAAAAATTATAAAAAAAAAGATAAAAATTTGTAAAATGAGTAATAAATTTAAAATTTTGTATAACATTTAATAATTTTTAGTAACTTATATAGTTTTTTTTTCTAAAATTTGTAAATATTTTAGCAATTTCTAATCAATTTTAAAACTTTGTAACAAAAAATTGCCACTTGGTTTTATTTTCCCACACATGTGGCTCTACATCATAACTTAACTTATATTTTACAACATCTATTACATGACCTCTGGTTGATCAAAATCATTACTCATCACTCACCTTAAGCTGTCAAACACTAAATTCATTATCTCTCATACCATTTACTCGACACTCCACACAAGTCTGATTAACATCATCACACTTTAAACTCCCTATAAAAATTTAATCCAAACCTTCGTAATAACAAATTTTATTTTTATATTTCTTATATATTTTTAATTTTTACAACTTTTTTATACTTTATCATTTTAATTATTTTATATATTTTCTATAATTTCTAAATTTTATAATATTTATTTAATATTTCATATTTTTCATAACATATTAACAATATTTTATAATATTTGGTAGTTTTAAAATTTTATTATATTTAAATGTTTTTATAGATTTTCTATAAATTTTTAATATTTTAATAAATTTTAAGTTTAAATAAATAAAATATCAATTAAACCTCCAACATTTTTCCACGAAAGATGATGTCATAAGAGTTTTATGTGAGATGTAAAATTATTATATGGACCATTCCTACTATCTCACATATAATCATATCAAATTATTTTATGCCACATCATTAATTTATTTCCTATCTCAAATTAAAAAATATCTTCATCCACGTAAAATTTTTTCTTCAGAACATATCTATATTTCAATGGAATGAGGAAAGAAAGCAATTTGAAAATTCTAAACCCAGAATTGATAAAATATTGATCTCCAGCAGACACAGAAAAGATACCCAAAATTAGAAATGAACCTTCCTCAACATTCAAAAATCAAAGGCTAAATTTTAATATCAAAGATAAATCAAAATCTCTTGTCAGTGAAAAATTAATTTCTTCCAATATTTACAACGAAATAAAACTATACAACTATAATCCATAGAAAAGATGATGAAGAACAAGGCAAAAAAAAAAAAAAAATCCCTAACAAATTCCATGGTTAGGAGATGAGTCGCGGGTTAATCATTAACCCAAAAGCACTTTTGAGATTTTATTATCTTTTCATCCATTCATGTTTAAAATGAATATTTTATTTATTAAAAGTATTTTTATAACAATATTAAACACTTAAAACTTAAATTAAACTTTTCATAAACATTTTCAAAAACAATGTTAAATTGCTCTTAGAATAACAGAGGCTTAAAATTAAATTAGGAGTCAAGTGAGCTATTAGCCGATGTTCCATCCATTGAAAGTGATGCAGATTTTACCTATAAAAAAATTGTCGTGGAGAAAAGATAATTTGTTTTAGTTTGAGATGAAAACAAAATTGTTGATATGGTATACAATAATTGGTTGGGAGCGTATATGCGATGGTGAAAAAGGTTCATATAATAATAGATGACACTTTAATCGTTACATCAACTATCACGTTAGTATTTAATGATTTGTCTGGAGTTTCAACAAAAAATTACATGAGAAGCTCGATTGATTGCAAACTTCCATTAAAAGTTTAATTGTTTACATTTTTCAGCAAAGGATTTAATTGATTTTTAAATTATTTTGTAAGAGCTTTTTAGTACTTAATTTTTTATAAATTAATAAAATTCTAAAATAATCCTTAAAACTTTAAAGTTTTATTTAAATAAGCCCCATACTCCGTATGAAATATTAGTTTATGTTAAGAGTTTATTTAGTTATAAATTAAATGTTATGAGTTTTTTATATAAGTTAAAATTAAAATTTATTTTATTTATACAAAATTAAGGGTTTATTTTTTATAATCTAAAAGAATCTATAACCTATATATAAAAGGAAGGTGTCCTTCTATCAAGATATGAAATCTTAAGTTGCTTTCCTTTTATTTTTGTTTGAATTTCAAATCGTTATACATGATTTTATATATCTATTTTTAATTCATTAAATAATATATTTGTATAATTTAAAAACATGTTTATTAATTAAATTAGAGTCTGTCTGATTTATACTAAAATTTTATTAATTTTAAAATTAATTAAAAAATAAAATAATTTACTTTAATATTGCATTTTCTTTAACATAATATTTCTAAATACAATGGTAACAACATAAACTATCGTGTAAGTACTATTAAAATCAAATAACAATAAAAGTATTGAATATCAAATAATAGTAACTAAACTTATCAAATAATAATGAAAATCATGTCGTTTTTGGTGATGGAAACAAAATCTTAAAATATAAATTTTCTAGTAATTTTTAATGTTATTTGAATAAAATAACCTGCTAATACCTATATTTATTGTGCTAAATGTTAATTGATAAATAATTTACAATAATAAATGTAATCTAATATGGATTCAATAAAAACATCATGAATAAATAATTATAATATTAATAATTCGTTACGAACGTAAAACCTATCGATTAGTTTTATATTCAAGAATTAATAAAAGCATTACTAATAAAATAATTACTATCATATTTAAAATAAAATAAAATTTATATAAAAATATATTTAATTAATTAAAAATTTAAATTTTATTTACCTAATTTTATAAATTCACAATTTTATAAATTAATAATATAAGGTAGAGTTTTTAAAAGACGTGATTCACATTAACATACTATCATACTAATTAATATTACTTTTATTATTATTATTATTATTATATAATACCAATAAATTATTTTTAATGTTAGTTTAATGTATAATTAACAATAAAGGAATACTCTTTGCTTCAAAATCTTTCTAAACCCATATATATATATATATATATATATATATACATTATAAATTAGTGGTTAAATTTCAACTTTGGTCTCTATTATTCCTAAATTTGTAATTTAATTTTTTAATTTTAATTTCTAAGACACTTTGATCTCTATATTTTTATAATATTATTAATTAGTCAAAATGGTTAATATTGTTAATTTTTTATTAAAATATTATGTGATTGAGTCTTTATTGAGTTGATATCACGAATCAACTTGATGCCAACTCAATTAAAAAATTATAAAAATACATTTTTAATTAAAATAGATTAAAATAAAACTTTAATTAAGTGATAAATTTAAAGATTTACAAATATAATTAGCATAGATTGAAATAATATTGTATATATTTTTAAAATAAAAATTAAAATAACCTCAAATAATATAACTATTTTTGTAACTTCTATTTCCAATAACAAAGGGCTTCAAAAATAATATATATTTGATAAATAAGGGCAAGGCCCATAAAAAAATCGTAAATAGTAAGGTTTTATATAAAAAAATAAAATACAATTTAAAGTGAACCCCTGAAAAAAAAAAGTCTACATTTTGCTCCCTCCTCCCCGTCAGTCTTCCATTTTCCTCTTGCTTTTCATTTTTAGATCAATAAAAAAAAAACCATAAAATTTTTTTCCATTTAAAGTTTGATTTCTTTCTGGAGTACCTACCTCTCTTCAGTCTCCAACTCTCCATTTCTCTCAATTTTTTTATACACTTTTAAAAATAACACCAAAACATTTATCATTGTGATATACTAATAATCTAGAAATACAGTTGCTGGTGGAATACAAAGGGAAGGGGGAAGGAGAGATAGCTTTGTTTGAAGAGGGGAAGTGGGGAATAAAGGAAAAAAAAAGGGGAAATCGAATTTTCTGAGAAGATGAGCGGTGGGGGGTTTAGGGTTTCATCAATTCCAAGCAGCGTGAGGAAAACGATCCAAAACATAAAAGAGATCACCGGTAATCACAGTGAAGATGAGATTTATGCTATGCTTAAAGAATGTTCTATGGATCCCAATGAAACCGCTCAGAGGCTCCTTCTTCAGGGTACTTTTTTCTCTTTATATTCTCCTTTTAGGTTTCTTTCTAGCTAAGTTTTCCATTTCTTTATGGATTTTTAATGGTTTGTCCCCCTGGGATTACGGAAATGGGGGGGGGTGATCTTATACTTTTTTGGGCGCTTTTTGTATGTTTTATTGTGATCTGTGTTTCCTCGAGCTTGTCTTTGATCTTAATTTAATTTTTGGTGATTTGGGTTTTGTTGCTGGGGACTGTAGTAGGATTTTTTTTTTAGTATTTTTAAAAGCTTTTGGAGTATAATGAGTTTGCACTGTTCTTGGTATTATTATTACATTTTTATTTGATATGTAATTTTTCATTTCTTTTATTCCTTTATTTACATGTTATATATACATGCAAGTGCAAGCTTTGGTTTTTTATTCTTCTTTTTTTCCTTCGCGAATTGCGTGATTGTTGGTGTTCATATCTCGTTTCCTTAATCCCCCTCCAAGGGTTAGTGATTTAACGTGTCTGTATTATCTTTACAAGTAACAGAACATAACTCTAGAAATGATGTTTTGATTAAATTGCTTCTTAAATGGTCGTATCTGCAGCAAATTTTATTATTTTGCTGCTCATTGTTTATTAGTTAGGACAGTATTATCTGTTTGCACTTTTATGAAGCTATCATTTTGTGTAATTAGATTAATTAGGTTTCCAGTTCCAGTATTCTCATTTTCTTGTTTTCCTTCACATATCTTACTCTGAGTGCCACAGCTAGTAAATGTGGCGATTACTATTATAACACTAATTCATTGTGAAAGTATTCTCGTTAAGTGACACATTTGGTTGGCATTTATTGCCGTCGAGTGTTTTGAAGACATTTAACACGTTGATAGGCATTTGCTAAAGGGTGTAACTTATTAACCCTTAGGAGTTTTACCATTTCTGTTGGTTTAATCACTATATCAATACTTTCTAGTTTTCCCTATTTTTTTCATTGTTCTATTCCAAAGTTTATCTTTTGATGTTGTAGCTGCTTCAGTTTGGTACCCAAATTCAGCAATGATATCATCTTATGGCCTTATATGCGCTGCAAGCTTTCAGTTTTCTCTACTTACGAGTTATGGCTTTGTGTTAGGCAAACAGCACTCAGATATACGTTGTTCTTAGCAAATGTTACTCTCTTGTTTATGTCTAACTACATTTTGCTGATACATTACCATTTTAATTGGTGCCATTCTTTGTGAACACTGTACCATTTTAATTGCTCCCAAATATATGACATTTTTATATTGTCTTTCAGATCCTTTTCGCGAAGTAAAAAGAAAACGTGATAGGAAAAAAGAGGTAAGAGAATCTACTGAAAATTGCAGAAGTATTTTCTCTCTTTCTTTTTGAATTTATGTAAGTTCTGCTATTTTCTGTTTTTGCAATGTTGAACCTTCTTATTGTTAAGATATTGGTTCAGATAAGTCCTATTATGTAGATGATGGAGGGAAGAGGCTTAGATAAGTCCTACCAGTTTTTGTTTTACCCGTAGTAAATTTCTTTTGCCTCTAAGGTTTCAGTCGGGGCTAGAGAGTTTGGGTGTTAAGTAGTGGGAGGTGGACAAGATTGACTGACAACAGGATGAAAGGGTGAAGGACTACAAAAGGTAATAGGGAAGTAGGGTCCATGGTGTCAAGAAAGTTGAGCTTCCATAGTGTTTGCATGCTTTTTCTTTTTAGTTTTAAAATGGGGGTTGGGGGGCAGCAGAGACTACTTGGAAGTATTTGTCAAGAATATACCTTGTATTTCAACTGGAGAGTATTTGTTTTGGCTTGGTTCAGACTCTGTTTTATCATTGGAGTTCATGTGATTTTATTGCTCATTTTTGCAGAGTTCGAACAACAAAGAGTCTGCAGAGTCGCGGTGGAGATCTGGTTCACAGGGAAGGGGGAGTCGGGGTGGCCGGGGAAATTTCTCTGCTCGCTATGCAGCACATGGTAAACAGACATTTGGAACAGAAGTTTATTTAACATTATTGTTTCTTGAATAATGTTAGGCTTCTGAAATAATGAGTTGATTGTGCTGCATGAACTTGTGTTTGTTTCAGCCATGTGACATATTTAGTATGGTTCAATGAACAAGTTTCATAGTTTTGCTTTGAACATGTTTTTCTTTTCCCCTTCTTTTGCTTTTTGTTTAGTTTTGTGTCAGATGTGTTTTATGTTACATCCTCTGGTGTTGAACTGTCGATGTCCGGGCTGTTGACTTGCTATTGTCCTTGTATCTTTGCTGTTCTTTCAGTTTGATAAATCAAATTTCCATGTCTCTCGAGCTAGATTTTATAAATTTTGAATTATTGTCAACAATTATCTTCATGCAATTTCTGCTTTTTTATCTTATCAGAGGCTGGTGTTTCCAAGAGTTCTGGTCCTGGGAGAGATAATGGAGCAAATCAAGTTGCAGAGAAAGCCAGTGGTCAATCTTCATCAACCTCTCAGGAGACAAAAACTAATGAATCAACTATGGTAGCCAGGTGGCCAGAATTTGCAGACCTGCTATCTTATATAATTTTCATTTTTATATTTTTTGGTGTCTATTGATAAATATATGGCTTCAATTAAATGCAGTTTGTTTGAATTGCATTTTTATTGTTATGTTTTATAGCCCTGTACCTGTCATGGCTGATGGTCCTACTGGTGTAGTGGCTGAAACATCCTCTGCACCTGCAAGAAATGCTGCCAATCAACCTCAGGAACATTCATCTGTTGCAAGCTATGAGTTCGGAAGTGCACCATCCCCTGCTGGTGCAATAAACAAACCCACAATTACATTTGAAAGTGTGGACATGAGTGGGCCACCTGCAGCAAGCCCTAGTGACTGCTTCCCATCGACTAGTTCGGCATCTTCTGCAACAATCTGCTTCTCGTCCTCAGACCCTGTGCTAGTTCTGTCCAGTGATTCTCAGCCCCTTGGCACTCTGGGAGCAATCAAACGTGAAGTGGGAGGTGGCCAGGCTTCTGCAGAATCAGATACAGTTGTCCCTACTGAAAGAAAATTAGCTTCTGGTCAGGATTTTGAAAAATTAATCAGTTTGGAGACTCCTATTCCTTATACTAATCAATCTGATTAATCTCTTTCTTTGACTTATGGCAGCTACTGAAATTAGTAGCTCTTTTGTGCAAGGAAAGATGCCTAGTAAATCTTCTGGAGCACCAAAAAATCTTCTGAGTGAGTCTGGCCAACCTTCAACTGCCGCAACCCATGGTTCCTCTACAAGCCGACCTTCATCCAATTATGGTGGCCGCTCACAACAAATAATTGGCCCTCAGAAAGGTAGGTGGAATGAATATTGTATTTATCAATGCTGTTTTGTAACTTTTTGATGTATTGGTCATTGTTAATGAAATTTGAGATGGGTTTCTTGTTGGATTTTGTGCTATAAAAGAAAAAAAAAAGTGGATTTTTGGCTTTTTGCTAGACTGTACTTGGATGCTTGTGTTGTCTCGATCTAGTCTAGGCATCAAGATCTGTGGGTTATTCTTGGAGATGGGATTTATACGACTTCACTATATTATCCCTTATAATTGTTGGAATCTATAACTATCTTTGGTAAATGGGTATCAGTGACCTTTTCCTTTGAGCAAGATATAATTCAATTGTATGCTTGTTGTAAGTTTGAATCGAAATCATCATTATAATTGAGACGGCTAGAGGAATTGTCCTTGTCAAAATAGAAGTGGCCCCTTAAGTAACAGTGGAACTTTGAGAAACTATAAGGGAACTTTTTAAAGCTTAAGATGTAGAATCTTTTAAGGCAAGTTTACTTGGTTTTTCATTCTTCCATATTACTTACTAGTGGTTGGATAATTTTAATGAAAATGTGTGCTTTTGGAGCATATTTTAGCTATTACTTACAAATGTTTGGACTACTTTATATTCTTACCTGAAGATAGTTGAAAGACTTGATAAATATCTGCAGATATTAATTCCAATATGTTATTAACAGTTGGTTCTAATAAGGAGTGGAAACCAAAGCCAATCAGCTCTAATGTTGGGCAGGGTTCTGGAACAGCTGGTGCATCTGAAGTTCCTACTAGTTCATTTGAAGCCAATGCTCATTCACCGCCTGTTTCAAATGTTCTTGACTCTGAAGAAGCAACTTCAAAATTGCAGAAGAAGCTAGAGGAGTTGCATCTCCCACAACGTCAACATGTTATAATTCCAACCCATATCCATGTCCCTGAATCTGAAAGAACCAAGCTGAGTTTTGGAAGTTTTGATGCTAGTTTTGGAGTAACATTGAGCTCTGTTGGTTGTCAGGAGAGTGCTAAGAGTCCTACACCTTTGTCTGAGGCTTCTCAGGATGTTGATGAAACTGCAGAGGAGCAGAATTCTAGGTTTGTTCACTTTTGACTTATCTTATGGGCAATTTTAACCCCTTTTTCTATGGAATAAGCACTGTTAACCTTTCTAGGGACCATAATCGTGCTACTATTTGGTGGGTTTTTGTATGCTTGGCTCATGCTATTTTCTTGTTATGTTACTGATTCTAGCAATCAAAACGCATTGACAACTGCTGAGGATGGAGATCACTCTGATCATCCACAATCACCTGGACATTCTCCTGAAAATTTGTCTGGTGATGGTGATATCTCTAGTTCTATTCCTGAGTATAACGAAAATAAGCAGGACAATGCATTGCCCTCTGGAGGCCATCCATACTCTGTGGTCCATACGCCTCCTAACTACAATATTGGACTTGTCCCTCCTATTTTAGCATCCCTCGAAAACCCTGAATCTCAAGCTCGTGAAGTTTCTCGTCTTTCAAGCTTTGTTGTAAGCATCTCCCTCCATCCCCTCTGCTTTTCCTTTATAAATGCTGCTCTGCTATTTTCTTTGTATTATTCAAGCATAAGTTTCTTTTAGCTTGATTTTTTATGTACAATGTAGTAGAAAGTTTCATATGTTAACTAATTTATGTCAAATCTCAGTTTGAGTTTCTCCTTTGGTCATTTTGCTGATTGCTATAATATTGTTTCTATAAAATCAATTGCAATTGTACCAGTTGTTTGTTCTAATACTAATTTCTTGTGTTATTAAATGCTTTGATGTTTAGGTTCAACAGCCATTTGATCCAGCAACTTATTATGCCCAGTACTACCGTTCAAGTGCTGATAATGACGGTCGGCTTTCTCCATTTCCTTCTGCTGGAATTGCTACAAAATACAATGGGAATGTTGCAGTACTTCCTCCACAGACTTCTCAGCCTCCACAAGAGGTGTGCAGAGATTAAGATTAAGCACCTTGCATAACTTTACATGGGAAAGTGTCAATTTTACTAGAGCAATATTTAATTGTGGAAAAAAATTATGGGATCTGTTGTTAGTTTAATGAGCATGTTTCTTTCTCTTTCCTAATTGACTATATTGTTGGCAAGTAATAACATTTGATATGCCTCATTTTTATTGAAATTTGGTCTGTTGTGTAGAACTTTTAGTCGCTGAAATATAGGTACTCAATTCTTGAACATTCTAGATAGATGATTCTCCTAGAAAAATAAGTATCACTTGTTTGGTAGTGGTGTTATTCAGCATAATCTAATTATGCTGTTACCACTGGATGCATCCAAACTCTTAACCCATACATATTGCTGTGTTTCAATTCAATTTTGCTGGGATTTGGAGCTTATTTGCATATATTGGCATTTGGCAGGGTGGAAACACTTCAGTACTGACAGCAGGAAGTCCAACCCCAACAGTAACTCAAGCTGCTGGTTTGATGCAAAGTTCTATATCTGTGACTCAGCAACCAGTCCCTGTCTACCGCTCAGCAGCTGGGGTGCATTTACCACATTATCCTCCAAACTACATTCAATATGCCCCCTTTTACTCTCCTTTCTATTATCCTTCTCCTGCAATCCACCAATTTATAAACAATGGTGCGTTTCCTCTACATCCTCAAGCTGGAACTGTTTATCCTTCTGCACCAGCACCACCTACAACAGGAGTCAAATTTTCTCTTCCTCAATTTAAACCTGGAAATAATCCGGTGAATTCTACACATATTGGAATGCCAAGTGGTTATGGGCCTTATGGCTCCTCCCCAGCTGGTTATAATCCCAGTTCAACTGGAAACTCAACTACAAATGAGGATCTTGGTGCATCTCAATTCAAGGAAAGCAATGTCTACATCACAGGGCAGCAGGTTGGCAACATGTTCTCATTTCTATTTCTTTTTATTTCTTGAAGAAGTAAGGAAACAAAAATTTATGATGACTTGTTGGTTCATTGCCCACTTTGTTCTTAGTTTATTTTGATATGTTATGGTTGCATGTCTTTGGACCCAATTTTTTTATATCCTGCACATTACCCCTATATTTTTGGACATTTATAACATAAGACAAGAATGTAAGAACAATCTTTCAGGTTTTTGTCTCAATTTCTTATCTTGTTTTTTTTTTCTTTGATACAATTTAGTTTCCTTTTCTTAATGATGGTTACATGAATCTTAAAAGACGATGTTTTAACTAGCTCAGATTGTCTAAAGTTTGTCAAGGTAAATGGAGGATGGCTGATATGTTTGTCTTGAGATATCTAAGATTCTAAGAGGCAGTAGTTCTTTGTGGCTGGGAATTGTCGTTGGTGTTTGAAATTTAATTGTGCATACGCCCTTGGATTATTTTACTTCCCTTTTCTCTCTTTAAATTTCTGTTATGAGAAGCCTTGTAAATGGATTTCTTGATTTTTTTTTTGTTTGTTCCAGTTTAGGGGAGCCTGAGGGTGAAGTTGATAATTTCTGCTTATTAGATGAATTCCTATCCCTTTTGGACCAAAGACAATGCCACATTGATGTACTAAATTCATGTTAATTTAAGGCCTAAAATGGTGATCATATTGTCATAGGTTGACTTAAATGTTTGCTACAGTTCTACATAATATGCTTATCTGTACCTGTCTCTGCCTTGAAGCATTCTCTTTGGTTTTGGAAAGAATGTCATTGCTATTAACCATTCTTGACTATTTTTTTTATTGTTTTACATGTTTGCTTTCCTGCAGAGTGAAAGTTCAGCTGTATGGATTGCTCCCCCTGGTCGAGAGATATCCAGTCTGCCAGCCAGTTCATTCTATAACCTTCCCCCTCAGAGTCAGAATGTAACTTTTCCTCCAACACAGGTTGGTCCTGGCTCCTTTGCTGGTATTTATCATCCCCAAGGAGTAGCAGCAGGTGTTCATCCTCTTCTACAACAGGCTCAGACTATGGCTGGAGCTGTTGACATGGGGGGGCCTGCTGCCAATGTTTATCAGCAGCCTCAGCATGCACAGATGAACTGGCCCAGTAACTATTGAAACAAGGATTGATATGTTCTTTTTTCTTTTTTTGTAAATCAACTAAACAAGACATTCAATGTCTCCAATCTTGTGCTACTTTTGGGAACTCCAACGGGTTTGAATGGAGAGGAGCATTGAGAAGATACACAATTAACCAGAGTTGAGATTGTTAATCCGTTCAAAGGAGGCCAGGACAAAAAAAAAAAAAATTGCCAATGGTATCTTCTGTTTGCTTGGGTTGAGGTCATAAAGATCCAGTTTCGCCTTTAACTGATTTTGACCGTTTAAAGTTAGTGAAGGTAGGCATGTGCAAGTCTGTCTCTTGCTATATGGTGTTTACCCAATTTTCCTTTTCATAGTTCTTGAACTCTTAGCATTTACTATTACGGGTGAGAATCTTTTCCATTCTTTTGTTCCCTTTTATTTAAGGTTTTGGGGGGTTTTGGAAGGTAAGATTTAGGTTGGTGGAAATTTCATTTCCAGCTATTCTTCTTCTCTTTCCTCTGTCTTACCTGTAAAGTGAATTTTGATAGCAGGAAAAGGGTGTACTGAACTGAAATGTTGTAATTGGTATAAGCAAAGGCCAACAAATTTTCAATTGTTTCAGTTGAGACTTTTGACTTGAATTCTGTCCCAAATGCTTTTCATGATACATTAGTGAAAGGCTTTATCTTATATGCAAGTGAAGTATCTGTTTTCTTGGCTTGCACAATTCCAAAGGTATTTGTATATTTGTTATAAAACTATTTATTGTTTAATATTATAATAGATCGAGGAAAATTGAATCATATCCAAATATCTACTGGCAACAAACAGAGGCGAATGGCCGGGGGGGGGTTGAGGCTAGTATTTTTAAATATTTTTAAAATTTTAAATTAGTAAAGTTAAAATTGTATTTTGGCTCCTTTAAAATTATAAAAGTTTGATTTAACCCTTTAAAAATTATAAAAGTATAGACTATGAAAAAAATTATAATTTCATTCGGCCCTATTAAAAATTGTTCTGGCTTTGCCTTGGCAAGAAAGTTACAGTTTCTGTTGGGGTATTTTATGATGAAAACAAACAGATAGCTGTGTTGAGCAGCAGAAACTTTGCGTTACTTATTTGTAAATGCTGCTGTGGGTGGCATGTTTAAAAGTTATTGAATGTCGATGAACTTTGGGCCCCTTTGATCTTCTCTAGTTGAGGTCGTGGCTCAATCTCAGCAATAGCCACAGAGGGAGAGTTAGAACGACCTCCTCAGCCCCAAGCTTTGGGGGAGTTCACTTCATTGGATTCATTGGTTCAGTCCAGGTGAGAAATTCTCTCATGTCCTACTTTGTTGGAGAATCGAAAAAACCCAATGGATAGGTTTCTGCAACACTCTCTTGTATCAGTGGAAGGTTAGTAATCGAACTCCAAGTTGGTGATCCAAGGTGAGGTAGGTGGGTCGTTTATACAAACAAAAATGGAGCAAAGCAGATTCGTAGACAACGATGCCAAAGCAGAAAGCTGGTTTTGCTGCCACTAAGAGGAGCATGCAAGGATGAATGAAGGCGGCCCTGCAAAGAAATGGTGTTTTATTATTTATGCCAAAATTAGTATGACTCGAATAAAATTTCAGCTTTGTTTCTGAAAATTCAATTCTCCAACGTAGTTGACGGAGATATTCTCCTCCAACGAACTGCTGAAAATTTCCATAATCGAACACAGATTTGTAATACAAAACGACTGATGGGCGTTAAAACCATTAAAAATAATTCCTACAAAATAATTCTAAGTAGTAGTAAAGAGTAGTAGTAAGGCCGAGTCCACAGAGATTAGTGTTATAATCAACTTTCGCGTTTAACTTGTGACCAGAATTTCTGTCGTGTCGATAGTCATGGCTATAGTCGTGCTCACGACTCCAAACGGACCTGCTGAAAAATAAAAAAATAAATCAGGGGAGTTTTGAAATGTTTAAAAACTGAATAATTGAAATAGCATAAATAAATTAGAAATTAAATTCAGATTTTGTAATCAAAGTTAATAAGCCACAGCCCTAGATTCGGTGGATTCCGGATTTTTGAATCGATCCTTAAAAATTAATTTTCTCCTCCAAACAATAAGTTGGTTATAGTAGTTAAGAACGTCACCACCAATTCTTCCTCTTGTAGTTGGTCTTGGTACGACCTGCAAACCAACCCTTACCTATTATTTAACCTAGATACACGTGTTCCCGATTCAAGATTTCGGCAGCCTTGCGCTCTGAAGAACCCAACTCAAATTAAAGACCTCAACCGCCTGGGTCGTTTAAACCCGATCACTTCTTCCTTGATTGTTCTCAAAGATCTGAATACAGCATGGCCGACTCGTTTCTCCAACTGTCAGCAAACACGACTCTAACATAATGTGCACTTTTTGACTTGAAATTGAGTTAACTTTAAGGGATGAGTTGTCAATCCCGATACTTAAGAAAAATGTGAATACCGATTGGAAGGATTTTTAATATGGATATGTATATCACAATTCCCGACCGGAAAGAACACCAGCCTAAAGTTAAGATGAAATTTAAGGAAACATGAATTTAATCATGCTTCATAGGTTTCGAAAGATGATTTGATGATAATGAAGGAAATTGGGAAGGGAAAGGGTTTGAAAGAGAATTAGACAAATTTTGGTAAAGAATAAAGAAATGGAAATGAAAGTAGCAGTATGCTACTGACGCATCAAATTGGAAGGGAAAAAATATTCTTATTTAATTCCAAATGAATTCCAATGTAAAATATAATGTGTCTTTACAAGGTACCTTAAAGCCTTATTTATACACATGATATTTACTAAATTTGGCTTTAATCACTTCAACATATAATTAAAATTAAATAAAAATAAAAATTAGATTTTTTCTAATTTTGGCTTTTATAAAGTCAAAAGAATCTGATGAGTCATTGGCTTTGTCCGCATTTTTTATTTGGCCTCACTTTATTGACTGTGTTTCAATTTGGCCATTTTCTCCTCGTTTTTTTACTCATAGCATCTCAATTGCATCACTGACAAGATTAAAACATAAAAGCATTAATTCAGCAGAGATCAATTCAAAAATTAACCGAATTAAACACAAAAAGTCATGCAAATTAACATGTTATCAAATCCCCCTTACTTAGCTCATGCTTATCCTCAATCATATTGTACTTTTAAACATTAGAAATTATTTAATAATTTATTAAAAATCGAGTCTCTTTTTCGCATCCATTATCAATGTAAACAATATAGGGAAAAAGATAAATAAATGCTCAAAATACTTAGTTTGATCAACAAGTGTCATAAAACTAAAATATGTGAACTAAATCATTTCACTAAATTGAGTTTGAATCCAAAATTTGGAAGGTATTATTAATTAATCACGCAGTAATAAAAATTTTAGACATAGTCAAACCTTTTTACGCGAACTAGGATGACAACCCAAGCACTCTATCTCAGTTACTCAGTTCAAACAGTCTTTTTTTTTTGAGGCTTGATTAGTGGAATGTTTGTAAGTTCTTAATTTGTCACTCGAACCTTTTTACGCGAGATGAAATGACAACCCAAGCACCTCACCCCGGTTACTAAATTCGGTCATGTTTTCGAAACTTTCACTCATAACTTGAGCCTTTATTTATTTATTTTTCATTTTATTTATTTATTTATATACAAGCAAATATTTTTTTTCCAAACAATCAATTTATATGAAAAATCTAGTTACATATATCAACTTTAAAACACAAATGTCGACTAATCTAGATACTTGAACACTTTAATTCAAAAATTACCCAATTATTCAAATTGACTAAGTAATGAGATTAGAGGCTCAATATCAAATAAACTATCGAATAAATCTAGCATAAGATTGAACATATGCAAAAGAGAGACATGCAACAAAAATCATGCATATTTACCATTTTACTTACCATTTCAACCCCACCCCACTTAATCTATGCTTGTCCTCAAGCATGTTTTATATGCAACAAAAGACAATAACCCAAAGAACAAGTGAAAAAAAGTTAAGAATACTCCCCATGTATCTTTTAACGATGTTGTCGGTGTTGGGTTTTGTTTGTAGGTAAATAATTTTCAGCATTTAGCACGTTGTGCCCACGCCACCATCATTATTCGACTTTTGGAAAATTCACAACCTCTATTACGTTCCCGAAAACATCAAATTAACTGGATTAAATAAAAATTTATTTGTTCATTTACAACCTAAATCTTACTTAAACTCAAAATTAAATAAATGAAAATAAATTTGAGTTGCCTTCCAAAAAGTACTTTTGTTTAACGTCGTTAGCTCAACGACCTGGAAATTTATTTAACCGGCTCCTCGAGGACTAATTCCTCAACCATGTGGACTTGAAAATTTTCATAGAAAGGCTTTAATCGCTGTTCGTTGACCTTGAAAATTTTTTCGGATTCTTTGCTTTTAACCTCGACTGCACCATGTAGAAATACGTGAATAATAACAAAAGGCCCTAACCACTTAGTTCGAAGCTTAAGATTCTTAGTGTAGGGTCATAAAGTAATACAACCCTGCCACAAATTGTTTACGGGTTATCTTTTGATCATGGTATGCCTTGATCTTATCCTTATAAATTTGAGCACTTTCATATGCTTCTCGTTGAATTTCCTCAAGTTCCTGAATATGTAACTTATGATACTTACCTGCAACTTCCAACTCCATGTTGCATTACTTGACCGCCCAAAACGCTTTATGTTCTAGTTCAATAAGAAGATGACACGGTTTACCAAAAATTAGTCGATAATGAGACATATCTATGGGTCCTTTATAAGCTATATGGTACGCCTATAGTGTATCATTTAGTCGCAAACTCCAATCTTTTCTATCTAGCTTAATGGTCTTCTCCAACATCAACTTGATTTCTCGATTCGACACTTTCGTTTGACCGTTTGATTGAGGGTGATAAGCCGTAGCGACTCGTTGCACTACCCCGTATTTTTTCAAAAGTGTATCGATTACCTTATTACAAAAATACGTTCCACGATCACTAATCAATGCTCGAGGTGTGCCAAATTTGGAAAAAAAATATAACTCTTTAGAAAATTGAGTACCGTTTTGGCGTCAGCATGACTAGTGGCTTTTGCTTCCACCCACTTTGACACATAGTCAACAACAAGTCAAATATAAACGTTACCGTATGATGAGACAAAAGGTCCTATAAAATCAATACCCCATATATAAAATATTTCACAGACATGTACATGGGTTAGAGGCATTTCATTTTTTCGGCTCAAGTTTATTACCCATTTGACACTTTTCGCATGTTTTACAGAACAAATATGCGTCTCGAAAAATATGTAGCCAATGTAGTCCACATTCAAGTACTTTATGCGCAGTTCGTTTAAGGTCAAAATGTCCACCATATGTGTAAGAATGACAAAAAGATAGAATCGATTTTACCTCAGTTTTTGCAACGCATCGTTAAATTACCTAATCGGAATAGTATTTTCAAAGGTAGGGGTCGTCCCAAACATAGTATCGCGATTCACGTTTGATATTATCTTTTTCAGATCGTGATAAGTTAGAAGAGACTATACATGTAGCAATGTAATTCACCATGTCTGCTTACTAAGGAAAATTGTCTGAATAACAAGCAGACTTTTATCTGAAAAATCGTCTTTAAGTGGTGTGATATCCTTCGATGGAGGTATTCGGCTCAGATGGTCAGCTACCAAATATTCACGTCCTTTTTACCCTTTATTTCGAGATCGAACTCTTGCAAAAGTAATATCCACCTAATAAGCCTCAATTTTGCTTCTTTTTTCTCGATCAGATATTTAAGAGCTACATTACCAGAGAAAACAACAATCTTAGTCCCTAATAAATACGAACGAAATTTTTCCAAAGCAAAGACTATAGCTAGAAACTCTTTTTCAGTAGTTGAGTAATTGCTTTGGGCAACATCCAAAGTCTTATACGTATAGGAGATAACGTATAGTTTTTTCTCGATTCTTCTCCCCATGACTGCTCCTACGCTATGGTCACTCGTTGCACATTATTTCGAAATGATAATTCCAATTTGGTGGTTGAACGATGGGTGCCAAAATGAGCTTATGCTTGAGTGTGTCAAATGCATCAATGCATCTCTGCATGATTGGTCAAACTCAAACTCCTTGTCCTTTGTAAGAGATTACAAAGCGGTTGCGTAATTTTTGAAAAGTCTTTAATGAATCATCTGTAGAAATCTGCATGACCAAGGAAATAACAAATCTCCCTCATAGTTGTGAGTTATGGCAGTGAGTTAATGATGTCATATGTTGCTTTATCGATAAAAATTCCCTTAGCAGAAATGATATGACCTAGAACTAATCATTTATCCACCATAAAATGACATTTCTCATAATTTAGAACAAGATTAAATTCTAAGCATCTTTCCAAAATTTTTGCAAGATTTGACAAACACACCTCAAAAGACTCACCATACACAATAAAGTCATCCATCAACACCTCAATTATTTTCTCTATGTAGTCAGAAAATATACTTATCATACACCTTTGAAACGTGGCTGGTGCATTATAAAGTCCAAACGACATCCGTCTATAAGTGAACGTGCCAAATAGACACGTAAACATCATCTTCTCTTGATCCTTCCGTGCTACTGGAATTTGGAAAAACCCTAAGTAACCATCAAGACAACAATAATGAGATTTCTCAACTAAAAGTTCTAACATTTAGTCAATAAAAGGAAGCGAAAAATGATCTTTTTGAGTCAAGGAGTTCAACTTTCTGTAATCGATGCAGACTCTCTACCAGTTTTGGACCCAGGTGGGAACCATCTCACCTGCCGAATTCTCAATTACGACCATGCCAGTTTTTTTTGGTACTACATGAATGAGGCTGACCCAATTACTGTAAAAAATTGGATAGATCATCCCAGCATCAAGTAACTTTTGAACTTCTTTCCTTATCACTTCCATCATGGGCGGATTGAGATGCCTTTGAGCCTCTCTTTTGGGAATTGCATTATCTACAACTTAAATTTTGTGCATGCAAGTTGAGGGGATCAAACCCTTAATGTTGGCAATCTTTCATCCAATTACCTTTTTATAATCTCTAAGAACTCGTACTAAGTTTTCCTCTTCTACCTTCGAGAGTTTACTCGAGATTATTACCGGTAAGGTATTTCTTTTATCGAGAAGGCGTACTTCAAATAGTCTGAAAGTGGTTTGAGTTCCAACTTTGGAGTCTGCAAAACAGATGGTAAAAGCTTAGTTTGTGAACGAGATAACTGAAATTTTTTACCTGGATTTTTTTCATAATTATAGTGCCTCTATATGAGCCACTATTTCGCGAGCAGACTCTTCAAAAGTTATCCACTCCTCTAGTTCCTCCATGGCATCAAAGTCTAGACTTCTGCAAAGAATAGTTCGTGATTCATCCTCGTCATAATATTCTAAATGTAATTCAGCTAAAGGATCGATTATATCAATATTAGAAACATTAGAGATCATGCTAAGGCAGTTCATATCCTCATTGACATTGAATTTCACCACTTCTCCATCGAACTCCATAGTGAGTATCCCACTTTGTACGTCAATCTTTGTTTGTGCGATACTCAAGAATGGCCTCCCAAGAAGAATGTCAGACGAATTAGCCGAATTGTCATCCTCTATGTCGATAATGTAGAAGTCTGCAAGAAATATTAGCTCGTTTACCTTAACAAGAACGTCCTACAACACTCCCTCTAGATGCACTACAGATTTATCTGCAAGCTGAAAAATTACACATGTTTCATTCAAAGGACCCGCGTTAAGTAGTTTATAAATTGACAAAGGTATAACATTAATTGATGCACCGAAGTAACACATTACTTTTTTAATACCGACACTACCTATTTTACAAAATATGAAAAACATAAATTGATCCTTACATTTAGGTGGTATTTTCCTTTGCAGAATGGCAAAGACATTTTCTCCAACACTTACCTTTTCATTGCCTAGAAGCTTCCTCTTACTCATGTATAATTCTTTTAAGAATTTTGCATATCGTGGAATCTGTTTAATCGTATGGAGAAGAAGTATGTTGATTTTTACCTTTCGAAAGGTGTCGAGGATCTTCTTCTCTTCTCGCTCCTTCTTGCATTGGACAAGTCTTCCAGGAAACGGAGGTGGTACTGCAAATGATTTTTGTCGTGCTGACTCTATTAGAGCCTCTATGTCAAGTTTCTCCTTATCTCGACTAGTTTCGTGGGCACGACTCGTGCCAGGCACGGGCTCCAAAACCTTCTCACTCCTCAATGTCATAACACTTGCATTGTGTTGAGGGTTTGGCTCAGTTTGGGATGGCAGCTTACCTTGGGACTCCAAATGGCTAACCGTGAGCGCAAGCTTGCTCACTTGCTTATCCAACTCCTGCAAATGCATGTCAGTTTTTTGTTGAAATTTCGCAGTACTATTTGCTAGCCTTTCCACTATGGCTTCCAAAGATGACTTTGGGGGTGGTAACTGTTGATTCGGAGGCGGCCCTTGTTGGTAGGGTTGATTGAACCGAGGATTTTACCTATAACTTAGATTCAGATGATCTTTCCACCCCACATTATACGAGTTCGTGTAGGGGTCATATCACCTTTGGGGCAGACTTGGAAAGTTCCCAACAACATTTGCTTGTTCTATCGAATCCTTCTGTAAAATTGGGCATGAGTTTGTCGGATGGTTTGGCTTAGCGCAAATTCCATACAACTGTGCTGGGCCCGTTTTATCTGTAAGCAAAGTTTGAACAACGTTAGTCAACTTATCAATTTTATCTTCTAAAGATAGAGAACTTAACCCATGAACCCGTATCGTAGGTTTTGTGGCTGGTCGAAATTGTTGAGAGTTAGCAGCTGTTGTTGAAATCAACTATCGTGCTCTCTGAGGAGTTATATTGACTAGTGCCCCTCCACTAGTAGCATCTATCATTTTCATTTCCATCGGGAGCAAACCCTCATAGAAATACTGCAAGAGTGACTGTTTAGTCAGTCCATGTTGTGGGCAACTTACACACAACTTTCCGTATCGCTCTCAATAATCGTAGAGCGATTCAGTCTCCTAAAAAATTCCCAAGATGTCTCCTTAGTTCAGCCGCTTGAGTTGCAAGGAAGAACCTATCAAGAAACAAACGAGACATGTCAGTCTATATGTTGACAGATCCCGGAGGTAAATTAAATAGCCACTCTTTAGCAGAGTCAGCTAATGAGAAATGAAAAGCACAAAGTTTGATTTGGTCTTCAGTTACTCCCTGAGGCTTCATGCTTGTGCACACCATATGAAACTTTTTAAGGTGGGTGTGCGGATTTTCGTTCTGTAATCCACGAAAATTGGGTAGTAAATGAATCAAACCCGACTTTAACTCGAACGGCATTCCTCCCGCCGAATAGGTTATACATAAGGGTTGTTGTTCATCCAGTGCCGTTGCAAGTTGGCATATAGTTTGTTCGGCCATCTCGTCTGGTTCGTCAAACTAAAAAATTTCCTTGGTGTAAGATATGGTTTCGAATCCTGGATTTGGTAGTTTACCGTGTTGAATGGCTTCTTTCTGTAGTTGTTGGGCCAATTTCTCAATTTCTGGTTCAAACTTTAGAGTTCCTGGTTCTGATCTAGTCATAAGGTAAACAAACAAAAATTAGAAAAATATCTCCAATCTTTAGCAATGGCGCCAAAATTTGATGGGCGTTGAAACCACCAAAACTAATTCCTACAAAATAACTCTAAATAGTAGTAAAGAGTGGTAGGAGGGTCGAGTCCACAGAGATTTGTGTTATAATCAACTTTCACTTTTAACTTGTGATCAGAATTTCTATCGTGTCGATAGTCGTGGCTATAGTCGTGCCCACGACTCCAAACGGACTTGCTGAAAAATAAATAAATCAGGGGAGTTTTGAAATGTTTAGAAACTAAATAATTGAAACAACATCAATAAATAATTAAATAAATTAGAAATTAAATTGGAAATTAAATTTGGATTTTGTAATCAAAGATAATAAGCCTTAGCCCTAGACTCGGTGGATCCCGGATTTTTGAATTGATCTTTGAAAATTAATTTTCTCCTTCAAACAATAAGCTGGTTATAGCAGTTAAGAACGTCCTAACCATCAATTCTTCCTCTCGTAGTTGGTCCCGGTACGACCTGCAAACCAACTCTTACCGATTATCGAACCGAGATACACGTGTTTTCGATTCAAGATTTCGGCAGCCTTGCGCTCTGAAGAACCCAACTCGAATTAACGGCCTCAACCGCATAGGTCGTTTAAACCCGATCACTTCTTCCTTGATTTATTCTTGGAGATTCGAATACAGCACAACCTACTCGTTTCTCCAACTGTTAGCAAACACAACTCCAACCCAACGCGCACTTTTTGACTTGAAATCGAGTTAACTTTAAGGGATGAGTTGTTAATCCCGATACTTAAGAAAAATGTGAATACCGATTGGAAGGATTTTTAGTATGGATACGTATCTCACGATTCCCGACTGAAAAGAACACCGACTTAAAGTTAAGATGGAATTTAGTGAAACATGTATTTAATCATGAGTCATAGGTTTCGAAAGTTGATTTGATGATAATGGAGGAAATTGGGAAGGGAAAAGGTTTGAAAAGCAATTAGACAAATTTTGGTAAAGAATAAAGAAATGAAAATGAAAGTAGCAGTATGCTACTGACTAGACCTGTTCATGGGTCGGGCCACCTAGCTTGGCCCGAAGGCCCGCCCGAAATGTGAGAGTGTTTGGGCAAAAATATAGGCTTGAAAAATTGACTTGGACAAAAAACGAGCCGGGCCTTGGGTAAGGCATTTTTGGCCCGGGCCCGGTCCGAATTCACTAAAGAACAAAAAAATCTTTTTTTTAAAATATTATTTTCTTATTGTTTTCTCCCTATTTTGCTACCATTTTACTATTATGATGCTACTATTTTGTTGTTATTGTTTGGATATTGTATAAAACTTATTTTATTGTTAATTTTGTTATTATTTTAAAGACATTTGTTAATTTTGTTATTATTTTAAAGGCATATGCTTGTTAAGTTGCGTCTATCTTAGTGTTATTTAAGTATACATATTTTTTAAAATTTATTTTCAATTTGTTAGGAAATATTTATTTTGATGTTTTTAGTATTTTTGATGTATTATATATTTTTTAAAATTATATAAAAAATAATATAAAAAGTAATATGGGCGGGTCGGGTCGGGCCCGGGTTTTAACATTCTTATCTGGGTCGGGTTTTGGCAAAATTTTAGGCCCATTTTTCGGGCGGGCCTAAATTTTTAGTTGAGCCCGGCCCAAACCCGTCCCATGCACACCTCTACTACTGACGCATCAAATTGGAAGGAAAAAAAATTCTTATTTAATTTCAAATGAATTCCAATATAAAATATAATGTGTCTTTCCAAGGTACCTTAGAGTCCTATTTATACACATAATATTTACTAAATTTGGCTTTAACCACCTCAACATATAATTAAAATTAAATAAAAATAAAAATTAGATTTTTTCTAATTTTGGCTTTTACAAAGTCAAAAGAATCTGATGAGTCATTGGCTTTGTCCACATTTTTTATTTAGCCTCACTTTATTGACTGTGTTTCAATTTAATCCTTTTCTGCTCGTTTTTAACTCATAACATTCCAATTGCATCCCTGACAAGATTAAAACATAAAAGCACTAATTCAGCAGGGATCAATTTAAAAATTAACCGAATTAAACACAAAAAGTGATGCAAATTAACATGTTATCAATGACCAACACCTTTCTCTTATTGTATCTTCATGGATTATTCAATAATAATCTGTTTTGGTTAAACATCTTTGCTTTTATGTTTTCGTATACGATAGTGATTTAGGACTTGATTGTAAAGTGCATTAAGGTTGGGAAATGTGTAGTGTGAGTGATCCAATAGCAGCCTGTGTGGGGCATAAGATCAGTGGTAGACAGCGATCCATTGCAGCTTCAGATTCTTGAGAATATAGGAGGGAGTAAGTGGGCGCTCCAAGCAAGCAAAAAGTCAAGGAGATAACATAGCATCAAAAGTAGCACAAATTTTTGAAACGAATGCGTATAACTGGTGTCAGAATCGGCGTCCTCATTGATAAAGAAAACTACAACCGATGGCTGCTGAATCAGAAGATGCGGGTACAAAAGATGAAATCAGTAATTCTGGACTTCATTCACCGCAGCATTGTCCAAGTGTTCTAATTCCAAAATTCTGATACACCTACTATAATAATATGTTTTGGGAAGATGAGAATGAGAACAGGTATCATATATATATATATATATATATATATATATATATATATATGTTTTGGTAAGACGAGAATGAGAGCAGGGATTGATGAGTTGATTGGTAAAGTGGAATGTGTAGTTCAACAATTTGGGTTGCTCGGATGATGTCTCAGCAATTTCTTGTCATTGGACCCCTTCGAATCTATTTCAGGATATATAATATCAACAATCTCAACCTCATCAAAATAGTAGTTTTTTAGATCATATTTGTAAAAACATGATGCTTATAATACATAATGTTTTTGTTTTTATTTTTAACAAACATGATGATGATATTACAAAATTAGATAACTTTTTCTGATCATGTGATTTGTTTATAGATCACGTGATTGATGTGGGAAAAATATCACCTCTTTTAATGGCAATTTAGCATCTGACTCAAGAAACATAATTTATTTTGTATTTTTAAGAGTTTTTTTTTTTTTGTTAAGGTGAAAAGACCTTATAATTTAATAAAACGGAATGTGGTGAATAAAAACAAGTGCGGTGGTAGATGGTGATAGAAGTGATAAACGGTCAAGAACGATAAAAATAGTGATGTTATAACAATAACAGAGAAAAGATTAAATCTTAAAAAACCCAAATTTATAAAAAGATCAAAAGTCTCCAAATGAAATATTTGGGAGAAATTAGTTAATGTGCTTATATATATTCTTCATATCCGTTTTACGATCTATGTTCGAGGTTCATGGCTGCTCTTCCCAACAATTTCGTTTCTAAAGTTCGAACTTGAATCCTCCTTTTGAGAGTGCAATGTGCCTTACCATTTTTTGATAAAAAGAGAAATTGCGAAATGATAATAGTTACACTCAAGTATTATTTTTGATAAATAAAGTATTACTTGTTTATCAAATAAAAGTGTATTTTTCACTTAACGAGGAGAGGAAGTACTTGTATTTTAGAAAAAGGTTAAGAAGCATTTGCTTTAACAATGTTCATATTCTAAACTTCCCAAGGGAGAACATCTCGAAAGCTAGCTCCAAAGTGTTCCCAACATGATGTTGTTCACAACATAGTGTGAGTGTGATTCTTAAGGTTAATTGTTCCTAATATTATTCCTGTAATTTTTGCAGAATGAAGAAGTTGTTCCCGACTGGAGGTCTGGTGAAGAATAATAATTCCCAATCAAATAAAAACAAACATCTAGAATATTATTTCAGAAAATAATTTTAAACTATAAATAAATTTTTATCTTTATTATTCAAATAGTAAAAAAAAAAAAAAAAAGACCTCACATATTAATTTCTTCACTGTGTTTTATTCCCTTTGCCCTTGGTTAGGTAAAATTCTTAAATTACTTGCCACATGTTTAGCTTCAATCTTTGAAACATAACACGATTCATGTTACGGCCTCCATTGTACATAAAAAGGAATAATCTGGATACCTTAGTTTTGGTATATGTAAGTAGATTTTTATTCCAAAATGAATGAAAAAGTTTTCGTTTTTGTTAATTTTACTGACATGGCATCTAATTATTTTTTTATAAAAATTTTAAATTTTTTTAATAATTTTATAATTTTAAATAATTGTAATGACTCTTATAAACATTTTAAAATTTTTAAACTTAATTAGATGCTAACATATCATCACATGACAATTCACATATACTCAATAAAGTTAACAAACAATAACTTTTTATTCATTTTGAGGTGATTTAACAAAAAAAAAAAAACAAGTTTAAAGAGTAGAAAAGATGAAAAATTAAATGAAGAACTAAAATGAACTTTTCTGTAAAGTTGGAGGGCCAAATAAGTTATTATGCCATCATAGAAAATATCGGAAATCGAAGCTTTACATATGATTGGCAATCCTGGTTTCATCATATTAGCAGAAGGCGCCATAGTTTTCACAGTTACAGCTGCTGGGTTCTGAGGCAGAGAGGATTTAATGGCCGCCCAAGTGATTGTCATGTATTAACAACAAATGAAACATACTTGGTTGAACCTTTGCAGTTGTCGCATTAAAGCCAACACGTAAGATAAAAAAGTAGAACAAAACTTGTAATTAAAAGGATTTGAATGCAAATGGTGGAAGGAGTGTTTTAGAAAGATGCCCTAGGAAGATTGGTAGAATATTCTGAATTCATCAACTGAAAGTTAAACCGGTGTAATTCTAGGTTCCCAATCCAATCCATCATTTAAATACAACCTCAAATAAAAATGGTTTATTGATTATAGTAAATAAAACCACGTATGTTGCTTAGCAGAATAAGAAATTATAGGTTCAATCAAATATGATACCTTTTTTTTTTTCTTTTTAGACTGGTTCAAGAGATCATCCAACCAACCGATTCAATTGTTTCAAGTTTCAACCATGCTAAGAGCTTGAATTCTGAATCTCAGGCTCTTGCATCTAATAATAAAACAGTATTATTGATTTATGTTTAATACTATAACAAGGGATTAGGCATCTGCAGCCTGCAGGTTAAGAGACCAACCTACTATTCTCCTGGCTCAATGCATCCTTAAATTAGAATTGAGAAGGTTGATTTTCCTATTTATAAATTAACCTAAACTCTAAAGATTTAAACTTTTATTTCTCAGGAAATGATACTCAATTTATCTAGCTTTTCTAAGTGAAACCATTGAACATTACAGTCCAGAAAGATGTTCTCAGGATCAAAATTGGCATGCCAAGTAATATGGAAACCAAAAAAAAAAAAGGAAAAAAAGGTAGTAGGAGCTATCCTGGTTTGACTTACAGTGTACGGGTACTAACAGCAACAATGCCCTCGAAATCACTTTAATACTAACCATAACTTCGGTAAGCTCTTTGTTTGTTGGATCCTTTCTCTGAATATAAGATCTTTGGGTGGGGGAAGAAGCCCACGTTCTATAAGAACAATCCTTCTCTGTTATTTCCTATCAACCTTGGCCCTCTTAACTGGAACAAGCGTCAGTTTCTTCCCAGATTTGCTAGTTCCGGCTTCTGCTGTTCTAAGCATTGATATAGCCACTTGATGCTGGTTTTTGCCTGCTTTCTCTTCTGTAAATGGTTTCAACTCAAATGCTCCCCGGGTGAAACCTCGTGCAACCTGTGTAATAAAATTATGGTGATCAGTGAAAAAATGGCAAAATAACACTGTAGAATACAAACAAATCATCCAGACAATGTTTAGTTCCAGCCAAATCCACATACAAAAATTATTCAGGTTCAATCAAATTTTTTGCAAAAACACAAATGATAGTAGTGGTCAAGAATGTCAAGGTAGAAGGTAGATAACATGTTCTGTTGATGCATGATCCTGAACTAGATGAATTACCACCTAAAAGAGACTTCGACAATAACTGGGAATTGAGGGATGATGAGACAATGAACAAGCATGTCTATGGACAAATAATGCCAAATACCAAGCATACAACAGTTGAATATTTGAATACTGAGTTAAAAGAAATGTATTTGAACTGTATCATTTATATGCTAACTTTAAAAATGCAGAAATGAAATAACTCAATGAGCATGATGCACCTTCAAAAGAATCCAAACTTTCAGGGAACTACTCAAAATTGCAAGTCTTGTCCTTTTCCCCGAAGTTAAGTAATTGCACATGTGTTGGTCAACCCTCAGGATAAATCTTGGCCAAGATTTTGGGTTTTCAGGGTGTGTCTTCTGTTTCATCACCGCCTGATGCCAAAAGAGAGAAAGGTATAAACAGATGATTTTGTCATTCCCATTAAAAGAAGAGGAAAACAAGGTCTTATTATAACCGAAATTAGGACAAAACTTCATTAAACTCTTATCATTCAGTTGCAAAATGAGAAATGCCCAGAATATATATATAAAACTTACAAGTAATCGACCAATTTCTTGTTCAATTTTTGAAAAGGAGGTCTCCAAAGCTTCAACCCTCCCCGTACCATGACAACAAGTGCATGGTTCACTAACCATAAATGTGACGCTAGGCCGAACCTGTTCAAAGATTACACCAATTATAAGTTTAAAGAAATAGTTCAGGTAGAATTGAAGATTAAATATTGTCATTTGAAAATAAGGTTTTATCTTGGGTTCCAAATTAGGATAAATTAGGACCAGGTATAGATATACATCATTCATAGGAGCAAAGTTCCCCGAAAATTAGAAATAAAATTTCAGGAACCAGCATACCCTCTTTCTTGTTATTTCCATGAGCCCATGTTTCGATAATTCAGAGACTTTCACCATTGATCGGTCTCTCTCAACTGCTTTCTTAACTTCTTCATATACTAATCTCTTGTTTGCTGAAAATTAGAGCCAAGTAAACATCAATGAGAGATTTCCTTAACTCCATGGAAGTTAGAACACTTCAAGACTAACTAGTTTTACTACTTCAAGCATGTAGCATGTACCCCGAGCAGTCTAATAATAAGTTGGAGAGTGTGAGAGAGAGAGAGAGAGAGAATTATAATGTATATAGTATTTTCATGTTCACTAGAGCAGCTAACTGAGACAGAGAAAAAATTCACAATAACTGTAGCATACTTCTAACAGTCTAAGCAAGACATATAGCAATTAAAAGGTGAAAGAGAGAACTCCGATGAACACAGATAACAAATATTCATAGAAAACATAACATAAGCATCTAGAGCAATTTCAATAGACAGACAGGAAGCAAAGATAGCCGTAAAAGAAAGAGAGAGAGAGAGAGAGACTCACAGTCATCTGCCATATCAATAAAATCCACTACAATAATGCCACCAATATCCCTAAGCCGTAACTCCCTAGCAATCTGAAAAATAGTATTTACTGTTTAATAACAAATCCTTTGATACAATGGTCAGCATGGGTGGATAATTTATTGAAAACAACATACAAAAAGAACAAGAGGCTGCAAGGAAGATTAATTATGCATAGTATACAAGCACTTAATAAAAGATACTTACCCTTGTTTCTTTCCCCTTACTACCTCCTCTCTCCTACACTAACTAAAGATGAAGCTTCTCATTTTTAACGTTGAGTAGCATTACTGACTTTATATCAAGGTAAATAATTATTGGGATACAGAAGCTGAATTTTTTAAATTTTAATACAAAAGGTAAGTAGCATGATTGTGTTTATATCAGTTGAATTGATTATTGCCATTCACAACAAGGGTCTTAGAGTTGACATCTGCAACCACTATGAGATAAAGTGATTACCCATCTCACATGCAATAAAAAATCACTAATAGTTGGAGTATAAAGAAACCAATTAACAATACCTAATTATATTTCTGAATAAAGTAATAAAAAATTTAGGATCCATTGTCCAAAGGCATATTTCCTCTCTCAGATTGATGAAACCAACATATGAATTATGATTGTGGGATGGATGTGCATACAAAGTGGAAAAAAATAATTACAATAAAATTTGTTCAACCTACTTGTTTTGCAGCAGCAAGATTGACATCCAAAGTGGCTTTTTCCTGTGATGTTCCATGACCAAACATCCCATGTCCTCCATTCACATCAATTGAGACTAAGGCCTCTGTTTGTTCAATCACCAAGGAACCTCCATTTGGTAGTGGAACCCTGTTGGCAAGAGTTGTACATGACATCAGACAGGAAACATAGAAGGTATAGAACATTCCCCAGGAACACAGCAGCAACATTACATAACCATCAGTGGGGGGGGGGGGGGAGTTATCAATTTGGCTTCTCTGATAGGAATGAATTAGAACTATTCAACTTATTTATTTAACTTTTTAAGATCATCTCCGTAACTGTAGCTTGCGGTATGTTTAAGTGGCATATGTGAGTTTGAGAAAAGGACAAAACATAGCAGAGATGCCTGGAAAACTCAGAAGCCAATTAAAGGAACAGATAATTTGACTGCCAGTTCTTGGGTCTAAGCACCCCATTTCAAAAAGTGGCTTTAAAGATAGCTAAAATCTCTCTTCCAGACCCAATTCTCTAATTAATTCACGGATAGTTAATCAGCTGATATAAGGAATCAAATCTATCAGGAGATCAGGGAACGTTATAAGAATTTACAAAGTTCACAAACCCATCCTCACAGCTACAATTTACCTAAAAATTAAGAGCATTTGCATATAACAGCTATCCTCACCTTTTGCTAAGGATACTGTTGATCTCTTCCTCAATGTTGAATGCATCAAAAAGGGGAATTCTTTTATCGTATAACTCTACTCGATCACAAAGATCAGGAGCTATATCCTGAAGATAGTTGGTAACCTGACACCAAAAGAAGAGTTGATATCACGCTATCTCATAGCAAATAACTAATAAAGGAACAGTGAGATGTATGGATAACAATGATGCTAAAATCAGAAATATTGGGTAAAAATATATGAGCCATTTTTTCTTTATAAACAAAATAAATTCAGTAACTTTAACTATGTTTAAAATTTCACCAAGAAGAAAAATTAAATAGAACTGAGGATACACCATGAATGGAAATAAAAAACATGCATGCGTGCATGCAGATGGAGAAGCATTCATTGCCTCAGTCCTAATAATGTAATACCTCATGATATGTTCTTGGCGAGTCAACTACCATTTTGTTAACCTGAAAGGTACATGAAAAAAGAGGTGATATTAGGTGATACTGAAAGACTATCATAAGCTCCTGGTGTAAAATAAAACATCTGAAAGGGTATACGGAAGAATGGAAGACAAGATAAATGACAGACTTACATTATCATTAAAGTAATCCTGAACAACTGAGAGTGTTTGACCCATTGCTCTATGCAGCAAAACAGGTGTTGCCCCTTCTACACCTTCATCTGCTGCAAGAGCTGCAGATTTAGCATGTTCTACTATATTTTTCCAAGTCGAAAGCAAACCTTCCAAGTCTTTCTGCAGCTCCTCCAAAGAACGTCCAGTGGCAACAGTCCTTACAGTTAGACCAAACCCCTGCGGCTGCAAAGTTTTTGCTATGACTTTCAGGCGTGTACGCTCAACACCAGTTATCTTTTTTGAGACTCCAATTCTGTCGCAACAAGCGAGTAATATCTGCAACCCAGGAAAACTACTTCAGAAAAATAAGCAACTTATAGAGTCATGCTTTAGACAGAGCAGAGATGGAATTGAAGTAGGAGAAACAAGAGAAAATACCCAGAATCTGCTTCTTAATTTTGGATAAGGAGTCAGAGTGGGACCTTTTGTACCCAATCCTTCTTTCACAACTTGCACAATTATTTTGGTGCCCTTTCGAACATGGTGCCACTTGTTTTCATCAGCACCCTCTATATCTTGGGAATGTGACACAGAACAGCTATTAGACATTTCTAAAGAAGAGGCACCGATAAGATTTCCTTCTAAGTGGTGCTCTCCATCTAACAAATCTTCAAAATCAGCATCCACTTCACCATAATCAACTACACTACCATTCACGTTCTCTTTAAGAACTCCTAAAACATCAAAATCATCACCAACATCATTACCATCAGAGTTATTATGCATAAATTGCATATCCTCGTCCTCAAAGTCATCTTCTGCAGCATCTTCAAAGAAAACATCTTCGGAGGAAGGTTCAATTTCATTTGCTGCTGAAGGCTCACTAAGACTGCCAGAAGCAAAATCTTTGGCTTGTTTCTTTTTCCTCTGACGAAATGGAGGGAATATGAATGGTTCTCTGTTGTGCTTTATGTCCATAAGAGAGTGTCTTGAACTTCCAATATTTACAAATGCACCACCCATATGGGGAACAAGTTTTGTAACTACTCCTAAATATACACTATCACACTGTACATGACTTTTAACTGGTTCAAGTAACAACTCAACCAGTTTACCATCTTCCAGTACAGCAATCCTTTGCATGGTACATATCGAAGAATTAATCAAAATAACAGTAGATACAGAGTCCTTGAAAATTAAACGGCTGTTTTCTTCGGACAAAAACTTCTCAGTAATTTGGTCATGCTGATTATTTGCTTCCAACCTGGTTTTCTCATCTTTGGCACTGTTGGCCTCCATACCATCCCCATAACTGAGAAAGGACAGAGGTGAATGCAAAAACCAAGGTTCCTCAACAGGCTGGTCTCTTTCAGAAATAGTAGAATATAATCCCTCCTCTGCATCACTAATTGCAACCATATCACTTGGTTCTATTTCATCCATGCCTATAAGGTCATTCAAGAAGGGCTTTGCTTCGCTTAGATCACTTTCATGATGTTTCATAATCTTATCTTCATCTGTCAAAGCACTGGAAGCATTTGAGTGTTCAGAAACATTTTAAAGAAGTAAGTTACATAAAAAATGTCCCCAAAATAGAGATGTTACCTTCAGCTTGAGAGACTGAAGGTTTTATTGGAGTACTGATTTCCTCAATCCACGACCCCCAAGCATGCGGTAGATAGGTTTCAGATTTAGGACTCATCCATGAATCTCTCACTATGATTTTTCTTTCTGGCTTCTTACGTGGAGGAACTGACAAAGAAAATTGTGGCCCAGGTCTCCAAGTGATGTCAGATAAAGGCTGCTTTTCTCCTTTTATGAAATAATTATACTTGAAATTTACACCACCAGCTATCTGCCAAATATCAGTGAATATAATTTACCCAAATGACCAGGTTCATTTTTTGTATGAATATGTAACAGTTATTGTCAACCTACCTTTAATCAAAAGAAAGGCCCTATAAATCAAAACTCCATTGTAAAAGAAAAAATAGAGATCTAAAGGATATCATTATTCTTTATTTTTTGTCAGGATAAACTTCATTGTTGCCAAGGTGGCAAAAGAATATGTCCTCAAGACTTTTGACACTGTTTTACATCCTAAAGAAGGACAACTGTGCCACTTATCAAAGTTGAATCAGCCTACCTTGACTTCAGCCATCCATATGTTTGCATGTTCAGTAGGAGACATTAGGATTGCGGTCTCTGGTTTCCAGCAGCCTAAGGCAACAGGTTCCCCACTAATGTAGAGGAGTTGACCTTCTGCCAAATCTGCTTCCACAGTCCAAACTACCTCACATAGTCCTTCAAAAGTGGCAGTTGACAGACCTGAGAAAACTTAGTTCAGTTTGTCATTCTGAAATACAGGAAAGTATTTCCTGAGAAGATCGCATTATATGTGGATAACAATGGGGAAAAAAAAAAAAAAAACAACAACAACATAAATTTGTGATAATCTTTAAGATTTATATTTCATTCTGAAATACAGGAAAGTATTTCCTGAGAAGGACAAATTTGTGATAATCTTTAAGATTTATATTTCCAGGAACAACATAAAAAGTCTAGATTTATCAAAGTCTGCAAGTAGAAATATTTGTCATATATAAATCTAACAGCAAAAAAGTGCTTGCTGTCAGTTAATATCATCACATCTACCAACAAAATAAAGGCATATAATGTTTTAAGTCAATAGAAAATAGCAAATTACGACTGTCACTTACCTTTCTTTGCAGACATAACTGGGGATCTTGTCAAAGAATTATGATTTGCAGCACACAGAGTAAATCTGAACACACTCCCAAGGGGTATGTGATGGCCAGGAAACCTGCTTCAACAGTACAAATCAGTAGTTGATTTTGAAAGAGTGGGAAAGAGAAGAAGCAATTCCTTTTTTTAAGACATTTCAATCCAATGACATTCATGGTTTTCAACCATGTCCAAACTGTAGTTCTGCCTCTTCCTACAACAATATATATATATATTAACGTTTTGCATTTGAAACAATTAGATTTCCCAGTTAAGGAAACAGATTCTAGAAAGTAAATAAGTATAATGCAACAAAAATGCACAAACATGAGTTCACAGCTTGAGTATATTAGGTGCTGTTTTCGCTCTTGAATAAGTCCAACAAATTGAAATTACAACACCACCAAGAAGGTGGTGAACATGTTCATTGGAGCATCATTAGTATCAAAAAATACAACTTTATAGGTTCTCGAATTACATACCACATAATTGCAAGAAGGAGACCCCCATTCATAGGGTGATACCCAAGCAATTGAGTTAACAAGAAGTAATTATAACTAATAACGAGGCTTCTTTCATTAATACTTGAGGATGAAGTGTTCTTAGCAGTGGCATTCAGCACGAAATGCAAATTATCCATTTAAAAAACTTTTGATAACCAAGGGATGTTAAAGCCCCTATTAATGCATATCAGCTACTTCTACCGTTCTACGAATATAATAAGCCTGTTTAAAAATTATAATTCAATAAAGCTATCCAACTAATTCTGTTCTAAGACACTAATGAAAAAGTAAGGAAATCAAAAGAAGAATAGAAAATTGAAAAACAAGCTCCCACCTTTCACAGCTTTACAAAAATGCGTTAATCCTTATCCTTAAACAAAGGCAATATACGTTGAAAAAATAAAATAAAACGGAGCAGACGGTACGTACGGTGATAAGAAATTAAAGGAGCGAATCAGACAAGAAGGAGTTCGTGGCAAGAAGAGAGTGCAAGGGCGAGGCGGAGGCGGAGGCCGAGGCCAGGCTTCTAAGACATCCATGAAAGTGGGGTGCAGGAGCTCAGTGAAGTAAAGCATGGCGTAAGCCCCAAAGAAGGTAAATTTGAGGAGATAGCACGGGCAGTTTCGTCATTCAGAGCTCGGAGGTTCACTGTTCGGAGCTTGAGATATTGGATTCGGCATTGGAGGATAAATGGATAAATGTTATTTTTTTCCCTTGAACATATTCGAGGGGTTCTTTGGCTTTGTATGGTGCCGTCTGTCTCACGTGTGTGCATTCCCACACGTGATACTGAAATTATTTTAATTTTTCGAAGTTAATATATACTGTTACCATAGCAAACTTCTTTTTAGGTATATTGCTACTAATTTTTTTTTTGTAATAACCTCATTATATATTTCAATTATATTTCTCTTTATAATATAATTCTTTGAATTAAGTATAGTTTGTCACGCCCTAAAAATGACGGATCCAAAAAGACTAGTGAGGTATGCATATTAATTGTTTTGGCGCACTATTATAGTATAATCCACCACTCCGCTAACTTGCTGGTAAATTAAAGTTTTAATGCATACTAGTGTAAGGTATTTGCTCGTTGGCGGTAACTAAGGATTTAATTATAGGGTATCTTCAAGTGAAAAAAGAGTACGCCTAAAGAATAGTACACCCCAGAGTTTTGGCTGAGCACGAAGAGCCTACTAAGTGAATGAGAAAATTGTAGGAGACTTAACTGTGTTGGACTGAGTAAGATGAGCACCGGGTTTTAGGTCCTGAGCTAGTTTTCGAGACCGAAAACACTATTCAGTTGATTCGAGACCGTCTAAAGGCTGTTTCTGATCCAAAAAAATCTTATGTTGATTTAAATAGGAATGATATCGAGTATGTTGTAGGTGATTGGGTATTTCTGAAAGTTTCCCCATGGAAAAAGGTCATCTGAATCGAAATGAATGGCAAGTTGAGCCTGAGGTTCATTAGACCATATCGTATTTTGAAACGTATCGGACCTATTGCTTATCTATTATAGTTACCGCCGGAGTTGGAGCAGATTCATGATGTGTTCCACGTCTCAATGTTGAGACGGCATCGATTTAATCCGTTGCACATTGTCCCTATTGAGGAGATTGAGGTACGACTGGATCTAACTTTTGAAGAGGAACTTATTCAAATTCTGGATCGCGACGTTAAGGTATTGAGGAAGAAAATTGTCCCTTTAGTTAAGGTTTTGTGGTGGAATCATGGCACTGAGGAGGCCACTTAGGAACCTGAAGATTCGATTCGACAGTAATACCTGTATTTGTTTGAGTCTGGTAAATTTTGAGGCCAAAATTTCTTTTAGGGGGAGAGAGTTGTAACGCCCTAAAATTTGAATGTTTGATTGTGGAATTCTATAGTAATTAAGTCTTTGCATATGTGGTTATTTGATTTGTTCATGTGTTTAAAGTTAGAAGTTTAAGTCGCTTCTTAAGAAAGTTTTTGCTATTTTAGTCTAAACTAATCTTTATCCTTGATTTTTGGCTTAAGCTCAATTATGTGTAAATCTATATTAAGGATGAGCTTGTTGGTTTAATGGTTAAGCCTTTGTATACCCTTTGGTCTTGTGTTCAAGCTGCGATGCATGCGATATGGAAATATTTTTGTTAATTGTTAGAATTCTGATCGGTAGTTTTAAAACAGGAATTAAATGTTCTTCTTTTCTTCTTTCCTTCTTCTTTTCACTTTCTTTCTTTTTCCTTTTTCTTTTTCTTTTTTTTTTGTTTTGTCCTTCTCTTCTTTCTTTTTCTCTTTATTGTCAGCTTAGAATCGTACTTCTTATTTGCTACTGCTATCAGGTAAGTTTGTTTCGTTAATTTTGTAAGTTCGGTTGTTCAATTCCTGAAATCGTTGTTGATTGTTGGCACTGTGGCAAAATTTGACTTCTTGCTTAAACTATTTGAATCCTTTGTTTATAAGTTCGATTGTTATTCTTTAAGAGAAAGTTTCAAAGATAACGATCCTTATAATGTCCTAGATTCTTGATTGCGGTGGTGCAGAGGTAATTATTACGTGATTTAGAATTTTCTTGTGTCGAAACGTTTCGACAGGATTGGTTGTGCGATAATCTTAGTGTTGTTTCGAATTATCGCTTAATTGGTTATGGATTGTTTGTTTTAGAACTCGAGAATCTTCTACGTTATTCCGGCTTCGAAACTACTTCAGGTGCGTATCGAAAATCCAAGTTTTTACGAATTTCGAATGCTGGAAAACATGGCTGTCAACGCCACACAACTGTATGAGCCGCAAGGTTGTGTGCTAGGACGTATGGTAAGCAGTGTATGTAACAACCTAATTTTTAGTGGTATCAGAAACAGTGATTTGGGATCACTAAATCTGACAAGTAAGCTTGAAAATTTAATAAATTAATAATTATGGGTCAAGTGTGAATTTAGAAGAATTTTTGAATTAGTGAATTTTGTGATTTAAAAATAATTTAATTGGTAAATTGGGTCTAAAATAAGGTATTGAGACCTCGAATTCATAAGTCGAGCCATAAATAGTTTTATAAATATTTATGGAGTGTCATTGAGTTAGTTTAAAAGTTTCGTTAGAAATTTTTAACGTTTGGATAGTCAATTAATTAAAAAGGACTAAATTGAAAATAGTGCAAAATTTGTTAAATTGTGATTAAATAGTTTAAGTTACTAATAAGAAGGGATTTAAAAGGAAATTAGGCCTAAAGTATATGGGCTGGACGGTTTGGGCAAGAAAATCAGCAAGAAAATAAGGAGAAATAAGGGCAAAATTGGAAATTTTACAAATTAAACATATAAAATAAAGACAAAATTGAAAAATCTAGAGATATCATCATTTTTCTTCAGAAAAAACGCCATAGGAGAGATTTTTCAAGCTGGTTTTTCATATTTTTCATCATGTAAGTTCAATTCTTAATTTTTCTTTGTAATTTTTCATGTTTTGTGACTTTTACAATTAAGTCCAACTATTGAATTCATTTGTTTTTGATTCTATGAATGATTTTGAAAGTTACCATGAGTGAGTAATGGATTTTTATGATGAATTATCATATATTTTAAGCTTTAATTTCATTATATTGTGATTTTATTAAGTGATTTTAGTAGAAAATGATTTTTAGGACGTAATTGTGAAAGAGTTAGGAATTGGGGTTTTGTACTGAAATTATGAATATCAAAGGCTGTATAGTAGTCTAAAATGATTAGACAAAGTGTTATTGGAGGAAAAAATTGTTCAATTAAAGTGTTAATTGAGTAGGGACTAAATTGTAAAAATTGTAAATTTTGGGGTAAAAGTGTAATTTTGAAAATTGAAGGGCATAAATTGCGAAGTGAATTAGTATTGAATTAGATGCTAATGAATGGAAAACTTTATATTATAGATCGGGAATTCGAAGATAAACGCGGAAAAGAGAAAATATCAAACTAGTCCCTGAACTTTTACAACTCCTACAAATTGGCCCAGGTAAGTTCATACGGCTGAATTTTTATGATTAATTGTTATTGTGGGAATGATATATTGTATCAGTTCGTATATTGTTGTTGAATTATGATTATGGTAAAAATGAAAAAAAAATGAGATTGTTAGTTTAAATTAAAGGATACGCAGGATTGAGTACATACGTTCTGTAATCAGTGATGAATTGACGAATAAGCCCATGGTGAATCCATGGAAAATTGTGAAAAGTAGGTATGGTGTTTCAGTGAAGAAAGCCATACTAAGTTGTGAAAAGTAGGTATGGTGTTTCAGTGAAGAAAACCATACTGAGTTGTGAAAAGTAGGTATGGTGTTTCAGTGAAGAAAACCATACTGAGTTGTGAAAAGTGGGTATGGTATTTCAGTGAAGGAAACCATACTGAGTTATAGCATTGTAAAATATTCAAGCAAATCATGGCACCGGGCAAACGATGTACTCAAATCCGTAAGACGATTCTTAATTTGACAAGTATTTGTAAGTGCAATTGAAGCTAAATGTTGGAATATCAGTTGATATTTGATATTGAGCTCAATTGAGTAAATTCATTGTTTGAGATTGTGGTTGGCAGGAAATGTTGTATTATACTTTGAAATTTCATGAATGCTATGGTATGTTATTTTATATGAATGTTATTAAACTGAGATAATTGTGAAAATATAAATGTTTGAACAAAAGTTCTAATTTAGTGGAATATTGGATTGAGTACTTTAGTTCAATGACTCATACGCATTGACGAAAAAGACCATGGTTGGACCATGGCAATATGCGATATGTGATTTCCGTATAAGACCATATTCGAGATATGGCATCAGTGTGATATATGCTTCCATGTAAGACCATGGTTGGGCTATGGCTTCGGTGTGTGATATGTGATTATGTGCAAGACCATAGTTATACCATGGCATTTTAAAAAAAACAAAGTACTCAATTCCGTAACCGTTTCCTAAATTGATTAAGAAAAGGAAGAATTAGTGAAATTATATATTGTATAATTGTTATAAGATGTTCGGTAAGAATTATTTTCTATGCCTATGAACTTACTAAGCTTACATAAGCTTACTCCTGTGTGATTAATGTTCTTTGTAGATTGATGTGAAATCGGTGGATCGGATCAACACATCAGGGCACACTATCCAGATTCTTCGGTAAATTTTATTGAGCATCTTAAGGTTTATATGGCATGTATAGGGTTTAATTGAAAGAAAGTGACGGTGTTATATACTTAGTTATCAACATTTTCCACTAAAACAGTTTTTGGACAGCAGCATTGATATGATTTTGAAAAATCACCAAAAATGGGGGAAATTGAATTAGAAGCTGAGTGAGATATGAAATTAAATCTGAATGAGTCTATTTTCACATGAAAGAAATAGAGTAAGCAAAAGAGTTGTATATTTTTAGATATTTGAATTTTAGTGAGACAGGGTCAGAATAGTTTTTGAAATCTTCTGTTCTGACTTTAGAAAATCATTAAAAATTGTACAGAAAGAATTGAAAGTTATAATTTATATTTATAGATTCCTGAGTGAGTTTATTTTCAATAGAAACAAACGAGAATGTTATCTGAATTCTGTACAATGAGATAATTAATTTTTAGTGAAGAGGGGTCAGAGTTGTCGAACAATGAAACATATGAGACTTTAAAGAATAAACTGTACTAATTGGAAAAATTAAAATTCTAAAAATTTTATGGTAAGAATATATATGAGTCTAGTTTTAGGAAAAATTTACGGATCTAAATTTCGATTTTTGTAACTTGAGTTATAATTAAATTAGTGACTGTTGTGTAGGTGGACAGTTTTATTATAAATAGTGAAAGGAATTGTTTTGATTTGTTTTAGTATTTGGAAAATTATTAATGTTCCTGGTTTGGACCCGAACCATTTCTATTGCATGATTTAGGGCCTCGAGATTCCTTTTTAGGTACATATTGAATGAACGTGAGTGAATTAATTTTAAAAGAAAATTTTTATGCTCCAAACTAGTAAGTTAAGTTAGGTAATGCCTCGTGCTCGACTCAGGCAACGGTCTCGGGTAAGGGGTGTTACAGTGTAACTCACTGTCCACCAAGTAAAAGCCACGCGGTCGTGTGTCCAGACTGTGTGTGGCCTTGATAGTGCAAGGTTCACACGGGCCAAGGACACGGGCATGTGTCCAGGCCATGTAGCTCACTGTTTACAAACTAAGGATCACATGCCCAGAGGACACAGCCATGTGAGACACACGGGCAAGCATACGGGTGTGTGCAGGCCGTGTGGGGCTGCACGAGTCAGCTACCTAGGCCGTGTGAGACCACATGGGTGTGTGGGCCAGTTTACAAAATTTTGCCATATCCCGAGCATCGCTCGAACCGAATACAAGCCTTCTGTGAGGCCATTTGAACTGAATTAAATTGTATAAACTGATTTTCTATGATTTGAAACTTGAGAACTGATTTTCAGTGTGTATTGTGTTTGATTAATGTTAATGGATTTGATTTATTGTATTCGAGTATAAGCGGTATTTGAGTATTTGCATAAAACTTTGTTTTAATTGTCATGTAAAGTTTGCATATGCATCGGGTGGGAATTGAATCAGGAGGAAGTATTCTGTTATGAAACTGTGGATAACTCACTGGTATTTATGTTCTGGTCTGGCAGCTAGGCTGCATTATCTAAAACGTGTCAGACCGACACTGTATGGTGTGTAAGGCTGGAAGGGTAATAAATACCCTATTTTGTGTGTTAGGTTGGTCGAAGATGGTGTGTAGCAGTTGACATTAAGTAATTGCATCTGTTATGTTCTGCAACTGACTACAGTTTGAATTGTTATATGTCTATATGATTCTGATCTGTAACCGAATGAACTATTTCCTGATTCTGAATCAACATCTACACTTGGATATCTTAATTTTACCAATACCCTATTGAATATATAAATAGTTGGTTCCTTTTGATATTTATTAATTCAATTATTGTTTAATGGATTTCAGGTAAATCACAGGCTTGAACGGGGTTATGTGTTTGCATCTTTTAGTATTATTAATAATGTTAGTTGTCTAGTAATTTCAGTTAGTTGGATGATAATCATGAAGTACTGATTTATCTTTATTAAAACTTTATATGACTTTAAAGGAGTTTTAATATAAAGTGTAGAGTGTGTCTTGATTGTCATACATTGTAACTCTCCAAGTTTGGCCTTGTCATTTAAGCCGGTTATGGGGTATTACAATGTGGTACAATTTCAAAGTGTCACGTTCAGTATTTTAACAACTAGACCAGTGGTTGAATAGGTTAGACCATCAATTCTCAATTCAACCAATTCAATAGGTTCGACCACTAGACCAACAATAAATAAATAATTAAAAATCATAAAAATTTTAAAAAATATTAAATTGGTTTAATTGTTGATTTTTTTTATTTCAGTTTTCTATTTTACTAATTTCAATGTAATAGCTGAATTTTCGGTGATGTCGAATGGTGATTCGAGATCACTAAATCTGAAAAATGAGTAGAAAATATTATTAATTTAGTGAGTATAAGTTAAATGTGAAGTTAGGAAAAATTTTGAAATAGTGAATAAAGTACTAGGAATAAATATTAAAATAATTAGAATCGAAAAATAAGGTATCGAAACCTCAAACTCATAAATCGAGCCATAAATATTTTTAGAAACATTTATAGAGTGTCAAATAGTTGGTATTAAAGTTTCGTTAGAAATTTTAACGTTTGGATAGTCAATTAGCTAAAAAGGACTAAATTGAAAATAGTGTAAAATTTGTTAAACTGTGATTAAATAGCTTAAGTGACTAATGAGGAAGGATTTAAAAGGCAATTAGGCCCAAAGTATATGGGCTGGACGGTTGGGTAAGAAAAATCAGCAGAAGGTAAGGAGAAACAGGGGCAAAATTGGAAACTTAACAAATTAGATATATAAAAGAAAGACAAAAGTGAAAAATCTAGAGATTTCTTCACAATTTATCAGCAAAAACGCCATAGGAGGTCTGAAACAAGCTGATTTTTTTATATATTTGAATCATGTAAGTTTAATTCTTGATTATTTCTTCAAATTTTGTGATTTTGATACTTTTACAATTAGGTCCAACTAATTATTTCATTAGTTTTTGATTTCATGGCTGATTTTTAAAGTTACCATTGATGAGTGTTGGATTTTTATGATGAAAAACATGGAATTAAATCTTTAATTTTGTTATATGATGATTTTATTAAGTAATTTTGATAGAAATTGATTTTTGGGACCTAATTTTGAAAAAGTTGGGAATTAAGGTTTGGTGTTGCGGTTTTGAATATGAAAGGCTATGTAGTAGTTTAAAATGGTTGGAAAAGGTGTTAATTGAGAAAAATTAGATCAATTGAGAGGTTAATTGAGTAGGGACCAAATTGTAAAAACTATAAAGTTTGGGGTAAAAGTGTAATTTCGAGAATTTAAGGGTAGAAACTATGAAATGAATTAGAATAGAATCAGATGCTGATGAATGAATAAATTTTCATTTTAGATCGAGAACCCGAAACAAGTCGAGGAAAAGAAAAAGTAGCTGATTAGTCCCTGAACTTTTACAAATTCTGCAAATCGATACAGGTAAGTTCATATGGCTAAAATTTAATGATTAAATGTTAATTTCATGAATTATATAATGTATGATGAAATATATTTATAGTTGAAATGAGAATAAAATAAAATGTAAAACAGAATAAATGATCAAATTGAGAGCGAACGGATTTGAGTACTTCTGATCAGGTGACAAAGTGATAAGTGGTAGCTTTAGCTACACTTATCTGATCAAGTGACAAAGTGATAAGTGCTAAACTTATCTGATCAAGAGACAAAGTGATAAGTGGTAGCTTTAGCTACACTTATCTGATCAAGTGACAAAGTGATAAGTGCTACACTTATCTGATCAAGTGACAAAGTGATAAGTGGTAGCCTAGCTACACTTATCTGATCAGGGACAAGTGATAAGCGATCATACGTAAGACCATAGTTATACTATGGCAAAGTGAAAGTGAAGTACTCAATTTTCCGTAACCGTTCCTTAATTTTGATCAAGGATGGTAAGTGACAAATGGGCCCAAAGGAATTATGGTAAAAGAATAAGTAGTAGTGAGTTTATACCAAGGAACTCACCAAAGATAGTGGTTGACAGGTAAACTTAGTAATGGTGTATAATGTATAAGTGTATAAATGTTTGGTAAGATTCATGTTTTGTGCCTATGAACTTACTAAGCTTTCTATAAGCTTACTTGTGTGTGTTTATTGTTTCATGTAGATTGACGTATTTATACATTCGGAGGATCGGATCTACATCAAGAATCACACTATCCAGATTTACTATGGTAGATTTTGTTAAACAACTTTTTGGTTTATATGGCATGTATAGGGAATTGAAGTAAAAAGTAATAGAATGAATGATTAAGTATGCAAAGTAAATTTGCATGTGATGGTTGTGTTAGACATTGAAATATACATGTTTTTAGTTTGAAATGGTTGATTGGTTGAACTTCATTAGTATTTAAATGAAGTAGTTGAAATACTGGAATAGGTTGTGATTTGAAATTTGCAGGGAAGGTTAGATAATTATAAAGGGGTTATATTGAATTTTTTTTAAAAAATTACAATGAAACAGTTTTGGACAGCAACATTTATGTAACTTTGAAAACCACCAAAATGGTGGAAATTGAATTAGAAGTTGAGTGAGATATGAAATTAAATCTGAATGAATCTACTTTCACATGAAAGAAATAGAGTAAGAAAAAGAGTTATATATTTTTAGATATTTGAATTTTAGTGAGACAGGGTAAGAATAGTTTCTGAAGTCCCCTGTTCTGAATTTAGAAATTCATTAAAAATTGTACAGAAGGAATTATGAATTATAGTTTATATGTATAGATTCCTTAATGAGTCTATTTTCAGTAGAAATAAGTGGAAGCACCATATGAAGTTTGTGCAAGGAGAAAATTTAATTTTAGTGACAAGAGGTCAGGATAGTCAGTTACTGAAACAGGGGAGACTTTAACTAATAAACTGTATTAATTTGCTGAACCAAAAACTCTGAAAATTTTATGGTAAAAAGATAAATGAGTCTAGTTTCAGAGAAAATTTACGTATCTAAATTTTGAGTTTTGTAGCTTGAGTTTTAATTAATTTAGTGACTGCTGCACAGGTGGACAGCTTTATTAGGAACAGTGAAATAACTTTTAAACGTAAATTTTTATGCCCTGAACTTTTAAATTAAGTCAAGTAACATCTCATACTCGACTCCGGAAACGGTCTCGAGTAAGGGGTGTTACATTCAATCAGTTTCCTACTCATTTGGTTCAACGTCTTTGTTTTAACAGTTATACCGATTAATTCTCTTCATTAAATCTTGACAAAATCTAAGTTTTAAGAGACAAAATGTATTCAGTTGTCAAGTTCAAGGACTAAAGTGGAAAAAGTACCAAATTAAACCTAATTGCCCAGTTCAAAAGCCAATAATTATATTATCCCATTTTTTTATTCCCATAATATGTATAAAAATACTAAAATAATTATTTCTTAGATTTTATTTTGTGGGGACCTTGATATCGGTGGATGTCGATTCTAACATAAGGTTTTGACTACTAAGTTTCCTCGGGATCAAGGAGGGGACAAGGAAAGAGAATTTCAGTCTAACTTTGTTCCTCAGCTCTCACAGGAGTTGAGTTTCATTTTTAATATTTTGATTGCATTTTAAGTTAGTGTTTGGACTTCGACTCCTATGGGTGTCGAGGTTAGTTTAATATTGACTATTTTTTTCTTTTTTCTTTTTTGTGAAAATATGTGTTAAGTCCATGTATTCATTGTAAATTTGGAATTTAGTTATTTTACTTTTATTCATAGGACTTTAGTCCATCTATTTTTCAAATATCACAACTCAAGTCTAATTGTTAACATTGTTAAAATTATTATGTTAAATTCAAATTCATTATAACGCCATTTTTAATTACATCTCTACCAAGTGAGTATTTTTTAATTTCAAAATATCACACCAACAAATTTAACAATATTAATATTTAGACCTAAAATTTGAAATCTAAAAGTAAAAGGACTAAATTATTAGGAATAACAAGTATAAAGACTACATTCTAAATTTGTGAAGAGTATAAAGACCTACGACATAATTTAGACTTTTTTTAAAATATTTCTCTTACTTTTTAATTTATTTTTTTCTTATAATATATATAAATTTCATATATAATATAACACAAAAACTTGACCATATTTTTCATGTTTATTTTATAATTTATATTCGAGATTCAGTAGTTGTCGTGTCTAATAATATCATCTCCAAAGTTTAAACTAAAATCCTCCTATTGAGAATATAATATACCTTACACCCAACCGCTTTTCAGTTAGAAAATATATTTTCATTCAGAGAGAAATTATACTTTCATCTTTTGGATCGGTGAAATCAACAAATCCTTCAAATTATTTGATCGAAATTAGTCTAGAAAAAGTACCCTGAAAATACACATTTCAAAAAAAAAAAAAAAACTTAGCAAAAAAAATTGACAAAATATTAAGAGTGTAGTGAAAAGCTGGTAGACACCTATTTCTTAGTCGTTTTGGATATATTCGAGGATGAAGAAAAAAAAAATCCTTACAACACTTTTTTGATATTTGTCTGAATATGCATCAAACTCCAAATATTTTATATGAAAGTAAAATTTATGATTCCTATGTTGACATGATAGTTAGGGTTCCAATTCACAGCTTCAGATGTGGATTGAATTCGAATTACGTTAGTCGTCTTACTGTTAGCGCTCCTCTATTAATTCACCCAAAAAAAAATAAAACATATGAAGAGTTCGAGTGAGATGCATATATCATCAGAAACGGGTATCACAGGCCCATAACTCCCATATTAATCGCTGTACAATAAACACCTTCATCACGGTTGTACTATTCTCACCAAATGCAGGAAGCCTCTTGTTCATGCAGCAGAGGCGTCCGGCAATCCGGGCATGTAACCTTCTGATAATCCAACCACTTTTCCAAGCATACCTTGTGAAAGAGATGGCCGCAGGTCAAGCGATTAACCTCCGATTCTGGCTCAAATCGAGTCAGGCAAACCGAACATTCATACTCAGGTTGCTTGCAGCTACATATAGCATCAAACCTCATCGCTGGGGTTCTATTTCGGAATTCTTCCATGTAACTATCACAAGTTGTAGGGCTGAATTCGAATGATTCCGAGGGATTTTCGACAGAATCCGAGGATGGCGACGAAGACGCAATACCGACAATGTGAAGGATTGATTGGACTACACATAGCACTCCTTCTGATGGTGCTGGGAGACCTGAGAGACCCATTTTCAGTATCAAGGTCCCAATAATGGAACGGTAGATGCAAGAAGATGATTTCAGCTACTCTCCAGCAGAATATATGACCTGTAAAACATAAAAACATCCATTAGACTACAAAACATAGAATTAGAAATCAATGCAAAAGTAATCGAATTACGCAAAGCAAAATGCTCAGGACTCTGCCAAGAGCCTTGACCGTTTTATGAGAATGTCTCAAAGTGCCTAAACAAGCGAAACCACAGAGTTTGAGTTAGCTAGCTCAAGAGGTTATAATGTCGAGCCTAACTGTGCGCAAACTCAACAGAATCCGAATGCAAAACGCCAAATAAGAATGATACTAACACGTTTTAATCCCAAAACTCACATGCAGATAACATCAAAGACGAACAAAATCACTGATTAAAACACAAATAAAGAACGAAGAAAAAAGACAAGGAAGAAGATCATTGTAATTGATTACGAAAATCACCTTTAAAGCAAGGGAGGGAAAATTTTACATAACCAGTGATGAATGATGAGTGGAAACCCTGGTAATCTGCAAGACAACCCATCATTCAATTAGGAAAAAGTGAGGTTATTGGAACATTTGTGGATAAGTACACCAAGAACTGTGATGTTTTTTCAATGAATTCAAATACCCAAAACCCAACAAAAAGAAAAATGCAACAACAAGGTGATATGAGATCTAATCATTTCAAGCATAATCAAAAGTTCCCATTTATATCTTCCATTTGCTGCACTATTTGAAAGGGGGGAAAAAATCTTTAAATGCCCTCCAAAAAGGGGAAAGAGCAATCTCCAAGAAAGTAAAACTTACACAGGGTCAACTTTGCTGTGTAGAGGGCACCAAGAACAAGAACTAAACAAGATTATTTTTCATTAGAGCAATTTAAACATAGAGAAAGCTAATTTGGTTTTCTTTTAACAATAAAATGAAAGTATGTAAGCATTTAAAATGTCTGGCAATGGCTGCTCCTCCTTATACAGCAATCCCCACCTTTAACTCTAATCCCCTTAACTATGGTTACTTTATATCATCAAACTTACTTCTACTTGAGTTTAGTTGTTGTAAAAATATATTTATTAAATGCTTATATAAAAACAAATAATTATTATAAAAGAATATATATATCAAATAAATAAAATTTTAATTGAAATAATGAAATTAAATAATCTATTATGTTAATTTTTTATGTTAATTTTTTTTACTTTTTTTGTCAATTTTATTATTTATATTTAACTTTGTAATAAATCTTTCTAATAATAAGGTTTTAAAGTTCAAACCTATATTTTTATTGAAAGTACTGTACCCAATCATTTATAATAATATAAAAAATAAAATTTATTTAATAAGTTTTTATTCCTCAATTAAGTTAAAATCTAATGGATAAATATATGTCACTCTTTAACAATATTTTACGTTCTCAACCTTAGGCTTTTAACTTGGTAAAAATATATCATCGAGTTTAGTGTATATAAAAATATATTTATTAAAGAATATTTATAACAAATAGATAAATCTTTAATTGAAGTAAATTAAAAGCTCTTTTTTGTTCTTCGTGCTTATTTTATTTTTATATTTAAAGTCAGTAATATTATTGTCAAAATTCAAACATAATACAATATATTTTACATAATATAAAAATAAAAATATCTAAACCCATTCTTACATAAAGCAGCAAAAAGAGGGAGAGTGCCATTTTTAGCTAAAAACAGTGGGAATAGCAAATCAAATGTTTTTTAATTTTAAAATAGTGTTTTCTTAGGCCAACTTGGAATTTTTTTAAAGTAAAGAGCAAAATGCGAATGGCAATTCATATGTCAGGAATGTTCTTCTCGTGAAAAACAATGAAGGCTCTCTTTTCATTTCCTTTCTTTCTCAATAATTATCCAGCAGCCGTTTGCAACCCTTTTTATAAAATAAATTATATTATTATAATTGCATTTTTATAGGATTGAATCTAAAATATTATAAAATTTAAAATTTTAATAAAAAATTGATTTGTTCTTTTAGATAAATTCTACGCGTACTCTAATTTAATGTGCAATTTAATATATAAAATTTTTTGATTAGGTGCAATTATAAAACTGAAACTTTGTTTGTGATTCAAATATATACGTCAATTTTAATTTTGATTCAATCATACACATTTGAAGAAATAAATACATTAATATATTGCATAGATATAATTATGTGTGTTTGCAATATATAAACATAAAATTAAACCATATTAATAATTGCATTAATAATTTATGATAATTGTTTCAAATCAAAATTTCATGTGTAATAATTATAAATTAAACCAAAACTCATATTTAAATTCTAATTATAAATGTTCTATTCAACATTTTTATTATTATTTTTTAAACCATTTCACTTTATTTTAAACAAAATTAAATCTTAAATGGAAAGTCTTCAAAAGAACTTTATAAAGAAATAGTGATAAGTAACTCTTTATTTACTTAAAATTTTTATGTTTTTATGAATTATAAAATGTGTTTAATAAATTAAATCATTAATAATTAATAATTTCAGTTGATTTAATTTTTAAAGTAGTTATCAAACAACACATTTTAGGCTTAGAAAATTACTTGGGCAATAAAGAAGCTTGACGATATGATTTTAATAATCCGGTTTATGATTTTTTTTAAAAATTATGTGAATTTAATTAAGCAATAATATTTTATTGATCGAGTTGATTTGTGACTAGAGGTGTTTATAGGTTGGGCTAGGTCGGGCCTAAACATAATATTATTTTATTTTATGTTTTCCCAAGCCATGCCCAACTTGAAATATAAGCCTAAAATTTTACTTAAAGCTGCCCATATTAATTTTTAATTATTTTAAAAATATTTATATTGTTTTAATATAACATTTTATAATTTCATATATTTTTTCTATTTATTGAAAATTTTTATATAGTCATATTAACATTGTTTTAATGTTTACATTAGAGTAGTATTGTATATTTAGTATAAGTTTTTTTAATGTGTTATAAATTACATAATATATAAAAAATAACAAAATATAAAGTATTATAAACATTAAAAACAAGCCCAATCCCAACTTATATTTAAACGGGCCTAATATTTTTGCTCAAACTCTCCTAAAATTTGGACAGACTTTTAGACCTAAATGAGTAATTCGACTCATGAACAAGTTTACTTGTGATACCACATCAGTAAATTAAATTATATGTAGTATAGATTAATTATTTAAATTTACACAGGAAACAATGATCTCACTTTTAAATTAATGTCTTTAAAAACATAAATAAATCTATTTAGAATTTCTTTTATCATTATAAAATTGGAGGTGAGAGAATAACAAAGCTTGAACTCGTGTTATCTAGATGCTAGATTGAAAGTTCTAACCATTGCTTCGAGTCTTGGCATAAATATATTCAGGCTTGAAATGAAATGATTATGATAAATTGTATACCATATAAAATAAATTAAAACATGATATAAACTCTTATGAGAAAAATAATTAATGAAAACATATAAAATATTTATATATATTTGCCATTATTTACAATTTAACGATTTGATATCACACATCAATTAAGTCTCAACTCGATTATAAAAATAACTGAAAAAAAATAAATATTATTTTAAAATTTTATTTACATAAAATCTAGAAAAATACAATTACACAATAAATTATAAACCCAAAGCATTAAAATCAAAATCAAAATCATTTAAACTTTACCCAAATTTCTCCACCTACTATATCATAACTTAGTAATAAAATACTTTCCATAAGTACATTGGATTGGCAGAATGGTTTATTATTATTTCGTGAATTAACATTAGAGAAAAAAGAAAAGATGTTTTTGGAAGGCATCTAAAACTAGCTTCTTATCAATACATTTAAAGATTTGGATTATATCTAATTATAATGCTCAACTGGCAGACACTTGAAAGTGATAGAAAATCGAATCCTGCATTGAGAGTAGGTATCGGTGGATGAGTGATGAAAATGATGGTAGGGGTTATCTTTCCCAATTTTGACAATGACTCTCCTATGAACTTTCCAAATCAGAAACCAGAACCTCAGTCTGGGTGACTGAAAATGAAGTTTAACCAAAAAAGAGACCTTACTTGGCTCTGAATTGCCTATTCAACACATAAGCTGTAAATTACATTATTATTGTTAATTAAATATATAGGAGGAGTTAGGAGATATGAAGGTGTGGACACAGCATGAAAATGAAAATTGGTTGCGAAGAATCAAGGATGTGGAGAGAAAATGGGGAAATGAGGGGGCAGGTTCTTTGAATCACATGCCCACTGTTTTCTTCTACCTTTTTTAGGCACCCACCTTATTTGGCTCGCTTCCATTTCTTTAATATAATTTGCATTTTACGTCCAAATAAACAATGCTACTCTACTTTTTTTGAATTAATTGCATTTTTGGGCTCTCCATAACCATCCATTTTCTCAAACCAAGGTTTTAGCTTTTTCTCCACTCTTTCTATTCATGATCACTCAATTTTCATTAATTTCTGACACTGCTATTGTTAGCAAATTATTTCACTTTGGTCACCCTCGATTATAAGGGTCGACGGACGTTGATATTGACAATGGGAGTGTATAGGAGGTGGTAGAATATTGAGTTAATGGTGGTGCAATGTGGAGGGTGAAGATTAGAAGAGATGAGGTGAAAATTATATACAATAATTTGGTTTTGTGTAAAAATAAAGTCAAAAAGTAAATTTGGCTCTCATTACATATTCCAGTCCACATGGAAAGGTCTAATTTCCCAATTTCACCACATCACTCAACGCCTTCTTTGTCGTACCATAGAGTAAATGTTTCGGATATAGTTTATGACCAAGCCTCATACTTCGTGTATTTATATAAGTATTTATGCATTTAATTATTTTAACGTAATTAATTCAATTTTAGAATAAATATATAATTTGATTTCAATATTACCTAAATTATTTTTATTCAATTTTATTTCTGAATTCAACCTACGTCACATATTTAAGTACACTTTTGTAATACTATTTAAAAAAAGACCTGACATGGCACGAATGTCACATCGAAAATGAGTTATAACTATAACTTTAGTAATATATATATATATATATATATGAAATATATAAGGACATCATAAAATTCCATTTTCATAAAAATAAAATATATATTTAAATAAATTTTCATAATTTTATAGATTCTTTTAATACTTTTATTTATTTTCTTTATTTTTTGTAACTTTAAATAATTTTATAGTTTTGCATATATATATATTTGTCATTCTATAAAAGTTCAAATAAAATCTCAAAAATTTTAATTTTATATATTTCTTAAATTTTTATGTTTTGTTAATTTGAAAATTTCTTCAGTTTTAAATAATTTTTTATTTTTATAAAACTTTTGCATTTTTTATATTTTATAACTTTTTTAAAAAAATTAATGTGATTTTTACGTGATAGATATATGTAATTGATGATGTACCATGTGGGCCATGTGTAATAATTTAATTGGTCCACATCATTCCATTTTAACAATATTATAAAATTGGACTTAAATGTGTGATGAAAATCAAATATGGTACTAATTTGAAAAAGAAAAACCTTAGGTAGCAATTTAAATATAAAAGCTAAAATTAAGTACCGAATTATATTTAATATTTTATTTTATTCGTGTAAGTAATTATTGTTTAAAAATACATGATTATTTACTTTTATTTTTTCAATAATATATTTTATTTTATGTAATAAAAAAATTAAAAATTTAAAAATATTGTTGATCTACGAATTTGACTAATTTAAGTATAAAGAAAATGTAATTCCATATTTTCGAAATTTATCTAGTAAATTTTTAGTTTTAATATAATAATAGTATAAATAAAAATAATGTGTAATTCAAGATGAATATAACATAAACTTAAATATTTATGGAATATTATCTATTTAAATTTTAGTTTTGATATAATAATAAGTATTTTCTTACATTTAAATTATAAAAATTAAAATAATAAGATATTACTTATTTATAAATTCAAGATGAATACAAACTACAATTCAATACTTATTTATATTTAGTTGCAATACAATAATTAAAATAATAGTTTACATTAGGTAAAATGTCAAATTTAACTTTCAACATTTACATATTTTATCAATTTGACCATTATTTTTTTTGAGCTAAATTTAGTTATCAATTTTTAAGGAAAATTATAATCCAATAATAACCTTAAAAGTAGTTTATGATTTCACTTTAGTTCAAGACATCAAACGAAATCGGCTCTGCTTAAAGAAGCACCACTTATGAAATTACGTTCTCGTTTATAGAAATAGGCTCAACAATTCATAATTGAGCTTGATTCTTAAATAGATTATCTGGACTTCCATGTGCATCTCAATGCTGATATATGCATTGGGAAATCCTAGCCAGATTAATAGCTGTTTCTATATTATGTTTTGAAAATGGGGAGCCATCAACATAACATTTGTTCAACTTCTTCCAATAATCCTCGATTAAGTCATTTATGTATTGGCAAGCCATTGCCTCTGAGCACCCAGTTTCGTTCATGTAGCATGTTATTGCGTTTACACTTTCGCCTCTTTCTAATTCATCCTATAAAGCATTTCATGAATTAGTTCTCGGTACATGAAACTCAAACAAGAGAAAAATTAATGGTGGAAATCAGTGCATATGTATATATATACACACCTTTGCAGTGCCTAAATCATTGCAAAGTCGAAAAATAATAGATGGACATCTAATGACATCATGGTAATGTTCCAAGCTATGAAGTGCTTCAATGGTAATGTTTGTTCTCTGTAAAAAGTAGGTGTGGACTAGACAGAGATGTCCCGATACAGACAACCATGCATTTTCAAGATATTCTTGGAATGTCGGAATGTGTTTACTATTTGCCCAGTTTGCAATGCTTTGCATAGATCAGCCCACTAAAATAAGGAAGAGAAATTAGATTTTAATCAGATTTATGAATTAATGTTGTTATAGACTGGCATGTACTATGCACCGTACCACTTTTCTCAAGTAAGGAAGGATGTTTTGTCCATGGTCTCTAAGAGTTTCATAAGCCATCTCATTTATAGAGTTATAAAGGGCAAGGAAGCATAGCTCCATATAATCGGGCAGATTTTCTTCGGTACCTAAATCCCATCTGAATATTAAAAGAATTTATTAGTGAATAATAATATATAAATAATATTTCATATAAATACTTTCAAACCTTTGAACAGCATCAGTAAATGACTCCAGTTCATCCAAAGTGCCATGAACATCGTAAATATCATCGATTGTAGTTACAAAGGAAGCCACTTTGGTTAGAACTTTTCTACAATGCCTGAATTGAGGTTGAGAAACCACTCTGACCGTCCAAAAGAAACATTCCGTAAGCCTGTCCCTCACGAAATTCAACTTGCTCGCCAGCCCCATGTCTTTCCACCATCTATCTAATAATACTATTAAACCATGCTAAGTACTGCAAGTAACTATAAATTATAAAACATATATAGCTTTGAAAAACTTACAACTTATCTTCTAATTAAATTAGCTTGACATCTCTTAGAGATTTGTTAAAATTAAGTGTCCCGAATCCTTATTTAAATAAAATACAGTAGTAAAATAAAATAAAAGTAAAATCCATATAGAATTACACTTCTTTTATTTTATTTTAGAATAAGGTTTTTTTAAAAATGATTAAACTCCATCTATTTGATATTGATTAGAATAAGGTGTTTCAATCTTACTACACTCCTATTAGAATATGGTTTTACAAGCCTATAAATAGACATAACTTACTCCTCTTGTAATCATTCGAATTCGACACAGTGAATTATCTTCTCCTCTGCCCGTGGTTTTTTTCCCAAAAGGGTTTCCATGTAAAATTTGTGTGTTCTTTATTTTTTACTCTCTTTTTTCTTTGCGATACATTGTCATTAACGACATACTATTTTTACAAATTAGTATCAGAGCTTCCAGGTTGTTCATCTCAATCACGGTAATGACGTCTTTAAAGTATGAAATTCTGCTATTGGATGGTAACATCAGATTTGTGTTGTGGCAGATAAAGATGCAAGCAGTTCTTACACAGATGGGCTTAGAGGAAGCCCTACTAGGGGTAGATAAAATTCCTTTGAAATTGACGGAGGAAGAGAAGAAGCGCAAGGATCGAAAGGCATTAACACAGTTACATCTGCATTTGTCTAACGAAATTTTGCAGAATACCGCCGCTGGATTATGAAAGAGGCTAGAACAAATATGTATGTCTAACGAAATTGTTATTATTGTTTTGGTTTTGATTATTTACCTCATTATTTATCCATTTATACTGTTCTTAGATTATATTAAATATATACATACTTATATGCGTACTTACATTTTATACATTTTATAATTTTTATATATATGCATTCATATTCTTTTATAATATGTGTACTCATATAATTTTCCAAGTTTACTTTTATATATATATATATATCTACTTAGATATATGTTATTTATACTTTATACTTTTCATACGTATACACATTTTATTTTTATGAATATATATACACATTTATATGTTTTCTTATTTTCACGTAATTTATATACTTATATATTTTTGGATATATACATACTCATGTCCTTTTACACTTTATAACTCATACATATAGATATGTATATTTGTTTTATACATGTATATAAACTTACGCCTTTTATGATTTAAAGTATACTAATATATATACACAAATACTTTATCTCTTCTTGTTCGTATTGTCATTGTCATTCTATATGATATTTATTTATTCATTTATTTGTGTGTTCGTTATTATTTTTAGGAAATGTTTAGTTTTTATTTATATATTTATTTATCATTTCACATATACTTGATTTGTTTTATGTGTATTTATTTCTTTTTATTATGGCTTACATTAGTTGTGCTTATATCATCATTTGGTTATATAGTTTAATATTGCGTTTATTCTTACCGTTTTATGATAAGTTAATTTTATTTATTTAACATGGTTTCAAAATAGAACAAAATCTCGTATTTAGATTCGAGAAGGTCGTACCCTAACTTACTGGGTTTCGATTTTCATAATAAATCTAAATACACTAATCTTTTCAAACTTAAGTTTTAAACAATCTTGGGAATTAAGAAAAGATTGTGTCCTAACTTACTGGGCATGATCCATTTTCTAAACTCGAGATAATTAAAAACCTTTTAAATAAGTAATTTTTTTTATTCGCATATCGGGAATTCGAGATATTGTGTCCTAACTTACTGGATACGATGCTTTCTTTCTCGATTAACGTGGAACGCCCCCTTTTCCCAAAATTTTCAACATTTTAATACAAAGATCGTATTTTTAAATTTCTTTAAAGTTTTCAATTTATCGACACTAAGACATTAAGTAATCAACTAGGTACCAATTTTGGGCGTATCGAGGGTGCTAACCCTTCCTCGTGCGTAACCGACTCCCGAACCCGTTTTTCTGAATTTCGTGGACCAAACTTGTCGTTTTAATAAAATCAAACCGTTTATTAAAAACAACCACTCTTCGAGGTGATCCAATCACACCTCATGAAAAAGGATTGGTGGCGACTCCCGTTTCATTTTTCAAAATCCAAGTCGACTCCGTTTTTCATCCAAAAAAATGGTGTCAACAGTAGCCACTGGAGAGAACTCATGGGCACCTTCGTCTGGTGTTCTTCCACGTGGGGTTCCTATGGGAGATGATGCACCTAATGAGGGATTTGGTGATTTAGATGAACATAGTAACGAGAATGAAGGTATTCCCCCTGATGAGGTACCATCAAACCCTTCTCATGAAATCCCTAATCAAGAAAGCAAACACTTGAAATGTACACGGTAAGGGAAAAAATCAAGTTCAAGTAGAAAATCATCAAGAAATACATTAACTACTCAGATTGAGAAATTGTGTGAGAGTATGGCTAGTCCAAGGAAGTCAGTGAATGAAATTATTTTTCCTCAATCTCAATATACTATTTCAAATGCAATGGATGTTTTGCGTGCTTTGGGAGATGAAATTCCAAAAAGAGATGAACTGTACTATTTTGCCACCAAAATGTTCCAAATACCGGTGAAACGAGAAATGTTTTTGAACTTAGATCCAGATGATAGGGTTTGGTGGCTTCGACGTGAGTATGCTGAACAAAATCCAATTGCATCATTTTCATCCTTGGTAGCAACATCCTCATTTCCTTTCCAACCATACCATCAACCACCTCCACCATCAGCTCCTTAGAAATATTGTTGTAATATAACTATACTACTTTTTTATATGTAAAACTAATGTATGCTACTTTTTATGTTTGGTATTTTTATGTTATGCTTTTAATCAAGTTTCTGTGTTGTATAGAATGTCACAAAATATTAATTTACTTACATTTGATTACTTTTTCAGGTTATGGATGAATTTAACAATATGTATAATAGTTTTGATATGAATTATGATACCTCTGAATTAAGTGAAGAAGCTCAACAAAGAATAGCCACAATTGTTACCCAAGTTGAGCACAACAATTATCATAATGAGGAAGAATATGTGTTAAGCAGTGTATTTGTACACCATGAAACTTATTTCACTATGCAACTGCGTATGGATTCAAATTATACTGGTCAAATGTGGGTGGATGAAGTATTAAATGGGCACGATGATCGTTGCATGATTAGTTTTAGGATGCCAAAAATATATTTCATGATTGTTGCATGATTTGCAAACAAATTATGGCTTAAAGAATGGGAAAGTATCGGCGATGGAGAAGTTAGCATTATCATTGTACATTCTTGGAAATAGAGAATCAAATTCAAATGCAACAGAGCGATTTCAACGATCTGGGGAAACTGTTAGTCGAATTTTTACTGATATGTTGCATATATTTGCTCGAATGGGAATAGACACGATTAAACCCATTGAAGGTCAATTCGAGGAAGTACCGAACCATATTCGACATGATACAAGATATTGGCCTCACTTTAAGGTAAAATTTACACAATCTTTATATTTTAAAACATAAATTATTTCTAACTTTTATCTCATTACTTGTATTTATTTTAAAGGATTGTATTGGGGCCATAGATGGAACACACATAAAAGCATGCATTTCACCTTCTTCTCAAATACCTTATATCGGACGGAAAGGTGAACCAACTCAAAATATTATGGCAGCTTGTGACTTCAACATGTGCTTTATTTTTGCATTTCCTGGTTGGGAAGGAATAGCACATGATAGTAGAATTTTTTTGCAAGCACTTAGAAAGCAAGAGTTGAAGTTTCCACACCCTCCACCAGGTCAAACTTTAAATTTTTAATTACTTTTTACATAAAAAATATTAAAATTTTTAATTTATTTTTAAACTTGATATTATGTTTTACTTTTTTTGCAGGAAAATATTATCTTGTGGATTCCGGATATCCACAAATGGCAGGTTTTCTAGGTCCATATAGGGGGAACGATATCATTTACCTGATTTTCGTCGAGGTAATCATCAAGTATCTGGAAAAAAAGAAATCTTTAATCATGCCCATTCTTCGTTACGCTCTGTGATTGAACGAACATTTGGAGTGTGGAAAAAAGAATGGCCAATATTAAGAGATATTCCAAGTTATTCATTCAACAAGCAAGTTTTAATAGTTATTGCAACAATGGTTTTGCATAATTACATTCAAGACATGCTTGGTCAAATGATGAGGATTTTCGAGAATTTGAGAATATACGGACATGCCGTCTCTTCAAGCTAGTTTGATGAGGTGAATCGAGTTCTTCTAATGAGAAAGTGACCTTGAAATCACAATGTTAAGGGAAACCATTGCAACTAGTTTAATGAATAAATATTTGTAAACACATTTTGTATCATAACCTAATTTCTAGTAATAATGAAACTTGTTATGTCTTATGTTACTATATATTTTTATTAAAAATCATCCGTTTAGATACTTCAAAATTAGATCCAAGTATAATGTTATTATTTGTGAAAATAATATTTATCATTGTTATAAAAATATTTAATTATAACTATAAAAAATTAAAATAATTATCATTTTATCTAATAAATAATTTAAATTAATTATATAATTCATTAAAATATTGGAAGATACATTTTAATATTTTATTAAATGAATTTGCATATTTTAATAATTTTAAAAAATTAAAATAATTTAAATAACTTCTATTATATATCAATTCTAATCTGATGTCCTTAATAGTCATTTTTCATTCTCACCTCACCGCTACAGCTGCGTTTGAATTCAAACACACACTCCACCATTGTTTCTAATCTCACCGCTACAGTACCCAATCTCACCGCTACAGTAACTAATCTCACCGCCACCGCTATTTTTAACCTCACCGAAGGGAAACACACCGCCCATCCAAACTAGCCTTTAACCTTCCCTCGTTCTTCTCTTCTTTTGTCGCGTCGCCAAAATTCATTTCAACGGTGGACCTGTTAAAGCAAATCCTTTGTTCTCGGCTTGACTTCATTCCCCCGGTCCATCATCTTCTGAGTTCCTCCGAGCTTTGTTAACCCATTTCCTTTTTCGAAGTTAGCCCATCAAACATCCATATATTTTTATTAATCAATTCTTCTTTGGTCTCTAGCTACGATAGGTTCAACCTCTAATGGAGTTTCTTCTACCTAGAAAGTCAAAAAATTACTTCCTCTGCCCCATGCAGCCATCGCATACGCCGCTCCGTTGGCTTCTCGTGGTATGAACCGAAACTCAATATTCCAGAAAATTCTTGACATTGCTATTATTTTGTTTATAACTCCCCTGATGGCTGATCTATCATTTCCATGGTTTTGCAGTTTTTTAATGACAATCCTTGAGTCCCCTTCCATGATAACATCGCTAAATCCTATTTCTTCAGCAAAAACGGCTCCTTTAAGGCATGTATACGCTTCAGCAATTGTTAGATATCTAACGTTGTGGATCAGGTAAGAACACAAACCTATTACAAGTCCTGTATAGTTTCTGATGATAATTCCCGAGACTGCTTTGTTGCTTTGTTGAAGAAATGCAGAATCAAAATTAACTTTAACTTGACTTTTTGATGGGGGCTCCCAATGGGTAATCACTGTGTTATGTTGACATTTTAGTGCTTCCTTTAGCTTATCAAGATCCGCTAAGTATGCTTTAATATAAGCCACAATCTCGCATGTTCTCTGTCGGATGCCTTCATGGAAATATATATTCTTGTTATGCCATATTGCCTATAATGACACTGCTAAGCATGAACATTTATATGCATTATTGAGATTGAAGGCCTCCGCTAACCATTGTTTCCATTCTTGATTTTCATGAACGGGGACCAATGTCAGTGTCATTTGCTGGAGGACTTGTTTTGCGAGGATGTAGTCTCGGAAGATGTAGCTTACAAACTCATTTTCCCATAGATTAATTCGAACATTGCTGAGAATTTTTAGACTCCAAATTTTTGTAAAATAACTTCTAGTTAGATCCTGGTCTGTTGAAATTTCATTTCCCATCATATTTAAATCTTCTAAGACACACCTTTTGTAACCGTTTTTTACCGTGTATTCTCTCAACCTGTCACCTTACTAAAACCTTATATCTAGTTGCAGAGCGTTCCCCAAAGGAATGGATCCAATCTCACTAGCTTGTTCTTCTGGGAAAAACCCTCTCAAGGTTTCCTCCTTTCAGGTGACAGATTCATGATTTATAAGGTCTGCAACTAAAGTGTACCTATAATCAATATTCTGAAATTGTAATTTTCCTTCCTCAGGAAACCATGGATTGTTTCATATGTTAACTGATCTACTATCTCTGATTCTTCAACCCATTCTTGATTCCAAAATACTCCGAGCGTTCCATATGCTTCTCTAGGTAAACGAAGGGTAAGCCCCTAGTTCGGCATTCAAAAAGTCACTTCATGGGTAGTATTTAGATTTCATTACTTGTACAAGTAAGCTTGTGGGATTGGTGATTAGCTTCCATCCTTGCTTTGCCAACAAGGCATTATTAAAATTTGATAAATCTCTAAATCTCATCCCCCATTGCGCCTTTAAGATGCATAATGACAACCACCAACACTAGTAAATACCCTTATCCGTTTTTAAATTTTACCACCAGAATTTACACATAATATTCTCTAATTCCCGGCATAAAGAACTTGGTAATCTGCAACATTGCATAGCATAGATTGGAATGACTTGTAAGACTGATTTGATAAAAACCTCTTTTCCTCCAATAGGCAAATTGCGAATGCTTCAGTTCTTCACTTTTGTCAAAAAAAATTATTTATTTCCACAAAAGCATTTCTCTTTCGCCTCCCCACCATTGTCAGTAATCCAAGGTATTTCTCCGGATTGTTGGTCATACGAACCCCCAACTCCCTTCCTATTTGCAATTTAACCGTATCGTTGACATTGTTGCTAAAGTAAATTAATGACTTTTTAAAATTCACCATCTGTCCCGATATTTTTTCATAGGCATTAATAACTGATCGAATTGCTAAAGCTCCTTCCACTGTTGCTTTTCCAAATAAGATACTGTCGTCAGCCAAAAAAAGGTGGGTTATTGACAAACACCCTCTATCTATTTTCCCCCCTTATATTTTTCTTTCCCTTTTTTACAATATTAAGAAGTCTTGAAAAGCCCTCAGCACAAATGATAAATAAATATGGGCTTAAGGGATCTCCTTGCCTTATTCCTCTAGTAGGACTGAAACCAACCCCTTTCCTCCATTAAGCACAACGGAGTATGAAACGCTTTTGATGCACCCACTTGTCACAAAACCAAGCTTTCCCATCATATTTTCAACGAAAATCTACTTAACCTTACCGTATGCTTTGCTCATGTCTAGTTTTAGAGCAAAATTACCAATTCATATCTTTTCTTCTTAAAAGAGTACAATAATTCATATGCCACTAATATGTTATCTGTAAGCTGTCTATCTAGGACAAAAGTGCCTTGTGCATCATCAATGTAGTAGCCAGGAGCCTTCCTAAATCTATTGACTATATATCTTTTGAGATTATTTTATAAACTACACTGTAAAGGCTAATTGGCCTAAATTGTCCCATATTTTTTGGGTTTTGAACTTCTGGAATTAGGACAATGTTGGTATCGTTAATTACACTTAATTCTTTTTGGTTGTTCAAAATTTCTTATCGAATGATTATATGATCTTGAATTTTTATGCTAAGCTAAAAGTAAAGAAAAATCCTTACAATTAATTAATTTTATTTTTCATGCCAAATAAAACACGAATTTTTCATCACTTTTTACCCAAACGATAAACAAGCAATTAATGGATTTTCCTTTACTTTTAGCTTAGCATTGAAAGATTCAAGATTATATTTTTCATAGACAATTATTAAATATGAGTTATTCGAGTTGATTTTATTAAGAATAATCTAGAAACATAAAATAAAATTTTACGATTTAGAAAGAGATTAAATTAGTTAATTTAATTATTTTCAATATTTCAATAACAAATCGGTTGGCATTATCAAAATTCTTTTAACAATTTATTTAATTGATTTTTATGCTTTAAAATTTAAAATTTCAATATTGAAAAAAATGAAATTGGGTGATCAAAATAAAAGTATAAACATGATGTGGCATGTATAGTCTAACTGTCGTTAGATATTTAGTGATTAGGTGACTAAAATGAAAGCATCTTAAAATTTGAATGATAAATTACAAGAATTTTATTTTGGGTGACCAAAATGAAAATATTCTAAAAATTGAGTGACCAACTAGATCTTCATGACCGAAATAACACTCCTATATCTCATAAACATGGGCTTTTTTAGGAATCTAACACTATAAGTTTAAAAAATTATGAAAATGACCCAATTTCAAGATTAATTATGAGAATTACCTGATTTCTATAGTAGAATTGAGTGTTGCCACTTTCTCAGGTGACACCACCCTAAAAATATAAATAATATTAATTTTTTTAGTGCCGCCTAACAAATGGATAGAATTGGACTGAAACGTGCAGGGGAAAAATGTCCAAGGACTTGATGAAATATCGGAGTAACTTTTTTTTCCTTTTCAACAAGTACATTTTTTATATAATAATAAAATAATTTAATTGGTAATGTTTAGTATAAAAAAAAAAGAAATTTTTTTATAAAAATTATTACTCATATTTCTAATTACATATTTAAATTTACATTAACTTTTTTATATCTAATTATTGTAATATATACCTCATATTATTACATTAATAATCAAACGAGGTATGAATAATTTGATTGAGAAATAATTATTAGTTTAAACATGATATGAGAGTAAAAAGTGAAATGTTGAGATGTAGAAAAATTCTTATTTTTTTTAAAAAAGAATTGATGGTTAGGTAATGATTAAGCCAAAAAAGTAAGTGCTATGGCCGGTTGATCAGATGTCATCGACTTCTACTATAGCAAATGTGTTATTTTCTTAAATAATTTTTTTGTATACATCATTTTCGTAATTAATTAATATGTTAAGAGTATTTTTATATAAAATCTGAAATGCATTGATAACAGTGGGGTCCATATTTGGGTTTGAGTTTGACTTTAGTTGCTTTCCTGACATCAGGCAGTTTCTTATCCACAGAAAATTGAAATAAAATCAAGGCGTTCCACAATGTCCTTTCTCAGAAAAATAATATTAAAACAATAATTTATTATCTAAATAATGTATACCCACTTAATCAATTTCCAAAGCATCTAAATTTTAAAATTCAATATTATCTCAATTGAACTAGAACGATTGAACCAAAAATAGGTCGAGTATCAAATCGAGCTAAAAAATCGATTAAATCAACAATTGAACTAATTTGATTAATTGGTCTCCAAAATGGTTGGCCTGATCGGTCAAAACAGATAATTTATAAAAAAATATATAAAAATTGGTTCAACAGTCAGTTCAATTGGTTCTTTTAGTTCGGTTTAATCAGTTCATACCGATTCATAGGACAATTGGATTTTAAATTTTTTAAACTTTTTTAACCTTTAAAATTTTTTTGCCAATTTGGTCCGTACCCTTTAAAATTACGTAACTTTTTAAATTATTTTTTCCATATTTTAAATAACATAAAATTTTTTACAAACTCTTTAAAATTCAAAAATAAAAATATTTTTTAATATAAAAAAATCAAAATTCAATGATATCTAAATCGGATTGGTTGAACCAAAAATCGTCTGGTATCATCCTGGTGAGAGGTAAACAATTGATTGACCCACCGATTTTTAGTCCAATTTAAATAAAATTTAAATTTTTTTATATTTTCAAAATATTTAAATTTTCTATTTTTTATTTTAAAATTTTAAAGAGTTTTTATTTTTTATAATTTAAAAAATATATCTTTTAAAATATGAAAACAGTTTTCAAATGCCCAAATCGCCACAAACAATGCCGGAGACTAGAATTTTTATTGCTCAAAATATATAATTTGAGTAAATAAAAGTGAGTTTATATTATTTAGATAATAAATTATTATTTTGTAAAAAGTTATTTGTAAACTCAACTCCTCTCTTCCAAACAATATTACCACTTCTTTTATTAGAAAAAAGGTTTCTTTTGTGAATTTGGCAAAAAAAAAGTTGCAAATATGGATACACTTTCACGAATGTTTCCTTCAAATTTACACTAAAGTTTTCGAAGTCATATTACACTACCGGTTATCGATTTGAATAGTTAAATTAATTTGTTTAATAATTTATTAAAATTTATAAAACTTAAAAATATATATATTTTAAAAATTTTAATTTAATCTGTATTGATTTATGAATCAATTAAAGTTTTTAAATCGAACTCATGATTAAATTAATTGGACTACTAATTCTTAATTTAATCGATCAAATCGATTCAACAAACAATTCGACCGATTCACAAATTAAAAAAACCTGAAAAATGAAAAAAAAGAGAAATGAAAAAAAAACTAAAGAGAAAAAAGTCCTAAGTTAATCTCCCAAATGCAACAATTGTTACCATAGATACACCACCTACTTTTTAAAATTTATATTAATATTTATTGAAAAAGTCAAAAGGTTGACCCGTTAATTTTTTTACCTATTATAGGATTGGGTAAACTACACCGATCATTCCTAAATTTTGTTTAAAATTACATTTCGGTCACTCAACCTTCAAAAGTTACATAATAGTCACTAACGTTATTAAATTATTGCATTTTTGTCACTCAACTTTTCTATAGAGATATATAACTTTTATCAGTAATTCCATTTCATTTATATTATATTCTATATCATATATATTTTAAAATAAAACAAGGGCTCTAAAGAAATATCTCAAATAACAAAAAAAAAGAATATCACTTTGATTTCATGCAAAAGGGACTTTTTGTTTTTATTTCCAATTTCCATGAACTGGATTGGTTAGTACCCGGTCGAGCTCATTTTCTTATTTGCAACTCAAATAACTCATTTTTTTCTATGATTCTACGATTTGACTATTAAATTTAGTTAAAAAAGTAATGTTGCACCTTAATTTAAAAGGTTAATAGTTAATTTGGTCCTTGAACTATAGTTAAAAAATCATTTTGGTATTTTTAAAATATCCTTAACAATAATTGTAAAAATGTAAAAGTCTTAAAATAAATAATTCATACAAAAATCAATTGTAGCAAGGAAAAACAAAAAATTGCAATTAGTTTTTCCACATCTAATCTCATAAAAATCAAAATCTTTGAACTTTCACAAAAGAATACATTAAATACTCATTCACTTTGATCTTACTTTTGTTTTTCATTTACTTTGTTGTTTTACGCTCTTTTTATATTCATCTTTCTTTGCCTTTTCTTGTTTCTTTTCTCTTTTTTCATGCAGATTGGCTTCGACTCCGCTCTTTCCAGATAATTAATATATATGTGTGTATTATTTATAGTTGAAAGAAGTTGAAATTTGAGAGAGCAAATGATGGGGTTGTAGAAGAAGAAGAGCATTTTGTATTATAAATTTTAAAATCTAAAATTTCAAAATTGAAAGTTACTCAAAAACCTAATCAATCAAGTAATTGGGGTTACAAAAAGAAAAGATGGGTTTAGAAAAGAAGTAAGGTGCTTTGTATTATAAATTAAAAGAAAAAAACTCAAATTTCAATAAATGAAACTTACCAAAGAATTGAGGCAATACAATAGGACATTTTGCTCCTCTCTTTCCCTCTTCTTTTTTTCTCCTTTCTTTTCTTTTTATAATTATCAAGAAAATATTATAAATAGACCATTGATAGTAGAAGTTTTTATGATTCTTAAAATGAAAGCAATGTTGCAAGTCTAGATTTTGTTTTTGAAAACTTGAGCAGCAACAATCGATCTAATAGTGGAATCAATCTTAAAAAAAACTAATTGAGATGTATTTTACTAGGACTTTGAGAATAAATAAAACAAAATAAATTTTGCAAAGCAATTTCTCGATAAAATAACATGAAGTTATTAATGTGATTAAAGGCATCCATCAACGGTGGAAAACAAATCAATTTAGTTTGAAATTTTAAGATTTTTATATAATAAAAATTTCAAGAAATGTTAGTTTAATTTTTTAGTTTTAAATTTAATTTTTTAGATTTGTACATATTTAAATAAAAATTATTCTTTTTAATTATTTTTATAGATTTTTAAATAAATTTTAAGGTAAATTACATATGTCACACCCACAATATAAGGGGTTAGTTGTAATAAATAAGTAAGAAATAAGCTTTAGGCTTGATGGTTAAGTAGTTTATACATTCCTTAAAGGTATCTCTCCTTGATAGCAAGTTAATTTTACATGTTTAATGCAATCTAATTTTTGTCAATTTTTTAATAGAATGCTACTAAGCTTTTGATTTCTTGCTTAAATTTTATCAGGGACGCAATTGGAGTGCTGAAGTTCAAAAACAAACAAAATCAGGCTAAATTGAAACAAAAAGCAAGTTGGGGGCTGAATTGAAAATTGCAGAATTATTTTTGGGCTAATAAAAAAAATCAAACTTTTGACTTTGACAAATTCTATATTTAGAAAATCTAATATTGTGGTTGGTTGTTAAGCATGATTCTAAGAGTAAATTATGTGAAATTAGTTATTTGTGAGGTGCATATAAGTATATAAAGACTTGTAATTGTGGTATTAGAACACACTTGAATTTAAAAAGGCAATTAGCATATTCTTGCGTTAAATATTCTGCCATTTCTTTCCTCTTTTTATACTTTGGTGCAATTTCCTTTTTAGTCCTCACTTTTCTCCACCTATTATCTTTCATTGAAATCCACTCTCATAATCTAATCAAGTATGATTAATTTCATGCTCAGCTAATCTCGTTTAGCTTTAGGCCAGTTATTATTCCGATCGAGAATCATGAGAAATGGACCCGTGCTAGAACCTTACGGCACGATATTCATTCTCTCTCCAGAATATGGGATAGTCACAATCGTCCCTTAAAGTTAATTCAATTTCAACTCAAAAAGTGCACGTTGGGTTGAAGTAGTTTGGCGTACAGTTGGGAAAACGAGACAGTCGTCTGCAGCGTTCGGGTTCTCGCGAACAAATTGGCGTGTCCAGGTGGGAAAAGGCCTAGTGGATTCCGTCAAGGGAGATAGGGATCTGATTTAAACGATCCACGCGGTTGAGGTCACTAATTCGAGTTAGGCTCTTTTAGATCATAAGGCTGCCGAGATCTTAAATTGCGAACGCATGTTACGTGGTTAAATAGTCGGTAAGGGTTGGTTTGTAGGGCGTACTAGAATCAACTGCACAAGGAAGAGTTAGCTGTTAAGGTATCATTGATCTCTATAACCAACTTATCGTTTCGAAGGAAAATTTCACTTTCAATGATTAACTCGAGTTTGTAATATTTTTAGTCTAAGGTTAAGAATTTGCACATTTGATTATCTAATTTAGTTTCAGTTATTTAATTTTGTATTTATAATTCAATTAATATTTTTTTTCTATTTGTTTTCTATATTTTTAACCCTAATAAACTAAAACCCATTCGTTTTATTTTTCAGCACATCACGTTACAAGTCGTGAGCACGACAACTGCCACGACTTTGGTATCTGGTCCTGCAAAAAGCAATATTAGGAATCCACGTCCCTGTGGGATTGACCCTGCTTCTCTATACTACTATTTAGTTTAGTTAGAATGTAGGAAATTTATATTTGGTGGCCTTGACAACTATCACTCCCATTAAAAAAAATCAGCAAACTAGGATGAAAAATCACACTAAAATAAGTATTAATTGGAGGAAAAATTGAATAAGAATAGGCAACAGCCCAAATCATTAAACATGCTTGTTTCCCCCTCCCTTACCCAAGTTTGAACCACCCTTACCCAATCCTATTCTTTTATTATTTTTCAGCCAAAAATTTGGGAAAAGCACCCATGTCGCACCTAGGGTTTCCAAACCTTAGGTATTTAAGCAATTTATCTCCTAATTGGTTTTCAATTTCCCTTTTTTTTCAAATCCTATTAGAAGTTGGTCCTTTTCGCTCCTTATATTTCCCCCTTTATCTTTTTCATCCTATTCTTTACAACATATTTTCTCTCCATTGCCGGAATTATTTTTGCTTCCTGAAACATAATCAAATCTCGATTGAACCGTTTCCTATTGGATTCATAATTGCCATTAGCTTCAACCTTAGTCTTAACCAAGAATCCGTAAGAATAACTCGATCCTAGTGTTTGAATTTGAATCTTCATGGAATTTTTATCTAACAATAATCTTACAAGTGACTAAACGATTTTTTTAGGTTTTATATCGAATCTTTTCATTAACCTTGATGAATCTTGATAAATCTTAGAAATAAAATGTTAACCCATGTGAAAATTATCATCTGAAGGACCCGATTTAGGTGCATCGGACCAGATTTAAACGCAGGGAACGAGGTTTGAGATCTTGGAGACAAGTTTGTGTTCTTTTACAAGTGAATCGAGACAAATCGTGCTTTGGAGTATGGCCACACGACCAGCCAGACTAGTGTGTGGTCCACCCGTGTGGACCACACGACCCCTCATATAGCCATGTCCCCTTGAAACCCTAAGTTTTTTTATTCTCACACAGCTTAGACCCTTCCATACAGCTTACCACACAGTCGTGTCTCCCTTGTAGCATAATTTTGCAATTTCCACACAACCTAGCCACACGGTCGTGTACCCCTTCCACATGGTCCAGGGCATTCCACACATTCTGGTCACACGACCATATGTTATTTGTATCTCAGATTTTATAGCTTTGGCCCAAAATTTTTATGTTTTGTTTAGTTTAGCCCCTAAATAGTTCTCGAATTGATTTTAGTGTTTTATTTTATTCAATTAAGTCTCTGATAATATGAATTATGTTAGAACCCATGAATTAATTAACCGTATTAATATGATGTTTATATATTTCCATGAATTATGAACGATACGTATGACTATTGTTGTAGTGTTTGTGATTGTACGTATAGTATGCTTTATGACACTGTCAAACCGAACACTTAATAAGCATGACTTTCGCTACCGAGTTGATTTATTATAAGCATATTATTTGCCACTATATTGAATTGTTATAAGCATATTGATTGCTACCATATTGTTCTGTTAAAAGCATAATTAAATTCTACCGCATTGATCCATTTTGAGCTTGTCATATTGCATATTGCATGGGTGGGACGATATGTATGAAGGAAAAAGTGGCAATTTATCTACAAATTTACTGTGCACCCACAACCTAGTGGCAGGTTTCATCTACGAATTTTTGCTATGTATCCACAGCCTAGTTGCAAATTTTATCTGCAAAACCAGTGGTGGTTAAACCACAACCCGACTAGGTGGTTGGAGTTTAAGGGAACTCTCATTATGGTGTGTAGAGGTAGGGTATGATCTTTTTTGTTAAACCGAAATTGTATGACATTCATAAAGCATGTGTATACAAAGTGAATTTTCTGAGATGGCATATATATGTATACATTGTTGAAGTGGTATGAAATATCGATATTCTGATACTGCTATTGTGTATTATTCTATGTTGTAACAAATCGTTTTTCTGTAGTGTTAGAAACAACGATTTTGGGACCACATTTCTGACAAGAGAGTCCATAGATGTAGTTAAATATAGTATCATAGTGAATCGTGGTTTAATCGATTTTATAAATTGACCAGTTAGACAAAGTTCAAGTGGTGCATATCGAAAGTCAGTAGTTTTGGTAAATTAGGGATCGGGACCTCATTTTCATAAACCGAGCTCATAAATATTATTTTTGAATATTTATGGAGCTATTATATGAGTGGGTTGAATTTTGGTTCAAAAATTGTATTGATTAGATAGTTAATTGAGGAAAAAAGGACTAAATTATAAAAGATGTAAAACTTAATCCTTATTTAATTATACTAACTAAATGGCTTAATTATTAAACATGAAAGGGTTTATGTTGTAATTAAACCATAATGTAACATTATGGACGGTTGGCGGAATGTTTAACTTAAAATTTTATTAGTTAAAAATGATAAATTAATAAAATAAGGTAATTAAAAATAAAATAAAATGGTGTATCATCTTTCATTTTTGTTCCCACCACCAAAATTAGAAAACCATACCTTGGGGAGCCATTTTTAAAGCTTCCAAGGTTCAACCAACACAAAAATCTTTGCATGTAAGTCAAATTTAACTCTATTTTTAATAATTTTTATATTTTTTGAGATCGTTGCAGTTAGATCTAATTAACTCGCATCTCTGTTTTCAAAATTGTTAAAGATTTTAAAGTTTCTATTTATGTTAATTTAAGTTTTTGAATGTTGCTAGTAGATTTTGAAGCTTAGAAATGAAATAGGATTAACTTCATAAGTAAATTTTATTAGTTTTGAGTTTAAGAACTAAATTGTGAATATCTTCAAATTGATATAATTTTTTTGTAAATTTGATAATAGGAGGCTTTATATGGACATAATTGAAGTGGGTTTAAAATTTGGAGTTCAAATTCGGAAGATGTGATAAGTTCAGTTTTAGGGACTAAATTGAATAAAATACAAAAGTTTAGGGTCATTCAAATAATAAAATCAAACTGATATATACTTATAATAGAATGATATAAGATGTTTGGAATTGATAAATTAAATTGAATTATTGAATAGATAGAAAATTAGATCAAATTGAAGTTGGTCGGGGAAATGACAAAATTTGTTGATTATTCCTTAGAGGGTTGTTTGCTTGTTGTCTTGACCAGGTAAGTTCATACGATATGTTTTTGTTAAATGGTTATGCATTTATAATTATAATTGTAATTATATTTAATTAAAATTTTAATTTTTAAAATTCGCATACAAAAAGATGAGTGAGGGATTAAATTGAATATGATGAATTGCAAATTGAAAAATTATGGAATTTACTTTAAATTGAACTGAAATAGAATATATTATGAGATGATGTGATGAAATGAGCTAGACTAATTCGATTTAGACCGGTTGATAGTGATATGGAGTGAACTGAATAGATTCATAAATATTAGATATTATTTGAAATGTGAAATTGTGCTATGTGGTGATGAAATATACTATTATAAATGAGAATATGAATTAGATGAATTTTATTTTGATATTGAAATGAAGAATTGGTTATAAACGAATGTGAAAATTGTTACCTTATTAATTGTTTAGGCAGGGTCGGGTATGGTTGGCATACCATAAGATAGGAAGAGTTCAGGGTTATACAACTACGTGGCAGGGAGTGCTGGGCACCCCATTTGTTGGTTATACCGACCAATGTTGGGTACATTTATTTGTCGATTTTTTCGGCCAGTGTAAGGCGCAATTTATTATTTCGGTTTATCCGATATGCAATGAGTGCCAAATTGGTGTGTTGGTTGTATCTGCGTATTCGTCCAAGTCCAAGTCATGTTAATAGAGAAATAAATGGTAAAAATGAAATATCCAATATTTGAAATAGTAAATGATGTGAAATGAAAGTGAAATGTGTAATGGAATATGAAATTTATGGAATGAATTGGAAACATTGATTAATTATGTTCAATGAATCTATGAATTTGGAAATTGAGATGGAATGTGATTCATAATTCGTATTATGAAATGAATTAGTAAATGACATTAAATTGACAATTGATATATGTATTTGGTATAAAGATGAATTAATATGAAATGGAAATGAAGTTTATATGATTTTATATGAATTTGATTGAGAATTCAAACTATGAAATGAAAAATAATGTTTGGCATTAATTTGAAATGGGATGTATTACGGGTAAATAGATTGTATGATATGATTAAGATGATGAATTGATTAAATGATTATTTGTTTTATGAATGATAATGAAATGTGGAATTAAGTGAATTGAAATGTTATATGGTATGATAAATGTTGAACTCACCTTTTTAATATTTGATTTGCCATGATAGGTAAACTTTATCAAGCTAAGTAGCATGTAGTGTATAATTATAACCTGAGGTAAGTTATTGGGTGTTAATACCTATGAACTTACTAAGCATTTGTAATGCTTACTCTCTTGTTTCCTTTTTCCCTGTAGTGACAACTTGCATAACGTGTCAAGAGGATCATCGAGAAGCTCGCACTATCTCGGTATTGATTATGTAGTCTTTTTATCGTTTAAAACTTGGTTTTGTGGCATGTATATAGGCGATTCATTTTTAGTCAATTTTGAATGTTGGTACTTTGGTAGCTTGATATGTGTGGTATGGTTTATGCCAACTTTGGTATTTAGAAGGTTAATGATAATGGCAAGTTTGAATGATATTATTTATATGATTTAGTTTGTGGTATGCAATGGTTAAGGCATGATTTGTATATAACTTGAGTTAATGCTTTGTTGGTGCCAATAAAGGCATTTTGGTTGTATGTTTAGATGGTTATATAAATGGAGGCTTTGATTTTGAAATGTGCATATGATATGTATTTAGTATTGATGTGAATGAATGTGTTTGAATGAGAATGATTGAGCTATTGTTTGATAAGTTTAACATAGTGAATAATGATGCATAATGGTTAAGTTGATTGAGAGATGAAGGGTACTTTAAGTGCATATAAAGTTTGGTATGAAATGCATGTAACATAACTTTGAAGTTGTTGAATTGTGGTTTGAAAATGACTGAATGTGGTATTTAGCATGTTGAAATTGGTTATTTATAGGTCTTATGATATGCTTATAAGCATCCTTGAATTTGGGTTATAGTTTTGAGCATGATTGGTACATAAAACTTATGATTTTAGCCATCTAGGTAAAAGTTCCGATACTAGGGACCAAGGTATCAATACTTGACCAAATGAACAGTGTTTTGAAAATGATAGAATGCCAAAACCATATTGATACCGATAATAATATTGATACCTATCATAAAAGTATCGGTATTTGTTACTTTAGTATCAATACCTAGTTCCAAAGTTTTAAAATTTTTTAGATTGGTCCTTAATCATACTCGAATCTATTAAATTATGTTTGAATGTCCGATTTAGTCTCTCCTTTACTAATAACTTCTAATATGGATGAATTTGGATTAGTTTGATGATTTTAATTGAATTCAATATTATAATTTGTGTGTGAATGTTCCAGTATTTGTTTTAGCATTCCTTAATTTGGGTTTGTAACTCCGTAATTGAGCTTCATAGCTTGCTCCATTTTTATTTACATATCTACAAATAACCCACTAGGTTAGGATGCGAACACGACACTCAGAGGGTCTCGGCTCAGTTTTGTTTTAGTTGATTATATATTTTAGATTTATTATTATCTCTTAATTATTCAGAGACTATATTATTTTATTTTGAACTATGGCATAAGACTTAAAGTTTTGTTTTCTTTTAGCATGCATGGCAGTTAATGTGAACTTAGAACTTCAAATTATGAACATTAATTAATTATGCATGAACTTTGTTTTTTATTAATAACACAACTACGATGACTTTTTCGCTGCTAAATTATAATGAAGAATCATGAGTAGTAAATAAACTGGTAATTAACTAAGTTTTCTTCCAAAGATAACAAATATTTTAAAATGATTATTTTCAAAACTTCGATAGCTTACTAAATCATTTTGGTGACTAATGTAATCTTCCGAATTCGAGTCTAACACCTAGGCCGAGTTGAAGAGATTACAACATAAATAGTCATCCAACTTTTAAAAATTTTCATTTTAGACACCTAAAAAAATAAAGTTCGCACACTTTACACACTCTAATTAAAATTGTTAACTGATGCATTGTATGAAATTTTTTTGTGAATAATAAAATTATTTATGAATTTCCAACTAATATTATAAATTTTCAAGTCAACCTTTACAAGCACCACTCTTGTGTCATCTTCCTCAACTTTTCTTCTTCCAATCCTTTCATCCTCTATTGTTATCACCACTAAGAACAGAACTATTATGGCGATGCCCATGATCTTCCCTGTTATCGCCACTTCTGTAACACCCCTTACCCGTATTCCTTACCGGAACAGAGTATGAGGTATTACTAAATTTTAAAAAAAAAAATTCGACAGCATTCCTACTTATTTTTGCTTAAACCTCCTGCAAATTTACAACACATTCCAATATACCAACCAATTTCATTTGTATAAACACACATACAATTTAAGTATTAATAAACGCTACATTTAAAAGGGAACCATAACATATATTTACATGATGATCCCACATTACATAAGTCGTTTATACATGCCATAAAATTTCGGAACACTAGTAGTAAAATACCCCAAATGTGAAGGATAGTGTAGATGATTGTCTGACTTCGTTCCAATTTCCGAGTTGTTGGAAGTCACTATAATCAAGATAAAAATAAAATCGAGTAAGAATATAGCTTAGTAAGTAAACACATGATAAATAAGTAATTACTCCCATAACTACACCAAAATATAAACTTATTCATGAATAACTTTATTGTTTAGGCAATTTCCAGCAAGCTGTTTTTCTGCATCATATTCGCTAATTTATTTTTATCTGGAGCTACAGGGCTCCAAATTGAGTTCCGTAAATTTTCCCTGAAACTAGACTCATATACCATTTCACCATAAAAATTTCAGAATTTTTGACCCAGCCAATTAGTACAGTTTATTCATTAAACCTTCCCCTGTTTCACTGCCCAACGGTTCTGACCCTTCCTCACTAAAATTCACTTAACTCTCTGTACAAAATTTGAAAAATGGTTTCGCTTGTTTCTAATAAAAATAGACTCAATAAGGATTCCAGGTATATAAATTTCATGCCATAATTATTTTTGTACAATTTTTGATAATTTTACAAAGTTAGAACAGGGGATCTCGAAATCAATCCAGCCCTGTTTCAGTAAAATTCAGATATCTCCAAAAATACAACTCTTTTGCTTATTCTATTTCTTTCACATGAGAATAGATACATTCAACTTCAATTTCATATATTATTCAGCTTCCCATTCATTTTCCACCATTTATGGTGATTTTTCAAAGTTACCCAATTGCTGTTGTTCAACACAGTTTATAATTAAATCGTTCCTTTTGCGTTTTTGATATTTTCTCTCATCTCATACATGGGTCGATTTAGTATTCAACTCAATATTTCCACCATATGGCAATATTCACCTTCCACACTTTTTCGTTGAACACTCGGAATGTTAACCGTTATCGGTGGATCCCGCACTTAGCACCACCACTGAATCGGGAAATCAGCACTTAGCAACCCCTCGGGGGAATCAGCACATAGCAACCCCCTTTTCATTTCAAAGATACGGTGGATATCGCACTTAGCACCACCAATGAAATCGGGGAATCAGCACTTAGCAACCCCTCGGGGGAATCAGCACATAGCAACCCCCTTTCACATTTCAAAGATATGGTGGATCACGCACATAGCACCACCAATGAATCGGGGAATCAGCACACAGCAACCCCTTTTATATACAACATACTCCGGCTTATTCCGAGTGTTCAACCCATAAACCATATATTGCAACCCTTTATCACCTTTCCCGATTTAACAACATTTTTAGGATATTGCCAAACATTTATTTTAATTCCAAATAAATCTCAACATATATCAAATAATATCAAAATAATATATTAAGTCACGTGTTTACTTACCTCGGTGCAAAATATCGTAATTTTGCACTTTACTCCACTATCTTTTCTTTTCCCCGTTTGATATACTCTTCACGTCTTTCTTGATCTATAATAGCAAATTTAACTCGTTTAATATTCACATTTATTAAAATAATCCACCACCCAACTTTTGAAAAATTACAATTTTGCCCCAAACTTTTGCATAATTACACTTTTGTCCCCAAGCTCGAAATTAAACTTCATCACTTATTCTTAAGTTTTATAACATGCTGAACATTTTTCCTTCTATGGCAACATCAAATTCCACTCCAACACATACTTTTGAATATTAATTATTTTTACCGATTATGTCTATTTACCCGTTTTCGCTTAAAATTGCTTAGCAAAAGTTGTTTAACATAATCTCTAGCTTTATATTCCACCATAAAACAGCAAAATAAACATTAAAAACGGTAGAATAAGCTAAACCAAATATGAACCCTAACACGAATTAATGGTAGAATAAGCTAAACCAAGTTACCGGGATTCCAAAAATACGAAGAACATTAAAAACGGGGCTTGGAATCACTTACTATGGAGCTTGAAAGCTTAAAAACCCTAAATATGGCTTCCCCTTTGCTGATTTCGTTCACCATGAAGAAGATGAGCATATTTTGCCATCTTTTTCCCATTTAATTCTATTTAATAACCAAATGACTAAAATGCCCCATTTAAAAAAAATCTATTTCACCCATTTCTTATGTCTATTTTGTCCATCAACTAACTAATGGTCTAATTACCACATAAAGAGCTCCAATTTAAAATTTCATAACAATTAGACACCTCTAAGATGTAGAACTCAACTTTTGCACTATTTACAATTTAGTCCTTTTGACTAAATTGAGTGCCCAAACGTCGAAATTTTCGAACGAAATTTTTACGAAAATTTTCCGTGAAATTGTAGACCATAAAAATATAATAATAACTATATTTTCCCTCGTCGGATTTGTGGTCCCGAAACCACTATTCTGACTAGGCCCAGAATCGGGCTGTTACAACTTCTGTTGATTTATAGAACCCAAGCTTATGCATAGCTTTGAAAAAGAATTTGAAATTTTGCAAAAAGATTAGATTTTTATATTTTTTATGAGCAAAAAAATGGCAACTAACTCGATGAGAAATAGTCTAAAGCTGCAGAACCCAACTGGGACTTTCTATCCTAAGCAAATGAGGGAAACCCATATAGGGAAGTTCTAATTTTTTTTCTTCCTAAATCAATTGGAATTCAACACCAAAAGAAATTAATTAAAAAAATAAAGAGAAATGGAAGGAAATGAGGGAAACCCCATATGAAAAATGGGAATAAAATCTGAAAACCAAAAAGTTCTTAAGCAATGGAGATAAATTTGAAGAGGTGGGTTTTAAAGGGAGAAGGAAAATGTAGATAAAACTTTTAAGAGAATTCAAAGAAGGGATCCCCGAAATAAGTTACACCTCAGAATCTTGAAAGAATCAATGGAAAAATATAAATTCTTTTTAGGTATTTGCCTTGAAAGAGATCAAAATCCACCCATTTTCTTATATTCTTTTTAGGAAATATAAGTTTCACCCTCTCTCCTTACATTGTCACCCGAGAAACTGCCATCTGTCTCAAAATCGATCCATGTTCCTAAATTTAAAAAAAAAACTTAATATTTTTTAAAACTAACGTATATGCTTAATTTTGCCTATAAAAATATAATTAAATGAAAAGCGAAAAAGAAAGGGCATTTTACCAAAAAAAAACCCTTTTTTTAAAAATTACCGAAATGGGCCTATTATTTAATTATTTACCGGAATGGTCTATTTTTCGGTAAATCGCGTCCACGTTAGCGCGATGTCAGGGGACGCGTCAGGAAATCGCGTCCACATCAGCGAGTTGCTGACATGGCAACAAATCGCGCCCTCTAAGACGCGATTTGCTACCACATCAGCAACTCGCGCTAATGTAGACGCGATTTCCTGAGCCACGTAGCGCGTTTCGGGGGACGCGATTTTTCTGTTTTTCCCACGTTAGGTTTTTTCGGCTTTTAGGGCTTAGGGTTCAGGCTTTTTAGGGTTTTTAGGTCTTGGAAGAAATAATTTTGAGTTGACGTTTCTGATCAAATAGTATAAAATCGCTTCTAGCAGGATGCTATTTGAGAAGAATTTGTGAAATCGCACCCTTGTGGACGCGCATTTGCTACAGTAGGTCATGGAAGAAATAAATTTTTTTGACGTTTTTGAGCAAATAGTATAAAATCGCTTCTAGCATGATGCTATTTGAGATCAATTTGTAAAATCGCGCCCTCGTGGTCGCGCTTTTGCTACAGTCGGTCATGGAAGAAATAATTTTTTTTGACGTTTCTGAGCAAATAGTATAAAATCTCTTCTAACAAGATGCTATTTGAAAAGAATTTTTGAAAATCGCGCCCTCGTGGACGCGTTTTTGCTACAGTAACATGTTTGGGCTGAGGCTATAAATTAGGCAGAAAATGTTCTCAGAATGCATAAGTCACAACAGAAACAATTTAGAGAGGCTAAGAAGGTTAGAGTTTCAAATATGAGCGAATATATTAGTGTTGTTATTTACTACGATGGTGAGGTTTGCCACACCGAGAATGGTGTTATTTTTTTGTCGGAGAATACGGTGCAACTGGTTTTTAACCAGAACATAGATTTGACAGAATTTCGTAAAAGAATTAGGCGTAAAATTTTCGGAACGACGCCAATGAAAGTTCTGTCTATCACGTATCGATTTTGTTCTTCTGTTGATCCGGTGACATATGACTCGTTCGACATAAAAGGTGCTCGTAGCTTGGAGGCAATGGTGCAGACTCATCTTGCTAGTGGAGCACCTTATATTGAGTTATATGTACAATTTACATCGCCAACTGATGTACTTGCGACCGGTGTTCGAGATGTATACACGACCCCTAGCCGACACTCGGTTAGCAAGTTACAAAATACGGAACAACCCATGTTCGGTAGCGGTGTCAAATGCACATCCCTCGCAAGACACTCTGTTGGTGGATGGGACATGTACGTCGGTGGCTCGACATTTGATGCTGGAAATACGTACTGGGGAACGGCATCAAGTTCTAGTGGGTAGCAATCTACATCCAATTAGGGACGTTATCAAATGCCTAGAAGAAGGGATGACGTACTCCCTACGACGTCAACCGGTGAGGGGACCTCGTACGTTACAGATGATTGTGGGTTAGAAGATGACTTCGATGTGGATCCACCTCGAGAGCCCGGGCAGGATGGTGCAGAAGTTGGCTTATTTTCTGAGCCGGAGCCTATTCCAACAGAACCTGAAGATGCTGAAAGGAGTTCAGATGAAGAAGAAAATCCACGATTTAGAGTATACTCACCTCCAGCCCACATGCATAATGTTGATCTGTCCGCAGATAATGCGTTAGAGTTTCCAGATCTACCACACTGGTTGCGTGATTGTACAAGTTCGGGGGTAGATTCAGGTGAATTTGAAGTTGGTAATCAGTTTACCAACAACGATAGTTTTATTGGTGCTTTGAAACAATATAGCATCAAAAACAGCGTTAACTACCACGTCGTTAAATCCAAATCTGATAAGTTTGAGGTGAAGTGTGTGGTCCAAGACGGTACATGTTCATGGAAAATCTACGCCTCGTTAAGGAAAATAACAGGGTTGTGGGAGATTAAAAAGTACCAAGGTCCACATACATGTGCTACAAGTATAGTATTGACGGTTTCTGAATAATACTTTTATTATGCAATGTTGCATTATTTAATGTACTCGGTTTATAGGTGTTTCACAAGATCATCCTAAGATGGATTCAGCTATGTTAGCTAGCTTGATACTGCCTACGGTAAAAGCAGATCCCAATACTTCAGTGTCGGTGTTAATTGCCAATAATTGTAGCCAAATGGGGTACACGCCCTCTTACCGCAAGGCTTAGATAGCTAAGCAAAAGGCGTTGGAGAAGATGCATAGTGGGTGGGATGCCTCATATAATGAAATATGGCAGTGGTTTCAGGTGCTAGAGAGATACGTCCCAGGTGCCATCACAGACCTTGAAATGGAACATGCATACTACAACGACCGATTGCTACGTGGATATCAAGTGTTCAAACGCCTGTTTTGGACCTTTAAGCAATGCCGAGACGCATTTCCATACTGCAAGCCGTTGGTACAAATTGACGGTACCTTTATGTTCCGTAGGTATACTCATCGGCTATTGCTTGCAGTGGCACAGGATGGCGGTGGGAGAATTCTTCCAATTGCATTTGCAATAACACCGGGGGAGTCGTCTGATGACTGGGATTTCTTTCTCTTTAAGTTAAGGAGGCATGTGTGCCCCCAACCTGATATCTATGTTATTTTAGATCGGGGCACCGGTATACTAGCTGCATTTGATCGACAGGGAAGCTTATGGCAGCGCACACACCATAGATATTGCCTAAGACACATTGCTTCGAACTACTACAGGCAATATCCATCTAAGAGCGAACGACGACAAGTGACCGACATGGGTATTTAGTCTATATCTGTGTTATTTCGTTAGTCAATTTGAATTAGTTTTATTGGTAGAAGTGGTATAAATTATTCGCTATGATCTTATATTGGCAGGGTATGAAATAAATAAAGATCGTTTTCACGAGATGTTGTCAATTTTACGTTCAATTAACGGAGAAGGGGCAGACTACCTTTGTAACATACGTTTCGAACAGTGAGCATAATCATACGACGGTGGCCTACGATATGGCCATATGATGTCGAACCTGGCTGAATGTATCAATTTTGTTCTTAAAGGAACGCGCCATCTACCGATAACATCGGTTGTGCGAGAGACATATTTTCGTTTGGCGGCGCTATTTCCAAAGCGAGCAGCAAGTTATGTAGGCCAGATGCAGGGAGGACATGTATGGTACAGTAAGGTAGTTCAAGAAATTAACAAGGCCAAGACGAGGGCAAACACCATGCACACGATCGAGACAATTAATGGTTTCGCGTGACAGAGTTTGACAGACCGCACCAAGGTGTTGTTGGCGGGCAATATCGTGTACACTTGCGAAATAGGACTTGTGACTGTGGGATGTTTGATGCACTTCATTATCCATGTGCGCATGTTATTGCAGTTTGTTAGAATCTCCGTCTGGATCCGATGAGTTATGTGGACGAAGTTTACAAATTAGAAAACATGTACAACGTCTGGAGACACGTTTTCCCACCGGTCCCAGATGAACGTAAGTGGCCGCCCGTGTCTCTTGCTCCTTTTAAGCTGTTACCGGATAGAGAATTATGTCACAAACCAAAGGGTCGAGCTTGCTCGACTAGAATACGTAACAATATAGATATCCGAGAAACAGCCAGTCAAACAAAATTATGCAGATGGTGTAGGAATTCAAGCCATACAAGTCGATCATACCCTAATCACAATAGTTGAATGTAATTGTAAAAAAATTAAGTTTGTGAAATTATTAATTGATAAATTGTATTAATGGTTACTAAAAATTATCAAATTATATAAAATTATTAATTGTTAGTACCAGTCAAAACATTTTTCCAAATCTAACATTATGTGAATGTAAATTATTAATTGATAAATTGTACTAATGATTAGTAAAATTATCAAATTATATAAAATTATTAATTGTTAGTACCAGGAAAAACATTTTCTAAATCTAACATTATGTGAAAGTAAAATTATTAATTTAGTTTAGGTTTTAATTAAATTAGGTTAGGGTTTTAAGTTTAGGGTTTAAGGTTTTAATTTAATTAGATTAGGGTTTTTAAGTTTAGGGTTTAGAGTTTTAATTTAATTAGGTTAGAGTTTTTAAGTTAATTAGGCTAGGGTTTTTAAGTTAAGGGGTTAGGGTTTTAATTTAATTAGGTTAGGATTTTAATTAAATTAGGTTAGGTTTTTAAGTTTAGGGTTTAGGGTTTTAATTTAATTAGGTTAGGGTTTTAAGTTAATTAGGTTAGGTTTTTAATTAAATTAGGTTAGGATTTTTAAGTTTAGGGTTTAGGGTTTTAATTTAATTAGGTTAGGATTTTTAATTTTAGGGTTTAGGTTTTAATTAAATTAGGTTGGGTTTTTAAGTTTAGGGTTTAGGGTTTTAATTAAATTAGGTTAGGGTTTTTAAGTTTAGGGTTTAGAGTTTTAATTAAATTAGGTTAGGATTTTTAAGTTTAGGGTTTAGGGTTTATGGTTTTAATTAAATTAGGTTAGGGTTTTTAAGTTAAGGGGGTTAGGGTTTTTAAGTTTAGGGTTTAAGGTTTTTTAATTAAATTAGGTTAGGGTTTTTAATTTAAGGGTATTAATGGTTAGTAGAATTCTCAAATAATATCAAAAATTCCTATTTTATTACATCAAATAAACTTCTATTTTATTACATCAAATAATATCAAAATATTAAAAATATTTGTACAAATAAATTTAAATACAGCAATTAATGTCTATGCCCGGGGGATTCAGTGCCACATGGCGGCCGTCGACGGTTACGTGCTAGATTCCTCATTTCTCTAGCTTCCGGCGGGGTTGTTGTTCCTCCGGCGGGGATTCTGGTTCTTCCGGTACGACATCTGGTTGTCGGACTTGGGACGATGATCCACATTCAAAGAATAGTATATGTGGAGGTGTTTGCATCACGAACGGCGACAGTGTTTGAAACTCATACGTTGGTGGGGATTGGTAAAAAGGAGAGTTCCCCGACAGCCCCTCTTGCGATCCCTCGTGCGCAGCTGGCCTATACATCGGCGGTCCACTCGGCATAACAGGAAATGGAGCTGAACCGGGCATTTGGCTCCAACCTGCCATAGGACTCGAAAAAGGGTACATATAAGGGTTAGGATACATATAAGGGCTAGGAAACGCACCTGGCATCATCTGAAAATACGGGTGCGTGGGTATTATCGGTTGAACTGCTACGTCGGGTGACTGTGTCGGTGCTCTCGTTGGGCCTGGTGATTGAATGGCCGCTGATGATGAGCCAGGTGAATGTCTAGGCCTCGTTGAGGGGCTACCTTCGTCGTCTTGTCGTCTTGGATTTAGAGGCCCGCGCCTTTCCCTTTCGACACGTATTTGCCGCTGCCTCTCCTCTGGCGTCAGTAAATACGGCTTGCCATTGATCCTAAATCATGGCATGTATTCTGGAACCACGCTAACTCCGAAACGATGATTGGTTCCCGAGTAGGTATATATTTATATCGATCTTCCCACATTTCCATGTACTCGGACTAGTATCTCATCCAATCCGTATTCAATTGTCGAAGGTCGACTTTGTGTTGATCATCAAATACCTCAGGATCCACGGGAATCGGTTGTCTACATCCAAACTGTCGTAGCACTCTGTCTGTCTGGTGCGGCTCCACGGTTGCGTAGTTGATCAACACGAGTTTCACGTGCCAAACTTGTGGATTTTTTCAGAACTCTTCTGGGATTATTGCCCGAATTGCCGGATCCTCGTATGGTGTCCATTGAAACTATATGAACATGATAGAAATATTAGTTATATACATAATACTAAATACTAAATACTAAATATCAATCGACTAGCGAATGTATGGAAATATCTATTTTATTTAAAACTTACTTGTGCTTCCGACCGTTGGTCCAATAGAAGCCGTATATCTTCAAGAGAGGACGGTAATTGAGCATGACTTGTCGGATGGTTCCACCTAATTAAATAAATTTTTAGCATACTTTTATTTTTAAAAATCTACATAATAATTGTAAAATCTAATATAAAATTTACCACATTATGAGTGGGAATGTATATGAGTGGTCTACTCGAGGACGTAGAAATGGAAAGCGAAACCGTGCCACGATCGCAGAGAGTGACAGTAACCTCGATTTTACTCTCCTCGGTGCGCCTCAAGACATCTCCCGATATAACATTGCCAAGATGGTAGACCCCAACTCAATTCACCGGTTGCTCTAAAATCAACGAGTTTCAGCAGCCATCTTAGATGTACGCGGCTCCGTGACGTGTCGGGCATCAGATAACCTCCAATTAATTGAAGAATGTATGCCCGAGCATATCAGATTCTTTCAATTTCTGTTGAATCTTCATCCAGATCGGGAATGTGTCACGAATCCACCCATCTCGATCTTACCTCCTCCATTTTCTCCTAATAGCGCCAAAAGCTCAGAGCACACCGCCCCAATCGCTAGATTAGGCAGTTCGGTGGATCGGGCTCCCGTCCACCGGCAATCCCAATTACAAACTGGCATCTTCTAGAGTGATAGTGCACTCTCCACATGGAAGATGGAATGTGTGCGTCTCAGGTCTCCACCTCTCGATCAACGCACTGATTAGTTTTGGGTCCACATTGCATCCCCAGCCTACCGTCGCCACGTGCCAAAAATCCGCTTCCCGCGGGTAGTTCTCTACCAACGGTGATGGAGGAGCATGCATATTCCGGAAATTGCATTCCAATACCTGATCTACAGACTTTTATAACAAATAAAAAATTAATAATCATCTAAAAATGCATAAATAAAAAATTCTTAAATAATATTTAAAATTTAAATTTAATACTTACCATTTTCATTTGTTCCACCGATATGTGATGTTTATCAAGACGAGTCAATTCTCCGGCCATTGCTGAAATCGTACAAATTTTTACGGTTAAAAAAAAAATTTAAAAAATTTAAAATTATTTTAAAAAAAGGGGGTTAAAAGAAACTTAAGAGGAACTTAAGAGAATTTTTGAAGAAAATTGAGAGGAAATTTGAGAGAGGATTAGTTTGTGGAAAAAAAAAAGGGGTAGGGGTATCAATAGTTTTTTTTTTACCGTTGGGGGGCAACGGTCAAATTTTTGACCGTTGAGCACTCGTTTCACGCTACGTGTTGAAAGCAGTAGATTTCAAATATGAAGTTGTCGATGTGGCAAGAACTCGCTACCAAGTGGATGCGATTTCCTAGCGCGTCCCCTGACGTCGCGATGACGTGGACGCGATTTGCCGAAAAATAGACTGTTCCGGTAAATAATTAAATAATGGGCCTATTTCGATAATTTTTTAAAAAAATGGATTTTTTTGGTAAAATGTCCAAAAAGAAATGTAGAGCGCAAATAAAATAAAAGGGCGAAACAAATAACTTAAAAGTTTTTGGCAAAAAAAATATATTAGATCAAAAGATAAATTGATCATTATTGTTAAAAATGTTATATATTTTATTGTTAAATGCTAATGAGGCTGTTGGAGTAATTAGACATATACTTCATGTTGATACGTTAAAATTAATTCAAGTAAAATGAAATTTTTAACAAAAACAATGTAAAATGGATGAAATTTATTTTACGTGAAAAGACTATTTCAAACAACCAAAAATTTTATTTTTATAAAAATCAATTTATATCTTAATTTAATATACAAAATTAATTCATTCATTTTTAATAAAATACTAATAACGGTAATAATAAAGCGAGAAGGAAAATTCATTTAGAAAATAAAAGACTGTTCTGCTTCTGAGTTTTCTCGGTATAATTAGGGTTTAAAAAGGGTTTTTGTAATCTTCTCTTTCTTGTCATCCTTGTTTTTTTTTTTTCCTGTTCAAAGAAAGAAAGAAGCTGATAATGACAATGGAGGAAGGCAGTTTTACAGCCGGAAAAAGGAAAAGAAATCTGGGTAAAAAGAAAGGTACCAAAGCCAAAAATAAGAAGCTCAAGATGTTGGAGGGTAAAGGAAAAAAGTTTAGAGTAAGTAAAAAAATGAGAAACCTGTTTGAGAAACGTGCCCGTGACTACAATTCTGATGACGAGGAGGAGGAGGAAAAGGAAGACACAGCGGAGGAGGCAGTTCTTCATGATACCCGGAGAGGGCGCGGCGGAGATATTTCTTTTGAAGGAAGTGATGATTCAGAAGGAGAAGAACAAGAAGGAGGTGAAATTCAACCTGGGATTATGAGGTTTACGGAAGGTGTCAGAGCATTCAGGTTGGCATTTAAGAACATTATAAAGAGGCATGTGGCTGATGATTCATTGGCAATGCTAGTTTCTGAACTTGGGTCTTTTTCATTTCAGATAGAAAATTTTATTTTATTTTCCCAATAATTCTTTTTAAAAATTGTTACAGGGTCCTGTATTATCAGGGCATAAGCAACTTGTTGCAAAGAAGTTAGCTGAAGAAGAAGCTGAAAGGAAAGTCAAAGGAGAAGCTAAGAAAGAAAAACATTTGGTATTTGCCTTGGAATTTGCTAAATATTTTACAATGACTGCTTGTGTTATGCTTTTTTTTAGGCTATGTGATTTTAATGTTACAGGTTGCAGAGAAAGGGCATGTGAAGCCTGCAAATTACTTGGATTCACAGGAAAAGTTTCTAATCGGTATTGCTACAAAAGGAGGTATTGTATTTTTAGACCGTATTTTCTTCTAATGTTATACATATAACTTAGTTCATTGCTTATTTCTTCTCATACTAATTTTGTTTTTTTATGTGTTGCTGGAAATTTCAGTGGTGAAGTTATTCAATGCTGTAAGTTGTTTTATGGAAGCTAAAATTTCTTTGTTGAAGTATCTTATTTTGTCTGTTAGTCTGATTGATAGTTATTACTATCCAGTCTCTGCGTAATCTTTTGTTGTTTCATATATCATGTAGGTGAATAAAGCACAAAAGGCTCAGAAAGGATTGGACCCTTCGAGGTCTAAAGATGCAAAAGGTATATTTATATCACTACAACTATAATTTTATATTGAACATCTAAAAGCAAATTTATTGAATTTTGGGAAATGTGCAATACCCGGCTGCCATGTAAATCTTGTTCTGAATATTAGGCCTTCTTATGGGCATTTGGCATTTAAATAACTTGGAATGCTTGTTCTTGGCTTCTTGCTTAATTTCTTTCAAGTTATGTCTATGGCTAGATCAGTGAGAAAAGACATGATATACTATTATCATTTATCACCAGGCAATCTTCTCGTACATTTGTCACTCAGTGGTTCTCACCTAGAACAGCGAGCCTTTTGTATATATATTATATGCATATACGTACAAACTGTTGTCACTTTTATCTGATCAGATGGTAGATACTTTATTCTTTCAAAAGCTTAGATTTGAAATGGTTCTTATTTATTGAAGTAAACTTCATCTTTCTCCTGTATCTGCAGCTAGTTCTAAATCTAATGGAATGGTTCTTAATTATTGGTGCTTATAGAAACTATGTTTGCTGTTTTAAGTTCTATCATGGTGTACAAATGAAAAAATTAAATGGATTTAATAAAATATTTATGCCTTGATACCCTAGATTTAGAGCTGAGTATTATTTAGGTTCTTTATGCACGGATGTCAATTTTCATGGTACTTAACATATGCTACTTTTAAAAGATTATGGAAAACTTTGCTTGCCCCTGGATAACCCTTAAAAGTGTGTTACTTTTAAAGTTCCAGTTTTCTGACTTTGTGGTTCATGCTTCCTGCCAGTGATAAGGAAGCGAAGGAAAGAAGCCTTCTTTTCAGAGCTAGGCAAGACATCATTGCCCGCACGTGATTCTTCCAGTAAGGTTGGTTATTTTCTTAAGTATTTTACAAATTCCTTGCATTTGTGCTATATCTCTCCGGATATCCTTTTTTCCTTAGTACTGTTGGATGTTTTTGTGGTCTATCTACAAAACTTTAGTATGTGTGTATCATCTTGTCAATGTTAAGCTACAAAAGAATTATCTAATTTGGCTCATAATTTGCTGGGAACGTCACATTAATTGCCTCTTTATTTGTTATATGGATTCTGTAGATACTTTTCTGTAATTGCTTACGCAGCTTTATGACATGCAGGGTAATACATCTGATTCTAGGAATGATGAAGGACCTGCTTGGGCCCCATTGCGTGATAATTACATGCTAACAAATCCTAAATTGAAGGACTGGGATAAAATGGCGGTAAGAATGCTAATTCTTTTGATTGTTACACAAGTCATGCCCCTCTCTTTCTCTAGTAGACACCATCATTAGATTTACTCGTGAATTTTGAGTGCGGGAAGTGACTGCATGCGTTTACCTCTTCATTTTAGGTAACAAGTTCTTTTTCTGCCAATTGTTTACAGGACTCGGCAATAGTTGATGATGTTGGAATGATGTCTGAAGATAGTGGTTCAGATGATGATTGATGTCCTTTGAGGTTAAGGAGATTAAGTAGTAGTGTTCTTGCGGGCCATGGTATAACAGCTGAACCTGAATTTTTTTTTCCTTTTTCTTTACTTCTTCCCAATTTTGTGTAGTGGTCTATTTATTATTTATAAATGAATTAAACCAAGAGGAATGATTGTTCTCCATACTGCCTTAATTTGCACTCTGATCGTTCACTGCTCCATTGTTGATGCATGGAAGGAAAATATTGGAGCATAGTGAGCCTATGGATTTATTGGTTCTTTTATAGCTGATGATGATGTGTTCATCCCGGTAGTTATTGTAATCAAACCAGATTTCCAATATGTATTTTGTTGTAGTTGTTGAAAATAATTAACGAATTTTTTATACATATCGATGTTATGTCCATGCCCTCTTATAAGAATCACTCCTGAGGGTAATATGTCTCTTACAATTCATCAACAGGGATAAAAGTGGTATTCGCCATTATTCCTAAGGCTCTATTGCTTGGCATTGTATGATATACCAGATTCTCGGAAGCATTGCCTTTGTTTCATGGTAAAGGGGGGTAGATACAAAAAAGAATAGAAAATGTTTTTTTTTTTTTTTTTTGTAATTTGTATAAAAGTTTACACACAATGTCCATCCAAAGTGCAAAGTGATCAAATCCAGTGCTGTACAAATCCAACCACAAAAGAGAACTACAAGTGTATATCCCTTGTCTGACCCAGCAGGCACAATTATTTACTTTTGGCAAACAATTAAAATACTAAACTGAACTTAGAAATAGAATACCTATGCTATACATACATGTCCATCAGAAGTGAAGGAAAAAAAAGGCGCAAAACTACAGCTGCATGCTTTCTTGCCTATAACTGAGACATTCCAAGGCGCAGTGGTGGCGGTGACAGCAGCAGCTTTTATAGAAGCGCTAACACCAAGAATGAATACGGATGGGTTGACGAACTGATGAGGTTGAAAGCAGTGGCTTGGGTGGTGGCAAAGGCAGATCTCGGCGAATGATGTCCTGATACAAGAATCTTTCCATTACCGGAGCCTTGGAAATTCATTCAAGGCAGTTCTGTATCCAACATCACCTGATAAAACCTGGGGCCCTGAGATACAACCATATATACATATACCCTGTCATTTAACTAGTTCAGAAAAGAAAAAAGTACAAGCATCAATTTCTCCATTATTAGACAAAGAATAATAAATTCTTCAAACTAACATTCATGTGTTTCTTTCCTTTTTGTAAGCACGGTTAAAAAAATTTGTACTCTCAGCAGCTTCTAGTTTGGTTCAACGGATCATAATCATAGGCATCACCGGCTTTGACAAAGCGTCCCTTCACTCGCTTTCTCACATCAGCCCTTGCTTTGCGAGAGGCATATCTCACTCGCTTTTCAAACCTATCATATGCCACAAGGATGAAACTAATAAACATATAAAATTCCTCCAACAGGTAGAATGGTTTTTTTATAATCAAAGACTAGTGGTAAAATAAAATGTTGAGACTGACAGTAAAGAGAATATATATCTCATTTCCCAGAGATAAATATACATGGATGTAGCCAACCCACCTTTCCTTGCTAGCGAGCACCGCAATCAAGCAAGCTCCTTCAATGACAAGAATAGCAACGAAAACACACAACTTATAGATGATGATACTCAGATACAAGAAAAAATACAAATGTTAAAATGTTATAGGTTTGATATATTTTACTTGGAGACATGTGAATCCATTGCTGCATGCCTAAACTGAAACTTAAAGGCCAATAGAGAAAGTCCATAAGAAGAAAAACTAGGAAGTGCAAGAGAGAACATGGACTCAAGCCATGATAGTATACTTAGTAACCCATGTGGTAAATCAATCCATAGAACTAAAAATTCAGACGCAGGAGAGGAACTGAAAGGAAGAACATCTCAAAATCCAGAAATTTTTAAAGCAAGAAGCACTAAAACAACAAATGCAACAACCTAATAATTATATCTAAATATAACTAGAACATATGTACATTTTATATGGGTTATCAGCGTATACTTACTTCCGTGTCTTCTTCTTTTCCTTGTAACGCATGACAGCATCGCTTCGAGTTGCTGATGGGATGGAGCTCTCAGTACATGGAGGACACCAGGGAGGCTCTCCCATGAGGAGCATTGATGAAGCCCCACAATCTTGATAATCACCAGCGCTACTCTCTCCAGTAAGGCCAGAAAACGAGAGGCTTGAATGTGCATGCTTTGTCGTAAAATACAGAATTGAATCAGTTTTATTGCTCATCACAGAATCAGCTGATGCCGCATTGCTGCATGCTGGCTGGATTGCATTGACCAGTCCAATGGATGAGCCCTGGACAAGAATATTGTAAGAACATTTTCCAAGTACAACTTGAAATTCTTAGTGCACTATGAATGATTTTGTACAATATGACTCCCTAATGAAGATGAAACAAACATGTAATATCCAAGCAGATTGAAGTGCCAATGTTCATAAGCAGATTGTTAAAACATACATATTTTACAAGAAAGCCGATCTAATAATAACCAAGAAGGCACTGAAAGATCAAGTACTTGCAAGCTTGAGGAATCCTCAATCTCAGCACCAATAATGGGCTGTATAATCGACACATCCAAAAGAGGAGCATTTTCCTGAAACTGGAAGGAGAAATAAACTTCCTTTTTTACATTGGTTATGTCTGAGAATCAAGGCTATTGTTTTTCTCCAGATACTACTGAAATTTCATCATTATTCAAAATGAAAACACAGCAAATGGAAGGACAATAAACTTCATTTGGATACATTACTCATGTCTGAAAATTAAGGTTATTGATGCTATTGATCCCCCCACCAAAATGAATAATTTCCTTCGAGGAAGAGAATGGAAAATCTAGTAGAAATTGTGTTCATCAAATTAAAGCTTCTCATGATCGTGAAATTTTTTTCTCTATTTTAATCTGACAAGGAATGCTTCCATTTTACACGTTAAGAAAAGAAAATAGCTCAAATATGCAATATATATCACAAGTTCTAATCAAGAACACCATGAAAAAAAAATTCATAACATCTAAAAAATTCACCACAAAGCAAGAACAAAAGAAATTGAGATAACCTCAGCAGCCACTGCACCCTGACAGGTGGAATCAGCAGCAGACATGTCTTTTGTCCCAAATAAACTATCAATCCCACCGTTCTCTAAAAGTTCTTCTGAATGATTAAGAGTTACCCCAAAGAGTTCTTCATAGTTTTCAAGGTTCAAATCAACTTCATCTATGTTGAAGTCATCATACAGGTCATCTTCAGAAAGTCCAGGATACTTTGTTTGAGGACAAAACTGCAAATTAAGTACAAAATTAGCAAAGGTTCCCAAAAGGGAACATATTATCTCTACTATGTCAAAAATGAACTTGAACCATCTGATACTAAAATTCTACAAAATTACAAATAATCACTCTTCTTATGATCAGAACAAAATTTTGATAACTTCCAACAAAAACATCAACCAACTTTCCCTGTTTCTTGTGTACATCACTTTCACACTGTCCTTTTCCCTCTCAATTAAAATAAATGTAACACTTCAACAATGTAGATGATGGCATGAGACTAGAAGCAGAAAGAAATTCATATGGGTGAAATCAGAGAGATCTAGATTCCAATTATGAACCCATGGAAGAAAAGGCATAAGATCACAAATATAACTGAGGACCAGGTTAGTGATATAGTAATTCCACTGTGAAGGCCTCACTGAATAGTTATCTGTAATATTACTGTAAAACTTGAGTTGCTTTTGGGCCAAGAAATAAAAATAAAAACTGAATACAAGTTCAAGTTATACTGTAGGTTTACTGAAAGATCAACATCTTTTACATTTAAATGAAAATTCAATCAAGTTCAACTGGATGGACCTTCAATTTCCATCATAAAATGAAATCAAGAAAAGAAAGGAATTGAAATTGGCATACAGTTCTTCCACAGAAGAAACTAATTGGAACAAGAAGTTTTTGCTTAAGCTAGTTTTCTGGTCAGAAAGAGCAGCTATCACAGAATACTCGCTGTAAATATGCTTTCAGCACTAAGCACGGACTGCAGAATGCATTTGCAAATTTGGACCCGTTCTCGAAAAGCTTATCATAGTTCTTTCATATTGCCCCAAGAGACTCAGATATCAAGGGCCTGAAAGTACCTCAAGGATAGTGCATCTAAGTTTGTCAAAGACAAATATTCAGAATTCATCATTTACCTTGGGCAGTGATGTATCTGTTGATCCGGCTGGCTGATCCAGAAGCTGTGGTGCAGGTCTGTGTTCAGGAATCGAAGTTCTGGTCCAGCCACTTCCCTTATCCACATTGCAGTCACCATTAACCTCAGCAACACCAGCACTGTTGTGGCTAATGGTGTTTACTGTAGGGTCCCAGGAAGTACTCTCTATGTTCTCAGAGATGCTCATCAAACCTAATTCCTGCTCACAAGCAGATTCGCCTGCAGAATCTGATTGTGAAAAAAATGACCATATGGAAGAAAGTTCCCCAGATGATGGGCAACCAGAATAACTATTAATTGTTTGCCTCTTATGTGTTGAATTCGAGGTAGAGGCATCATGACCCATCCAATCACAGTTTTGACAGAGGGAAACCTTTTCTTCAGCACATCTAACAAAAGCAGGCTGTGAATTGCATCTTTCACATAACAATGTTCTCGAATGGCGTTTTGACAGAGCATTAGCAGAATGGACATTTCGATCACATGACAAACATAAACAAGCAGCATCAGACCGGCAATATACCAGCGAAGGTTGATCACCACAGAAATCACAAATGTAACCCATCTTCCCAATCACACTAGTCCTAACCAAACACTAGAACTTTTCTCCAAAATTTACAGGCTTCTAAGCAAACTATACATCAAGTGGGGCAAGTAGCTTCTCAGATGATCCCGGACTCTGCTATTTCTTCGTGCCCTTCAATAGCTGTCATATAGAGAAGAGTAAAAGATTGTTGTTAGAAGAGATTTCAGTTCATGTTTGATGTAACAGCAAGCTTAATCAACATCTACTGACTATATGGGGTAGCTTAATTACTTAAAATTTGATCACACAATAGAGATATAGCGAAGGGTTCAAATTCTAGAAGTCACTTTAATCATCCAAGAGTTCACATGATCAGCACTGTTTAAGAGTAAAAGTCGCTAATTTTCTCAATAAAGACAGCCAAAAAGTTAACAGTTCTAAGCATCTAGAAACAAACAGAAAACAATAATCTATACAATAAGAGAATACGCAAAAGCGAAATACACATATACACACACTCAAAACAGAATTGAGTAGAAGAGAGAAAATTCCTCGTTAAATTTTAGTCATCCATGACGAGTCAAACAGTCAAAATAAAATAAGTAAAAAAAAAAAAGTGAAACTATTTTTTAATTTTAATAAAAAGGAAAAAGGCAAGGGAGTAAGCATCCCATGAAAAGCACTACAAGCAAGACTAACTCCATTCCAGAACATGTAAAATTAAAGAATTAGAACTTCAATCTAAAGACTGAACTCCATAATCAAAGCAAAAACTACACAAACAAACAAACAAATTAAGCAAAAAAAAAAAAAAAGGAGATCAATCAACAAGCCAATAAACCAATATGTAGTAACAAATAAAAAAAAAAGTGAATCTAAAACCCATAAATGAAATCAAAATTAAGTGAAGGAAAAGAGAAAGACCCAGAAATGAAAATCAAATTAAACGCTTTAATCTAAAGAGAAATAAGAAATTTACCTTGAGGGGGAAAAAAAGATGACAAGATCGGTTACTAGCTCTAATATCGAAATAGGAGTTATATATATACAAAAAAAGAAGAAGGAAATTACAACGAGAAACCCCAAAGCAAGGAGCCTTCCAGAATTTCTCTCTGTTTTTTTGCTGCTTTTGCTCTGTGTTTTTCCCCTGTTTTGAGCTCTATTTTCAGGCTTTTGCTCTGTTTTATTTAATTATTCATTACTCTGTTTTGGGGTTATGGAGGTAGGAGATAGAAATTGGTGGGTGTATATGGAAAAAGAAGATGATGAGTAAGCTAAAAGTGCAAAGAGAGAGAAAAGAAAATATAAATAAAAAGGCAGAAAGGGAAAATAAAGCAAAAAGTGGGACCCCATCCTTTTCAATCGTGTTTCTTGGTCCCTCCTATCATCAACTTCCATCTCCATTTCTTCTTTTGCCTGTTTTGCTACAACTCATTTATAAAATTAAAATTTCAAAATATGTTTAGTACTTAATTACAACAAACATTGTTAAATTCTTTTACCGTGGATGAGGTTAAGAATCAATTTGGTTGTAGTAGGTTTATTGTTTAGACATGTCATTTATTAATTTAAATAAATTTTGATTCATTTCTAAGTAAATTAATTACAGGCATGAAAGTGTCTTTCACTCAATCAACTAACATTTGAAAGCACAAATCATGTCATTTTATATTTGTTTGTTAGTTGTAGAGACAATTTTCTAAACCCTCAACTTTCTATTATTTGATAATAACATATTTTAATCTTTATTCATCATCATTTCTTTCAACTTAAATTATACATTTATATGTGTAATAATATAAAAAGTTTATTTAATATATACACAATAATTAAATATAAATTAAATTAAACAATTAAGTAAAAATTCTTATAAAAAATAAAGAAATCTTCAAAGTAAACAAAAACAATTCCTTCTGTTTTTCAAAAATAAATCATATGAGTGGCTAAAAATTATCAATTGAGATTAATTTACTGCTACTGTCACGGGGCTAGAGTTTTCTCTTGCGATCCATTCGTCCAAACTCGCCTAAGTCAGCCTTAACTCAAGTGACGATTCCTTAAGAACTCCTCCAGGGCACCAAATTGAAGAGCGGAAGCGATTTATGCCAAAAGAAGCTAAACAAAAGAACAACAGAAAGAGCGCTCGCAAAGTGTTTGAGTAAATGCTCTCAATTCTCTCATTCACAAAGAATAATGAAACAATGAATGGAGTCAGTACAACTGATGGGGAGGCTCTCTGTTTATAGTTGAGCTCCCTCAAAACCGACGGTCAAGATACATTTACATCGACAGATGAGATTAACTATATCCCTTTATTTTAGGGATTTACAGGATATGCCATATCAAATCTAATCTAATCTTTACAAGATATGATTCCATCTATCTTCTAAGATTAGTTACCATATTAGCCTAAATTGCCATGTCTTCATTATCGGGCCAACCAGGCTTAAATCTGACAGGCTTCTCTAATAGCTCTTTGAATCGGGCCAATTCTCGTAGGCCAAATGATCCCCATCTGAATGATAGACCTTCATTGGATGCATTTGGCGCAATGGTCACGAGCTTTGAACTGCGGCCGTGACATTCTCCCCCACCCATTCTCGCAATGTCCTCGTTGCGACTTCCGAATGGCACTGACTTGATTCGCCTCGGTCTCGTCTCGACGCCTTAGCCTTTCTTTTCCTTCGGGACTTTTGTCTCGGCTTACGTCGCTTCTTAACTCAAACCGTCCTACTCGTTTGTACATCTCGATGACAAGAAGTTATGTCACTCTCTTGTCCACATTTTAACTTTTCTCGAATAGAATCCTCGTGATTCACCACCCTTGGCTTCGCTTTGTCCACAGTCTCTCGGCCTCTTTGCTCAAGAACTTCGAAAGGGCCCCTACGTTCTTGCCAAGTCAACAAGTTAGAATGCAAAACACTATCACAATGTTCGAAATGTACCTTTGCATTTACTCTGGTCAATTGTCTCACATGCATCACTTCTTTTTCCTTGAAGTCTGATGCACCACCCACCTCTCCCATAGGTGGAAGCCTTATCGATGACTCGGCCAACTCCGACGCTTCACTCAACTTGAGCCTAATTGGTCCCAGCTTCACTGTTTTCATCGCAACTCTTTCTTCTAAGTCCGATGACAAACTCACCTCTTCCTTGGGTGGAAGCCCCTCCGATGACACTCGCTTCTGTTGAAACCATCTTTTGAAAAACAAAAATATTTTAGGTTGTCAACCTTAAAAAATTAAAATTGGGAGTCACCACCAATATTTATTAGGGTGTGATTGGATCACCTAAAAAAATGGCATTGGTCTACAAGTTTTAGAAAAACGGATTCGGGAGTCAGTTACGTATGAGGAAGGATTAGCACCCTCGTAACGCCCAAAATTGGTACCTAGTTAATTAATTAGTGTCTTAAGGTCGAGAATTTGGAAAAAAAAACGTAATCCTTAGCAAAACTTAAAAGGCTATGTATTAAGACCCTTATTATTTCAGAGAAAGAAGATACCACACACAATGCGTTAGGGCACAGCATTCTAATTTTCCCCAAAATGAATTGGGTCAAAATACTTGTACAATAAAACTTTAAAAGAACATCCACTTATCCAAGATTTAAGAAATCAAACCCAATACGTTAGGGCACGATTCCTCTAGAATCCCAAACTCGGAATATTTCATTTACTTTAAAAGAACATCCATTTATCCAAGATTTAAGAAATCACACCCAATACGTTAGGGCACAATTCCTTTAAAATCCCAAACTCGGAATATTTCCTTTATTATTTTTAAAAAAATCTTCATTTCGAGAAATCAATGCGTCACATCCAATACGTTAGGACACAACGTGTTGAATTCCCAATAATGAGTTTTTATTTTTTGATTGAAGAGAAATGCTCGATTATCGGATTTAACGAATAAAATTGGAACCCAATACGTTAGGGCTCAATTCCCTTGAAAATCCTAAATACGAACATTATCTCAATTTTTAAAAATTTTCTATCTTTAAATTTGAGTAAAAAAATGATGCAACGTGATTTTATACATGCAAATGCTATAATAACAATAACAATAATAAATACATCATCGACATAAAAATAATATAAGCAAATGAATAAACGAAATAAAAAAGGTAATCCATGACATGCAAAATATTAAATGTAAACACAATTATACAATGGATGGGATAGCAAACAAATAAATAAGGACCAAAAGATGTACAAATGGAAATTATGAAGATTAAAATATACATATAATTTACAAATAAAATTTTAGGTCATAGAATTTATATATAAATACAATACATAATATACTTATGAAAATAAAGAAAAAATATAATTATACGTACATATATAAAATAATAAAAATAAGTATATTTTAAAAAAGAAAAAAAGGGTGAGTATTTAATCACTTAAAAAATGTAAATGTATACATATAAATATGAAAATATTCATTAAAAAATATAGGAAAATATTCGTTAAAAAATATATATGTGTACATATAAAAGGAATATATATAGATAAAAAAATAGAATAAAAATAATAATTACACTATTAATTAATAAAATAAATAAAAAGAACATAAAAAACTAAATTGAATCGCAATTTAAAAATCTGGGGTAAATCCGTAAATAAATAAAAGTAAAAGGACTAATTTGAATGCGCGAATTACATAGAGGGGCTGGAAGGGAAATTTTCCCTTCTCATCTAAAACGGTGTCGTTCAAAAGGATTAAATTAGAATTTAAAATAAATAAAAGGGTAAATTAAAAAAATTAAGAAAACTTAATTACAAAAACATTAAAAGGCGGAGGGCTAAATAAATAAATAAATAAAATTCGCAGTGGTATCACCTTCTCCCTTTTTTAAAATCGTAAATAAGTAAAAATAATCGAAAGAAAAAAAATAGTAAACCACCTTTAAAAAACTACCAATCGTTCTTTTTTTATTCCTCCTCTTTTTCTCCCGTCCTTTTAAATTTGAAGGGAGAGGCCTCTATTTATAGTTGAGACTCCCCAAATCCAACGGTACAGATCAATTACATCAACGGCTGAGATTAAAGGGTATCTACAAATTAAATCTCTGAGATTACAAAATCATATCTTCTAAGATTACATATCATATCTAAGATTGTATATATCATATCTAAGATTGCATATCATATCTAGGATTGCATATCATATCTAAGATTGCATATCCTCAAAAATTATGTTTCCATATGTGAGCCCGGGCTAAAATTGGGTATTACAGCTGCCCCTCTCTCCTCTTTGCCCTCTTAGCTTCGGCTTTTCCCTTGCTCGAACCAAGCTTCTTAGGCTCCTTGTCTGCTCCATCGTTCCCTTCGATGACAGGCTTTCTCGGACACTTCTGCAACCTATGCGAACCATGACACAAGAAGCACTCCACTGGCTTCTTCTCGCTTTCGGCCTCCTTGGTTTCGACACCCATTGCGCTCAAACCAAGTACCAAAGCCTTTCCCACCGGCTTCTCCTTAAGCTCGGATTTCTTCAGACATTTCTTCAACATGTGTGGACCGTCGCAAAGAAAGCATTTCAGCTTGTCCATTTTCCTCTTGGGTTTCTTCTTCCCAACTCATGGTTTCCCATTACCACCATTGTCACCGTTGCAGTTGCCATCAACAATATCTTCCTTGTGATCCATTTCACATACGCTCCTTTCCTCCGACTTGGAAGACCCAAGCTTGTCTTTCCCTAGACCAAGCTTGACCACGGACTCAACTACCGTCATGGCTTCCGACAGCTTTTGGACACCTCTTTGTTCCACCTCCTGTCTGACCCACGGCTTCAATCTATTCTAAAAAGCAAGCAATGCTTCTCTTTCGGTCACCTCTGAAACTTGGAGCATAAGTTCCTTGAACTCTCGAACATACTCCCCCACTGTGCCCCGTTGCGTTATCCCTTGCAACTTTGCCCGAGCTTCTTCCTCAGCAAATTCTGGGTAAAACTGTCCCTTCAATTCGCATTAGAACTCTTGCCATGTCCCAATCTCACCTTGCCTTTTATCTGTGGTTCTGCCTCGCCACCATAAAAACGCAAAGTCAGTAAGAAACATTGAAGCAGTGTTTACTTTAACCGCATCGTCCACGATGCCTTTGGCACGGAAGTAGTTTTCCATCCTCCACAAGAAATTGTCCACATCGCATGCAGACCTTGTCCCCACAAACTCTTTCGGCTTCGAGACATCCTCGTTATTGAGTGTTGCATTTGCCACTCCTTTTCCCATGGCTACTCGAAACAAGGCCAGCTCTCCCACGAGCTCCTCTATTCTTGTGCTCAAAGCCCTCGTCGTGGCCATTGTTTCCTCCTTCAAAGCCATCATCATAGCCTCGAGAGCATCATTCCTTTCCGACAGTTTATCCCTATGTGAATTAAACAACTCGTTTACCTTATCCATGGTGGAATCAAGAGACATCTTTACATAGTCTCTAGACTGCTCCTTCCAGTTTGCTATGCGATCCTCGACCCCATCAAGTGCCTCCTTTACATCCTCCATAGATCCCTCAAGTTTACCCACACGTTCCTCTACTACCGATAATGTCTCCCTCAAAGACTTCGTCGCCCACCTTTGTTCGAACTCTTCTTTCGACATCCCAATGGTGCCTTCGAACCAATAACTCAGATATCATTTGGTTCGAACCAACAGCTCTGATACCACTTGTCACGGGGCTAGAGTTTTCTCTTGCGATCCGTGCGGCCTTAGGCGATCCGTTCGTCCAAACTCGCTTAAGTCGGCCTTAACTCAAGTGACGATTCCTTAAGAACTCCTCCAAGGCACCAAATTGAAGAGCGAAAGCGATTTATGCCAAAAGAAGCTAAACAAAAGAACAACAGAAAGAGCGCTCACAAAGTGTTTGAGTAAATGCTCTCAATTCTCTTATTCACAAAGAATGATGAAACAATGAATGGAGTCAGTACAATTGAGGGGGAGACTCTCTATTTATAGTTGAGCTCCCCCAAAATCGACGGTCAAGATATATTTACATCGACGGACGAGATTAACCATATCCCTTTATTTTAGGGATTTACAAGATATGCCATATCAAATCTAATCTAATATTTACAAGATATGACTCCTTCTATCTTCTAAGATTAGTTACCATATCAGCCTAAGTTGCCATGTCTTCATTATTAGGCCAACCAGGCTTCAATCTGACAGGCTTCTCTAATAGCTCTTTGAATCGGGCCAGTTCTCGTGGGCCAAAGATCCCCATTTGAGCAATAGACCTCCATTGGATGCATTTGGTGCGATGGTCATGAGCTTTGAACCACGACTCGTGACACTAGTACATGCTAAAACATAAAGAAAAAACAACACTCTTACCAAACGTAGCATTAATGTGAATTTTAACCTCTGATTTGGTAACTAGATAAGGCACATACGTTTTCAAAACCATCCATACTATTTTCAAAACTAAATAAATGTTGGCCGTATTTCTATTAAAAAATAAGTTATCATAAACTTAAATTTATATAAACTTCTATGCTAATAATTTATTTTATATAAATTTTAACACATTTGAAAATGTGGTTTTTATGTTATTTTGCAATGATATTATATTTTCTTTTTACTGATTTTCATGTTTATATCTCTTAAAATTTATATGTAATGTTTATAATGTTAAAAATTCATCTTATGCAGAACTTAATATATGAATGTCTTGTCAATGATATATTTCATATTGTGACATTTTAGAAAGTTTGTCACGATGGTACAAATTAGAGGAATATGGGCCTCAATTTTATCTCATATTTACATCATTTTTCGTAGCGTTTTATTTCATAAAAAAATGTGTTCACATTATTTTTATGTGTATGAGAAGTATTATAAACACAAATAAAATTTTACACGTTAATGTTTTGTTTTATATAAATCTTATTTACATCGTGCGCATGTTATTAATCTTTGTTTCTCAAATTATTACATAATTTAATATAGTAATCCAAATTTTAACTTTTTTAAATTATTCATTATAAAATTAAACCACCACATCCGTAGGAAATAAAGTTGAAGTAAGAGGGCACTTGGCGGCCTATAACCTAAAAAGGAGGAACTTTAAGGTATGGAATGGTGTCTGTAATTTTCTTTAAGAAAACCATAACAACCACACTCAAATATTTTTGACCAATGGAAAAGACACCCCACTCCCTTCATTTGCTTTCTACAAATGTCCTTTTCAACAAAGTGAAGCCAAAGCAATAATTATAATAATAGTACACTGTTTATTTGTAAAAGAAAAAAAAATACCTTAGTTCAATTGTGAAAAGTACATAGGTTAAGTTTTTTTAAATAAAAGATATAGTATTATTTTGATAATTTGATATAAAATTGAATATTTACTTAAAATGCAAAATTGAAAAATAAAAAGGAATATTTAGTTAGGGCAAAGCAAGTCAAAATTTTTAAGCCATGGCATCAATGTGATTTTGGGGGGAGAGAAACAAGTGGCAAAAGAAAGGGGGAATGAGTGTAGAGAAATTTGTTTGGAAAAAGATTAAGGGAGTGGAGAACAGATGCAAGTTCAATTGTCATAAAAACGGAGATGTAAATAAATTATAATAAACATAAATATGCATGTTTATACAAATAAAAAAAAAAAGTAAAAAAGATCAGGGCAGCACAAATAGTTAACTATTTATTCAGATAAGGCATTTGTCTGTAATTGAGTGATGAGCAAGTTGATGCACACAGAAAAGACAGGTTAGATTTAACCCCACAAAAAGTGCTTCACTTTTTTCTTTTCCATTTTTTTATAAAAACCCAAATACCAAACCTGCCCTTCCCTCTCAATGATTAATGATTTTATTAATATAATATAACGTTCTAATGTTATACCTACAAAATTCCACATGTCCCACAGATTTCCCCTTCCTAAATTTTTCCATATTCCCCCAACAATTAGTGTCCAATTTTTCATCAGTACCCAACCTGAAAATAAAACCCTTTCTTTTCTTTTCCCTTTTCCTGAAGAATCTGAAGTTGGGTCTGCTTTTGATTCAAGCTAGTTAACAAGAATCTGACTGGAACCGACTTTTGGTTTAGGGATAAGACATCTTGTCCTGAAATTTAATAACCTTTTTCAATTTAATTTTAAAATCTTATATTTTTTAAATTTTATTTTAAATTTAAATTATGTTAAAATTTGATCATATAATACTCTAAAATTATACCACCTTATCATTTAAGAATTAATTTTTTAAAAATTTTAAAATACCTTAAAATATATATTTTTAAAATCAAATGATGATATCACACAAATTCTATGTCATGTTATGTAACCTAACAAAATCTAAGTTCAAATATCAAATTAAAAAAATATCAAATTCTAAGACTAACGTGTAGCAAAAAAAAAAAAACTTGAAGATAAAATCAGAAAACTTCATCAAATTCAAAGATTAAATATAACCTTATTTCTTAAGGGATAAATCCCCCCTATATGTTTAATAGCACCAACCAACTCACCAAGTACTCTCGGCTCCAGTAAATCCCAATGTACTTTTTTCAAGATTCCAATATGAAATTATAAAATAAAATGAAGAGCGAGAGATTAAGCCAAAGGAGAATTACACAAAATGGATTACAAAAATATGGGATTTGTCAATATGATGTTTCAGCATAAAGTGAAGTTTGATTCCCAAAAATAAGTGTGTGAAAGAAACAGCTTATCCTCCTCATCAAACCTAAGACACGTCAGAAAAATCCATTTTTTGGATAGATTTTCTTTCTCCCTTTTTTATTTTTGAAAGAAAACTGTGTTTAAATACAGATTCCCGTTTATAAAATTTAGAACCTAGAAACCTGGACTGCTAAATCAATGTAACCTCTACACGCGGCAATTAGAAAAATATACACCTCTATAACTGCAGGACAAATCTGTATACACTATACAATTGAACGAGCATCCGAAGCTAAATTCACAATTTCAGACATTTTTGACCTCTGAAAAAACACATTCGATATCCTACAATGGCTTAAGTGGTCCAAAACAGCACGACATTATAAATCAGGTGGTCCTAGAATTTACGATTTCAAACAACAATGATGTACACACTTCAACAACTAAAATTTAATTCTCAGGGGACTTTTCTTTTTCAAAGGAAAGATAAGCTAACCTCGTTAGCAGGGCAGGGCTCTCATTTCTAGTGTAAAAAATACACTGTCCAAACTATACAAAATGCCGCACTTCGGTCCACAATGCCGGGATTGAACATCATGATTTATTTCTCAAATGTTAACAAGTTGATTCCTTCACTAGGATTAGGTCTTGGGTATCTGTACTTTGTCAGTCCTCAAATCATTAATACTACCACTTGGAATGAACAAAAAACAAGGAGAAAAAATAGGGAAAAAGATAAAAGAGATTAGCCTGCTAAAAGAGTTCATTTTACTTCAAACTCATCGGGTTCAGCTAAACAGGCTACTTTAAGGTGCCCCAGGACAAAGATTTACACAACCACAAAAAATTGTTCCACAAATTTGAGAAAGAAATGTAATCATGACTTACTAAGGATGTCAGGGCAAGTTGTAACATGCAGAATACAATTTACAGAGAAACTTCATGCTCACACAAGCAAATATTGAAAGGACTCCAACAAATTGTTGATGTCCCTCCTGTCTTCTTTAAGATGCTAGAAACCCTCATCACCTGCCTGAAGATTGAATCACCTGGGAAACACACCTACAGATCCTTATAATCCTCGAATATCCAGATCTAAGGTTCCCAACCGCTGCTTTAATTTCAGCTGAGAGTGCTAGGCTTTCGGTCCCAGTGGCAGAAGTCTGTAACTGATAAGGTAGGATATCTGAAGGATAAACTCCACTGTAAGAAACCAAGAAAAAAGAAAGTATAATTAGTTGACAAATTATAACAAAACATATCTGCCTTGATTCTTGTTGATGCATAATGTAATATTTTACAAAGATGAAATAAGATACAACAATAAGCAATCATCATATGTGCACAAAACCAATATTTGTATATTTAGACAATTACAGCATCTGTTGAACATGTAAAGAATCATTATCTGTCACTTATAATACAATCTGTTCCAGAACTGGAAAATTTGATGACCTAAAAGAGCTCAAATATTGATGATACTTTTATAGCAAGACCAATAATATAACATTCAATATACGTTAAGCAGTCAATCCAAAGTTAAAAAACTGAACTCGTACAATAAAATTATCTGACTTTTGAACTAAAGTTTTATTGGAAAAAGAAAGACATTAATTTGAAGTCTACATTAATTATCGAACCAAACCAATCCATAGAAATTAGTATAAAATCAACATAATAAACAAAGCAATTACAAACTATTTGCAACTTTCGAAGACCAAAGCTCTGGATACAAATTATACAATAGTTACAAATTAATCCATTCTCATTACGGCATAAATTTCTCAACCACGTGAAAATATCTTACATCCAAACCATGTAATTCAGATATAAGACAAAGAATCAGACTCGCAAAATGCTTATCAATAAAAACGTTTAAAGGACAGTTTATGCCAGACTTTACCAGTTCAAACACATGCTGTCAAGAGTCATCATCCAAATCAGGCAATTCAGATATAAGATAATGCATCAGACATTACCGGTTACAAATTAATCCATTCTCAATAGAGCATAAATTTCTCAACCACATGAAATGATCATACATCCAAACCGGGCAATTCAGAAATAAGATAAAGCATCAGCCTTGCAAAATGCTTATCATTGAAAATATAACAAACAATTTATGAAAGACTTTACCAGTTCAAACAAGTCATGTCAAGAGTCATTGTCACCTTTACACCACTGTCAAAATCAATGAAAGCAAACTGCAAATCCAGCTGCTTAGCTGCAAAGCATAGAGGTGCTATCAAGTTTCAATCTAAATTTCAACAGATATAAGTGCAAAAGTAGTTCACTCAACAGAGATTTTACTTTGCCAAGCCATGTATGGCTATGCTCAAGCCCTAATACAACACTACTACAAAATTGAAGTAATTGGATGAGATAGAAGCATTAAAACTTTGGATGGTAATTGCACAAGAGACTCAACCTTGAGTGTGTCCAACTCACTGAAGAAGAAACCTGACCACTATTTGTTTCATGATTGTTATGCCATCCTACCACTAGTAAAAGAAACATCTAGGAGTGACGCAGGAGCTTCAAATTAAAAATAAATAAATTTTATTATTTCAGTTTATTTTATTTAAAGGATTAGATATCTTTTTTTGACAGCTAGGATTATAATTACTTGGGAGTTTAAGTATAGGATTATTAATTAAACTTTATTTGCAAGGAAGAGTAGAAACTTTGTTTCCAAGTAAATCTCCTATATATATTCTGTAACAGAATTTACAGCAGCAGACTTCTATTATTATTTCTTTCAATTTAATTAAGAAACCTAGAGGTTTTCTATAACCCTATGGTTTCTAGAGTTCCATCTTCTTTCCTGTTCATTTGTTCAGCCCTAATTCTTTTTAATTGCTACAGTTTTCTTACCCAATCCACATCAAGGAGCCTAAAATTAATATTTTTTTCCACTCAATAAAAATTAAAACGAAAAAAAGAAGAAGTCAATAAAACAGTTTCAAGGCAGGACAGAACATGCACAGGCTTAAAAGGCATTATATTTAACAAGAAAAGTGATCTAGTCATCCATCTCAACTATGGTTTCAAGACGAAAAGAACCAAATAGCCAACAACCACTTCGCCTAATTGCAAGAGGCTTGATTCAAACCTTAGCAACCTAATGCCCACCCAGAATATAAAAATAATAAAAAGAAAAGGCTAAAATTTTAAATTCTCCAAAGCCATTGACTTAAGGATTTAAACCATGTTGTTACAAATAACATAATGATGGAAAGAAAGTACCTGATGGAGAATTAAAGCTATTTAGAGTCATATTTCTAATCTCTAACCGTGCTATCCGTACTTCCTCAACCACATCAAGCAAATTTCTTAAAAGTGAACAGGTTCTCTGCATAATCAGAACAAATAAAATAAAAACAGTTTCAAACATTGCCTTTATCCTGAAACACTGAAATTTCTGAGATAACAAAGTGCACCAGGAAAATCTCAAGTTCAACAAGCAAAGTCAGAAAAGATAACTGCAAGAAATTACAGTTCCTTGCTTGAAACCTAAAAATATGTACTATTATCTTCATTCTAGTACAACCACGGATCAAGACATAAGCAAGGTGTACTTTTCTGATAGAAGTTAAACTGAAATAAGTTGTTTTATTGCAGAAGAGAAAAGCAAGGTACAGGTGAAATTATGAGACAAAAGTACTTACTTGTGTTTCCTGTGCCAAACTTTTGGGGCCAACATACTTCTTTGTCGGTTCATGGTTAAAGACAAAACGAAACGCAAAGCAAGCATCCATGTTTGGGAAGTTCTAATGAACAAATAAAGATAAGTATGAGAAATGAAACAAAGGGGGGGGGGAATGGCTTCATTTACATGGTTGACTTTGTTACCTTACTGATGTTCATATCATTCAATTTGTTTGCAACAAAAATGCTTGAACCTCGACCAGTATTTAACGTGAGACTGCAAATCAGTATAATGTAAGAATAAATGTGAAACATTTCTGACATGTTAGTCTTTGACAGAGAAAAATACAATAACAAAAACCTCTGACTGATAAACCCACGGTAGTTGAGAACAATATTGTGATGGCCATTCCTGTTCTGCAAATTGTCAACCTCCCACAACTGAAGAAATAACAAACAAGTCATGCCTCTTGTCATATAAATTAATTTCCGTGACTTAAGGAGAAAACAGCGAGAGTTCAACATACTTGAATATCCTGGCGTATAAATCTGCAACAAGTTCTCTTCTTTAGATGATCATTGACCAATTCAATAGTGCCAGAAGAACTCTGTTCTCCTTTTATCTTGCAGTAAATGTCAAAAGACTTGGTTAAATTTTTTATTTTCTTTTCCAGAGCTTCAACTTCACGCTTCATTGTGCTAACTTTACCACCGGCTCCCTGTCATGATACAAAGAAACTTAACATAGATCCACAAAGCTAACCAAATATCCACCACCCACATCTTTTAAACCAATATAAGAGGCACTGTGTTGTTCAACTGTAAAAGACAACATTTTAAGAGAGAGTATGAATCATAATAAATGAGAATGCTGATTTTGGTATAGTTCATAGAATGCTAATAGAAGCATTCAATGCAACAGATTTAAGAGTTCTTCACATATTCCCTTAGGAATGCTTCAAGCTAAATGTTAGTAGTATTTTACAATATAGAAAACCAATGCCCTTAAAACATAAAAATATTCTTTTATTTTTTGGAAAAATCACATGACATTTATATACACACTTACCGTGCAAATATTGTTACTCAAATTTAAGGCATACAGAATTAATCATAAGAAAAACATAGATATCATACTCCTAAGACATAGAACTTTTAAGAAAATGTAAGCCAAAATCTTCCAAGATAATAATTCTAATTTAAGCAAATTCTTATCCACTCAAATGTCTTTGAAAGAAATCAAAATACAATTTTAAAAAGAAAATTGAGAGCCATACAAATCCAATCCCGTATGGATTTGATTTAAAAAGGATGAAAACACATGGTAAAATAAAGCAGATGAAGGCCAGCAGAAGCCTTTATAGCAGCAAAGGGAAAAACAATGAGGGTACCTCAAGGTTGTCCAAGAATGTAACTGAACATGAATTATCGCCAAGTTTAGTGTCCTTTTCAGCAGAAACAGAATGATGTTTGGCACAATTTAACTTCAACATTTGAGACTTCCGAACTCCGGTTCTTAGTAACTCTACCTGTTTCTGAAATGAGAAATATATCAAGCAATAGAGAGTAGGCATTTGAGAGAAGTGAAGAAAAAAACAAACAGAAAGGAAAGCAAATACCAGCAATCTTTCACGCTTCACATGCATCAACTGCATTTTAGCCTTTCCATAGACTATTCTATAGAGCAATTGTCTTGTTTCAGCTACCCTGCAAGGCCATCATTTCAGCAACTTTACCACTTGTAATGCTAAACCAATTCCAGAAACCAATATTAGCCACATTCGTGATACGCCTGTGATAAAAATCACAGAGGGGAACAACCTTTTATGTAGAATATTGCAGGATTCATTGTATGACTGCTAACAGCAACAAATAAGAGTGGTATCAGCAATATGATAGTGAAGTTTGGTTAGAGTAAAAGGAAGCAATGAGTACCCCTGCAAAAACTAAGTTTCCAATTTTACTTACTGAGCAAAGCTGGGATTGGATTTCAGAACAAAGCAACTCTAATATATTAACCTTCTGCTGATGAAGCAATTTATCTTCCAACTTGTTTATCTGCACATTCAGGTTACTGAGGCCATGCATGTATGTATATAGAAGAGGAAACTTTTACATGGGTATTTAGGTTATGAAAGATGTCATCACAATCTATAACCCATTTAGAAAACTGTTTAAATGAATGCAGTAAATTTAGAAAAGCAAGATACGTACCATTTTTATATTTAGTTTATCAAAACATGGAGACAGTAGCTGATTTGTATCTGCTGATAGTTTGAGAGAAATCTGCAATACAAGCTCTATATGTCAATTCAAAAGGAAGGGTAAAAAGAAAAAGTTGCTATTATATCAGCAAACCTAGAACTGCAACACATACATCAGTCTGATTCATCAATATCTTGACACCTTCAATCCTTTCATTTTCTATGTTACTTCCATAAGAATATTCTGATGTGTGGTCCATATTTTTCTCTCCAACTTTACAAAATTTCAGACCATGCTGCATTTGGATATTATTATCTGAATGTTGCACATCTACACAAGCTACTTCTTCACTAGTCCTTTTTCTTTTTGAAATGTTCTGGATGTCTTGGACAGGACTAGGGTTAGATCTTCGAAGACAGTCATCAATCCTGTGTACATTTGGACTGCAGTTAAGAGATACCACACCTTTTGCAACAGAGAGTTGCATATTGTCACCATGTAATGCATTATGCATTTCTTTCCTGCAGGGGCATAGACTTGGATCTTTTGAAGTGGGACTCTGAGTTTGCTTCTTTCTAAAGGGGCTCTGAGCAATCATTGCACCAGAGGTTAAATGTCAGCCATAGTATCAATTAAGGGCCAGTATTGACAAAAAAAGAAGAGAAAGATCTGATTGAAGTTCTGACAGACACCAAGAGAAGATATAGAAAAAGATATAAACCTTTTGAGGCGACCTCTCATTTTTCCTTGCATGTGCATCTGGGGAAGCATAAACAGAAGCTTGCATCTGTTCCTCGATAAAATGTTCACTGGACTGGGTTCTTTCAACTGCAGTCTGGGTATTTTTCCCTGGGCCTCCTGACTGCAGCTTCCTGATGGGCCCCTCAGGGAAGTTCATTGAGGTTGAGAAAGTATTCTGCAAATCAAATCCATTACTTTCTCTTTCATCCACCACTTTTACTGCAGAAGTGTTTATTAAACAGTCAACAAGCGGTGCACTTGGTGGTGTTCTGTTTTCAGCTTTTGCAGTTAAATTGTTACTGCTAGGAACGGTTTCTACCGAGTTGCACTCTTGTCTAGAAATAATGGCAATATTATCCTCATTGTGAAGCTTTAAACTGCCAAACAGACTATCTTTATGCCCCGTTGATGATGACAACTTCTCAGTTAACCTATTCACTAGAGGAGAAACAAGCTTATAAAGTGTATCAGTATCTCTCTTATCTTTGCTTATTTCACGTGCAATATCCTTTGGCGAGGAATTAAAAGTGGAAGCTACTAGTGCGGCATCTGCGGAATCTACTGGTGTCAACGAATGATTTGTCGCTTTCTTTCCTGAGTGAGTGAACTTAGAAGGTGAAGTAATTTTAGCCATTATTTCAGTAGATTTGTCATTATATTCATCTTTTGCAAGTCCTGTGGTCTCTCCATCTTGGCTCAAACTACTAACGTTTTTTGGAGTTCCAAGACCACTGCAATCTTTCTCCCCCTGCTTCAGACCAACACCAGACAACTTCTCCTCTCCATTATTAGTGAAGGCATTTTCCTGTTGGCACTGAAGATCCTCATTCATTTCCTCCATGATTGTGTTGAATGACAAAGCTCTAGAAGTAAGGGACTCTGATGATCCAAGTTTTGACTTTGGACCTCCATCACTGAAAGCAGAAGCACAGGAAGAAGGCTCTGGAATTTTTAACTCAGAATTACTTTTCAGAATGGAAGCCACAGTCCCACCTTCATTTATACTTCCCTTGCTCAAAACAGAACCTGATTGCTTTGGTGAAGGAGTAACAAATAGCATACGTCTGGGTGAATTAGTAGTATCCAGAAGAATTTGTTGTCTTTTAGCAGATAATGAATGTATGGACCCCGCTAATGGAGATCCATGCAGCTGAGGAAAATTTTCGTTCAGCCCATCAATAGTTGGCAGCTGATTTCCATTTTCAAAATGTCTGACCAACTCTAACTGAAAAGCTTCACTGCTCCGGTTCACTGGAGTACCATTAGTGATAGCAATGGACTCCAAATTCAACACACGTGTTCCAGACTGAACTTCAGAATTCTCATTGTCTCCCTGAAATTGAAACAACTAAAAATTAGAGCAAATCCATGCCTTAGTTCATCCTGAAGAAAATGGAGATAATTACTAAACTAAAATTAAGTATATAAATGTCATTAACCATCTCCACATGCGGGCATCTACAGAGGAAAAATACGAAATTGTCTCGGTGAAAACTAGAATAGTAACTCTTCTTGAGTTGACAAGTGCAATATAGTTGCATCTATGACATGTCATCATGATGAAACATGGATTTCTAAAAAGAACAGAACCGCATCCCAGATTTCAAGAAAAAGAAAATGACAACTCTGCAGATGTTAGGATCCAAAAGAAGAACAGTATAAATGAAAACTGCTAGAATCCCATGGTGCTACAACAACCCATATTAATCTACTTACTGAAATTATCAAATTTAGTATTAAAAATAAAACAACCAAAATCCTGAGAAAACAATCCGAAGTACCATTAGATTGATAGGAGAACATACTCTGTTCCCGGATATTATCAAATTAAATTATTAAGAACAAATTACCAAAACACAGATAACAGCAATCTAGGCAGAATCAAGTTGATAGAAGAACGCACTTTGTTCAGCTGCTTAGGAGTTTGATGATCAACAAAATCATCAGCAACTGGACTATCCTTTGAGTTTGACGAGCAGTCACGCAAAATTTTAGCTGCAAGAGTGGTTGTTGTATCACTCGTTGCCTCAACCAGTGAGTTATGAGCAATAGAAGTGCCCTTACCCGAAATATCATTATTATTACGGGTGCAGAGCTCTGAATCCCCAAAATGCAAGGGTTCCGTGCAGTCATTACCATTACCATTACCATGAGATACAGCACTTGTTAATAATTTTGGCCTAACAGAACGAGAAGCAGGGATGGCATTAAATTCACTGCCTTTAGCCAAGAGTGCTTCTAATGCAGGAGGGAGCCTCCCATAATCATACCGATGCATGCTTTCTCCAACAATACTCATGTCATTGGAACCTCCATTAATAGGTACAGCCAATGGAGACTTTAGTTTCCCCACTTTTGTTAACACCATAGAACTTTCCAGATCAGAAGATGTTCTAGCTTGGAAAGGAGTCTTTTCTTCAGATGGAAGAGGAACTCCCGTTGAAGTATCGAAATCTCCTGATTCTGATCGTGCAATGCTGCGAAAATGCATCGAAAATGTTGTCGAATCCATTGTGATATCATGGTTATCATCTGAAGCAGCAGAATCAGATAACCTTCCAGATCGAATAAAGTTTGCAGACACAGGTCCAAAAAAATTATCATCTGCAAACCATGGAAACAACCACCATTAACCATTCTATTTATTAGCTTAAATCATTGGGTTTTTCTTATAAATAGAACATAAAGAATTTTCAGTAATAAAATATTACTTAGGCTCCATTTTATGATGCTTTTGCTACTTGCTTGTTTTTGCTTTTTTGGGTAATTGATACAAAGCAAATGAAAGAAGTAAAAAGCAGCAGCACAATTTATTTAAAATGAGGAAACAATTGAAAATGTAATACCGAGTATAACATAATTTGTCCATATAGAAGTAAAATCCTGCACTTTGTCATCTAAAGCAATTGCATATTTTCTCATAATCTTTCAAAACTTTTCTTTGCTTTTGTACTGAAACACACTTTTTGCTCCTTCACTTAGGCAAACAGCATAAGCACCAACGAAATTCATAGAATTTGCTAAAAAGAAAATTCACAATTCATATCTACTAAAAGATGGACAAAACATTAAAACATAACTCACCTTCAAACATAATTGCTGTATCTAAAAGCAAAATGGAGCATTTCACTATTCACCAAAAACTATTAACTTCTACCTACTAAAGACATATAACCATGTGATTTAATATCGAAGTCACAATTTATGCATTTTGCTTTCCATACCATTCCTGAAAACTCTAAATTTTGTTAAACAAAAAAATGCTTACAAAAATCAACAATGCAGCCCAAACTAACCATCATTGGAGGTAGCAGATCCAACTGTGCTACTTCCACCAGGAGATGGCGTGTCTATCGGCCTCAAGAACAACTTTCCGGCACTCATAACGTCGTCGTTGTCATCCTCGTCGTCGCCACCACTGGTGGAGTCATCACTATCCACCAAATCCCTAAAGAGCTCAGTTACTTCCTTTTCCGTTTCAGAGGCCTGCTTCGGAGTAGAGTCTGGCGGGGTCTCGTACTCATCATCGCGCTTGAAGATGTGGATTGAGGTGATCTCTCGGTCGGCGAAGCTAACGCGCCGCGACCGTTTCTCCCTGAGCGCGATGCTTCCTTTGTCCGTTCCCTGCGTATCGCGTGGTGGTTCGTCGGGGAATTTGGAGGCCATTCTTGCTAAGAAGCGAGAGGGGAGATTGGGAATTAGGGTTCAGAAATTTAAGTGCATTTTGGTTTTCTGGTGTTTCAGTGGCTTTGTGCGGCAAATGTCGCGTTGGAAATGGGACTTTTGAATTTACATTTTGCAGGCAGCTCATTCTTTATTTTTCGTACATAATTTTTTTTTGTTCTTTTTTGAAGCATTCCTACATAAACTTTTTAAGTTCTAAAACATTAAGATAAAAATAATAAAATAAAGCAATATTAAAAATTAGGCTTAAATGTTAAAAAAATTACTTTGGTAAAAATAAGGGAAAAATATATTAGCAGTTACTAAATTTTTATTAAAATAACATTTCAGTTACTAAATTTTCAAAAGTGATAAATCAGTTACTAATATTTATGAAAAGTGACAAATTAGTCACCTAAACTCATTTTATGCTACAAACGTAACGTACACCTGATGTGACCCGTTAGGGTGCCATGTTGGACATGATCGGATGTCCGTATCAAATCCTTTTATCAATTTATAAGGATTACTAGTTAAATAGAAGAACTCTAGTCGAAAGAAGAAGAATAAGAAATTGAGATACCCATTATGATTACGGTATGCTACTGTGGAAACCTAGCCAATTTAAAGACTTTTTGGTTCAATAACAACCCAGGTAGGAGGTTTTTTGGGTGCAAGAAGTATGAGAGTGGGTTTCAAAATGCATGTTGTTTTTCGCCTGGTTTGATCCACCATTGACGCCTCATTCACGAATTGTGTTGTTGGGTGTTTCGAAAAAAGTTAGGACAATGGAAGATGCAAGAAGGAAGGAGAGAATATGGTTGATGGCGTTGTTATTTGAAATTTTGTTATGGTTGTTGAAATGAAAAACTAGCTTATGGTTTTTTCTAGATCAATGGTTTGAGGGACATTGGTGGAGGTAGTGTTAAATGTAAGAAGGGGTTTAGGGTGTGAGTTAAATGCATTGTTATATGTAATTTGTTTTATATAATGGATGTTGGAAAGTTTAATTTATGGAATGAATTAAAAACAATAAAGATATTTTGTACACAGGAAACAAAAGCATAAAACATTGCAAAATATTGTAGTTCATTCATTAATTAGGGCCAAATTGTTTACAAAAACAAGATAATCCTATATGTCTTGTAACTACATAGGCCAAGCTATTTCAAATTTGCCTACAGTTCAATACAATTGAACTGAGTGGAATTGTAGGTGCCTAAGTTTAGAAACCAATAGCAATAATAGGCAATTTACACAATAAGCTCAAAACAATTAACAAAATAAACTTACATCTTGCAAGTTTAGTTATGTGATATTGGGTAAAGCTTAATCCATAAGGTGTCATCAATGGGTCTGAGACAGATGACTCTTGAGTAGAAGGTATTCATCTAACAATAGTTGATTGTCCAGTTGATTTCCTCTTGAATGGAAGTTTTTATCTTGGGGCAGCTTCTTAGTGAGTTGGAGCAGCAACTTGATGAGTTTGCAGCATATGTTGGTTATGAACACCAACTGTGTGTCTTATGACCTACATGAACAAGTCAAGTCATCCATCAAACACATTGCATATGAAAAGTAAAGTAATGAAGCTAAGTGTTCAAGGCAAATGACTTACTAGAGGGTTTTGGCCAACTTTCACTCTACAACTCCTCTTATTGTGGCCAAATTTCTTGCATTTATTGCACTTCATTTGTACCCTTTTTTTGGTCAGCTTTGTTGTTGTTTGTGGTTCTTCAATTTCTTTCATTCTGATATTAGTAGGTCTTCCAGGTGGCCTTCTTATTGGATGGGGCAATATTAGCAGCATGTCCAGCAAAAGCTCCTATTGCTTAGAACCCTTATTGGCCTGATGAAGTTGGAGTAGATGGCAAGCTGAGTTTCCTTGGTGTAGCAGTTATCTACATAAGTTTCAGGGTTCTCATCTTTTAGATGAATGACAGTCACTACATGATTGCAAAGGATGCCAGTGATCTCCCATTTCTTGCAAGAATGTTCAACTAGGTCCACCACATGCTGGGTGCCTAGACCTCATTCAACTTGATACCTCTCCCCAACAACATGTGATGGGAAACAACTAAAAACAGTTTAACATATTAGGAGTAGAGACATAGACAGTTCAACATTTTATGAATATTGGCAAAATAAAGGCATACATGGAGCAATCATATTTAAAAATAAATCTATTTACCTCATTGAATATTTGATATTAACATCTAGCTTTTTCTTGATCTTTGGACACAAGTTTCCTTTAAACCTTCTAGCTTATTTTTTCTTTTTGACAATCTACGACATAATTTTGTCCTAATTGTTTCCATCATAGTCATAATGGGCTTCCCTCTTACTTCTAGGATCAACTTGTGTAAGTAGCGGAAAGGAATATCAATTACAAAATCATAAAACAATTCACAAATAAAAAAAAAATAAACGGCATATAGAAAAAATATATAGGGTTTACCTTGTTAAAACATTCACAAAGATCATACACGGCATGTCAGACTTGCTCCTTAATGAGAAAGGGGACATTGACTAATGAGCAGGGTTCTTTCCCTTCAACCAATTGTAAGCATCTTGATTGGTATTCTTCAATTCAACCATGACATCTTCAAAATCCCTTGCAGTGCTTGCTCTGGCAATTTTCCAAAACAAGTATTTTAAAGTCTTTGTTTTGAAAGAAGCCTTCTTGAAATTTTAACGTAAGTGTCAACAACAAACATCTTGCTTCTACAAGTACAGAATAAAAACAAATTAATTTTTTGACATACTGGCAAAAACAAAAATAGAAAAAGCAAACAAATTGTGTTTTATCTTCTATTCGTCAGACATAAAAGATATCTAATATGAGCTCATAATTTCTAATAACAACTAGGTCAACTCCAAGAACCAGCATTTGTATCTTTAGTTTATCATCTCTCACAAATTCTGTACCTCTCTCTTAAGAAAAGATGATGTTCATCATTAAATTCATTTTTGTTTTCAAAAATCAGGCAATGGTCTTTGTCGTAGTCGCCACCAGCCACTGTCTATCGGTGTTTCATGTATTGGAAAGTAGGCTTCTTAATTTTCTTTAAACTCTGATCACCAGAGTGCTATTATTTTAAAACTCAAACTTTGTATTTTGCAACAACCCTGATACTGTTTTCTTCTCTGGTATGCGATCTTCCATGCCATTATAAATATTAGGATTACATCATCTTAATTTTTAAAGTCAGTATACTATTTGTTCTTCAAAGTTGTACCTATTTATCACTTTAGTATCTAAATTTTTTATAGCAGTTTAGTACCTAAACTTTTCATCTCATTATCAATTTACCCCGACCATTAATAATGCTGAAGAAAAGGGTAATGTGGCATGCGCAATTGAAAACTTTAGGTACCAAAGTAATAATTGAATACAATTTTGGGAGACAAATAGTTTTAGGGTTTGTTTTGCTTCTATCTTTGGCTAAAGCAATTAGGGTCTGTTTGATTGCCAGTAAAATATTTTCCGTAAAATGATTTCTGGAAAATGTTTTACTTTTCTGTAAAATGATTTACTGGAAAATATTTTCTGGTGTTTGATTGAATCTGTATAAAATATTTTTTTGCTATTTGGCAGATTTTCTGAAAATATTTTCCGGAAAAGTTGTTTTTGCATATATTAATATGTATTAATAAATTTTTATATTTTAAATTGTTTTTACATATATTGCAATGATTTATTTATAATAATACTCAATTATTAAGCTACAATATTAATCGTTATAAATTGAAAAAAACTAATATCAAATTAATTATTTGTAATTGTGTTAAAAAAACAAGTATTGAATAATTAAAAAACAAGTTACTGGAAAATCGATAAATAGAAGCAATTTTCTACTGGGAATGAAGGAGGCGATAGAGAGGAGAGCACGGAAAATGTCTTACGGAAATTGAAAGGGTAAGACATTTTCCCTAAAATGTAACCCATTTTCCCTTGTTTTGGAGTTCATTTTCCAAATGAAAAATGTTTTCCGCCAATCAAACGCTGGAAAAGTTGAAAATGATTTTCCGAAAAATCAATTACGTGAACAAAATATCATTTTAGCTCTTCCAATAAGTATATAAATTAACATTTGAATCTAATGTGAATATCACGTTTGTTGGCACTTATAAATGCAGAAGGATTCTATAAATATGTATATTAACATTTGAATTTAAATGTAAATACTTTAAAATATCTATTGCTTAGAAGTGTCGGGAAAACTTTTGTTGGAAACAAAATTAGATATTGTCAACACTTGTGGTCAGCCTGTCAAAATTTTTCTATCGGCACTCATCTAGCTGCCAATCAATCAATGGTTATGGTGGTCAGGATTGGTTTTGAAATAAGAAATAAGAAATAAGAAAAATAGTAAACACATTTTTAAAGCCCAACTCTTTGGATTCCTCACAAATGCAGATTTCTTTTTGTGTAAAAACCTTACCTTCTTCCGTAAGGGAGCATTAAAAACCCATCAAACTTAACACGAAACACTAGAGCTTTCCCATTTCACATCTCTATCATTTCTTCAACATATATCTCAAATTCCATTCAAAGTCTCTTCTCCTTCATTTTTAATATTTTTATTGTTGAATTTATATTTAAAATTAGTAAATATATAAGTATTAGATATAATTTTATTGTTTGATCAAAATAAATATTCATTTTTTAAAATTATTGATTTTTAATTTTAATATTATTAAATAATATTTTACATTATTTTAGATAATTTTAGATGAATAATAAATATGATATCTCATTCTTTTTAAAAACTATTTTTTATTTTTATTTACATCAAGTGATAAACAACAGTATAATTATATAGTAAAAAAATAATCCTAAACCTATTTATTTTATTCAACCATTTTTATTAAAAAATGTTATATTAAGTAAAAAAATTAAAAGGATTATTAGTCACATTTAAAATATTAAATGTGAAAAGTTCTCATTTTAATGGTTTATCAAATACACCACCGTAAGTATTATTTTATTCTTTTCAAACTATAAAGGGTGAGTCTATCTACTATGAGTATGCTGAGTCCACGAAGACGTGAATTCAAGCATGTTAAAGTATATCTATCTTCCTATTTAATAATTGAAGAGGGGTATAAATAATTTTAGATTTTATCTAAAAAAATTGCTTCTTTACTCCTATAAAATTGCATTTTCTTCCACTTAAATTTAAAATTAAAATTTGATTTCTTTAAAACAATAAATTCATAATTATTTTTAAAAGAAATAATTCTATAATTTAATTCTTTTAAAATTTATAATTATCCAAATAAAATATAAACTTAACCCTTGTTTAGATTGAAGTGAAAAGGATAAGTGTGTTTTTACTGGTTGTTAAATAAATAAGTTGGAATGTGCAACCATGTTTTAAAAACCAAGGGGCAATTGGTTTATGTTGAAGAAAATGGTGCCAAGTCCGTAATGGCGACGGCTCCCTAACTCAGATCTAGAGGCTATCGGGATCATCTTCCTTCCTACAACTTGGAATATTTTAATATTTTAAATATTATGAATTAAATGCATGCTGTAATGGCATTCCCAAAGAATAATCCTAATTCTCAAGATATCATTTGTATTTTTTGAATTAAAACATCTTTTCGAGGTTTATAACCTTGAGTTATTTTCTTTAAAAGTGCATCCCAACATTTTATCAATAATTACCCCCAATTTTTAGTGCAAGAAATATGGATATTAAATCAAATCAATTTCACATTCCCTTTAATTTTTTTTTCTTCAAATTTTAATGATTAAAATAAATCATACACGTACGTGTATATATGAATTCTATATGAAAAAGGGAAGCAAGAACATGTGTATACGAGACCGATATTGGAATAAATAGAGGCCAACTTGGAAAAATAAAATGGAAGCCTCGACTCAAAGAAACTCATTATTAATAGAAATGGTGAACGCTGGCGGCAAAGCACAACCTGCTATCAAGAAATAAATCCCCCAACACCCTCAGCTACTTCTACTTCACCAAGTCCATTAATTTTCTTTGTTTTCAGTTTCTGGTACTAATTTAGAACAAAGGGTTTTTATTGCAAGATTCTGCATGTTGTTGTAGTTATGATGATAAGTCCTCATAATGACAAGGCTCAGCATACACACATTTCATCTTTCCGGTCGTCTCCTTCATTGAATTTGGGTTTAATCCTTGTTATACCGTCCGTCGTGCTCTTAGTTCTTGTCTCTACATTGGTTCCTCACCCTTCCACTTTTTCTCCGTTGTCTTCACCATGGAAATGGAGATATGGCGGCCACTGGTATTCTTCCATCTTCAATGGGTCCTCCACGGATTCTCCTTTCATGGAAGCTGAAACCGATGAACTTGCCCCCAACATGTCTTTTTCAGATGCACTTATTGACAAAGACGTTGACAATGTTACATCCACGACAAGAGTTGTAAAGCGAAGCAGCAAGTTGGAGATGCTCGAAGCATATATGGCAAGAGCTCGATCCTCCATTAAAGAGGCTGCTCGAGTTCGGAACTTGACATCGATTCATCAAGATCCAGATTATGTTCCTCATGGACCAATATACAGAAATGCAAATGCTTTCCATAGGTATACAAATTAAATTTTTCTTTACAGTTTTTTTTTTGTGACTGAATTACAATGAAGTAATGATCTGGTTGAAATCGAAATAATTTAGGAGTTACTTAGAGATGGAGAAGCTGTTCAAGATTTATGTGTACCAGGAAGGAGAGCCACCAATGTTCCATAATGGTCCATGTAAGAGCATATATTCTTCGGAAGGAAGGTTCATTCATGAAGTGGAAAAGGGAAAATTTTATACAACTCAAGATCCTGATGAGGCTTTGGTTTATTTCCTTCCATTCAGTGTTGCCATGCTGGTTCGTTATCTCTACGAGTCTGAATCTCTTAAAACGGATGCCATCGGAAGGATTGTCATCGACTACATCCATGTCATTTCCGGTAAATATCCTTACTGGAACCGTAGCCTTGGTGCTGACCATTTCATGCTCTCCTGCCATGATTGGGTAAGTAATATATATTTGCAACTTGGACATCATATTTAGGCGTATTGGTTGATTAATTTACTTGCAGGGGCCGCTTGCATCCTCCTATGTGCCTCATTTGTTCAACAAGTCCATTAGAGTTTTATGTAATGCAAACACTTCAGAAGGGTTTACTCCAGCTAAAGACGCCTCATTTCCAGAAATCAATCTCTTAAAGGGTGAAGCGGATATCGGCGGTCTTCCACCCTCTCGTCGGTCCATTCTTGCCTTTTTCGCAGGTCATCTCCACGGCTACATCCGGTACCTCCTCCTGAATGAGTGGAAAGATAAAAACGACCCGGACGTCCAAGTGTACGACCAACTTCCCAAGGGAGTTTCGTACATGTCGAAGCTGAAGAACAGCAGGTTTTGCCTATGTCCTAGCGGATACGAAGTGGCGAGCCCGAGAATTGTGGAGGCCATTTATGCAGAGTGTGTTCCGGTGTTGATTTCAGACGGCTATGTGGCGCCTTTCAGTGATGTCCTAAACTGGAACTCCTTCTCGGTTCAGATTACCGTCAAGGACATCCCCAACATAAAAAGGATATTGATGGGCATTTCTCACAGACAATATCTGAGAATGCAAAGGAGAGTGAAGCAAGTTCAAAGGCATTTTGTGGTGAACCCAACGCCTAAGAGATATGATGTTTTCCATATGATTAATCACTCTATTTGGCTTAGAAGATTAAACGTTCACATTCAGGATTTTGGTGTTCCTTGATTTTGACATTTAAGTTTCTTGTCACATGACTTATATTACGAGTAAGGAAATTGCATAAGCATTGTTCAAAATTTCTTTTAGACGAAGCAGAATAGAAAAGGTATAGGGTTTAGGGTTGGGTAAGAGAGTCAAAGCAAAAGAGAGAGTAAACCGTATAGCCTAATGCCCATTAGGTTTTTTGGTCCTCAATCCCTCATGTCATCCTACAACACAAACATGGCGTAGATTTTAGAAGCCCCCCTGCTGTTAGTCTGCTGCCACAATTACATGGTGGAGACACTCTTTCGCCAAATGCCTAAATTAATTCCGCTATGAATTCCTCCACCGCCACAACTTGAAATGACAATTACAACGTACCAACCTAACGTAAAAAAAAAAAAATAATGCATTACAATCTATAGAATATACATTAAAATTTATATAAATATAAAACATCTCAAACACAATGATATTTCAAAATACACAATCACGATATAGATTGTTTTCTTAAATTGTAAGCTTAATTCATCCATGTTGTTATAAATAAATAAAAAACAATATTAAATCTCAATATTTATTGATCCCTCGTGTCTTAGGTTTCATTTGTTTCAAGTAAAAGGTTTTACGGAAAATATTTTCAACCTTTTTCGATGCTTGTTTCATGTAAAATAGGATGGTCAACGTAAAAGGTTTTCCGGCCAAAGTAAAATCATCCCTTATTTTCGTAAAATGTCTTACCAAAAATTTTTTTGTATGACATCTTGCAAACTGATAAGACTCTATTCACTATAACACCCTCATACCTGACCCAAACATCGGGTTAAAGCATTGGGATGTTACATTCTTTACTACATTCTTCACTTGTAAAATATTTTCTTATAAACCTTCATAACTTTTCAATTTAGTCCCTTTTTTGTCATAAAAGTTCAATATTCATTAATTAATCATATTAAATCAATTTTATTTCTTGTTATATTTTATCACATAATTTATCTCATTATATTATTTCACATATTAAATTTCTATGTATTTCACTTCTATTATTTCATCCACATATTTTCTCAAAATTAACAATTTAGTCCTTATTATCATAAAAATTCAATTTTTCCACAATTTCACTTTTACAATACTTTATGCATATTTTATCATCTCATAACATATTCATTAAACTTTTACCATAATTTCCTTATTCACATATTAAATTGTTTTACACTTAAACTTTTGTATATTTTTCAATTTAGTCCCTATTACCATGTAATTTATTTTTCACCATATAAGTACTTTAATCAAATAGTTCATTATAATATCTTACTTCACATGACAAATTTTCATGCATATCACTTTTCTTGTTTCAATTATAAATTTTACAAAGTTTACAATTTAATCCTTAACATCGTGAAGATTCATTATTTATTATAATTTCACCTTAGCATTACTTTGTAATCAATTCACTACTCATCATAGCCTCAAATGTATGTTGTTTCATTGAAAACAACTTTTGTGGAATATTTTCAGAAAATTTGTCAAACAATAAAAAATATTTTATACAGATTCATCCAAACACTAGAAAATATTAACTTTTCCAGAAAAGTAAGTCATTTTTTGAAAGTTATTTTCAGTAAAACAAACAGAGCCTTAGTATTTCATAGTGCATGTGAGATTCTTTTTCTGGTTTGTGATGTGTTTTTTATTTGGCTTTTAGGGCGTGTAAAAGGCTTTCATCGATGTAGTGGGAAGGGTGATTTAAAACAAGGTTTTGGCAACTGGGAGTAATATTGGAAAATTGAGTATAGGAGCTGTTATGGGACTTTATGAGTATCATTTGCTTTATGGATTCGCTTGATAGGATACAGGTTGCCTAAAGTGATGCATTTATGGGTATAGGGGCTAGACTAAGATAGAATTGGTATTGTATTGATAGTGGGTGTCACACCCCAAAATAAGGCTTAGGAGTTTTAGGGGTATTTTAAGAATTTTAACCTTAGAGTGTTCAAAATTTTGTGACATCACATACTGGTAATGTTTTCAATTATGATTTTTAGAAAATTAAATCAATTTCTAAAAATGAGATTTAAATACCTTTAATTTTGAAAATAAGATTGATTTGTAAAATAGTCAAAATTGGGAGTTTTTATGAAGCAATTTAACCAGATTTTAAAATTCAAGCTAAAACCCCCCATTCCCCAAATTATTTCATGTAAAAACAACCCCAAAAATTAGTGTTTGTCATCCTTTGTTCTCTCTTGCTATTTCAATCAATTTTGAACTCCAAATCCAAATTCCTTTTGATTTCTATCATCTCTTAAGTTATAAACCTCTATCAAAACCAAGAAAATCACTCAAAAACTTCATCATCTACATCATTTTCTCCAAATGTGGGTTTTTCTGGATGAGCGACAAAGCTCATTTTTCTTCCATCAAAGGTAACCATTCAACTTTCTATGAGTTTTAAATGATATCTAGTCCCTTAAACTGAATTTGTAGTCATTGAAACACATGTTTTAAATAAAAACCAAAAATTGGGTCGTTAATTGTGGATTTCTGTATTTTGCATAAAAATGTGGTTTTAAAGTATTTTTCAATTAGTTTTACCTAATTACAAGCTATCTAAACTTACTTTGAACTTTTGTTAAAGATTTCTTGAGTTTTAATGAATTTTTGAAAAATAACCATAAAACATGTTAAAAAGTAAATATATTGAATTGAGTAGTTTTGTGTAGTTTAAAGGTTAAGAATTAGTTGTAGGTGAATTATAAGATGAACAGAATTGATTTTAGGTGAAAAGATTAAGTATAGATCGAAATATTTGAATTTAAATTTTGATATGTTATAAGTTTCGGTTACATGAGAACTTAGTTTAGGCTTATGTTTTGTATGTTTGTAATGAGTCATTGGTTGATTTTTGGATGTATTGTTGTATGACCTTGTTGTGTTGAAGTTTTGTATTAGATAGAACTTTCTACGAGTAGGGATAAAGGCAAGAAAAAGCTAGTCTGAGCTTTCGGCTTTTCGACTAGAGCGTAATTGGTGAGTGTTTGGGATAATTACTTGTGGAGATGATTCAATGCATTATTTGGGAATTTACTAGTAGCCTAAACCCCTACTCTAAATTCCGAGTGTAAGTTTTCTCATACCTATGTTATCTTATGAATAAAGTGCTTATGTGTTTGTGAATATGTTAATTGAGATGAGATGTTATAACATGTGATAAGTGGTTATGATAACTGTCGCGAAAGTGCAAATATGTACATGTTATGTAAATGCTAAATGTTAGCGACAGTGTTTTGCTAAATATGCAAATATGCAGTGATTGTGGATGGATAATCGGTAAGTGATATGTGTTTGACTTCAGATATTTTGGCCTTGTGATATTGAAACTGTTGGATATAGTTGACATACCATAGGATTGTGAGTACTTACCTATATGTACAGTGATTTTGGGCGTTGAAGCCCAGAGACATGTTGGAAGGATAAGAGAATGTGAGCTAAGCTCCATTGTGTATTGAGATATGTGTTTATATGACATGTGGTCATTATGCAATTTACCTATGAAGATGCTTTAGACTATTGTGGTATATGTTTGAATGTTATGTGATTTTACGAGTAATGTGACATATGCTCAAACGTTATGAGATTTTATGAGTATGGTGATATATGCTTGTAAGTTAGGTGATTATATGTGTAATATGATATATGCTTAAAAGTGAACAGGTTTACCATGTAAAAGAACTAGAAAATAATGCATGAGTAAGTTTATTATGACACTAAAGATGGAGTTGCCAAGGTTGTGCTATATGGTTGTTTCGTTAATGCTTGATGAATTGTTGGCATGGTAGTTGTTCTAGGCATTCATTGAGTTTGTTAAACTCACTTACTCCTTTTAAACCATTGCAGATCAGTAGTGTGCCGGTATGGTTTCGAGGGTGATCTAAGCAAGTCTATTTGTTACTTCGTAGGTGTTCTATATTTATTTAAGTTTTGGGGAATGAGACGATGTGGTAGACTTGTATATAACCATGTTAACTTCTAGACACTTAGTTGGTTTTTGGTTCAGTTTATAAGGATTACATGTTATTGTTATGCTTAAGTTCATGAACATGATGAGGGATTGATGTTACTCGCTCGAACACGATATTGCAATATTGAACTGTTAATTAGGGTGTTGAATGATTAATTGTCAAAGTAATTTATGTATGATGTTTAGGAACTAATTGGAATAGATTAATTGCTTATGTATGCTGCATTTTTGAGGTCTGGAATAGAGGTATTGATAATTGGGTTTTTAAATTGATACCTCTGTGTTTGGAACGTGCAGGAAGTTAGAATAGAAATTTGGTATCGATACCTTTTCTCGGGTATCAATACTCGGGGTAAATTTATTGATACTTTACGAAAGGTACCGATAATTTTTGAGGTGGTATCATTTTTCCAGGTGGTATTGATACCACACAGAGAAAATATCGATACCCTAGTGTCAGTATCGACACCTACAGGCATATTTTAGGAATTTTGCTAAATGAACCTTATGCATGTTTAAAATTGTTTATAAGACTAATTGTTGTGATTTTAGCATGTAGCAATGGTAACTATCTTTAATGATTAACTTAAAACCTATACGAACAATAAAATGATAGGCATTTTGTTTACAATGAGCTTTCTACTTGATGTATGTGACATGAGACAGTGGTGTGACGTCCCGTATTCGGGTTTCGTGACCAAGCCAGGTATAGGGTGTTACAGTGGGAATTGCAAGTGGTATAGTTAGTGCTATGGCAGAAGTTGGAAAGTTAAATAACTCATTTTGTTTGATAATTTTGGATGGTTACAAGGGTTAGCTTGAGTGGCTTTGGTTTCTTATTTTGTTGTAAGGGATAAGCATTAGTGATTGTGACTTGAATTCTAAGAAGAGGTGAATTAAGTAACTTTTATGACATGATAGAACTTTAGCAAGACGGGCTTGTCTTCTTAGAGGATTTGGTTGTAGCTTTTGATTTTGGCTTGGCTGACTTGGTTTGCTGTTATATAGTGAGATTGATACCTCTTGTTTATAGTGTTGTTTTGTGGTGCATTTTGAAAGATTTTGTTGCGTTATGATGTGTGATCTTCTTTGAAGAAATTTATCTTTAATAAATACTCATTTAACTTGGGAAAAAAACTTCTCTCTAGGAAAAGCTTCAAATTTCTTTCTTTTAAATCCCTTAACCTCAACCTTCAATCAAGGGCAACCCAATTGACATTTGGATTGGGTGTTGCCCATCATCCACCGTCAATTGCTACCCCTTCCCTACCACACCTCTATTTCTCCTTCGTTACTTCCTTGTTCTTTTCTTCCCTCTACTGAATTTGGTGTCCTAATTGTAATATATTCGTTTTGTATATTTATATTTTTCGAGCAAATTGGTTTAATAATAACACCCATTAATTACATTAATACAATTTGTTTATTGTCTTCAATGTTTTTGCACGCAAAGTAAAATGAAAGCAAACATTGACTCAATGACTATCTAATGTTTAATTAAATACTAAACGATATTAGGGTGGATCACATACGAAGAGACAACTTGTATTAGTGGATGAACCTAAACACGTCCTTAGTCTAATCGAAAATTAGCAAATCAATTGAAAGACTAGTAAGCCATCTATCAAGTCCAATTGAGAAAATGTTTTGTCTTGAGCATCGGAGTGAATGTCTCCCAAAAGATAGAGACATAAATGTGACAACTGGATTGACAGTACATTAGACAAGACCCAAGTAGAATAGATCCTAGATCTGTTTATGGATTTATTCACTTGTGATGTTCATAGTGTGGCATACATTAACCCTGAGTGGATGATGGACTATATGTGCATGACTCGTATACTTTGATGTAAATAAAAGCTTAAGTTCAAACAGATAATGAACCATAAGCTGGTGCGTTGGGTATACAACTTTTGCAATATGTAGCATCATTTACAATAGTAGAATTCATAGTCCAACTAATAGGTAAATGATATTCTTTCATTGGCCTTACATGGTAGATGAAAAGAAAACGTGATCATGAGTTATTTGTCTTTGTGAAAAATGACTTAATTTCTATTTGATAGTAATTGAATTTTTATGAAGGAAAATATAATGGTTACGATGAGATAAAATAGAATCATATTGGGAGAATAGATTTATCCCAAAGAGATTAAGGATATCCTATGAGGGTAACACACTAATGATAAGGTCTTTGGATAAGCAATGAATAAGTAGCTTTTGTAATAGTATGTAATTAGGGAGAGCTCATTCATGATAATATAGTGAAATAACTCCGACTAGCTTCCAACCCAAACGAGCTTCCAAATTACTATAAAACATAGAAAATAACATAGAGTAAGCATTTAAGCTTAGTAAGTTTGTATAATACAGAATTTAACTTACCATATTTCCGTAAAATAGGTAAGTAAACATACCATATCTCAATCAACTTGGCCAAAAGTCTAAATACATGATCACCAACATATTAGCCATGGAAATCACATATAAAATCCAACACATATGGTTGGATTCATCAAATAATCATATTTCATGTATTTCATGTATATACCGGTAATAATTCATATCAAACTCATATGATTTCATAACAGAACTGTGCTCGTTGAACCTTTTAGAATATCATTGGATATACGGGTAGTACACATGAGGTGTACTGAATTGTAATCTGTCAATTCATATTCATGTATGCTCATACGAGCTATAAACGAGAAGCTCCTCTGAGCTGAATAACGGGAAGCTCATGCGAGCTGAATAACGGGAAGCTCATGCGAGCTAAGTATCGAGAAGCTCATGAGAGCTGTGGTGTGTCTGCAACACATGCAGGACCCCAACCAAATCAGTAACTCTAATGATATGTCATTTGTATCCTACAAATTTCATAAGGTTCAAACGGGACTCGGTAATCGTCGGATATGAGATCGGTATTTATACATAACAATTATACAAATCACATACATATGATTTAATTAAAGCACACAAATACTCAATTTAATTACACGAACTTACCTCGTCAAGTTTACGTAGATACGAAGACGACTAATCTAATATTTTTCCTTTGCCTCGATCTAACTCCGTACTAGGTCTAACCGAATCTATACGAATGAATTTAATTCAATTAAATATAATTCAAATTCAATTTAGTCCAACACATATTTTTGGAAAAATTATTATTTTTCCCTTATACTTTCAATTCATTGCAATTTAGTCCCTAGGCTCGAAAAATGAAATTCATACAATTTAATCCTTACTCAAGCCTAGCCAATTTTTATACCTATTAATAGCAGCCCATATATTTCATAAAATTCACAAATTTTACCATAAATTTATCATCTTTTCAATTTAATCCCTAGTTGATAATTTCATCAAAATTCTCTTTATAAAAGTTGTTTATCTAACAACAACCTTTCATTTTCTATCATAAAACTTCATAATTCAAACATACTCATCAATGTCAAAACCTTAATACTTTAACAATTTTGTAAATTAATCCCCGAGCTAGCTAGATTAAGCTACTACAATCTCGGAAACATAGAAATCATTAAAAATGGGATAAGGATACATACCTAATTGAGCAAAATAAGCTTGCTAATATCTCAAGCTTTCATGGCTAGGTTTCTTCTTCTTCTTCTTTTATTTGGTGGTAGATGATGATAATAGATTTTTTTATTTTATTTAATATCACTTTACCCACTAATTTTTAAAATTACCCTTAATAATTTATTAAATTTCCAATGATGACTACTCATGCTTAACCACTAAGCACTTTAATGGTCTATTTACTATATAAGGACCTCAAGTTTCAAATTCTATAGTTATTTAATGCCTTTAGCTATTAGAACTCAACTTTTACACTTAATGCAATTTAGTCATTTTCATCAAATTAGGTATGTAAACGATAAAAATTTTTAATGAAATTTTTATACTGTATTTCAATCATCCAATAGAACATAAAATAATAATATAAATTTTCTGACTTCGGATTTGTGGTCCCAAAACCACTGTTCCGATTTTACTGAAAATGGGCTATTACATAAGTAACCAAAATGAACTTTCTTATGGCCACCAAATGCTTGACCCGTTTGAAACACCTTATCACAAAATGAACATTATCAGAGCTAAGTTAACTTCATTAGCAGCTTGTTCTGAAGTTCGTAAATTAAGATCAAATGGTTGAACAGTAGACGACGACTTAATGGAAGTCTTATTATGAGCAACCGGTGGTAATCAAAATGAAATTTCTTATGGCCACCAAGTGCTTGACCCTATTGAAACACCTTATCACAAAATGGGCATTCAAAGATTTTTTTTTTTTGGTTAAAAAAACAATATAACTAGTTTTATGCAGTTTGAGTCTTAGTTATAACACGAGGCATATGAATGTTTTAAAGATGTATTTAGAAAATGCCCACATCAAAGTATGGTTGGTTCGATTGAAGTTGAAGCTTTTGATAACAAGTTATCTTTTTTATATTGGTCTATTCTCGTTGTTGCATTGGTTTCTTTCACCTATCTATTTTTAGATCCTTCATTAATATTTTTATTTTCTTTATGATCTATAGTTGAGATTTATGGCTCTCCGTCTCCATAATTTCTTATTCTTTTATATTTTAAATAATTTTTATTAGTTTCCGCTCACATGATGAATATCCAAATTTTTAGTAGTAAATAATTTTCCTTAAAAAACAATTTGTAGACCATAAAATTGTTTTGGAAAAAGAAAAGCCAATCTAATGTTTGTTGTCAATTTTATATGGGAACGCGTTTAACGAGGTGTAACATTACTGCAACAAAACAAATGAAACAATTGACTAATTCTTCTACTCTATCTCTGCTTTCGGACCACAATGTTTTTCACCAAAAAGAGAGAGGCTATAATATGATTTTCCATTTTAAAATCTGACTTTCTTTCTTCCGCCCATCTACTGGGCAAAGATTTTACATCTAATCTTATTTATAAATATTTATATAAAAATTGATTGTGATGTGAATATTTGAGCTAACTCATCAATATTTGTACAATCGGGATGACCGAGTCAAGTTGACTTAGGTTTATGTATTAATTTCTGGAAAGAGATGAGAAAAAAGAAAGGTGAAGTCCTCCATTATTAATGTTTATTGTGGACCATATTGGGTGATCTCCATTCCAATAAAAAAACTAAAATATGGCATTTAAAGTCAGGTTCACATTAAACAACTGCATCACCCATATTATTTAGTTTAAATTAGTTGAGTCTTTGTTGGGATTCCATCCTACTAACTTACAACTCAATGTCTTTGTTAATTGAAATGATTTAGCTAGGAATTAAGTTTGATTTTCTATTTTTCTTAATTATTAATGTTTGCAAAATATTCATCTCAATACTTTGTTATTTTAATGAGAAAATAAAGTATTTGTCGTATATACCTTGAGCTACCTTAATGTATTTTAAAATATAATTTCTAAAATGTGAAAATTTAAATTTAAATTTAAATAAAATGAATCCTTAGTTTTGATTTAGAAATTCTATGTGAAAATTTTAGTAGGTTTAAGAATATGTTTTGCATAAAATGACTAAACTAGTGTATGATTGGTTGTATTCCGTTGTAGAGTTAGTAAACTTGTATTACTTTTTTAAATAAAAATTATATTGACAAAAACAAATATGCTTCCATCTTTATTATTTCTAATATTCTTCCGATTAAATACAAATAAATATGAATCAGTATGACTGTCCAAGGAAAAGAGTTTGAGTCAAAGAAGTAAAAGTTGATAGTCGACAGTAGAGGTGCTCTTGGGCCGGGCCGGGCCCATAAAAATTCGGCCCGGAATATGGGCCTAAGATTTTGCCCAGGCCCGGCCCAAAAAAAATCATAAGCCCGGACCCGGCCCGTCCCGGCCCATTTTTATTTTAAAAATTTTAAAAAATTTAAAAAAGTATTTTAAAAATATTTTAAAATTAAAAAAATTAAAAAAAAGTATTTTAAAATTTAAAAAAAATTAAAAAAGTATGTAAAAAATATTTTAAAATTTTAAAAAATAAATATATTTATTATATCGGGCCGGGCCGGGATGGGCCCGGGCCGAAAAAGTGGTGCCCGAGGCCCGGCCCGTTTTCTAAACGGGCCTCGTTTTTTTGCCTAAGCCCATATTTCGGGCCTATATTTTTACCCAAACCCTCCCATATTTCGGACGGGCCGTCGGGTCGAGCCGGGCCACCCGGCCCATGAGCACCTCTAGTCGACAGGCTCCCCCTTTCCATAGAAAAATCAACGGTTCCTCGAACTTGGAGAGAAATTCCCAATCGGGACTAAGCAAGATCTTTGTCTACGAGACACCACGTATAAATACCCCAACAAAGCGTTTGCTGCCATGTCCCATACAAAACACGTAACTTCTTCTTCTTCCAAACATCTTTTTGTCTTCTTCTTTCAAAGGGTAACAGATAATCGCCACCATGAAGGTACGCAAACGAACCATATGGATTAATGTCTGGTAATAAAAAAGTTTCCAATTTTATTGAAATTTTTTTTCTTCTTTTTTCAGCAAAAGATGGTATTGAAGGTTTCCATGAATGGCGACAAATCCCGCTCCAAGGCATTGAAAATTGCAGTTGGTCTCTCAGGTAATAAAACCAATTCCAACCATTTTTTTAAGTTACACTTTGGGGAATTTATGCTAATTGTTGGGGTTTTCTTTTTGGAAGGGGTGGAGTCGGCTTCGTTGAAAGGCGATGACAAGAGCCAAATAGAGGTAACAGGGGATGGTGTGGATGCAGTTAAGCTAGCAAGTCAGTTAAGGAAGAGCGTGGGGTTCGCCGAGCTGGTTAGCGTCAGTGCCGCCGGTGGCGAAAAGAAGGAAGAGAAGAAAGACGATCCGAAGCCAGAGCCACCGTTCTGCTATGTGTCGCCGCCGTTTAATCCATCGTACCATTATTATCCTTCGTATGAATATGTCGACAACTATGGCCCCTCCCCCCCTTGCTCCATCATGTAATCACAGACGCGGAATTTTACACTTCACAGCCGACAACAATAAATGAGACAAATATATTACTTGGCTTGAGTTCCTCAAATTTTGTAACTCATAATCATGTCAAATTTAGAGCTCAAATCATTGTGTTTCATATGCAATTCTTTTTTTTGTTTGGTTTTCATTTTTTAAATATATATATTTGAAGAAAGCTTGTGTTATAGCAAAAAGTTTTTCAATATTATACCAAATTTCCTCTCGACATTTTGTGACGAATAAATAGTTAGTATGTTTTTTTTAATTATAAGAAAAGGGTAAAGTCTTAACAACAATACTATTGGTACAACTCAAACTCAAGTCACACCTAAAACAATGAACACCTAACCATCAAGAATTCTGATTTGTTTTTACATTAATAACCTAACCTATTGTAATAAATAAACTTTTTTTACATTATTACATTAATACCTAACGAAACAACATGCACATAAATTTCTCTTGATTTAAAGCACAATTAACTTGGCAAATGACATGCTATAATTTCTCTTGCAGTGAAGATCTCATCAACATAAAAAAGAAACTCAAATCAAGAACCATGGTGTCATTCAAACACAATCTATACAAGCAACAAAAAGTTGCTACCTTTTAAGGAAATTCAGAAACTGGAAACTACAATGGCCTATAGAAGTGGTATTTGAAGTTTATAAACAGACCAAAGAGAGGTTATTGAGATCGGGTTTTATGGAACACGAAGCTATTGTGGAGATAAAAATGGTAGAGAGAAAATAGAAAGTGCGGTGTGAGGTTGGCTGCCGGAATCTTGAACCCATCTAACGGTCGACATCGGAGATTAGAGCATTGGAGCTTTAAAAGTCAAGTTGGTAATTTTGTGAATTTTGTTGGGTTTACGGAGAAAATAAAATGGAGATTTGAGGAACAAGGGATTAAGAAGTTCTCTATAATATATAATATTAGTTTAAAAGGTATTAGATATGTATATATACATATATATATACACTCCAAAAATTGCATACATCTTAAGCTATATAGAATAATATCATAGCATCAATGTGGTATAATTATATGTTGTGAAAAATAGAATGTTGATAACGACAATGTATCGTAAAGAAAAAGAAAGAAAAATAAAGAACACAAAATTTTTATGTGGAAGCCCTTTCGGGAAAAAATCACGGGCAGAGGAGAAGATAATTCACTATGTCGAATTCGAATTATTACAATAGGAGTAGACTATTTCTATTTATAGGTGTGTAATATTCTAATCAAAATAAAATAGAAGTAATGTAGTAATGTTAAAACACCTTATTCAAATCAACATTAAACAGAGGAAGTATACTTCTATTCAAACTTCTCTTGCATACTTGTATTTTACCACTTGTATTTTATTTTATCATGAATTTGGGGCACATCTTTAACAATCTCCACCTTGATATGAATTCTTCAACAAACAAGTTCATCGTGAACTCTCAACGAACAAGTTTTCCACCTCTTCTATAAAACTCCTTAAGGGTTTAACTTTAACAGTGAACACCAACTAAGTCTAAGCAATGCTCAAACTTGGTTATGGGAAGTGACTTAGTTATCATATCTGCAGGATTTTCATAAGTACTAATTTTGCTCACAACAATATCACCACGAGCAATAATATCACGAACAAAATGATACCGAACATCAATGTGCTTTGTTCTCTCATGATACATTTGATCTTTTGTACGGAAGATGACATTTTGACTGTCACAAAATACTGTACTAATTTGAAGGTTTTCATTGAGTTCACTAAAGAGTCCCTTCACCCAAATGGCTTCTTTACAAGCCTTAATAATCGTCATGTACTTAGCTTCAGTGGTAGACAAAGCGATTGTAGTTAGCAAAGTGGTTTTCCAACTGATTGCTCGACCTCTGATTGTAAAGACATAACCTGTGAGGGATCTTCTTCTATCAAGGTCTCTAGCAAAATCAGCATCAACATACCCAATAACGCCATCTCTAGTTCTTCCAAACTGTAAGCAAACATCAGTAGTACCTCGTAAGTATCTTAAAATCTACTGAACTATTTTCCACTATTCTTTATCGGGATTCACCATGTATTTGCTAACTGCACTGACTGCATATGATAAATCTGGATGTGAACAAACCATAACATACATGAGAGATCCCACTACACTAAAATATGAAACATATGACATGTACTCAATCTCATCATCTGATTGTGGAGATAAAGCCGATGAAAGTTTAAAATGGGCTTTGAAATAGTACTAACAGGCTTAGCACTCTGCATATTGAACCTGCAAAGAACTTTCTCAATGTACCCCTTCTGACTTAGGTACAATTTACTTGCTTTTCTATCTCTGAGAATCTCTATACCAAGTATCTTCTTTGCTAGTCCCAAATCTTTCATTTCAAATTCTTCACTAAGTTGGGCTTTGACCTTTCTTATCTTTCCTTTATCTTTCGCTGCTATCAACATGTCATAAACATAAAGAAGTATATACACAAAAGAACCATCATTGTTTTTCTTAAAGTAAATACAACTATCAAAGCTACTTCTTTTGAAATCATGAGAAGTCATAAAGGAATCAAAACTTTTATACCACTGTTTTGGTGATTGTTTCAAACTGTAAAAGGGCTTTTTCAGTAAACAAACATAGTCATCTTTTTTTGAGATTGTAAAACCCTCTGGTTGTTGTATGTAAATATCCTTATCAAGTTCTCCATGTAAGAATGCAGTTTTTATATCTAACTGCTCAAGCTCCAAATCATGCATGGCCACAATACCAAGCAAAACTTGAATTGAACTATGCTTCACAATTGGGGAGAACACATCCAGGGGCGAAGCTAGACCAATTTTTTAGGGGGGCCGAATGAAATTTTAATTTTTTATACTTTATATCTTTATAATTTTTAAAGGATTAAATACAAATTTTTATAATTTTAGGAGGTCGATTTTCTATTTTAGGGGGACAGGGGCCTATTGCAATTCCCCCTAGTTTTGTCTTTGAACACATCTGTGAAGTCCACTATTGGAATTTGACTATAACCCTTTGCAATAAGGCTTACTTTATATCTAGGTTCTTCAACTCCTACAGTCCCTTCTTTCTTTTTAAACACCCATTTACAACAAACAACCTTTTTGCCTTTAGAAAGTTTCACAAGATCCCATGTTCTATTTTTGTGAGTGATTCCATCTCCTATTGCATAAAAAAATATCCACTTTTCTAAGTCTTCACGATTAACCGCCTCAGAATAAGTAGATGACTCTTGGTTTGTATCTATATCTTTAGCTACTTTTAAAGCATAAACAACTAGATTAGCCTCGGCATACCTCTTTGGAGGTTTAACCTCTCTTCTAGTTTTATTTTTGACAATAAAGTATTATGGTGAAGAAGCAACTCTATTTTGAATTTTGTATTGGCTTGAAGAGTTGACTTTGTTGCGGATTCTGGATTAATTTGATGCTTCACCTGTTTTTGTTGTTATCTATTGGAAGATTCTTTAAGAGATAAGTTAGGTAGCATAGTAGTTTCATAAAAAACAACAGCTTTACTAATCACAACTTTTCTATTTTCAGGACACCATAACTTATACCCTTTTACACTAGCTTTATAACCAAGGAAAACACATTTAATGGATCTCAGTTCCAATTTTCCATTATTAAGATGAGCATACGCAGAACACCCTAAGATCTTTAAATTAGAATAATCAGCAGGATTACCAGACCATACCTCTTGTGGAGTCTTTTTCTCAATGGCAATAGATGGAGATCGGTTGATAAAAAAAGCAATAGAGGTTGCTTCGGCCCAAAACGACTTTGGTAAGTTGGTATTCGACAATAAACATTTAACATTCTCCACGATTGTTCTGTTCATTCATTCTGCAACACCGTTTTGCTGTGGAGTATGACGACTGTCAAGTGTCTCACGATCCCTTCTGACTTGCACAGTTCATTAAACTTATCAGAACAGAACTTTAAGTCATTGTCTGTGTGGAGGTGTTTTATTTATTTTTCCGTCTGTTTTTCAATCATAGTTTTCCAAGACTTGAATGATAAAAACACATCGCTTTTCTGCTTCAGGAAGAGTGCCCAAACTTTTCTGGAAAAATCATCAATAAAATTTAGCATATAATTAGCTCTACCTCTCGAAAGCACTCTAGATGGCCCCCACAGATCAGAATGAATATACTCCAATGTTCCCTTTGTGTTATGGATTCCTCTAGTGAATCAAACTCTCTTTTGCTTCCCAAAAATGCAGAGCTCACATAAATTCAATTTGCAAATTCCTTTCCCATCAATAAGTCCTTTTTTGCTCAATTCTGCCATGCCATTCTCACTCATATCCCTAGGTGCATATGCTAAAGTCTAGTAATATTATCATCCGACAAGGAAGAGGAAGTGACAGCTGCATCACTAGTAACCATAGAACTCTGCAAATATATATAACTTGACAGTCTTTCTCTGTCCTTTCATCACAAAGAGGGAACCTTTGGAAATATTCAAAATCCCACTTTTTGTTGTGTGTTTGTACCCTTTTGAATCAAAAGTACACGAAATTAAATTTCTTTTTAATTTTGAAACATGTCGTACGTCACTAAGTGTTCTGACAACTCTGTCAAACATCTTAACTTTAATCGTTCCAACACCTGCGATTTTACATGAAACATTATTTCTCATCAAAACAACACTTTTAAATATTTTTTCGTAAGTTGTAAACAAATTTCGATTGAGACTCATGTTAAAGGTGCAGCCCGAATTAAGGATCCACTCCTTGCTCACTTTAGAATTATTGACAGAAGCAACTAGAAGTTCACCATCACTGTAGTCTTCTACAACATCAGCTTTATCAGATTTTTCTGGTTGTTTGCTCTTTTGATTCACAACCTCCCTTTTGATCTTGTTTTGCAGCTTAAAACACTCAGATTTAATGTGCCCCTTCTTCTTATAGAAGTTATAAGTTTTACCTCTATTTGAAGACTTTGATCTTCCCTTAGATTTACCGCGAGAATTCTGTTCTGTGTCATTCCATGATCACCATCAACGTTTCGATCTTGTTTTCATGAATAATGAGACCATCTCCTTGAGAGTCAGGTTTAACCACAAGATGCTTAATCTTATTATATGAGGTCAAAGAATCATAAACCTTATTAACTATGAGAGACTCACGACTATACAAAATCGTGTCTCTTAAGGTTGAATAAGACGGGGGTAATAAATAAAGCAAAATCAACCCTAGATCTTATTTATCTTACTGAACCTCCATGCCTCAAGGTCTGAGAGAATATCTTTAAACATTGTTAAGTGTTTGTGCACAAACGCATCTTCCTCCAAACGATGAGCATAAATATGTTGCTTCATATGTAGCTTGTTGGTTAGATTTTTTGACATACATAGCTGCTTCAGCATCTTCCATAATGTAGCGATAGTCTTCTCCTTCATCACATCTTGTAAAATTTCGTTAGACAAATGTAGATGTAATTGCGTCAAAGTCTTTCAATCCTTATGCTTCTTCTTTTCATCCGCCAATGTCGAAGGCATCTTATCTATCCCTAGCAGGGCATCCTCCAGATCTATCTGTATAAGAACTACATACATCTTAATTTACCATAACGCGAATATAGTGTTGCGATCCAACAGCAAAATTTCATACTTCAGCGACTCCATTACCATGATCAAGATAAGCAACCCAGAAAACTCTGATACCAATATGTGAAAAATAGAACGTCAATAATAACAATGTATCGCAAAGAAAAAGAAAGAAAAATAAAGAACACACAGATTTTTATATAGAAATTCTTTCGGGAAAAAAAACACGGGCAGAGGAGAAGATAATTCACTATGTCGAATTCAAATGATTACAAGAGGAGTAGACTATATCTATTTATACGTGTGTAAAACCATATTCTAATCAAAATAAAATAGAAGTAATGCAGTAATGTTAAAATACCTTATTCAAATCAACATTAAACAGAGGAAGTATACTTCTATTCGAACTTCTCTTGCACACTTGTATTTTATTTTATCATGAATTTGGGTCACATCTCTAACATATGTATTTCTTAAAATAAAAAATATTTAAGCTTTATCAATGCTTTTAAATCTTAAATTTATATATGGAACTTTAATTGTGATTTAAATGTACATTTATTTATTTTTATATTTGATGAATATAATTATTTTTTGTACATAATATGTAAACATAAAATGATATTACATTAATACACTACACCAAAACAGGCTTTTAGCGGCGCTTTTTTAGGCCTTTAGCGGCGCTTTAAGAAGCATCGGAAAAAATGCCGCTAAAGACCGTGTCGCTAACTTTAGCGGCGCTTTTCCTACAAACGCCGCTAAAGACCAGGACCTTTAGCGGCGCTTTTCCCACAAACGCCGCTAAAGACCATGACCTTTAGCGACACATTTTACACAAACGCCGCTAAAGACCATGACCTTTAGCGGTGCTTTTACCACAAACGCCGCTAAAGACCAAGACCTTTAGCGGCACTTTTTCCACAAACGCCGCTAAAGACCAACTTTAGCGGCGCTTTCCCCAAAAACGCCACTAAAGGTCACGAAAAATAAAAAAATTTATTATAAAAACGCTACTCTATTTTTTGGATGTGCTCCATTCCTATCCTAAATTATTATAAAAAGGCCAATTCCTTTACTTGCTTAAGCAAATCCTTTAGAACTGTTATCAGTACATACATCACTCCATTCTTTGGTTAGAGATTGCAGCAACAGCAAAAGTGAGATTCCACCAATTAAGAAATGTATAATTTAATTTGAAGACGTATTAAAATGGAAATTCATGAACAAGAAGATAAATGTTTTTCACTATATCTCATGCAGCAAGTCAAATTGCCTTTGATTACATAACATTCCTTTGATTTTTTTTTAAAAAAAATTTGAAACTAGTTCATATCAACTTGCTCAAGTTGTATGTATAAATTACAGATCAACACCTTATTTGAACTTACAATTCTAGGAAAGCATAAAATGTAGTTCCATGAGTATGCATTTAAAGTAGCAAAAAAAATTACTGATTACAATGACAGTCTAAGCTCCAAATCTAGCTCTTGTGTGTTACTTGATTCTGAATTTTGACTGCTCGATCCCAATGAGTTGCTGAGATGTTTCTTGCCCTTGAGTGTGAATCTTATAAGAATGTAAGGAACTAAAACAGGTTAAATTTTAAAACACAATCATCACATAGCACATAAACTAAAAAAAGGAAGGGACTTGTGTGTAGCAACCTCAACATGTAGGTTTAGAAGTTCTGGTCATGTTTGGTTGTGCAAAATGTTGGGTGTCTAAGAAGCCCTTTGCTTGGTGGGAATCACCATATCGATGTTTTCCTTTGATCGTATTCTCCAACCCCCATCTGTAATAATATATAATTGTAGTACTTGATTTCATTAATATAGTTATTGATGCATAAAGAAATGAGGGAGGTGACAATGGAAAGTAGCACTTTAACACTTCAATTTACAGCATTTAAACACTTCAGTTTGTAACACTTTAACACATCAATTAACAACATTTATACACATCAATTACAGCGATAAAACATCTCAATTTCCAGCAACTAAACAATTCAATTTGTAGCACTTAAACACTTCAATTTGCAGCACTTAAACGCTTCAATTTACAGCATTTAAACACTTCAATTTGCAGCAGTAAACATATCAATTAACAACATTTATACACCTTAATTACAGCAATAAAACATCTCAATTTCCAGCAACTAAACACTTCAATTTGCAGCACTTAAACACTTAAATTTGCAGCACTTAAACATATCAATTAACAACATTTATACACCTCAATTACAGCGATAAAACATCTCAATTTCCAGCAACTAAATACTTCAATTTGCAGCACTTAAACACTTCAATTTGCAGCACTTAAACACTTCAATTTACAGTATTTAAACACTTAAATTTGCAGTACTTAAACATATCAATTAACAATATTTATACACCTCAATTATAGCGATAAAACATCTCAATTTCCAGCAACTAAACACTTCAATTTGCAGCACTTAACCACTTCAATTTACAACATTTAAACACTTCCATTTGCAGCACTTAAACATATCAATTAACAACATTTATACACCTCAATTACAGCGATAAAACACTTCAATTTGCAGCACTTAAACACTTCAATTTGCAGCACTTAAACATATCAATTAACAACATTTATACACCTCAATTACAGTGATAAAACATCTCAATTTCCAGCAACTAAATACTTTAATTTGCAGCACTTAAACACTTCAATTTACAACATTTAAACACTTAAATTTACAAACCCACCATCAATAAAGTAGCATCAGGATACAGATCCACCACCATTTGCAAATTTTTTCTAATATTTTCATTTTCTAAAACTCAAATGTAACATCCAAACCAGATAATGTAACATCATTTAGACCACCTGGGGTAATGGTCTAGTTAAGTACTAACCACAAGGAATGAACAATATTTGGAGAAAAGAAAAGATATGTGACAAAAGAATTCACCTGGAGTGTTGAGTTTAGCGGGCAAGCAACATCTCTTGGAACATATTTCCCAAATGAATGCTTGTGAGAGAGGGGTCATAATCGATGAATAAAAATAGTAATAAGAAAAGAGATTAATTGATGCAATATCAAGAATATAATTCTAAGAAGGTAATCCAACAGTACTAAAATCCTCCCCCAAAGAAGTATTCATCTTAATAAATTCATGTTAATACTCTACTCAATCAGATTCGATGTCGCTTATCACATAATATCTGGATGGTCCTTAGAAGAAAGGTCATTGATGTTTCCCAAGTTCTTAAAAAGGTCAATGTAAAATAGAACTCAATTTAACAGATATCTAATATTTTGTTTTTCATGTCTTTCATAAAATGGAACTCAAACTATATTGTATCACAAAAACATGACAAAAATTGTGGCATCAAATATTTACTCATAATTTACATAATAATAACGATAAAAATATTAAATAAAACATACAAAACCAAAGAACAATATTTTACCTATTATGCTTAAAGCATTCAAATCCATAGATGTCCAAAACTCCAATTTGCACATGGGAATTTGGATCTTGCCCCACAGATATATTAATCTTATCAACAAGCCTTACAAAATAGATAGAAAATTTTCGAAGCGTAAAGCAGTTTAATCTTGACCCCATGCAGGCAAGGCAAGTAATACAAAATATGAGCATATGATAAAATAAATACCTCCAAACATGAATTAACATAAGCATACCAATCAAACAATCGAGCATAAACTGTCTTTGCCAATGCATCCCGACTAGCCATAGCAGCATTACAATCAAGAGCTTTAACTATGCTTCCTTCACGGGTTTGAATGGTACGAGTACATAATGTCGCCAACAAGAGGTTCACATCACGCCTTCCAAATGAGAAATTTTTTAACATACCTAACAAGAGAATGAAAATCTATAAATTGCATAGATCAACAAGCCGCTGGCTTGAACTACCCAGCAACCTACTATGTCATTGCCAATGTGCAAGTCACAGGGTATATAATAAACTCAAAACATCCATGCAAAAACTATTAGGTGTTTAAAGTAGATACTTTTACTAATGAAATTTGAACTAATTATACTACAAAAGTAGCTAGAAAAGTTGTTTCATAATTCAATAACAAAAAAGAAACCACAAGTGTAGTGACCATTTTTGTAGTTGACCCTATTTCTGACCATAATCCCAATCTAATCTAAGCTTTTCATATCATGCTAAACAAAGTCTACATCTATATAAATCAATACTATTACATTCCATCCATGCAATGGACCTGAATCCCTTCTCGAATTCACGATACCTCTTTTGATTTCTGAGATTTTAGTAAAGCATCCTTCGACTTATCAATATCTGTCATCTGCCTTGACAAGAGAGATTATTGATTTCAATAGAAAAAAACCATAATTATACATGTTTCTTTTATATATTCATAACTTAATTGTCAATCAGGATCTATCATACATTACGAACTCGCAAATCTCGGCGGTCAAAGACACGCTACGACTTGGTAAAAAACTCAATAAGTGTATAAGCAAATTTTGGCCGAAAATATTGTGTTTTGGACTATATTTTTAAATTGAAAAATATATATACTATTAAATTTTTACCTTTTTAAGTACAAAACTAACTCTCAAACTTTACCAAAGAACAAGGAATCATATTGAGTCAACCATGTTTGAATACTGAACCTGTGAGCATAAAAGAATGTATTGCTGCAAGGTCAAGCTGTTGAAAAGAGGTTCCATATTTGCATGCCCCTTGCTATGATTATGCGGTATTGTGTTGATTTGCAAACAAGAAAACAAAAAGCAAAATTAAAATACAACTCTCATGAATTATAGAAAGAAAAAAAAAAAGAAAACGGAACTAAATCAGGGACTGCTAATTATTTTGGACTGCTACAAATGCTGATTATTTTGGAATAAAATATTTGAAAAATAAAGCTAAATAAAATTGAAAGATAAGCATATAATATATAAAGAGATAAGTAAGGAAACTTACAGTTTCTGGTCATCGTCGATTTCTAGCTTCTTCTGGCATCCCGTATTGGAGGTTGGCGATATTGAACTGCAAAGAGAAAAAAACAATAATAAAAAGAAAGGGTGCACGGTTAAATTTTAAACTTCGTAAAGCTTATTTTTTTGTGTAAGCAAGATACATTCATGGTCGAGAGATAGAACCTTCATGGCTGGCGGCGGAGCAAAGGCGGTGGCACACCTCACTTCGATTTCTTCCTTCTGCTTAGGGTTTTCAAAAACGAGTTCCCTCTTTTGGAAGATGATCAAAATTATAATTAAAAATCTATATGGAATAAATAACACCCAAAATTAGAAAATAAAGAGGAAAAATGGAACAGAAATAAAAGCGATAGGGATCTGAGTAATGAACACAACAAGATGAAACACACACACAAATAAACAAACAAAATAATAATATTAAGTCTCATATATTTTCCAGGGAAACAAACGGTAGTAGGAATTGCTGACTCGTAAGTAGATTGGAGAGGTTTTCTGCTGAATCGTCTTTGGTGCCTCCATTTTCCTCTTCTTTTTTTCATTTTGTTTGCAAGGTTAGGGGTTTTAGGGGGGGAATTTGGGAAAAATTAGTGCGAAATTTTTTTAGGTAAAATGAATTTTGTGGCGTTTTTTTTTAAAAACGCCGTTATCGCTTACCTTTTACTCAAAAAATAATTTTATTTTGAACAAAACGACGTTGTTTTGCTCTGTTAAAATTTTTTTATTTTATCTGTTAAAAATTATTAGTTAAGTGATTTTATTTATTTATGAATGTTTTTTTTAAATCTAATATTTAAATCCTAAACCATTTAATGTAGTTTTTAAATCAACTGAACTCCTACGAAAATACACTCAATGTAGTTTTTAAACTCGAAAAATCTGTACATCTCTGAAATATTTTGTACATCAGTGTTGCTACAATACGAGGGAGAAGCTCGTAGTAAATGAAAAATTCTTAATAAATGTTTAAATGTTAATGTTTTGGACATCTTTTAAACTCATTTCCGCTCATTTTGGTATGGAGGATCAATTCGAGATTAGCGGCGCTATTTCAAAAACGCCGCTAAAGACCCGAGCATTAGCGGTTCTTTTTCAAAAACGCCGCTGTAGCGACCTAAAAATTTCGCGATGGGCGCTTGTCGAAGTGATTATTGAAAATTTGAAAGCAGAGTTTCGATTTTATTTGAAAAAAGGAGTCGCCACCGATCTTTTTTCTAGGTGTGATCGGACACCTAATGAATTCTCTTTTTTTTGAAGAAAAATTATTTTTAAATTTTTCTAAAAAAGAGGTAATTTTAGGTCTACGTGAAAATCCAGAGAAAAATAGAGTTCGAGAGTCGGTTACACTCGAGGAAGGTATTAGCACCCTCGCGACGCCCAAAATTGGTATCTCGTTAAACGCGCATCGTCTTAATTTTCAAAAATACAAGTTCAATTTAATAGTTAATCGCGATCCAATCAAAATACGAATTTTTTTTAAAACACGAAGATTTTTGAGACAATTATTTATTTTTTTTAAAAACACAAAAAAAATTTTAAAACACGAGAATTTTAGAGACACGGAAATTCTTAAAAACACGAAAATTTTTGAAAACACGACAATTTTGAAACACGAGAATTTTGAAACACGAGAAATTTTTTTTGAAAACACGATTTTTTTTTGAAACGCGAAAATTTGTGAAACACGAGAATTGTTGAAATCAAGAAAATTTTGGAAAACACGAAAATTTTTGAAACACAGAAGTTTTTAGAAAACACAAAAAAAATTTTGATCATTGGAATTTTTCAGAACATGAAAATTTATGAAACACAGAAGTTTTTAGAAAAAACGAAAATTTTTTTGGCGACACGGGAATTTTTTGAAAACACGAAAAATTTTAAAAATTGGAATTTTGTTAAAATACGGGAATTTAAAAAAAACATACCGTATTTAACCCGAATCGACGATATTCACCCCGACATGGCAATGAAATCGAAGAATTAGTGTCAAGCCAATTGAATTTAATATTTAATCGTGATCTTATTAAAACACGAGAATTTTTTTAAAAACACGAGGATTTTTGAATATTTTCGATATTTTTTTAAAAGGGCGTCCCGTATTTAACACAAGCCATCGATATTCACCCAACATAGCGATAAATTCGATGACTGATATTAAACCGGTGCGTTGCCTTATACATTAAAATAAATTTTCCTACTCTAAAAACGAAATTATTTAAATTTAAAACTATAAAATAAAATAGACAAAATGATATTTTAAAAACACCATAAAAATACTAATTGAATTAAAATGGGATAATATTTAAATAAATGTACTAAATTAAAAAAGATTAAGATTTACCAAAAGCCCAAAGTTATGGGCTTCTCAAATTTTGGGCCTTTTCTTTTTCTTTTTTTCTTTTTTCTTTTTTTTTTTTGCAGATTGAAATTTCTTTGAAATTTGGATCTTGGCTTCTTCTTTGAAGCAGACTTAGGGCGGTGGCGGCTGGAAGCAGACTTCTTCTTTGGTTGGCTGTTGGTCGCCTAGCCTGCTTAGGCTCTGCTGGATTGGGCAGTCTCTTGTTGGCTTCTTGCTAGGAGGGTCTTGCTGCTTTTTTTTTTAGTTGTTGTTTTGGGTTTACAACTGGGTCGGCCTGGTTCTGAAATGGGTCGAGTCGGTCGGGTCGGGTTGACCCGACTGTGATTTTTTTCTATTTTTCTTCTTTTTTCTTCCTTTTTTTCTTCTTTCTTTTTTTCTTTTTCTTCTTCAGGCTGAACCTTGCCCTTTTGCACCGTCAATGACGCTCCCTCCGCCCGGTGGTGCGGTGGCCGGCGCGCCCCCTTCTCTTCCTCTCTCTTTTCTTTCTTCTCTTCTTTCTTTTTGGCTGTTGTTTTTTACTGTTTTTATATTTTTTTGCTTGTTGCTTTGTTTTGCTAGGTGTTGGCGATGGTGGTGTGGGGCGGTGGACACGGTGGCGCTGCAACGACGGTGGTTGCAGGAGGAATCGGCCGAATTCTAGATTTTTTTGAAGTTTCTTTGCTCTTCTTCTTTTTTTTTTTGCTTTTTTTCTTTAGTTCCTATCCGAAAAAAATCCCCCTCTTTCTCTTCAATTTTCTCCTTTTAATCTTTCAATTTTGTCTTCTTTTTGTTTGTCTTCAGGTGGTAGTAGAGGTGGAGGGGGGCACGCAAAAACACCGATTGGGGGTGGTCTGTCATGCCCAGAAGGACCAAAATGAAGAAGACGCTAAATATTTGGGGTAAAAATGTAATTTTAGGAAAATATGGGGCCAAAATGTAATTTTTAGAAAGTTTAGGGGTTAAAGTGAAATTTTGAGAAAGTTTAGGGGTTGGAATGTAATTTTTGAAAAGTTTAGGGGCCAAAATGTAATTTATGTTTTTTTGTATTTTTTTTCCAAAATTTTATTATGGCTATTTTATTAATATTTAAAACAAAAATTAAAAATGGGCTAAAACAATTCCAAAATTAAATCCTAATGGGCCCGATCATTGGGCCCATACGAGATCGACCCGGCCCAAAATTCTAATCGGGTAAAATTCAGTGATTACAGCTGCCCCTCTTTGCTCATCGCTGTGAAACAGGGATAGAGCAAAGACTTTAAAGCACTGAATTTTGTTCGATTGTCCAAATTTTTTTTTGTCCATATTTTTTCAAAGCCTGAAATTGAAAATAGCTTGTTGTGCGATTCGAAGTTCAACTCACTTCTCAGATTATGAGTTGACCTTTGAAAAATAGAGATTGAAAAACACCTCGGCATAGGACCCAAGGCTCAACTCACTTCTCGCAATATGAGTTGATTTTAAAAAAGACAGAAATTAAAAATACCTCAGCGCGACCCGAGGCTCAACTCACCTCTCGTATTATGAGTTGATTTTTAAAAAAGACAGAAATTAAAAATACCTCAGCGTGACCCGAGGCTCAACTCACCTCTCGTATTATGAGTTGATTTAAAAAAAGACAGAAATTAAAGATACCTCAGCGTGACCCGATGCTCAACTCACCTCTCGTATTATGAGTTGATTTTTAAAAAATGACAGAAATTAAAAATACCTCAGCGTGACCCGAGGCTCAACTCACCTCTCGTATTATGAGTTGATTTTTGAAAAAATAGAAATTAAAAAATACCTCAGCGTGACCCGAGGCTCAACTCACCTCTCGTATTATGAGTTGATTTTTAAAAAAAGACAGAAATTAAATTTAAAAAAAATACCTCAGCGTGACCCGAGGCTCAACTCACCTCTGTATTATGAGTTGATTTTTGAAAAAACAGAAATTAAAAAAAATACCTCAGCGTGACCCGAGGCTCAACTCACCTCTGTATTATGAGTTGATTTTTTGAAAAAAAAAACAGAAATTTAAAAATACCTCAGCGTGACCCGAGGCTCAACTCACCTCTGTATTATGAGTTGATTTTTTGAAAAAAAACATAAATTTAAAAAATACCTCAGCGTGTGATCTGAGGCTCAACTCACCTCTCGCAATATGAGTTGATTTTTGAAAAACAGAAATTTAAAAGAAATACCTCGGCATGTGTCTGAGGCTCAACTCACCTCTCGCAATATGAGTTGATTTTTGAAAAACAGAAATTTAAAAAAATACCTCAGCGTGACCCAAGGCTCAACTCACCTCTCGTATTATGAGTTGATTTTTTGAAAAAAAACAGAAATTAAAAAAAATACCTCAACGTGACCCGAGGCTCAACTCACCTCTCGTATTATGAGTTGATTTTTGAAAAAAACATAAATTAAAAATACCTCAGCGTGACCCGAGGCTCAACTCATCTCTCGTATTATGAGTTGATTTTTGAAAAAAGTAGTAATTGAAAAATATTTCTTGAAAGAAACAGGGTTTCAAAAAACATCTGGTGAAACTAAAAGTCTTCTTCTTCATTGATTCTGTGCAGCTTTCTCCCAAAATTCTTTGCTCAACTGGTATTCCTGTATATGTCATGTATGATGTTATTATGATATGCACATGTTTGTCCTAAATGCTTTTATGTCTACATGATCATGCCATGCATTCTTGGTTGTTTGTCACATGACCCCTTCTGACTTTCGTGAGGGCCTTCATTTATTTCCTCAATTCTTGACTTTTCTCTCTAGTTTTGTACTCATCCTCAAGGTCTGTGAGTAATCCACATTTCTCCATATATCACTCTCTTGCCCCCTGCTGAACATTGTTCCTGCTTTGGGGCCCTTGTACTTGTCAAATTCTCATCCAGGTAATGTTCAAGATTTCTTTTGTTTAGAGTATGTCATCTTACTATTTATCATTTAAATGAATCAAACACGAGATGCATAGAAAAAATGGCAAAGTAGGCATGAAAGAAAATACCTCACATTCAATTTTTTCGATAGCAACAAACACAGAAAATTGACAAGGAATAGTTCAAATAAAGAAAGCATCATAAAGAAAGGAAAGTGAATTCAATGGCCACGAATGCTCTAGATATCCAACGCTTAAACTTCTTCACGTTTCTTCATTTTGAATCTTTTTGAGCATAGCTTCCTGTGTAGAAGATTTCGAGCTTCTGAGAATGCTTCAAATATTGTAACCTCGCAATTCGACTCCCCGTTCAAGTCGCCTTGCTCCTTAAGTCCGAATCTGCTTCATTAAGACGCCCTTTCGGGTTTTCATCCTAATCTTTTTGTTTATCAAGACGCCCTTTTCGGGTTTTCATCTCGATTTTTCTTTTTCTTTTTTTCTTTTTTTTTGTTTTTTTGTTGTTTTTTTAGGTATAATATTTCTTCACAGCATCTGAGTTCACTGGATTAGGTAATTCTTTCCCATACATCTCAGTGAGAATCAGAGCCCCTCCTGAGAATGCCTTTTTTACAACGTATGGCCCTTCCCAATTTGGTGACCATTTTCCTCGAAAGTCTTTTTGTATCGGGAGGATCTTTCTTAGTACCAGCTCCCCTTCGCGGAATTCTCTTGGCCGTACATTTTTATCATGGGCCGTGATCATTCTTTTCTGATACATCTGTCCATGACAAATTGCCTTCAAGCGTTTCCCTTCAATAAGGTTTAGTTGATCATATCGAGCTCGAACCCACTCTGATTCTTCTAACTTTGTCTCTATCAAAACGCGCAGGGATGGGATCTCTACTTTGATAGGCAGAACGACCTCCATTCCGTAGACTAGAGAAAAAGGAGTTGCCCCTGTAGATGTTCGCACAGAGGTGCGGTATGCATACAAAGCGAATGGTAGCTTCTCATGCCAGTCTTTATATGTCTCAGTCATCTTCCCGAGAATCCTCTTAATGTTCTTATTAGCCGCTTCTACTGCTCCGTTCATCTTCGGGCGACAGGGCGAAGAATTATGATGCTTTATCTGAAATTGCTCACATACTTCTTTCATCATCTTGTTGTTCAAATTTAAAGCATTATTTGAAATGATTCTTTCAGGCAGACCATATCGACATATGATCTCATTTTTTAAGAACCTACAGACTGCAGCCTTTGTCACATTAGCAAACGAAGTGGCTTCTACCCATTTTGTGAAGTAGTCTATAACCACAAAGATGAATCGATGTCCATTGGAAGATTTCGGGGAAATTGGCCTTATAACATCCATGCCCCACATAGAAAAAGGCCACGGAGAAGTCATGACATGAAGGGGCGATGGAGCTGCATGAATTTTATCACCATAAATTTGACATTTGTGGCACTTTCGTGCGTAGCCAATGCAATTGCTTTCCATCGTCAGCCAGTAATAACCAAGTCTCATAATCTGCCTGGCCATAGTGAAACCACTGACATGCGTTCCATAAATTCCTTCATGAACCTCCTTAAGTATCTTTCTGGGTTCAACAGCGTCCACGCACCTCATGAGCACTTGATCTTTTCCTATTTTGTATAGAATATCCCCGTCAAGAACAAATCCAACCGCCAATTTCCTGATTGTTCTTTTGTCATTCTCGTTTGCTTGCTCGAGGTACCTTTGATTTTTGATATACTCCAAGATATCATGGAACCATAGTCGTCCATCTGACTCCTCCTCAATACTACAACAGTGTGTGGGGGTCTCATATATACTCATTTGGATGGGCATTATCTCAGTTTCTCTGTTTGCTTTGAACATTGAAGCCAATGTGGCCAGAGCATTAGCCAATTGATTCTCTTCCCGTGGAAAGTAGTTAAAAGTCACTTCATAGAACTCTTTGACCAATTCTGCAACGAGATCGCGATATTTGAATAATTTCGAATCCCTCACTTCCCAATCTCCACGGATTTCATAGATGACTAATGCTGAGTCCCCGTGCACTTATAAGATTTTGATTTTCCTCTCGATAGCTGCACGAAGCCCCATGATGCAAGCTTCATATTCCGCTATATTATTGGTACAGAAGAAGTTTAATCTGGCAGTGAGCGGGTAATGATCTCCTTCCGGTGACACCAAGACTGCTCTGATCCCATGCCCCAATGCATTCGATGCGCCATCGAAGCTCATCTTCCATGATTTCTCTTTTGATGACTCACCCTCTTTTTCTGAAATGCACATCAAATCTTCATCTGGGAAATCAAATCTCAAAGACTCGTATTCCTCCGTTGTTCGACTTGCCAAGAAGTCAGCTATTGCGCTTCCATTTATTGACTTTTGGCTCACATATGTAATGTCATACTCAGTTAGTAGGATCTGCCATCATGCCATTCTTCCTGAGAGTGCAGGTGACTCCATCATGTATTTTATTGGGTCCAGTTTCGAAATTAACCATGTCGTATGATACAACATGTATTGTCTGAGCCTTCGAACCGTCCAAATCAACGCACAACAAAATTTTTCACTTGAAGGGTACTTTGCCTCATACTCTGTGAATTTCTTGCTAAGGTAGTAAATTGTTTTTTCTCTTTTCCTCGACTCATCATGCTGTCCCAGCTCGCAACCCATTGAGTTCTCAAACACGGTCAGGTACAATATTAATGGTTTTCCAAGGGTCAGCGATACTAGTACCGGAGGATTAGATAGATACTGTTTTATCTTATCGAAGGCCACTTGGCACTCCTCGTTCCATTCTCCCAGATTATGCTTTCGGAGGAGCCGAAAAATTGGATCACACTGATTGGTAAGTTGGGCAATGAATCGAGCAATGTAATTCAACCTTCCTAAAAATCCTCTGACTTCTTTTTGTATGCGCGGGGGAGGCAGTTCTTGTATAGCTTTTATCTTGTCTGGATCAACCTCGATACCTCTCTCACTGACAATGAAACCTAGCAGTTTTCCCGAGGTAGCCCCAAATGTACATTTGGTCGGGTTAAGTTTCAACTGGAATTTTCTTAACTTTTCAAACAGCTTCTTGAGATTCCCAACATGCTCTTTTTCTTCCCAAGATTTGGCAATCATGTCATCGACATAAACTTCTATTTTTTTGTGCATCATATCATGGAACAACGTTACCATGGCTCTCTGATATGTTGCCCCAGCATTCTTTAATCCAAACGGCATTACCTTATAGCAGAAGGTTCCCTACATTGTTATGAATGTAGTTTTTTCCATGTCTTCAACAGCCATTTTTATCTGATTATAACCCGAGAAACCATCCATGAACGAAAATAAATAATGTTTTACCGTGTTATCCACTAACGTATCGATGTGTGGTAAAGAAAAATTATCTTTAGGGCTTGCTCGGTTCAAATCACGATAATCCATGCACATTCGTACCTTGCCATCTTTCTTCAGCATCGGGACTATGTTAGCTACCCATTCCGGATATTTAAAGACCTGTAAGAAGCCAGCATCATATTGTTTCTTAACTTCTTCTTTTGTCTTTAACAACATTTCAGGTCTCATCCTTCTTAACTTCTGCTGAACGAGCTTGCATTCCGGTTTCAGTGGGAGCTTATGAACCACCACATCCTCATTCAACCCTGGCATGTCCTGATACGACCAGGCGAATACATTTTTGTACTCACGGAGCAAGGCGATCAAATTCTGTTTGGTGTTCTCTGAAATGGAAATCCCAATCTTTACTTCTTGTTTATTTTCTTCTCTTCCCAAGTTCACTGTCTCAATAGATTCTTGATGGGGTAAAATCTGTTTCTCTTATTTTTCAACCATTCTCAGTAAGTCAGGAGGCGGGACACAATTTTCAGCATCTTCCTTAGCTTCGAATTCTCCTAAACAAATAGCCTTCTCGAAATCGATTTCAGGACTTGTAACGGGATTGTTCATGCCGTGGATATCTGAGCACTTGAAAGGTGGACAGAAAATACTGCTATAGGGGAGCATCAAAGTATTGGAATCAACAAACACAATGTTATGGAGTGATATGAGATACGTGTAGGGAAAGGCTGTGAGAAGAGGGAATAATTACAAAACTAATGGAAATGAAAATACCATGAAAAAAACATCTTCATTAATGTTCATTGAAATGATAAATAGCAAATATAAGCTCTTACAAAAGGAATCCCATTACTTAGGGACATACAAAATAATGGAGAATTAACATTGAACATTACTCTGGAGAGGACTTAGAAACTACAAGAAGGTTCACAGCAGTCCAATTGTTCAAAACATGTCCTGGAGGACAAGGGTGTATCATTGAAACATCATCAATTGTATCACTCTCGTTGAGCTTAGCATCCATAGCTTTAGCTCTTAGATGTGTTCTATAAGAATGACGTGATTCCAGACTGTCACAACTGTGGATTATGCGGTTCTGGCCTTAGTGAATGATTAGGGTGATATGCACATGCAATGAATGAATGAATGAATGTAAGTCATGCATAAATATGCAAAAAATGGTGTTGATTTCAAGATAGCCCCATACTTTGGCGTTTCATTAATCAAAATAGCCAATTACAAAATGTTTTGCCATTTCAGATTTAACAGTTACACAAATTTCCTAGTCATGTCGCATTGTTTCTTCACTCGTTCTAGGAATTCTGACATACTTGATCATTGGCTCGGAGGGAATTGGCAACTAAAGACTTCGGCTTCATCTAATAATTGCACAATTTTCAAAGCTGCCTTGCGAATTTCATTGATCAAGCCACTGATATGCATATCCTTTTCTTGGAGTGCTCTTTTGTAGGCACGAATATCTCTGTCATACTGATCATTCTTATCTTCTAGAGCTCTTAGGAGGTCATCCAAATGGTGCTGATGAGCTTGTACTATACTTTCTAGACTTTGGATTTTCCCTTTTAGTTCTTGATGCTTAGACTAACTAGCCGTTAATTCTGCAGGCATAGCTTTGTATTCTGCATTCTTTTTCCTTATCTCTATCATAGCACAGGCAGCTCTTTCCTTTTTCTTCTTCGCTTTTGCTTTCCAGGATTTCATTCCACCTTTGACGTTGCTTAGTTCTTCCTTTCATTCTGCCGATGATTTGCCTAATCCACTATTCCTTATAGTGCCTCTTAATTTCTTATTTTCAAAATGAAAGTCTCTTAAATCTTTTCTCGTGACCTCAACTTCTTTTTAGACTTTCAACATCAATCTTCAGCTGGTAGTTCTCCTCCTGAAGAGAACTAATATCTCGCAACAATTTGACTTTTTTACGTTCAAATTCCTGTCTTGCTATTTCTAGCTCGGAAGGCATTCCCTCTGAGAACGGATTCTGGCAAGCATCATCAATTAGCAGGGTCAGTTGACTCTTCACTCGTTGTTGCCTCCATATGTCATAATCTACAGTGAGAGTATCAGCATAGAGAGCGAATTCCATTAGGTAAATTTTCTTCCAAGAACTCACAGTATCTTGAACCCTTTTCATGTAACCCTCACCCGTAAAGGCGAACTCTGATTGTGCCAATCCATCAGTAACTGGTACAAACTGTCGTGAAGCGAATTGTCTTTGAACAGTTAATGGAGCATATCCAACTCCTCCCCACAATCCTAGCAAAGGCATCAAGTCTTGGTTTCCGCACCTGTATAACAAAACAGAAGGACAAATCCAAGGTGCTCTCCAAGTTACATCTTCAGCACGAAGTTCTGAAAAACCGAGACCCACTGCTGTTCAGTGACGTCCCTTGGCCAATCTTTTTCAAGGTGTGCTTCTAACGAAGTGAATGTTTTTGAAAACATGTGGAAAGGCGTGCGCTCCACCTTCCAAAAATGGCTAAAGATCCAAACATTCAGTAACTGAGCGCATCCGATAAAACGTCCTTCCCCTTTTCTCCTACAAGCATTTAGAGATCTAAAAGTCTCAGCCAAGATGGTTGGGACCGGGTTGACTCTTTACCTCAACTTTTCGAAGAAATCCACAACCACAACTTCAATATGCCCAAGAACTTTCGGGAAGACGACCAGTCCGTAAACGCCCAAGGCAAACAGATCTACTCTTTTCAACACATCTGGATGATTCTGAACTAACTCCCGTAGAGAAAACCACGGAACACAACTGACTTCATTCTTCTTCTTTATCTGTTTTTCAGCCCATGTATCAGTCATCCCCGTCAACTTCATTAACTTTTTCTTGAAGGTCATTTGTTTAGGCTCCTTCACATATATCTTGTTGAATTGCACATTATCGATGCGAAGCAAAGCGGCATACTCTTCTATGGTCGGAGTTATATATTCCTGATTGAAAGTGAAACACTGATAGGCTGGGTCCCAGAATCGAACCATGGCTTGGATCAATTGCTCGTTCACATCGATTGCTATCAAGTGAGCTATATCCCCATACTTCTCGGTGAAGATGCCTCTAGTATCTGAGTCCCACTGTTTCCAAATCCTTGTCAAGTCTTCAAGGTCATTCTGACGCACATTCGAGGTCACACGCTCGGGAAGATCAGAGGTGTATCCTTCCTTCAAACTGTCCCCTTTCGCTTTCTGAGTTCTCAAAGACCAATCTCGGATTACAACATTTTTCTCGGTTACTCGTGTAATTGACTCCTCCATCAGAAACCCGTTTTTGACAATCAATCTCTAATCAACACATTCCTAATGAGATGTCTACGATGCATGAAGAAAAATAAAATGAAGAAGAAATAACCTTGGTTAGAGATCACAACAGATATAAACAGAAGAAAGAAGAAAAATAAAGACTATGGAGAATTTAACGAATTAAGCTATTCAATCATGCAATTTGGAGGGACAGACCCACATTTTTTTTGCCCCAACATGCTTTACAAAAACCTACCCCACATACAATCAGACAATCTACCCGACCCAATTTATTAAATAGACTCAATTCATTTGCAAATAAATGTAAATGTAAAAGAAATAAAAGGTAAGAGGCGTTTCTCCCGTGTACTTATTTTGGTAACTATTCAACGGACGGAGGTTTGGCATGGCTCTACTCGAGTGGCTCATACGGTTCACTATATGCAGTTTCGGTTCTAGAAAGGTACTCGAATTGTCCATACTGTCACCTACTAAGGCTAGTACGGAGCCTCGGTTATCGCCCGTCAGGGCTCGCGAGCTCAATTCAAGGGATTACATTTACTTATGCCTATGCGGAGGGACAAGTTAACTCACGAAAGCATAAGTCATATGTAACCCGGAAGTAATTCACTAGCCTGTGCGGAGGGACGGGTTAACTCACGAAGGCGTAGCGTTTACTTCCACTTAAACGGACGGTGCCCGGGCAGAGAGCTCATGTTATGCAAGAATGCAAGTGCACGGTGTGTGGGGAGAAACTCACAAACCTTTTATTTTTTATTTTTCTAAAAAAAACAAACTAAAAAACCGTAAAACTTAGAGCTAAAAAAAAGAAAACCAAAACAAGTTAGAAAAATATTAATTTAAAAACCGAATGCAGATGCATGACTTTTCAAAAATAAAATTCAAGGATCACGATTAAAAATTAATTTGAATAAGAAAATTTGAAAATTTTGACAACACGCGTTTAACATCAGACTCGACTCTCAAAAAAAAGGTCCCCAGTGGAGTCCCCAGCTGTAGCGACCTAAAAATTTCGCGATGGGCGCTTGTCGAAGTGATTATTGAAAATTTGAAAGCAGAGTTTCGATTTTATTTGAAAAAAGGAGTCGCCACCGATCTTTTTTCTAGGTGTGATCGGACACCTAATGAATTCTCTTTTTTTGAAGAAAAATTTATTTTTAAATTTTTCTAAAAAAGAGGTAATTTTAGGTCTACGTGAAAATCCAGAGAAAAATAGAGTTCGGAGTTGATTACTGCGAGGAAGGTATTAGCACCCTCGCGACGCCCAAAATTGGTATCTCGTTAAACGCGTTGTCTTAATTTTCAAAAATACAAGTTCAATTTAATAGTTAATCGCGATCCGATCAAAATACGAATATTTTTTAAAACACGAAGATTTTTGAGACAATTATTATTTTTTTTAAAAACACAAAAAAATTTTAACACACGAGAATTTTAGAGACACGAAAATTCTTAAAAACACGAAAATTTTTGAAAACGCGACAATTTTGAAACACAAGAATTTTGAAACACGAGAATTTTTTTTTGAAAACACGATTTTTTTTGAAACGCGAAAATTTGTGAAACACGAGAATTGTTGAAATCAAGAAAATTTTGGAAAACACGAAAATTTTTGAAACACAAAAATTTTTAGAAAACACGAAAATTTTTTTGATCATCGGAATTTTTGAGAACATGAAAATTTATGAAACACAGAAGTTTTTAGAAAAAACGAAAATTTTTTTGGCGACACGGGAATTTTCTGAAAACACGAAAAATTTTAAATATTGGAATTTTGTGAAAATACGGGAATTTAAAAAAAATACCGTATTTAACACCAATCGACGATATTAACCCCAACATGGCAATGAAATCGAAGAATTAGTGTCAAGCCGATTGAATTTAATATTTAATCGTGATCTTATTAAAACACGAGAATTTTTTTTAAAACACGAGGATTTTTGAATATTTTCTATATTTTTTTAAAAGGGCGTCCCGTATTTAACACAAGCCATCGATATTCACCCAACATAGCGATGAATTCGATGACTTGATATTAAACCGGTGCGTTGCCTTATGCATTAAAATAAATTTTCCTATTCTAAAAACGAAATTATTTAAATTTAAAACTATAAAATAAAATAGACAAAATGATATTTCAAAAACACCATAAAAATACTAATTGAATTAAAATGAGATAATATTTAAATAAATGTACTAAATTAAAAAAAGATTAAGAATTTACCAAAAGCCCAAAGTTATGGGCTTCTCAAATTTTTTGGGCCTTTTCTTTTTTATTTTTTTCTTTTTCTCTTTTTTTTTTGCAGATTGGGCTACTGGGCTGGATGCTGGCCTGCTGCTGGAACGGGCTTGGGGCCTGCTGGCGCTGGAACGGGCCTGCTGCTGGTTGGCCTGTTGGCTGCCTGGCCTGCTGGATTGGGCCTGTTCTGCTGTTGGCCTACTGCTGGGGAGGGCTGCTGCTGTTTTTTTTGAGTTGTTGTTTTGGGTTTCTGCAACGGGTCGGGTCGGTTCTGCGAGCTGGGTCGAGTCGGTCGGGTCGGGTTGACCCGACTGTGATATTTTTTCTATTTTTCTTCTTTTTTCTTCCTTTTTTTTCTTCTTTCTTTTTTTTCTTTTTCTTCTTCGGGCTGAACCTTGCCCTTTTGTGCCGTCAACGACGCTCCCTCTGCCCGGTGGTGCGGTGGCCGGCGCGCCCCCTTCTCTTCCTCTCTCTCTCTTTTCTTTCTTCTCTTTTTTCTTTTCTTTCTTCTCTTCTTTCTTTTTGGCTGCTGTTTTTTACTGTTTTTATATTTTTTGCTTCTTGCTTTGTTTTGCTAGGTGTTGGCGATGCTGTAATACCCAATTTTTACCCGGGCCCAACTAAAACTAAAGCCCAGATTACATCAAACGGAAACCCATCGGCCCAAATACAATAATCCAACACTGGCCCAATACCTAGCCCTAACAATTTTCAACAGCAGCCCTAGGCAGTTTTTGTGCCTCAGCGCCGCAGCAACCGCAACTGCCCACGTTCTTCCCTCTCAACAATGCCCTACGCTGCAGCAACTGCCCATCACTCCCACGTCGCTTCACCCACGATCAGCAGCTTCTCACAACGCCGTTTCTACCTGCAATAAACCACAAACAGTGGGAGTGTCTAAAGGGGAGCAAATTGTAAAAAAGGAGTTGGCTATAAAAAGCTAATGGATTTCTGTAAAAAGGGGTTGGCAAATTTTTGTATTGAAAAACATTAAAAGAAAAATACAAGAGAGAAAAACGTTTTTGAAGGTGACAGATTTTGGCTTTGTTTCTTCTGTTCTTTTTACTGTTTTTATTTTTATTTTGTTTTCTTTCTTTTGTTTCTTAAAACAACAAAAACAAAAGAAAGGAGGGAAGTTCTTACCGGTGACAAGCGTGCCGTCGAGGTGCCATTGTCGTTGTCATTGTGGCCGGCTGGGAACAGATTTGAAAGGGCAAAAGGAGGGCAACGGCGTGATTGAAAAATGGCAGAGGAGAGTTTTTTTTTAGGGTTTGAAATGGGTTTTATTGGCTGCAAATGTAATGGGACTTTATTTATGGGTTATTTATGCTTTTAATCCTTCCATTTTATCCTATCATTTCAAAATCATTGTTGTTTGTTTTCAAATTTTTCCATGAAACATTATTAATGTTTTGATTTAATCCAATATGGCGCAATGCTTTAGATTGGTTGGGTAAATTGTTTTTTTGGTCCCTCCCCTGGTTGCACGTGTTTAAATTACTCCCTTCCTTGTTTAATTTTCAAATTCGGCTCACAAATTCTGTTTGGCTTTTTAATTTAGTCCTTAATTTGTTTTTTTTAGTTTTTATATATATATATATATTGTTTATATTATCTTTTAGTATAATTAATTATATTATTATTATTGTATGAGTATATGTGTGCATATATATATATATATATGTTAATATATATATTATATAAATGTTTTAAATATATATATAGTGCGTATATATTTTATTATCATATTTTTTATATAATTTATATATATTATATACATTTATATTTTTATAATATTTATACTTTCATATTTTATAATTTGTTTATACATTCTTTATATATATATATATATATGTACTTTCTAGAATTATTATAAGTTTTGCTTGGTTGGTGGCTGCTTTGTTTGGTGTATTTTATTTTCTTATATATGTATATTATACATACCTGTTTTAATATATGAATATACATGTTTTAGAATCTATTTATGTATCGTATTTATATTTTGAGGATGCATATATACACATAATTTAAATTAAAATATTTGTTTCATATTGCATTAACATTTTTAACATATTTTAAAATACATTTTGATTTTGTCAAAACATTAAAATCATTTTTATGATTCAAAGATTTTAAAATAAAACAATATTCAAAGTTAGGGATTTTCGAGGAAAATTAAGCCCTAACGTATTGTGTTCCGATTTTCTTTGTTAATTCCAAATAACTGAGAAAATTTGTTATTTAAAATATATAAACAAAAATCATTTTCGGGAATTCAATATGTTATGTCCTAACGGATTGGGCATGACATATTGCTTTCTCGAAATGAAGATTTCTTTAAAAAAATTAATGGAAAAGCGATATTCAAAATTCGGGGATTTTGAGAAATTGTACCCTAACGTATTGGGTCTCAATTTCTTCGCATGACTTGAATAATTGATTATCCTTTTCAGATTTCAAAATTTGAGTTTAACAAAATCTTTTTAATTTTCGACACCAAGACATTAAATAATCAATTTGGTACCGATTTTTGGGCGTTACGAGGGTGCTAACCCTTCCTCGTGCGTAACTGACTCCCGAACTTGTTTTCTCAAATTTCGCAGGCCAAAATTGTTTTTAAGGTGAGCCGATCACACCTCAATCAAGGATCGGTGGCGACTCCAATTTTTGTTTTCAAAGTCGATAACAAGTTTTTTTTGTTTTCAAAAAAAATGGTTTCGACAGTGGTGTGGGGCGGTGGACACGGTGGCGCTGCGACGACGGTGGCTGCAGGAGGAATTGGCCGAATTCTAGATTTTTTTTGAAGTTTCTTTGCTCTTCTTCTTTTTTTTTCTTTTTTGCTTTTTTTCTTTAGTTCCTATCCGAAAAAAAATCCCCCTCTTTCTCTTCAATTTTCTCCTTTTAATCTTTCAATTTTGTCTTCTTTTTGTTTGTCTTCAGGTGGCAGTAGAGGTGGAGGGGAGCACGCAAGAACACCGATTGGGGGTGGTCTGACATGCCCAAAAGGACCAAAATGAAGAAGACGTAAAATATTTGGGGTAAAAATGTAATTTTAGGAAAATATGGGGCCACAATGTAATTTTTAGAAAGTTTAGGGGTTAAAGTGAAATTTTGAGAAAGTTTAGGGGTTGGAATGTAATTTTTGAAAAGTTTAGGGGCCAAAATGTAATTTATGTTTTTTTTGTATTTTTTTTCAAAATTTTATTATGGCTATTTTATTAATATTTAAAACCAAAATTAAAAATGGGCTAAAACAATTCCAAAATTAAATCCTAATGGGTCCGATCATTGGGCCCATACGAGATCGACCCGGCCCAAAATTCTAATCGGGCAAAATTCAGTGATTACAGTCGCTAAAGACACGAGCATTAGCGGCGCTTTTTCAAAAACGCCACTAAAGACCCGAGCATTAGCGACGCCTTTTCAAAAACGCCGCTAAAGACCCGAGCATTAGCGGCGCCTTTTCAAAAACGCCACTAAAGACCCGAGCATTAGCGGCGCCTTTTCAAAAACGCTGCTAAAGACCCGAGCATTAGCGGCGCCTTTTCAAAAACGCCGCTAAAGACCTAAGCATTAGCGGCGCCTTTTCAAAAACGCCGCTAAAGACCCGAGCATTAGCGGCGCTTTTTCAAAAACGCCGCTAAAGCCCCGAAAGGTCAAAAAACGATGTCGTTGGGCTTAGGTTTTTTGCGGCGTTTTTTGGAAAAACGCCGCTAATGCTCATTTTTCGCGGCGCTTTCCTGGAAGCGCCGCTAATGCTCGATCTTTAGCGGCGTTTTAAGTAAAGCGCCGCTAATGCTCGATTTTTAGCGGCGTTTTTTATCCAAATGCCGCTAAAAACGCTGCTAAAAGTCTGTTTTGGTGTAGTGATAATATATTAGTAATTTGTGAAAATTAAAATTTAAATCAAAACTTCAAGTATAAAATTATATAAATGTAAATTCTTATATTACATTACACATTAAATTAAAGTTTAACTTTCTTTAAAATCCAAATAGATTGTTAATCAATCATTTATATTTAAATTATTTTTTTCTTCTCAGTCATCTCAACTATTGAATATTGATTTGGTGTTAAACTTAAAAGAAGTAGTTTTCACGGACAAAAACAATAATGAATGCTAATGTCTGTGGTGGATCCGAAAAACGCTTTTGCTATGTTTAGTTGCTATTATTAATCTTGACTTAAAACAAATGAATACCATAACAGTTATTAAAAATAATGTATCTGCTTTAATAAATAATTTTTAGATAAAGTGCAACGTAGAGAACTTGGGGTGGGAGGAATAAAATAAATTTTTTTAATTTAATTTAAAAAGTATAGAAATTAATTTTAATTTCATAATTTTTTATAATCCATATATTTTTTATATTATATATATATTTTATGAATTTTTATATATTTATTTTATATTTTTAAGGTTTATATCAATTTAATAAAAGAAATTTTATATATTTTACGAAGAACACCAAGTGGCACTTTTTCATTGGCTAAAACTGCCAAACAATTTATTTTCAACTTCCATTACAAAAATGGACTAAAACCATAACAAATGCATATTTTAGGTACCAAATTGGGTAAAAAAAATAGGTTCCAGAGTGGAAAAACAAGTATACTTCAGAGGCCAAATTGTGAATTAAGCGTTCTAAGAAATACTAATTGTTCGCCCTCAGTCTTACATGAGTTAGGATTCCTCTCTCATTGTATGATACGAGGTAGTGAAGGTGAACATACCTTGGCAAGAAAAGGAAAATGTGAAACCCAACATTAATTATTTTAGTCAGCTACTGACATTATTCCCAAATTTTGCAAGGAAGAGAATAAGTATATCTTGCCCAAAGAAAAGCAAGAAGTAAAAAGTTTCTTGTACATTGTCGAACTAGTGCAACATAGAGAAGGTTCGCATGGCATGCCTTGTCAAGAGAGGGTGAGCACATTTCTTTGATCTTTTCAAGCATATCTTTAGTAGACAATTTACCTAAATTATATGAATCAATGGATTGTTGACATGCTTTCTGTAGCACCCATCATCCGGAGTGAACTAATATATCACTAGCGAGGGATGTCACATTTGGACACTAAGGATACTCTACTCGAACATCAATTTTAAAACTTTTTTTTAATATAAATAGACACTTTTGGAGTTATTTAAGTCATTTCTGGGCTTTCTTTAAAGTTTGGTTACAAACAAGGACCAATCGAGGCTTATTCAAGTCAAAACATGGAAAATAGGGTCAATGCTGCGACACTAGGAAGTGGGTGTCACGACACTGATTGATGTTATGACACTGAGTTGTTGGTGCCGCGACATCAGAAAGAAACTACTAAACAAGGTCAATATCGTGACATTGGGATGCTGATCTTACGACACCGAAAACAAATTACTCTAACTACATGTCTAATGTTGCGACACTAGAGACAAATTACCCGAAACATGTCTGAAAAGTCTAAAAACCAAGTCTCAACTATCATCAACCATTCCAAATAATTTCTAAACATTATCAAACATAAAATCTCCATCAAAACATCATAAAATTCAATATATAACCCAATCAAAGTTTAACAAGTTTGTAAGGTAAACAAAATAGTTAAGATTCTTCAAGTATTTTCACTAGAAATCTTGTCCATATGATTTGCATTAACCTATGAACATGCCATAATCTATAACCAAAATATCAAAATCACACTCTTTTCCAAGCTTTTAGATGTGATGAGTTGAGATGATATCTTCCCTTTAAAGCTTCAACTCGAATCTCTACCTGCGTGTTGAAAAATAACACGTTAAGCTTATAAAAGCTTAGTAAGTACATCAAGAATTAAACTTACCATTGAAATTAACCAATGTTAACATATGAATCTATGTTTTAATAATTACATGCAATGAAGCTAAATAGAGAATAATTATAGTGAAATCTCAAACTATCATTCTATAAGCCATTTATTGTAACATCCAATACCCGACCTGATTGCCATGTCTGAGCTATAATGTGCTGCATTCATTGTTGAAGCAACTACGATTAAAATAAACATAATTCAAGCCATTTAACATTCAAATGCAAACATTATAAGCAAACAATATGATAAATATACATGCTCAGGTCTTATATGAGCTTACGAAAGCTTTAATGCTAACCCGAGATGGAATTAGGATTGGATTGTAAAGTATTCAAATTACAAGGTTAATGTCATGATGTCATATTTTCACGTCAAGATGTCCCCGCACAATTTTTCACGTCACGACATCATTTACTATTTTGGCCTCATTGAGACGATGTGGTTCCTTGTCTTAACGTGACATTATAGGTCATTTCTCGTCGCACTACGTGGTACACTCGATGTCACGATGTCACATACTGTTTTTGTAGAATCTAATACCCTTAACTTGCAGTCTCATCCATTCAACAAATGCACACGTACATTTCATCATCCAACTAAACCATGCTAAATTTCAACACTCAAGACATGATTCACACTACTTTGATATAACAATGTATTAAACCTTAACAATTTCAAATAGGTTAACTAATATACTATACTTATGCTTTTGTCAACCATGCCAAATTCATCCAAAATCAATTTCAACGCAACATTATACACATTACAAACATATAATCTACTTATGAGCATAACAACACTACCAACTAGATTCACATATACCAATTTCCATAGGCTACACAACATATTTCCTTTAACTCCATTTTCGTAAATCAGTTCATATCATATCATTCATTTCAAAAGCAGATGGTAATGGTTTAACATGAAAATGACCCATACCTCATTTCCCAGACATATAGAACTCAGAGTAATAACTCTGGACAAACAACCATTAGTCACACACACATACACTGATAATCCTTTACAGAGTAAAAATACTTACCTTATAATATTATAAAATAAAGATAATCACAACATGAAGTAAGAAGGAACTCACTAGAAAAATAACAAAGTCTAAATAACAGGTCCTTTGCCTTTGTCATTTGGACTTTCTGTAGCATCTTGAGCTAAAAATAATGTTATTTAAACATATCAGGTTACTACTTCATCGAATCATTAACACTTAACTCAGAACCAGGAAGTTTCTTTCCTTACACACCAATTTGACACTTATGCATGCAGAATAAAAAAACACGTAAATAGCCTTAAAAATAACCCAGGGTTCATCAGTAATTACCAGAGAGCTATGACAAACATATAAGTTGGATGACTGCAACGAACCCAACTTCAGACAAGTTTTCTGGACTTTGGTTTTCAAAAAATGCAAAGAAGATCAGGGAGGAAGATGAGCACAAAGAAAATGTAAAAATTTCCAACGAATGCACAGAGACAAAGCTTAGTGGAAAAATCAGATAATTCCACTAACACTCTTGATTCTCGTGATTAATTACGCTTATAAAAAATTAAGTCTTTTCATCTACAGTAGATTATTTCCATTCTATCTAAGTCTCAATTTAACTAACTAATTTTCCTTATTTATTAATAAATAAATCCATTCAACAGTAAACCAAACGAGTTCGCCAAAGCATATGGGTGGCATACACTTAATAGAAGAGTCCACCAAACCATAGATCTTCGCCAAACTAAAAGTTCGTCAAATGGCGTATACACTTAAGAATTCTATACTTAACCAAAACAAACAATTTACTTACTCATCTCTACACTTAATTCACCAAAATACTCTAAACAATAATCAGACACCAAAACCTCGCTGGGCGGGCTGTTACACTTACGCTATATGACACAACACTACTATCAATAGGTTAAGAAATTGTTGGCCAAACTAACTTGATTTTGTTAGATACAAGAAAGAAATTTCCAACAAATTAACAATTCTATTGTCATTATCGCATGTGTGTATGTAAGAGAGAGACAGGGCTATTGAAATTGTCTACATACAAAATTAACTTAAGTTTAGTGTGATTTCTAAAAATATTTTTTATTTTTATTTTCTATTTTCATTTAAGAAAATAATTTTCAGTTTTTATTTTTAAAATTGAAAAATGCATTTGATAAATATAAACATAAACATATTTGATACATGTTATTCTATAATAGCAACATGAGTAATAAAATAAAAAGACTTACATCTATATAGATTTTGACAAAGTTAAAAGAAGTTGGATATTAAAAATTGTTAAAAATAATTTTTAGGTTGGTATGGATTTGAGTAAGTGAATTCAATAATTAAGTTTAAAGTTAAGGATTTTATTTTTTCAATTTTAAATATTTTCATTTCAAAATTATTATCTGTTTTCTATTTTCAAAAATAAAACAAAAACATCTAATGTTTTTTTTTTTTCCCGAAACCAGATAGTGTATTAATTTGTACAATGGGAATACATCCTCCAATGAGAGAAGAAGAAAGAAAGGTCAAGTCCTCCATCGTGCATGACTAATCGAAAGCAACCAAAATCCTTTAATTTTATTCAATAAATAATATGTGCTTATCCTTCTACTTATATTGTAGACTTAAAATAAGTAAAATTAAGGAAAGAGAATTATTTAATTTATTCATATTGCATTGCACTTCTATTTATATTATATCAAGATAAATATTTAGATTATATATGAATTTTAATTTTGTAAAATTTTACATATGAAATTTGGATTTGATTTAATTTTCACTAATCACCGACAATATTATCAAATTGATATTATTTTTCGTTGATATATTAGCTATACACAAACAATTATAAAAATAAATACATGTATTTAAATGCGTACAATAGAATTAAAATTAAAATTCACATTTCATTTATATAATTATACAAAATCAATTTACATATTCAACTAAAGTTTATGTTATCTTTATTATATCAAATCCATTTTTCATGTAAGAAGATTAAGCGAGGTTGACATTCAACAACTCCATGCTCCCTTAATCATTTTATATTAGTTACATACATCTTTTTATTGTAAATTAGTTGAGTCTTTGTTGGAACTCCTTGTCATGAGGAAAGCAAATTAGTAGCTTATAGGCACAACGTTGATGTAAAAATATCTCTGTTAATTCAGCAAATCTCATGAATTAAAGTAAACTTAGTACTTGGGTTGGGTAGGGTCCCCTTAGGCAGAAAATCAAAGTAAATGAGTTGAACTGACAAAGTCAAAGTCTGTATGGTTTGGCTGCAGGTGCAGTGCCCCTTTCCACAGGAAATCAACGGTTCCTCGAACATGCAATGAAATATCCAGTGGGGAATAACTGAACTCTGTCACCCTTTATAAATACCCCAACAAAGCATTTGCCGCCATGTCCCATACCATACATAACACCAAGTAACAACTTTTGTTTCTCCTTTAACTTCTTCTTCTTCCTCCAAACATCTTTTTGTCTTTTTCTTTCGATTTTAACGGATAAACGTCACCATGAAGGTATGCGACTGAACCATATGGATTAATGTGTGGTAATAAAAAAGTTTCCAATTTTATTGAATTTTTCTTTTTCTTTTTTTTTTTTCAGCAAAAGATGGTAGTGAAGGTTACCATGAAGGGCGAGAAATCCCGCTCTAAGGCGTTGAAAATTGTAGTTGGTCTCTCAGGTGATAAAAACCAACTGAAACCAAAATTTTTAACTATAAGAATAACTCATTATAAATACTGAATTGAATCATTTACACTGTAAACTACTTAAACTAACTAGTTTACCAACTTTTATTTCCCATGATTTAATTGGGGGATTTTATGCTAATTGTTGGGTATTTTTGGAAAGGGGTGGAGTCGGCTTCGTTGAAAGGCGACGACAAGAGCCAAATAGAGGTAACAGGGGATGGTGTGGATGCAGTTAAGCTAACCAGTCTGCTAAGGAAGGGCGTGGGGTACGCCGAGCTGGTCAGCGTCAGTGCCGCTGATAAGAAGGATGATAAGAAAGACGAGACGAAGCTACTGCCACCCTTCTACTATTATCAGTGTCAACCGGTGCCTCCGTACGGATACGTCGAAAACTATGGACCCTCTTGCTCCATCTTGTAATCACAGACACACGGAATTTTACACTTCATAGTCGACAACAACAAATGATATATATATTACTTGGCTTTAATTCCTCGGTTCCTGTTCATCTCAAAATTAGACCTCTAATTTCTGTGTTTCCTATGCAATTATTTTTGTTGTTGTTTTCATTATTGAAAAAGAGTGATTGGGTTTCAAAGTTAGAAATACTTTTTCCATCTTCAAATTTTTACAAATATATATTAAAAAAAAGGATAAGTTATACCATTAGTCACTAAGTTATGAGTAAGGTTTGATTTTGGCCACTAAATTATTTAAATTTTTTCATTTAAGTCACTAGACTGTTAAAATCGATGTTATATAGCTTTCTTTGTTCACATTACTCGCACCAATAAAAAACTCTCTTTCCCTTTTGTCTTTTATAGTTTATTTTTTTTCATGAAACAGCTTTTGATGTCACGAATTTACGAACTAAAGTTCAAACAACTTTTTTCACTGATATCCAATATTGGCCATTAAATTGACTTAGATTTAAAGTATGTTCTTTTACCTATCAATGAACATTGATCTACTGTACCAATCATTGAATCATTACCTGAAACCTGATGGCGAAACTTTTTTTTTTAAAAAACTTAATAATCTAGTAACTTAAATAAAATTTTTGTATAGTTCAGTTGACCAAATTATGATTACAACAAAAACTCAGTGTTGTATTTATAGCAAAAAATTATGATTATATTATACCAAATTTATATGGAGATTTTGTGACAAATAAATAGTGGATACTCTTTGATAAACACGTAGTTTGGCAAACATCTGAGAATATTGTTGTTAATACATATTTCATAAAAATAGATATTTGTAAGATGCTTATATTTTGAAATATAGAATTTTATTTTCAATATTTTGAATAATTATATGCTAGAATTTTGGTGTTACAAGAATCGAATTTAAAGGCTTTTAAATATATTTTAGTTTCTGATTGTAGATGTAGCAATAGAAATCTGGTTAATGCATTTTCATAGTAAAATCGTTAAATTATCACATTTTTGGGTTGTGCTTAAATCAGATCAAACTTCCATGAATTGACTCTACAATTATTGAATTAAAGTAGTAAACGATCTTTTCTTAAAAATTATCTTCAAATCAACACACAATAAAAGAATGCTCAAGTTGGAAGGCGTCGATTTCAATTAACTTATAATAATTTTATTTTATTTCAATAAAAGAGGAATAAAACTCAAAGTTGGACTAAGAGATCGGAATTCGTTGACATTATGGCTCAACCTTCTAGATTTTTCTTGTTTAATAAAATTAAATCTTGATTTTTAAAATTTATTTGTTTAAAATCATTTTGATAAATTTTAATTAAATAAAATCTATTTCAAATATGTTGTAAGAAAAGCCAACATTTTTAACATTTAAGTGATATCATTATCTCTCACCTTAAACAAAAAATTATTGTCAACCACATCCTTTGATAAAATAAAATAAAAACAAGTACAAAAAAGAAAAAAGGGTACTGTTTATTGCATGGGCCTTTGTTAATTGGGCTTCCTTCGGACAAGTTTTGCCCTACTTCAGATGAACTTGTACCTCCACTGGATTGTCAGAGTTTGCAACCAAATCACAAAACTTAAAAGAAGAAACGATATATACATTACATAAGGACCTGCTTGACTCCTCTGATGCCAACTAGGTAGGGCCAATCCATTTTTGACAGCATCCATAGTTGGCATGCAGGGAGCCAGGCAGATCAGTTTAGATTACAAACCTCATCCTTTCACTCTTTTTTTTTTTTTTCATTCAAATACCTTATGAATAGACCAGGGCTGAATAAAGAAGCTGTCATCTGAAAGTGAACTGAAAACAGATAAAATTTTGTAACGTAAGAGAAAAGAAGTTTACATGTTGAAGAGAATGCCACAAAGTAACGTATTTATAGATGTTACTTGGGTTTTGCAGTAAAAAAGTAAATAGTCATAAAGTAAGAAAGTAAGAGATACGCATTCAACTCTACGTATCATTTACAACATTGAAAGTGATGCATTTTCAAGGATGGATTTACTTACTATAAAAATGGTCTGTTATGGTAATCACGTTTTTGGCAAGGTATAATAATAATGGGAAGAAAAATCCTAAAATTTAATGCAAAATAGAATATATCTTTTTAATTTAATTCCCGTAATATATACATATATATCGGAGGAAGTGGTCACGTACAGTTCAATCATGGCTGACCGGCGACTGCTGCACACTGCAGAAACATGCTGCTGCAAATAGTTGAGTTGAGTTTAGCTGTGCTCTCTCTATCAACCCATAGCACATAACTTGGAAACTTCATTCATTTATATGGGATTTAAGGGCTATGTGTAGCTAAGAAAAGGGACAACAACAAGTCCAGGGAAAGAGAGAGGACGGTGCTATAAAACCAGACGGCAATTGCAAACGATTGGATTATTATTATTTTTAAATAAGATGTAATAATTAATTAAAGGGAATAATAATATACTAATTTTAAAACCCGAAAATCAAGCATACTATTGGTTCTACAACTTCCCAGATCTTGGTTGTTGTTTTACCTTGCTAAAGTAAAGTGTGGAGCAAAGAAGACAAAGCAATGAGGGGCATTGATGAGAGGATCAGAGGGAGGTGGGAAGGCCAAAGCATGAGACAAAGTGACAGCCTCGGCGTGGGTTGTTTGCCGGATTATTTGAGGTCGTTTTACACCCAAATATTTAAGCACATGCTGCGAATACAATAAAAATTGGAAGCAAAGATTTGATAAAAAGAAAGCGAGGAGTGGGGGGACCCCAAGTGCATGTGGGATACCATTTTGGGCAGAATGGAGGCCGTGATGAGCTCCAATTTTCGCTTTTCAGACGATTTAACTGACTTTGATATATCGACTTTTCTTTAGTTTTCAGCTCGCCACACCCTCCGTCGGCGTCGGCTGACTTGTTAACCTCACTCGCCGCAAAAATAATTGACGTTGTTGTCTTAACCGATTAGTTAAATAAATTTCTTTAATCCAATTATCGATTAAAATATTTAGGTTATATGGATCGATATTGGTTTAATACTAATAACGGTAATCGTTTCAATTTGTTAAGGATCCGTACGTATTCGTATCTGGAAATTCGTTAACATATTAATATTTAATTTGACTTCTAAACCATAACTAAATAATCTATTAAAAATTAATAATAGTTCTAAAAGAATTTTAAAAATAAAAATTCTAAGATGTCATAATTCATTTTCTGAATTTATATATATTTTAGAAAAATAAAATGTATATAATTTCTAAATAACTTCAAAAAATCCAAAATAATTTCTTCTCTCATACATTATGGGATCACTTTTATAAAAAGTTGAAAAATAAATATTTTTATTTTATTTCATATAAGCCCTTTCCTCAAAATTTACGAGAAATCATATATATATATATATATATATATTGTTATTATTATTGAAAAATTATTTAATATTTCTAGCAATATTTTTTTATTTATTTCATTTTATGTGAGTGTAATATTACGATTTCTAGCCTTTGTTTTTTGATACAATGTTTAGAACTATCCATAGCCACTCCCGAACCTTTAAAAATGAGGATAATGCGCTTCAGTACACTCGAACTACGTCCTCTTGCACTGACAACAATACCGATACAAATCGAGTTAAAACTCAATCGACTAGTAACCATTTTTGTTTTAACTTTTGGTAATGTGATAATCATAGGTGAAAGACAAATATTGATATGCATTCTTTAAATTCCCAAAATTTGAGTAACTAAAATGGTAATACTAAATGGCAATTAGCCATAAAAATAGGCTGCGGTAGAAGAAAAATAATGATACTTAAAAAAACAAAAAATAAATGGTCCCCAATGATGAAATGGAACCAAGTGCAGCAAATAATAATTGGACAGTTGGCCTTAGGGTCAATTTATTTATTTTTAAAATAATTTGAATAATTAGCTCTTCTTGTTCATGCTTTGCCGTATCCTTTTTTGCACCTTCTTTTGATTCATCAGCTTAGCCTTTTGAGCAATCATTTTGGCCAAGCCCCATGCATTTTGCCACTCATTTCTTACATTTCCTACTTCACCTATCAAATTCATTGCTACAAAAGTAGTAGCAAACTAATTAAACATAGCATAATCAAAGCCTTGAAGCTTTCACACATATTGGTAATATATGAAAACCTAAAAAAACAATTGGAGTACGAATTGTGGCAGAAATATTAGTAACTAATCCCACACCGATCCTAGTTTGAGCACCAAAACACAGATAATATATTAATTAGTTGCATCACTCATAGTTTTAGATTTCAGGTTCTTGCCAGCCTCCTTGCTTCATTAACTCCCTGTTTCATCATTTCTTTTACCTTCTCACATGCTTCTAAGTTTGAGTCGTGTGGGATGATGCGGTAAGTTCAAAAAAATATTTGAAGCTTTTTTTAGAAATTTATATATATATATATATATATATATAGGCATTTTAGATTTTCTTTTAACTTTATGAACATTTTAATTTTTTTATAATCTCAGTAAATTGATTATGAGTATTCACACAGATATATATATTAAAATGATATTTTAGAATTTTTAAAGAATTATAATTAATTTTTTAAAGTACTACACTGAATTTTTAACTATAGTTCAATGATCATATTAGATATTAACCCTTGAGTTAATGTGTTATATCTTTATTCTATTAAGTGGGTAACAATAATTAATGGACAAGTGATTAAAATGTTACAATCTAATAATGTGGGTGGTCATATCGTAACATTTGATAGTCAAGGCAAAAAAAAAACTTAACCATAGTTTAGTGACTTTTTTTATAGTTTACCCTAATTTAATTTATGATTCAAACTCTTTATTATTATTTTGAAATTACAAAAATTTTAATGAAATCAAATTAATTAACTAATTAAGATAAATTTAGAAGAGAACCCTAAACCTTAAAGTTCCTAGAGCCTCAACCTTGCCTTTGAATCAATGCCTAAAGAGATAAGTATGTATTATTTATTAATAATATCTATATCTATATTAATATCTAAAGTTTGACTATGTTGGTGTCACTTGAGTTTACAATCTCCTAATTTTATGAAGGGTAAATATTATATTGAGATTATTTTTGTCTTTTATGTTTTTTATATAAAATCTAAAAAATATATACGTTTGATGAGATTTGAACCCAAAACATCATAAACATGCTCTCTCAATTTTCCATCTCAACTAAAAACATATTTTGTATTTATATATATATATATATATTACAAATTCATTATATAATTGTTTTCACTCACATAGTGAGTGCACCATAATTTAGTATTTAATTATAATTTTTTCTAAAGTCTATTTATAAATATAAAAAGTATGAATGATATAAAATTTTACTTTTATTGGATATTAAAGTCCTAAAACATATCAAATTTCTTATCTTAAAGGGCATCCACTTTATAATGAAAATATTTATAACACTCCATTTGGATGTCCATTGATAGATAATAGCTTGTTGAAACCGTACTAGGCCCAATAGCTTATGGGGGAAATCTTAATGATGGAAAAATAGCACCGGAAAACACATTAATTTGCTGTGAATATCACTAGATTGTTTGATATCGTGTTTAGTCATAGAACTGAGTAAACAATAAAACTGAAATAGAAATAGCAAAAGTAGAGAGAGGTTTACACATAGTCGTTTGTTTACGTAGTTCAGAAACAATTTTACTCTGCGGAGCCTTGCTCAGTGAATGGTCTCTTATTCCTTAATTGATCCAACCACATATTGGTGTAAGCTTAAACTACCCTTCTACAAGATGTATTTGTAGCACCAATAGCTAGTCCCAACTAATTACAACCACTCACCCAAACCTCACTTGCAAAAGTTTAAATTCACTCACAAATAACGCTTGCAATTGAGTGCGAAAACAAACGAAGAGAATAATTAACCAAAATAATAATTCACAACTCTCTACCCAAATAATAATAGTACCTTCAAATGTACGATGTACTGCCTATTTATAGGCATCCTAGGTAACATAGATAAGTACCAAGTAATCAAAATAAACTTAACTTTGTATTCAACTAGTGAAGTCCTAGGTAAATAAAAAAAGCCTTCCTTGAAAATAGCCATTGGTGAAGTCTTTGAGGAGAAAAAAAATTTCTCTCTTTAATCTAAATCGAATCCAGTCTCGACACATATTGCTCTTATTGATAATTTTATGTTTTGAGAACAAGAATGTGGCTTTCCATGAGGCACATTTGCATAAAAGAAGGCCTATGTCATAAAGGCCAACACATAAAAATGCCCAAGCTGCCTCATAACGTGACTGACCAAGTTCATGATTGATCAAGTCACAAAACAACCATTGTTGAACAACCTTGGTCATGACAAGTACAATATCTTTAATACATCTAATATGTTATCTTATTAAAAAGTTTATTAGGAAAATTTAGTAGGGTAAAACCTCGATAAAGAGGAAAATAGTACAACATATATTTACTCTCCCTCATGACAATATCACATAAAATCTTAGACTCTACACATTTCAATCTTGAATATCAACTTTTCAAATTATCACTTTAACAGGTTTGCTAATTATTTATATTACCATTCTTCTAAAGATTTTGAGGAAATTTTTTTTGGGAAATGTGTTTCGTTCAATATCTTTTAATATATCATTTTTTGAGGAAGAAAAAGATCTTCATTCACATCTAGTGATCCATTGGGTACACAGTGGATGCTAATTGAGGGTGGGTTTGGATGGGCGATTGGGTGCGGTGTGGTGCGGTGCGTTTAGCTTACTTTTTGTCTCACGCTACAGTATCGCTACAGTATCTAATCTCACCGCCACCGCTATTTTTACACTAACCGCGGATAAAAGCACCGCCCATCCAAACCCATCCTAAATCTCTATAACATCCTTTCTATAAATGCTTATTTATGGAGAAAATTTTCATATGTTAAGTGCTCGATTTACAAGCCATGAGAAAACTTTGTTCTCCGATGTCCTTTTTATCTCAAATCCTTTCTGCTTCCTTTTGAGTTTTTTTTTGGAGTTCATAACATCAATATATATGCATTAATAAATGATCTTTTATAAAAATATACAGGCATGTTAGATATTTTATAATTTTCTTTGAATAAATATTCATTGAATCATTCATATCACATATATCCAAATTGTTTCAATTCTTCTAGGAATATTCAAGAACTTTTAATTCTCTTTGACATTTTAAATCCTTAAAGATAAGATTTTAATATAAACTTCACTAAATAGTGATAAGGTAAGAGAGAAATTTTATTCATGTCGACCTTTAAACTTGACTACGTTTCTCAAGTTGATACTTGATATTTTCAAATCTAAATTAAGACCTGAAATTATTTCTATAATAGAAATAAACCCAAAATGTTAACTTTGTGTTTTAATGAGAAAATTTCTAAAAATATTAAAATTAAGAATTTCTTTTATTTCCTTTTCCTTATGAGCAATAGCACTAAAGAGCTCTCACTTCCTTTTCATGTAAACACCCTTAACCTATATACCTATATATTTGTATTTTTATTGTTAATAGTTCTAATAATGATGGAATTTTTAAAAAAATAGTAAATGAAGTTAAATTAATTCAATTTTAAATCAAAGAAAAGGCAATGCCATGAAACACAAACGGAGTTAAACATTTTCAAGTAAGAACTTATCCTATGATTCGGCCCAATCAACATCAAACCAAAATGGGCTTATTTTTATTTTTAAAATGATTAATTCACGATTCTCATTTTAGTATTTAAATTCTTTTTCTAATTTAGTACTTAAAATATCAATCACTTCCCAATTTGATACTTAAAGTATGTTTAGTTATATTTTTAGTCCAATTTTTTATAGACATTATAAAAATCTGATAACCAATCACAAAGCATCACATGATGATTTTATGTAAAAAAAATTCTTTTATTAAATGTATATACACATTAAAGAAATATAAAAATATATAAAAATTTCAGAAAAAATATAAAATCTGGAAAAAATCAATTATAAAATAAAATTTTTAAAAATATGATAATTGAAAAGGAATTAGTTGAAATTAATAATATTATTAAAATGTAAAAGAATTAAAAATTAGAAAAAATTTAAAAGTTTAAAATATTTCTTTATAAAATCTAAATTGGTATTTAAATTTCAAGTTTTTTTTTGCAATTACTTGAAATTTAAATACTTCTTTAATTTTATAACAATTTTAAATTTTATATATTATTTTGACATTTTAAAATTGAAAATTATACATTTTAGAATTTTATAAATTTTTAAAGTTTTTTATATATTATATATATTTTTTACATTTTTAATCAATATAATATATATAATATTAAAAAATAAAAAAAGACATGTGATTTATTTTAATAGCGCCACATGACAGGTCAACATCAAGTCAACACTGATCAATGTTGGTCAACGGTCAACCAAAGTCAATAGATTTTTTTAATTTTTTAATATTTAAATATTTAATATTATAATTTTTTAATTTAAATTTAATATTTTTATTTAAAATAAATTTAATTGCCACGTGACATTTTTTTCATTTGGCCAAAAACAAGTCACGTAGCACTTTTCCATTAGCCAAAGTGGCCTAACATACTGTTTTAACAGTCGTTCCAAAATAGACTAAAAATAGAGGAAATTGATACTTTAGGTACTAAATTGAGACAAAAAAAATTCAAGTACCAAAGTGAAAAAATAAGTATACTTGAGAGGCTAAACAATAAATTATGGCAGATAATTGAGAATAAAAATCCTATATGTCCTTTTTGGTGCCCCTATTATATTTATATAGTGGCCGTTAAGGTTAGAATCTTAATCCCCAAAAATAAAAGGTCAGATTCCTGTTTCCTTCTCCTTGTGTTAGACCAAGAACAGATTGTTCTTAGCTAGGCTGAGAGTTGAGGCAGCCAGTGATGTTGAGATCGGTTCTTCCCTTCATCGAAATGGGGTACTGCTTGAGGTGCCTTAGACAATTAATCTCGTTTCCTTTCATTTAATCTTCTTGTTATGCATGCTTATCCTGAAAAATTTATAAAGCATGTAGGGTTTTATTTAATAAAATTCCTTTGCAAAGCTGGGTCCAAGTATGGTTATTTGAAAAAGTGAAGGCTAAAAGCCAACCATGGTTGGATTAAAAACAAAAAGAAGACAGACGTTGACCTTGTTGTCAGTCTATGCAAAAACCACCCTTCACTAAGTTAGATTATCCAAAGCAAAGACAATCTTCAATATTAGCTTTGACATAATTATATTATAATTTCTTTCTGAAAATTGTGCAATATTTGAATTAAATATTAAAAAATTAATTAAATCCTTAAGTTACATGAATTAAACATTAAAATGTTTGATTTTTGGATTTGCATTATGGCTAGACTAGAGATTTTCTTTTCCTCCAAAAAAAAAAAATTCTACTAAAACCGTAAGCTACTAAAAAAAATCTAATTCCCATCACACATCCAACACATACATACATTATATGGAGTTTGTCAGTTCATAGTTGTAGAATCATGTTAATGTGTCAGCCAACTGATTGGATACAAGAAAGGGCTAAAGCACTTGAGATTCCTCCGACCTTCTGTTATCTTCTTCAAGTTTAGCAATTATATTCATCCATCAAAGTTCACTGTCAAGGTCCACATGCAAGTCCCCACATTTTCTTCTTCACAAACTCAGAATTAAGTTCACTTAATTACATTATGCATACAACTTCACATCTTTCCAACACAATCTCATATATCATGTGTATCTATACAAGTCCCACAGCCCTGTTCCATTCGTATCATATAAAGAAACAGAACAAGTATTAAATTCCCAAAACAGGTAGCGGGCATAGCAATGAGGCTTTCAAATGCTACCCTGTCTTTAGTTTCTCTCATGGTTTTCTTTCTTTTGCTGAGACCTGGATTTACCGCTCAAAAGGTAAGCATTTCAATACCCTTTGGGAAAATTTAGTACAAAAAACGAGATAAAAGCATCTTCCTTAATGGCGGTTCTTATAATTATTAACAACAACAACAAAAAATCACCAAAGAAATGTTGGTGTATGTTGATGTAGTCATATGTAATATACCTGGGAGAACACTCACATGGACTGGAATCTGCATGGGTTAACGTGGACGCCGTGACCGAAACACACTACGAGTTTCTGGGCTCATTCTTGGGAAGGTTTAAAAGGATTTTTCAGCTCCTTCTCATCTGCTATGTTGAATGACAATATTCGAGCTAAGCTTTTATTTAACTTGTTGAATTTGTATTTTCAAACAGCCGGGAGGATGCACGACAGGCTATCTTTTACTCTTATACCAGAAACATCAATGGTTTCGCTGCAAATTTAGCTGATGAAGTAGCCTCTGAGATTGCAAGTGAGTCCCTGTTTTTGACTTAACAGTTTTCTCCAGAACAGGGAGTAACAGTGTGGAATTAATGTAATGTGAGGGAATGCAGGGCATCCAGAAGTAGTTTCGGTTTTCATGAACAAGGGAAGAAAACTACACACAACTCGATCATGGGAATTTCTAGGATTGGAGCAGAACGGCGTCGTTCCATCGAACTCAATCTGGAACAAGGCCAGATATGGTGAAGACACGATCATCGGAAACCTTGACACCGGTGAGTCATTTTCAGCTTCCCCTTCTTCCTTTTCCTGCGGGATTCTGTCTTTTTTTTTTTTTTCAGTTATTGTCGTCCCTGCATGACTCATAAACATGCAAGAACAACATGTTTTCTTAAATTTATAACAAGTGTTCATATTAAATAGGTTTGTTGGTGTCAACGAATTTTACTATAAACCCACTCTCTTATGAGATGGCAACTTTCTTTAACTTAACTCATTAAGGGTATAAATTAATATTTAAATAACATTAATAATATATTGTATATGTAAACGTTTAATTTTGATTAATGTTAAAATTAATAATCTAACTCAAATAATTAAAATGGTATAAATGATTTCATATTATAAAATAAAAACATAACATTACAGGAGTATTATTTCAAACTTTATCAAATTAAAATATACAATCTATAAAAATGAAACTAAAATAAAATAATTTAGAAAGATCACCAGCATAATTATGTTAAATGGAAATATATTAATATAATATATATTAATAGATAACAAAAATTTTAATATTTTATTTGATACTTTAATTTTACATTTGTTTCTTTAATGAGATACTTGTAATTTTTCGGACCAATATGGTACCTATATTTGGTAAAATAAGAGTGTTAGACTTTAATATTGGTAAATCTTTAAAAATATTTTAGTAAAAATTTCTCTTAAGCTTTTTGTGGTGAAGTAAAATGTCCTATATTTATGAGATAAAATTACAAAAGAATAAACCCGAATCCATCTTGTTTTATCTATTCATTTAATTTAAAACAGTTATAATAATAATAAAAAGTCAGAATTTTAACATAAAATCTGAAATATGTAGATGTGAATTACCCTTGTTTTATTATCACTAAAAATATAATAGACCTTTAACTAATTTGGATTAACCTAGTAAGCATAGAGATTGCAACGCACTGCAACTATTCACCTATAACTATATATTTGATTTTTGTTCGAAAGACCTAGTTTTAAGTATAAGATTTTGTGACTTTCATTAAATTCGGATATATATATATATATATATATAAAATTAAGTGTGCATTGATTGTATATGTATCAAGTAAATTAATTGAGATTCTTTGAAGGCATAATTGAAAAATGATACGAAGAACATGCGAGTAGTAAAACAAATCAATTATAACTTATGCCATGAACTGGGTGGAGTCGGTGACAGTTATTGACATTGTAAGCGAAACGCATGCTGAATGGGATTATGGTAGGTGTGTGGCCTGAATCAAAAGGCTTCGGCGATGATGGGTATGGACCGATTCCATCCAAGTGGAAGGGCATTTGCCAAAATGACATTGACATCCGATTTCATTGCAATAGGTCAGTTTTTCTTCTCTTCTAACCCCACTTTTCACCTTTCCTCCATGCCTATCTTCATCCTTGTCCGAGAATGTGAACGCACTACTCATCTTGGGTGATTTAGGATCTTGATGGTGGGGGAGGACCAGTCCCTGAAAATAAGCTTATTTATTCATTTCCAATTTTATGGTACCACTTTTTATCCGTGAGCGTGGAGAAAAAGATTTAGCAGACATTTAACCTTAGCTTAGCTGAAACGGTATCTAAACCTGTTTTTATGAAATATGTTACTTGTATTATATACAGACCAGGGTTTAGCGCCTACCTAAAATTGCTGTCTTCATGTTAAAAGGAAGCTAATTGGAGCAAGGTACTTCAACAAAGGTTATGCTGCCATTGTTGGCAACAAACTCAACGCTTCCTTCAATACACCACGAGACAATGATGGTCATGGAACGCATACTTTATCCACTGCTGGGAGTAACTTGGTAGCCAAGGCAAGTGCTTTCGGCTTTGGTAAAGGAACAACAAAAGGAGGGTCACCTAGAGCTAGAGTAGCGACATACAAGGTGTGCTGGCCACCTGTTGGAGGAGAAGAATGCTTTGATGCAGATATATTGGCAGCTTTCGACATGGCCATTCATGACGGTGTTGATGTTCTGTCTGTGTCACTAGGAGGAGAACCCATTGACTTTTTTAATGACAGCATTGCGATTGGCTCTTTTCATGCTATCAAGCATGGAATTGTTGTGGTCTGCTCTGCTGGCAATTCAGGACCTGCAGATGGTACGGTCGTAAACATTGCTCCATGGCAGATCACTGTTGGAGCCAGCACCATGGATAGGGAGTTTCCTAGTATTGTTGTCCTCGGCAATGATATGCACTACAAGGTTTACTTTCCCCGTTGTTTTGGTGTTTATGAAATATGTTGCGACTGTTTTCTTTTCGTACATGCTCAAATTGAGTGAAAGTAAACCATAACTTCAGGTTTACTGGTCAATAAAGTGTAATTCTTGCACATGTTGGCAACTGGGACTAACAAATGCTTATTTCCTTCGTGAAGGGACAAAGTTTATCAACCAAAGTTTTGCCACACCAGAAGTTCTTCCCGCTGATAAGTGCAGCCGATGCCAAGGTGGCTAATGCATCAGTTCAAACCGCGTAAGGATTGAATACATCTCATTAGTGATACTTTTGTTGCACATATACAGTTATATACCAACTGTTTCTAACACTTTCAGTCAGTAATGTATGTATTTCCACACTCACAACGTCCTTCTGCAGACACATGCTGATTTGTGGATTCTTGCAGATTGTTCTGTCAGGCCGGAGCCATTGATCCCAAAAAGGCAGCAGGAAAGGTTTTGGTATGTCTTCGAGGGCTGAATGGAGGAGTGGAGAAGGGTCAGCAAGCATCTCTGGCTGGTGCTGTGGGCATGATTCTTGCTAATGACATTTTCGCAGACAATGAAATTTTAGTTGAGGCTCATGTCCTCCCTGCTTCAAATATCAATTACACCGATGGTCTCACTGTTTTCACTTACATTAATTCAACAAAGTAAGTCTTGGAACCAAATAATATATGTTAAATTTCACCTTGACATTTCAGTGACTGTGTATGGATATCTCGAATAGGAATCCCACTGCTTATATTACACCTGTAACCACTCAAATTGGCACAAAGCCAGCCCCTTTCATGGCAGCATTTTCATCCAAGGGACCCAACACAATCACACCCGAGATCCTCAAGGTATTTGCTATCTGTATGTGCATAAATTTTCCAACTCCTTGGCTAATTTTAGTATCCCACATTCAGCCTGATATCACGGCACCAGGAGTGAGTGTAATAGCTGCGTATACAGAAGCAGAAGGGCCGACAAACGAGGATTTCGACAAGCGCCGAGTTCAATTCAACTCTTTATCGGGCACTTCGATGTCGTGCCCTCATGTTTCAGGCATTGTTGGCCTACTTAAAACCCTTTATCCTAACTGGAGTCCCGCGGCCATCAAATCAGCTATTATGACCTCCGGTAAGAAACGTGTTTCTAAAGCAAATAACTTTTGGTTTGAAGCTTTTTAAACTTGCTTTTTCTTTGGATGCAGCAACCACATTGGATAACCTGAATGAGCCAATTCTAAATGCATCAAACATCAAAGCAGGACCATTCAGCTATGGAGCCGGACATGTACAACCTAACCTTGCTATGGATCCCGGGCTTGTTTATGACTTAACCCCCACTGATTACCTAAACTTCCTATGCACTTTGGGGTACAATGAAACACTAATTTCACTGTTCTCAAAGAACACCTACAAGTGCCCCAACCCAATCAATCTTGCCAACTTCAACTACCCTTCAATCACAATCCCTAACCTTGTTGGACCCATTACAGTGACCAGGACCGTTAAAAATGTTGGTTCACCAGGTATTTACAGAGCTAAAGTGATGAGACCGATGGGAATTTCGATTTATGTTAAGCCCCAAAAATTGAAGTTTGAAAAGGCTGGTGAAGAGAAGACATTCAGTGTTACACTCAAGGTTAAGAATGCTCAGGCAATTAAGGAGTATGTATTTGGAGAGCTGATATGGTCAGACAATGTACACTATGTAAGGAGTCCTATAGTAGTGAAGGCAGTCTAAAAGATAGTCAAAATTTGCTTGAGCAAGCATTTTAAGTTTTAATCCTTGGATTAACCCTTTGATTGCTGCCAAGCTATGTACTTTGCCATGGCCTTATATGTGTTCTATATAATCAAGAGAATTTAAGATAATTTGATTACTATTTATGTATATGAAAAAAGTTGATAAAGAGATGAAAGCACTACATATACATAAACATATGTTACAACTTTATATAAAATTTACCAGGCATTCAAACGAGACCTTTTGCCCATAAAAATAACAGTAGCTAAAAAAAGTAAAACATAAACAATATGATTCTCAGCCTTCATTCTCGACCCTACATAGTTGTTTCCGAACATGGATCCACATTCAGAACCAATCCTCTTTGAAATTCGACATAGGGGTATGCTATAGGTTGATCCTCACCTTCTGTTTTCCACCTACAAAATTTGTCACTATGTTACAGTAATTTGGGATTTTTAAAGTTGAAGAAGAAAATAGCACTAGTGCTGATTTTGTTTACTGGATATACATATAAGAAAATCACCTGAAGTTTTGAACAAGGTGGTGGAGGAAGAAAGCAACCTCAACCTTGGCTAGGTCAGATCCAGGACAGCATCTTGACCCACCTCCAAAGGGTGTAAATTTTTTGCATGTGGGATCCTGGCTCTGCATCAAAAACATGGAAAATAATCTTGTACGCTTTCCCCACAAAAGAGTCCAGGTTGACTTGAACTCGAACTTACTAAATGTCACATGATTACAAGAACCCAGTTGAGCTCGGGTTTGAAAGATCATCTTTCATTAACAAAGCATTTCTACTTCAAGAAATTTGATAGTTGGAAGTTTTGAAAAATCAACACGGGTTTCTGAAATGCAACAAAACATGTTTCTTTATTTTGTTTTAGGTGGTAATGAATGTGTAAATCAAGAAGTTGGTCAATCGGATCCATTGTAAGGTATTTTAGGTTTGGTGTACCAAATATCTGTCATGGCCATAAGGTACAGTGAAAGGCTATTTTCATGAATCTAACAAAAAAAATGGTGCGTATCTCCCAATTTCTGATGAAAAGTCGTCACTTTGTCCTACAATTTATAAGGTCCGCCACCCCCCACAATTTCAACAAAATAATGCTACAAACAGATCAAAATTTCCGAGGGATGGCCCCCAGTTTCAGAACCAGAACTTCATTTCAACAACTTAAAAATTAGAAATTATAAAAAAAAAAAACTTTTACTTTAAAACATACTATAATCATCATTATTATTAGTATTATTTTTCTATAGGGGAATGATTATAAGTGATCACTTTTATATTTTGACTTCAGATTTTGGAGGAGCCCAATATGAACATATGAAAGTTGAAATTAAAAAAATAGGATAAGTTTTGAGTGAAAGTTAGGGACATGGTCCCTTTCAGCCATTACTTAGATGAGGCCATGGGTACCCCATTTAGGGCATGAGATGAGTAATTTACCTCCCACCGCCATGGATGGAACTGGGTAGCATTTGCATGGAGAGATGGGTCTAAATGAACTGCAGTGAAAACAGGTAGGACCTTCCATCCTGATGGAATTAGGTAACCTGTTTCAACCCAAAACTTTGGGTTATATATCTTATAATAGAAGTATAAACTACAATATCTATAAGTTCATGCACTGCATTATTATATTGAATCACGAATCATATTGCACATTGTTATTTTAGAACTAATAACATTTTTATATCGAAATAAATAAATAACAAAACCTTTATATTTGACATCTTTAAGGGCCTTTCGGTGAACGAATTTGACAACGTTGCCATATCTGAGAGCTTCATTGATGACCTACAAGCATGAAAAAGAAAAGCAAGCATGCATTAGAGAAAAAATAAAAGGTTATAAAATCACATCATTATTCCAAACATGCTAGAAAAAGGTGTATCAGAACAAAGTTGTATTTTTTTCTTCTTTGTTGGGGTATTAGAAGAAAAGGTTGTGTTCTATTTTTTATATATTAAAGTATGAAAAAGAACATATATATATATATATAGAAAATTTCTTACATATTGAGTGAATTCCATTTTCTTATAATCCTCCCAGTCCAAATGATCATCATGTTTCTGCTTCATGCTCCTTATTTTAAGATGTTCTTGCTGTATTTTTAGTTCAAAACATAATTAAAAAGATTTAGAGATTAATAATAGAAGATCTGCATGAAATTGATGGAAATTAGAATACAAGGGTGGGGTTACCTTTAACTGTTGAAATGCAGCTGGGGAGTGGCTTAAGAAATGAACCACCATACACATCAAAAGGGAAGTAGTTTCATAGCCACCCAATAAAGAATCCAAAACAAAGCTCACTTTTTCATCTTCAGATAAGGTATCAACAGATAGAAGGATTTCTAGGAAATCACTGTTTTTTTTAGAATTATTATTATCATCATCATCATCATTATTATTATTATTTCTTCTTCCTGCTCTTCTTTTCTCTACAATAGCTTTGACAGTAGAAGATATTCTGCTTCTAGCCTGTAAAGATAGTCAAAGGTAAAGTTGATGATCACATGCTTCCTTTTTGCAGCCAAAAACAATAAAAAGAAAAAAAGGAGAGAGATATATAGAGCTAAGCTAAGTCTCTCATAAACCATTTATTAAACCACACCATAATTATTATTGTTTCATTTAATTTAATAAACAAAGCTATCAATACAGTGCTTTTGTTGAGTACCTGAACAGCTCTTGCATATGGGGTTCCAGGAATATAGAGAGGGAGAGAGATGAGGCCTCTCATAAAAGTGAGAAAATCTTCTAGAATTTCTGAAGTCTCTGGCTCTTGTGGTGTCAACCCTAACACTTGCTTTACTATTACATTGAATGTAAACTATACATGGAACCAAAAGTTGACAAAAGGAAAAAATAAAAAAAGTAAGAAACATTCCATTAGAATTTGATTAGATTCTTTAACATTATTATTTATTAATTACTAGTGGTACTATACCTTTCTAGCCTCTTCACAGAAGATGACTTGTGGTTTATTTTTCCATGAGTCCAGAATTTGAATGGCTATGTTTTCAATGTCATGGAGAAACTCAGGCTTTGATTTGGTAATGGTGACCAGTGAGAGTGCTGCATTTCTGAGCCTCTTGTGAGTGTCTCCCACTGCCACAAGCATTGAAACCTTGCCCAAGATGCCATGGATAGGCTTTGGATAACTACACTCGAACAGCTTGCCTTCACTTTGAAGTATGAAATAGTTTAGCTCTGGGTCACATGATACCACTGTGGGGGAGAAGAACAAATGGGATTTGAACACCTTCCCATACCTGAAATTTCAATACCATTTTTCATTTTAGATTACTCCACGCACACACACATATATATATACATCACAGCTGAAGGAGTGAAAAATCATCATACAAAAGGCATAAATATACATGTGATGTGAGTTAAGTTATAAACTTACCTAGAACAATGATCATGAAGAAACGCCCCCACAGAATTGGAAGAGTGAGGCTTTAAGAAGCTAAATGTTTCACCAAGTAAAGGCCATCCAAAACTCCCCTTGGGGACAGTCCCACCCTTACCCTTGAAGAGCAAAGGCCAGAAATGGTTCAACACAACAACTAGAATAAAACCAACAACTCCCCCAACCAAAACAACCACCCAGCAAGAATCACCTTCAGCCATAGACAAAAGAAACTAAACAAAGAGATTTTATGTTCTAAAACTTTGCTGTCTAAGAACTCTTAAAGGTCATCAATAACTCGGACTTTTTTATGAAACCGAACGTGCAGCCTACAATTCCTATTTATAGAGAGAGAGAGAGAGAGCGAGGGGAAAGCGGGTGATGCCCTTTGCTTTGTAGTTGTACTAATAGACTAATTGTATAAAATATTTTAAAATTCAATTTAAAACCAAAGTGAAGAAAAAGCAAACAGGCTTTTCCACAGATTGTTTCAGTCTGTAAATTACTTTTTCAGAGGTAAGGCATAGGAAATGGAATCCTTCTATCTAGTCTAGGATCTAGACTATTTACCACTATTCTTAGGGCTGTAGAAAAGATTGAGATGAATAGTGAATAATCAATATTATATTTACTTGGTTTTTCTTTTTAAAAGAAAAAAGAGAACAGATTATTTAAAAAAAATTGTGTTTTGTGGTGGGGAATATGCTAGATAGGAAAATAATCAAGTTAGAGTTTTCTATTTTCTTTTTCTATTGTTATTCTGTGCATAGGTAATTGGATAAAATTAAAGGTTAAACTCCACCGTTAGATATTAGGTAATATTTTTAATCAATTAATAAGAGTTACGATTTGGACGTCACGAATCTATAAACAAAAATTCAAATAGTTTTTTTCTTCGATCTCCGACATGAGCTATCAGATCGACTAGATCTAAGGAATGTTCTTCAACTCATCGATGAGCATTGATCCACCGTATTGATAATCGAATCGTCACTTGCAGCTCATTGGGGGAATAGTTTAATGACTTAGATAGAAACTTTTGCATAATTTTGTGACTTAAATGAAAACTTTTGAATAATTTAATGAATGATTTGTAACCTTTTTAATTAAGTGACCAAAACAAAAACTTACTCATAGTTTAGTGATTAGTTTTGTAATTTATCCTAAAATAAATGTGCAACAACAAATTTAGTTTTTTAATGTTTAGTATTTTGGTTTTAATTTATTATTATTACTTTTCACACTTAACTTTTAAAACTTCATTAAATTGCTTTTTTGGATAAAATTTAATTATTAAAATTTTAACTATATTGATGGTCATTGAACTAACTATAAATACGACAAAGGCAAGTGCACTTATTGAACAATAGTATAGCTATGGTGAGTAGGGAATATCGTATCCACGAGGACTAAAAATACTAGTAATTACCATCTTCTTATTATCTAGCCGATAAATTGGGGTGATGTGTTTTAATCTAAAATTACTAAACTAATTTATCTAAGTACACAATAGAGAATGAATCGAGGAAATAATCGAATATTAACCAATGAGATAAACAATACTCAAGAGAGAATCCACCTAGACTTCACCTTTTATTATGAATCTGAATTAAACGATTTATTCACTTGTGTCTTGATCCATAAAAATCCCTAAATTATGTTAATATCTCTTTCGAGAGTAAGAACAACTGACTTTAGGTTGATTAATTGAAATCTTTTTCTAATTAAAACCCCTATTGTCGCATTAACTTGATCTATGGATTTCCCTATTAAATTTGACTCTAATCCGGTAGATTTATGTCGTCCTATTTCTAGGATTGCATGCAACTCCACTTAATTATGCTATATCTACTATTAAATATGGACTTTTGCTTTTGCTCCACTGAAATAAGCACATTAAACATGAATTAATATCCCGAAAATATTAAAACAAGAAATAAACATACATAATGGAGAACAAGAATCAAGTATTTATCGCATAAAAATAGAAATTAAATAAGAGGATTCATCATAGGTTTCATCCTCCCTAAGTATCTAGGGAATTTAGTTCATAATTCTGAATGAAAACATCTTAAAACCAGAATAACTACAAGACACAAGAAAGTACTCAATAAAACTTTGAAAGAAATTAAAAGGAGATCTTTAGTCTTGATGGACATCCGCTTCCGAGTTGATTCCGATGGTGTTTTTTGAGTATTTTCTTCGATCTTCTCTGGTTGCTACCTTCTCTATTCTTCTAATTGGTATTTATAGTCTTTAGAATGCTCAAAAAGCCTAAAATTTGGGTTTTTCTGCATATTTAGAAAGCAAGATGCGAAATCGACACGAGCTGGCACATGGGCGTGTGGCCAACTCGTGTGGCTCACACGGACGTGTGTCCAACCCATGTGGATCACGAAAACAACTCTTTTTGTCCAAATTTGGCTTGTTTTTTGCTCCCAAATGCTCTCCTAAGTATAGAAACATGAATTTAAAGGATTATGAGTATCAAATTCACTAATTTGCATAATTAATCATCCAAAAACGCATTAAGAATGAGATTAAAACATGTTACTTTTATATCTTATCATATATTAACACGGTAGCTCATATGATGGTTTACATATACTTTATTACTAACGTGGATAATTTTTAAAGTATTAATAAATTTGTAAATTAGTTTTTATATGTTTTTATTTTATAAAATACACATAGATTGTTATGCAAGTTGCAACTTCAATACCATTAAAACTTATTATTATGCCTTAAAATAAGTAAAAATTTATCATTAAGAGCTCAAATAAGACCAAAGTGACAATAAGTAAATATTAATAGTTAAACTTATTATCTGTGTGGGTTATAATATTGTCATGTGTGCTTCAATTATATCTAGATCGGGCACACCTATGAATGGAAAAAAATCAATTTAAAAATATATTTATAAAATTTATATTAAGACCAAGTGATGCCTTTATTGAAATTGTTAAAAGTAAATTCCACCAAAGGTTACTAAGTACAATTAGTAAGTTTATATTTTGTTCACTCAACTTCAAAAAGTTACAAAAGTGTCACTGAACTATTTGAAAGTCTTCATTTAAGTCACTAAATTATTCAAAAGTTTTTATTCAAGTTATTGCACTATTAAGTTTTTTTAAAAGTCCAACTAGCGAGCTCCAAGCGTCGATTCGATGATCGATATGGTGGATCAGTACCCATCAACAAGTAGAAGAAATGTCACACCCAAAAATGTTAAAAGTTTGATATATCGAAAATTCTGTTAATTAGAAAAAAAAAAGATTGTTTATGTGGATTCTAGTGTGATTATGAGAATTTTTGCGATCTGATTTGTAAATAGTTAGAATTCAAGTTTAGTCTCATTACATTAGAACCAAGAGTTTTCTGTTAGTGGTAAACATTATGATTAAAGATATTAATGGTACTAACCGACTTGGGATTAAGAAAAACTATAGTGGAAAGATTATATATGGGAGAATTCTTTCATTCTGGTATTCCTTTTCTTTCTTCCATCTTCTCTGGTTTGTTCTGAAAAAGAGAATAGTTAAGAAGCGATATGCATTGTAACACCCCCTACCCGTATCCGTCGCCGGAATGGGATACGAGGTATTACCAGATTTTACTAAATTTTTTTTTAAACTCAATATAACCCCTTTATAAATATCTAATCTTCCCTGCAAATTTTAAACCGAGATCAATCCGACACAACCAATCCATTTCAATATATTTTCAAGATAGATTTATCGTATTCATAAGATAATCTCATCACATACCAAAACCAAAATTTGTTAGCCATACCAATGGCTAACTATACATTCATTTCACATTAACATCTACTTTACTAGCTTATACATGCCATTGATTTCCAAAATAAAGTTTCAATATATACCGAGATTTTGAGGTTGATAGTGTGATGCGTCTCTGACCAAATCCGACCTCTGAGCTCTTAACACTACAAAACAGGGGAAAAAGAAACATGATAAGCACTTTATGCTTAGTAAGCTCATGTAACAAGAATTATTCTTATCTAATATTTTCCATACAATGTAATAAACATTCATACACCCATTCCATACATTATTCCCCTATCATGCACAAACTCAACATTCAAATTAGTCCAATAATTTCCATGTATCAATAATTTATACCATGATTGATGAGCTCATCAATACCATGATTTCCATTTCCTTGTTATTTTTCCATATTTACCCCGTTGAACTACTTGGAATTTCGATGGATTTTCAGAGGTACAATTTAGTGTACAATTTCAGGTCCGTCAATTCATATTCATGTGCGACATTTCCATTTCAGAGAGCACACTCCATGAACCTCATCCTTATAAATGAGATTACCGGTCAAAGCTAAATCTCTCGTAATATAAACTCACGAGTATTGTTTGGATTACCACCCAAGCTAAATCCTCGCAATGACAATTACTCTAATGAGCTTGGATCCAATTACCAGTCCATGCTAAATTGACCTAATTCAATTACCCGTCTAGGCTAAATCCATTTTCCACATATTCTTTGGAGGGCTATATCAGGATAGGATCACCCGTCCGGGCTAGATCATTTTTACCGTCAATTCCTTTTCAGAGATCCATCGAATTTTCCTTTCATTCAACCGAGATTTATTTCCTCTTTTCATCAAGAATATCAATACTTCATCAATTATCATACAATAAACATCCAAATCATATTCACATCAATAACAAACATTTCAAGCATTTAGGAATATAATTCAAGTTACACGAACTTACCTCGATACTTGTTCGTAAATAAAAATCGACTAATCCCGAACTTTTTCTTTTCCTCGATCTAGCTTCGTATTTGAATTTTCCGGATCTAAATAAATAAATTTAATCATTAATCTAATACATTTCATGTTCATATGTAACATTCTCTAAAATTCCATTATTATTTATAGTGCATTCAAAGTTGTCTCACTGAGTCACAATCACTAAATTATTTATATATTAAGCTAAGGAACTCCAAATTAAGATCCGTTAATTTTACCTAAAACTAGACTCACATATCTTCTTACCATAAAATTTTCAGAATTTTTGGTTTAGCCAACAAGTACAGTTTATTCTTTAAAGTTTCCCCTGTTTCATTGTTTGACAGTTCCGACCCCTCTTCACTAAAAATTAATTATCTCATTGTACAGAATTCGGATGATGTTTCCGTTTGTTTCTTCTGAAAATAGACTCATTAAGGATTCTAACCATATAAATTATAACTCATAATCATTTTTTTACAATTTTTAATGATTTTAAAAATTCAGAACAGGGGAACCCGAATTCATTCTGACCTTGTCTCGCAAAATCTATTATATCTCATGATTTACAATTCCATTGATTAAACCATTTCTTTTATGAGAAACTAGACTCAACAAGATTTAATTTCATATTTTATTCATTCTCTAATTAGATCTCTACAATTTTTGGTGAATTTTCAAAGTTAGAGTACTGCTTCTGTCCAAAACTGTTTTAGTGTATGATGTTAATTACCATTTTTCCGTAAACTTTCAATAAATGATAATTTCATCCCTGCTCAATTAACCTCTCAATTGAGCTTATTTTTCTCAATTAACACTATATTCCATCACTTTAAACTACTTTATAACCTTTGGAAATCAGAATTTTAGTACTAGACTTTAATTCCAAACTTTTTCACAATTAGGTCCTACAAATCAATTTCTATTGAAATTACCTAATAAAATCATCTCACAAACAAATTAAAGCTTCAATTTCATCCTATTTCATCATAAACTTCCAGCACATATTCATAGAAACTTTCAAATTCATTCATAAAATCAAAACTAATGAATTTAGTAATAGGACCTAGTTGTAAACGTCTTAGAAACACAAAAATTAAAATAAAAAAGGAAGAATTAACTCACTTGGTGCAAAAAATTATGAAAAACCAGCTTGAAGAAACCCTTAGGATGTTTTTGGCTGATGAGAATGCAGAAAATGTGAAGAGAATTCTAGATATTCCAATTTGGTCCTATTTTTATGTTATTAATTTTTGTTATTTTCCCATTTTACCCTTATTTCTTCAATTCTCCTGATTTTTCTCAGCTATTGCCGCCCAAAATATCTCCTTTTGGGGTTATTTTCAAATTATGTCCCTTCTCATTTAACAATTGAGCTATTTAATTCTTCTAGTAACTTTTACACCTTTTTCAATTTAGTCCTTTTCACTTAATTGACTACCCAAACATTAAAATTTTCTAACGAAATTTTAATACCATATTATTAACACTTCATAAATATTTATAAAAATATTTTTGACTCAGTTTTATGAGATTGAGGTCTCGATACCTTATTTTTACCCAATTTTTTTAATAATTTCTTTTTCTAACTAACCACTAAATCGGTAAAATTTTTCTATCGATATTTTCATACGATTTTCCTATCATATCAATATTCATGCAAAAATATTAAAATAAATTTATCTTTAAATCGGATTTGTGGTTACGAAACCACTATTCCGATAACTTTGAATTTGGGCCATTACATGCATGGTGGGAGAAATTAATGTATCAGGTTAAGTGATTGAGGATTTAGTAAACTGCTAACCGAGAAGGAGGAGACTCTGGTGATAAGGAAAAGCTAAGTAGGAGTAATCGGTACCAGCTTTCAGGTATTTTACTGGTAAGTTTCTAAACTCAAATCCTCTGTGGTTGTTATATATATCAACATAGTGTTATTGTGTTGTGCTTGACTTCATGTTCTACTGATAATGAGTTAAACTTTTATGGGTTGTTTTGTTGTACGATTGACATATGTAAAGTTATGATTTATAAATGCATGTTTGATTGTATGTTTCAGTTCGTTGTTTTGATTAACTTTCACTGGTAAAATAATTACTGAAGAAATTATCATTCAAAAGGTCTGATTGATGATATGTTTGACATGATTTGTATTGTGTTATTAACAATATTTTCAGTTGAATGCTTGTTATATGTCCTTCATGAACATGAATGATATGTGGAGTATAAAGGTATGTATGGTGGGTGAAAGATAAAGAAATGTCAAGTTGTGCACTCTGTGCCACGTGTTATTAGGCTTTGCTGAGGTTCGGGAGGATTGTATGGAGAATGTATATGCATGGTTTTTGGTTTTGCAAAGGTTCAGTTGGATTGCACATAGATATATGCGCACATGTATATGACAACCCTACGTGGGTTCTGAGTATGAAACCCTGCGGAGTTGAAGGCTTAAAGCCTTATATGTGTAAGCAAGTCTATGGCAATGGCATATGTAAGTTATGAAAGTCCGTCAGACTTGTTCTTTAAGTTTTTCATCAAAGGCATATATGGGAATTCACCACATCAAGTTCGTGATAAAATTTGCATATGAAAGTCCGCCATATTCATGAATCTTCTTCTATAAATCGGTATGCATGAAAGTCCATCAGACTTGTTTTTTGGGTTTCATGACAAAGTTATACGTGGAAATTCCTTCATGTGAAAGTCCGTAGAATAGTCTGTGTATAGGAATCTGCTTCTATATGTTAATATTCGTTTATGAATCCACATGTATGAGTCTTCCATATATGAGTTTGCACTTATGAATCTTTAATATGAATCTGTATGTACGAAAGTCCACTAGATGTATCTTTATGAATCAAGTTATGGCAGTTTGATGATCTTTTATCCATTTTTCAAGTTTAAGAGTTCAAAAATGCGATCCTTCATAAAAGTTAGCATGTGCTATTACCCAAGTAAGTGATCACAGAAGCTTGTCCTTATGTTCAAGATAAGCGAGTTCGTATAAATTGTTTTCTCAAGTCAAAGTTTGCAGGGATTTTTTTTACATAGGAGTCTGCCAAAGACTATCTTTGCATCGAGAGTCCGCAATGAATATCTGCCAAACAAGAGTCCGGCGGTAGGGTTAAAACTAGTCGTGGTTGGTATTATAGGTGTGTGTTATAACCTTTTCACGAGCATTAATGGAAGAATCAACATTATCATGTTGATGTTGGAATTAATGGGGTTTTGACATGCGTTTAACTCTCTTTTTACTTCAATGTTTTGACGGAGTTGTTCTTGGGATTGTCGGCATTGTTGTTCATGCCTTATTTGTTGTTACATCATTTGGTCTCTTAAGACCCTTATATATTTTTTTAGTTCTAAAAACTGTTGGGAAGAAGCTTTGGGGTTGTAATCGGTGTTCTTGGTTGTTTGTTCATCGGAGGTCAGTATTAGGCATGTATTTGGTGGCAAGGGGAATGTATTATTGTACCTAGGTTGTTGATGATACCGATTTTCATATGCATCATTGTAGGGGTTGTAAGGATGTGCTGGATAAGGATTGTTGATTTAGCTAGTGTACTGGGTGGTAGGAGTGATGGTTATAGTAGGATTTTTGAAGATGTTGGAATATTTTCAATATATATCTAGTGTTCTAATAATAATATATGAAATGGTGCAAGTAATTAACATTACAACTTTTGGTTATTAATAAGAGTTATGACTATTCATAATAATGAGTTATATCTCTTAAATATGAAGAGTTATATCACTTAAATTTATAACAAAGTTATTCAGAAATACAAATATTAAAAGTTATGTCTCATGAGAATTCTTATAAATAGGAGTAAGATTTCATTTGAATAAGATACCAAAAAGTTCGAAAAAGGTTTTCTATTCTTCCTCTATTTTCTACTATTCTTATATTGTTCTATAAAGAATTATTACAGAACTTCTTTATATAAATTGAGCTTCTTGTTATACTCTGTTTAGTTCTTTGTGGAATATTTTCGTCAATGTAAAACACAAGTAGTCATTGGGCTTTATTATATCTTCGAGATTCATTTGCTTGAAACTCATTTGCACACCAAGTTTAGGTGGGGCAAATAGAACCTTAAAGATAGTGGCTTAATATACACATTGGAGCCTTAACCTATTTCTTGGTTTTTTTCTTCAAGTAATTGTTTGTGTTTTGTTCGTGTGTTCGAGATTTACCTTACCAACAATTCATAAATTTCGTGCCAACAGATGGTCTCCTTAAGATGAGTTATGTAGTCAAGTTCACTATAACAATTGTTGAAGACCAAAGGAAAAAGTAGAAAGACAAGGCAGTTCATATGCTGGTGCGGTGCTAAAAGTCACTAGATGAGAGGGTGGAGCAAGTGTGATATAAAAGAGAGGTTGAAGAAGAAATCTATTTTTTCAAGGAGAGGTATTTATTGGCGAGGACGACCACCCTTTACATTAGGCTTTAGCACATATCAACATTGATTTTATCATGGCTGACCTCTTCAGCAACATGATAAATCTTCTAAATAAGCAATGATGAGACTGATGTGAACCTGGTGAGGCTCACATGTGCTTTACCTATGTTTCCTGCAAATAAGTGACTTAACACTTAATCTTTAACAAGGTAAACTGAAAGTACACTCTACATATGTACATCTACAAGGGCCACAATGACAAAATGTTGTTCAAGGACTAAAAAAACAAGTTCAAATATATAAAAATAGAGATTAATCAACTAACTTTTAAATTAAAATTCTCCTTTTAATAGAAAGTAGCCCCTTTTATTTGAATATTCAATTGCATTTTAACTGCAATTTTGTAAATTATTAGATTAGGATCCAATGAATTTCGAGTTTGAATCTATCTTAAATTTGTGCCTTGATGTTTTACAAATTTTAAATTCTATAAGTTCTATTTTTTAAAAGTTAAAATATTTTTTAAAGATAGAAAATGTTATTTAAAAAAATCCGAGTCTGACAACTTAATTTCAAATATAAAAAGTAAAGATTAATTAATTATTTTTAAAATTAAAATTCTCACATTGAGCATAATAAAGATATGTTTTATGGAAGGCAATGTCACCTCTCAAAGTCCAATATTTTTACTTTTTGGCTTAATTTGTACCGGAACATTTTTAAAATATTTATAATATTCCACTAGTTATAATTGAAAAGTTACAAGTGATTCAAAAATAATGTCGCTTGATAATTAAGCAAGAGTTTTCACTATTCATAGTGATTAATTATGTCTATTGTCACCAAAAGTTATATACTTTTTTTTGATAAAGGGTCATAATATATAGGTTTATTTGTCTAGAATTTTTTTGTACACCATATATAGGTGTGGCGAATAAAACCTTAAAGAAAATTACATTACTACATGCCTTGAAGCCTTCGTAAGTTTATTTTTATCCCCAGGCATCAACAATTTGATATCTAAAGTATTCTTTGTTATTGGCAAAAAAAAAGTATTTTTTATTATGTTTTTTTTTCCAATTTTTGAAGGGAGGTTAAAAGAAATTATGATGGTTGTACTAGTGAATAAAAAAAACGCTATATGACCCTTTTTTTAAGGGTGTAAAAAATCCTCAAACTTTTTTGGAAAAAAAAACAATTAAGCCTTTTTTTGTATTCAATTGAGTACTTGAACTTTCAAAATGTATAAAAAATGCCATCAAATTTTTTCAAAAAAAGCAAGTAAGCTCCTTTTTTTTTGTGCTAAATTAAGTACTTGAATTGTCAAAATTCATAAAAAAAGACCCTTTGACCATACCTTAACAGTTGATCGTTAAAGTTAACTGTCCCTAATTTTTTCCAGTTAAAGTCATCCTGTGTCACAACCACGGCGTGATATGTGACAAAAAATTATAATAAATAAAAATAAATAAAAGTTATAAAAATTATTAAATTTTAATAAAAATAGAAAATTTATTAAAAAATAGAAAAAAATTATAAAAACTTTAAAACTTTTTATAAAAAATTTCCCGAAACAAACAAGAAGGAAACAAAAGCTGAAACATAAATCATGGATCAACTAAGCCCTCTTGAGGACTTGCTTAAGAATAAAAAAGATGACTCTCATGTAAATACCACGGAATAAGGGTTGATCCTATTCATGAGAATTCTGTAAATATTCCCATTCCAAAAATAGAAAGTTCAAAATAATTGAGATTTTTTTAGAGATTGGATGCAATTACTAATTCATGATTTGACATGTACACAATGAAAACTTCATTCTTGATTCTAAGAGAATTTTTATGAAAACTTTTCATTTGCTTCTCTTTGATGAAAGTTTTATTTTCCCATAATGAAAGTTTTATTTTCCCGAATGTATCCTAATTTTTAACCTAATTCTTCTTCCGATATCGATCAACCTCTAATAAAAATATATATAAATTGGTTATATTTCATCTCTTCAACAAGTTTAGTAATGAGCATAACGGCATTATTGTAAAATTTTATAAAAAAAATAAAAAATTATAAAATGTATCAAAAAAGTCTTTTAACCGTGACCGTTAAATTTAACGACCCCTAATTTTTTTCCAGTTAAAACCATCACGTGTCGCAACATAGTGTAACATGTGACGAAAGATGATAAAAAATAAAAATAAATAAAGTTGTAGAAAAATTATAAAATGCTTCTTTCGGTACGATAATTTTTATAATTTTTATGAATTTTATATTTCTTTACATTTTTATAATTTTTTACGACTTTATAAAAGTTTATAATTTTTCTATATTTCTATATATTTTATAAATATATTTTATGATTTTTGTAGAATTTATAATTTTTATGATTTTTAATATAAAATATAAATATTTTTATATTTTTATTTTTATTATCATTTTTGTCACATGTAATGTCGTAATTGTGACACGTAATGGCTTTAATTGAAAAAATTAGGGTAGTTAATTTTAACTGTTAAATGACATTTTGATGTATTTTGACAGTTTAGATATCTAATTGAGTAAAAAAATAGGGCTTAATTTTTTTTGAAAAACACCCTTTAATTTTTTTTGTAAACCTTATAGATTTTTTCAAATATAAAATATAAAAAATGGAGAAAATATCTAAAATCTAAAATATTCATATAATTTTAGATTACAAAGTCTAAACATATACTAAATAAATATATAAAATTCATAAACATGTAAACAATCTATATATATAAACTCTAAAAATTATACTTTCAAATATATATATATATGAAATAATTAAATGTTATTCAACCTAAAAAATAAAATAATTTTGATATTTGTTCAAAAAAATAAAAATAAAAAAATATTTTTTTATTGTTTGGCTTGATCACGATCTGCGCATTGTGTAATTCAAGATATTATTTTTTTCACAGAAGAAATCAACATCTAACCCTTGTTTCAAGCCCACTTGTAGCCACTAACAATTCTTTATCGTCGTCGCGGATAATCCTTGTTTCCAGTTGATCCAGCTTCCGCTCCAAACCCCGGAATCTCTTGTCTACACTACACCAAAACAGGCTTTTAGCGGCACATTTTGCGACGTTTAGATAGAAAACGCCGCTAAAAAATGAGAAATAACGGCGCTTCATATAAAATGCCACAAAAAATATAATTAGTGGCGTTTTTTTTAAAAACGCCGCAAAAATCGAAACCCAACGACGCCGTTTTCTGACTTTTCGGGGGCTTTAGCGGTGTTTTTATGTAAGCGCCGCTAATGTTCTGGGCTTTAGCGGCGTTTTTATGTAAGCGCCGCTAATGTTCTGGGATTTAGCGGCGTTTTTATTTAAGCGCCGCTAATGTTCTGGGATTTAGTGGCTTTTTTAGTAAAGCGCCGCTAATGTTCTGGGCTTTAGCGGCGTTTTTGTTGATGCGCCGCTAATTCGCAGGCCTTTAGCGGCGCTTTTTTAAAAAACGCCGCTAATGCTCTTCATTTAGTGGCATTTTTGGAAAGCGCCGAAAAAAAATTATTTACCTATTTATTATTTAATTGATTTATTTATATTAATTAAAATTAGATGTTTTCATTTAAGTTACCGTTAAGCTGTTAAAATCGACGCCGGCCATATGGCTGTCTCAAAACCCTTTAACCCTAAATTCATAATTCTTAAAACCCTAAACCCCTAAAAATTTCAAAAAAATATATTAATGTAAAAGCTTATATATGTTTATAAACATGATGTACATGTATATGTCACGGGGCTAGACCTTTCGTCTCGCAATCCGTGCGGCCTTAGGCGATCCGTTCGTCCAAACTCGCCCAAGTCAGCCTTAACTCCCAAAAGAGAGGATTCTTTTAGAACTCCTCCAAGGCACCAATTTGTATAGCGGAAGCGATTGTGCCAAAAGAAGCCACAAGAGAACAACAGAAAGCTAAAGAAAGAAAGCACACAAAGTGTTTGAGTAAATGCTCAAGAATTCTATTACTCTTAAGAATTCAAGTTATAATGGATGATTTACAAATGAGGGGGAGGCTCTCTATTTATAGTTGAGCTCCCCCAAAACCGACGGTCAAGATACATGTACATCGACGGACGAGATTCACTATATCCCTTGATTTTAGGGATTTACAATATTTACCATATCAAATCTAATCTAATCTTACAAGATATGATTCTATTCTATCTTCTAAGATTAGTTACCAAAATTGCCTAAGCTGCCATGTCTTCATCATTGGGCCAACCAGGCTTTAATCTGATAGACTTCTTTAGTAGCTCTCTCGAATCGGGCCGATTCTTGTGGGCTAAATGTCCCCATCTAATCGATAGACCTTCATGGGGCACTTCTTGCGGCATGGTCACGGGCTTTGCACTTTGGCCGTGCATTCTCCCCACCCAATCTCGCAACGCCTCGCTTGCTTTTCTCGGATGACACCGACTTGATTCATCGTGAAACTTTCTCGTTGCCTCGGCTTCTTCCCGACTCGCCTTGCGATCAGGTTGTCCTTCCTTCGAACTTATGCCTCGACTTCGTCGCCTCTTATCTTGAACCGCTCCACTCGTTGGTACATTTTGTCGGCAAGAAGTCTCCGCTATAACTTGCCCCAATTTTGACTTGTTTCTGTTGGAATCCCCTTGATTCTCATACCTCGGCTTCGTACCACCCACTTTGAAAGGGCTCCTACGACCTTGCCAAGCCAACAAGTCAGAATTCAAAACACTATCAGAGTGTTTGTACTGTACCTTACTCGCAGCATTTACTCGTCTCGACTGTCCTTGCATTGCTCCTTTTCCCTTGGAGCCCGATGCACAACCCACCTTTCCCAAAGGTGTCGGTTCCACAGTCGATCCCGCAGGCTTCATATCGGTCCCTTGCGCCACTAACACTTCCGAAGGGGCTTTCGTAGCATTCCTTTTTGACGAATCAATGTTTCTCCCATACGAAACATCTTCGACTAGTTGGATTGACGATAACACCTTAGTCCCAACTTTCACATCCCGATGCACCGGCACAATACTCTTTGTTGATGAATCGGTGGCAATATGGATTTGATCGGCCCCTAGTTGCAGAGTTGCCTGAATCCTGACAAGGAAGTTTAAGCCAAGCACAAAATCGTAATCATCTAATTGGATTACCTCGAATTCTTCCTTGCTCTTCCATTCGCCGATTTGTAGTTCCACATCATGAACTACTCCTACAGTTGGGGCTTTCTCAGAAGTTGCTACCTTGATCTTCTTATTCGATTTCCTAATCGACAGACCAAGCTTCTTCGCAGCCTTTTCCGACATGAACAAGACCGATGCTCCCGTATCAATAAGAGCACTCCGCTTCTGACCCGCAATGTTGATGTCCACAAACATCAACCCATTTTCATTCCTCTTCCCAGGAATGAGCACCATCGAATTGACTTTCGATGTGTTTCCCTCAGAGGCTTCGCCTCCTTCTTACTCATCCTCCTTGCCGAAATCATCACTTTATTTGGACATTTACGCCATGTGTGGTCCTTGACAAAGGAAGCATTTCATCTTCTTCCTCTTGTCCCTTGGGTTGTCTAATCCCGCTTCCCATCTCGTGGTTTCCCATTGCCACTTGTGCTATCGAGATTGTTGCCCCATCGCTATGTCCCTTTCATCTTCTTCATGGTTTCTCTCACCATTGCCCTTCCATTGGGCTTAGATGCCTCAAGCTTGTCTCCACGGATCAAGCTCAACAAAGGACTCGCTTGACCATGGCTACTGAGAAGTTCGGTGATTCCTTGCCTTCGCAACTCCTCGCTTTGCCCACGGCTTTAACCCATCCTCGAACCAATAGAATGCTTCTTTCTCGCTCAAGTCGAGATTTGAAGCATCAACTCGCTAAATGCCCGCACATACTCCGATCAAATTGCATTGTTGCGTGAGACGACGCAACTTAGCTCGAGCCTCCTTCTCGGTATATTGAGGTAAACCGCTTCTTTAACTCTCCTTGAATTCCTCCCAAGTTCCAATAGCCGTTCCTCCACGTTTCTCATCCGTGGACCCACGCCGCCACCACAAGAGAGCAACATCAAGAAAGTAAATTGAAGCAAGATTTACCTTAATGCCATCATCCTCGATGCCCATCGCTCGAAGTATTGCTCCATTTCCACAAGAAGTTGTCCACATCCTCATGGATCGTGCACCCTTAAATTTCTCCGGTTTTGGAACATCCATTGCATGTTGCTTCGGCCTTGAAGACAACATCCCATTACTCAAAGCGGCTTTGTAAATCGCGAGCTCCCCTTTGAGCTCCTCCATTTCTTTCTGCATGGCTAGCACCATATCCTCGAGAGCTTCATCCCTCTCTGCCAGCTTTACCTCAGTGGACTCGAGTAATTCCGTTATCTTTTCCCTATTTGCACCGAGAGAATCCAACACAAAATCTCTGAGTTGCTCCTCCATGGAGTCAAACCCATCCGTGCGTCCCTCGACCAATTCAAGCGTCTCTTTCACGTTCCCAACGGATTCTTCGAGATTGACCACTCGATTTTCTAAAGCTGTCAGCATTTCCCTCGAGCGACTAGCTTTTCTGGCCCTCCCACGGGTCTCCATTTGTTCACTCTGACCGACGACTTCTTTCGACATCCCAACAGTGCCTTCGAACCACTCGAATATAACTTGGTTCAAACTTGGCTCGGATACCACTTGTCACGGGGCTAGACCTTTCGTCTCGTAATCCGTGCGGCCTTAGGCGATCCGTTCGTCCAAACTCGCCCAAGTCAGCCTTAACTCCCAAAAGAGAGGATTCTTTTAGAACTCCTCCAAGGCACCAATTTGTATAGCGGAAGCGATTGTGCCAAAAGAAGCCACAAGAGAACAACAGAAAGCTAAAGAAAGAAAGCACACAAAGTGTTTGAGTAAATGCTCAAGAATTCTATTACTCTTAAGAGTTCAAGTTACAATGGATGATTTACAAATGAGGGGGAGGCTCTCTATTTATAGTTGAGCTCCCCCAAAACCGACGGTCAAGATACATGTACATCGACGGACGAGATTCACTATATCCCTTGATTTTAGGGATTTACAATATTTACCATATCAAATCTAATCTAATCTTACAAGATATGATTCTATTCTATCTTCTAAGATTAGTTACCAAAATTGCCTAAGCTGCCATGTCTTCATCATTGGGCCAACCAGGCTTTAATCTGATAGACTTCTTTAGTAGCTCTCTGAATCGGGCCAGTTCTTGTGGGCTAAATGTCCCCCATCTAATCGATAGACCTCCATGGGGCACTTCTTGCGGCATGGTCACGGGCTTTGCACTTTGGCCCTTGACATATATACATAGATATATATATATTAATGTAGAAGCTTGTATATGTTTATAAAAAATTGTGGAAGCAGTACTTAATATTGATTATAAATTTTGGGGTTTAGGGTTTAATTGATGGTTTAAGGGCTATAGTATGTAGTTTAAGGGTTTTATAGTTTAAGGTTTAATGTTTACTATAGTATGTAGTTTAAGGGTTTCATAGTTTATGGTTTAGGGTTTGTTATATTGGGTTTGTGATTTAGTGTTTTAAAGTTTGGAGTTTAGTTTTTATAGTCAGAGTCTTAGTGTTTAATTATGGTTTTAAGGGCCGGTTAGGGTATTAGGGTTTAAGGGTTAGGATTTTGGTAAAAATATAAAGTTATTTTAGGGTTCAAACAAGCAATAAGATTCTTTTAATTACTTTTAATTGTAACTTATAATATATATTTATGGTTTAAAGTTTATGGTGTTAGGGTACATTTTGTGTTTAGTATTTTAGGTTCAGTGGTTAATGTTGTTATTTGGATTTAGGGTTTACGATTTAGGGTATGGTTTATGGTATAGTTTTTAATTGTTAGTGTCTTATTGTTTATGGCTGTAACGGTTTAAGGTTTATAAAAAATGACAAAAATTAATTTAATTTTAGTGTTTATGCATTAGTGGCGTTTTAGTAAAAAAATGCCACAAATATGTCACAGTATGCAAAACGATGACGTATTATTTTGTGTTTCTAGTGGCGTTTATAGAAAATGCCGCAAATTTGTTTCAGAAATGGCAAAACGTTGCGTTTTGATCTGTGTTCTTAGTGGCGTTTTCTACAAAACGCCGCAAAAGGATAGAAATTAGTGGCGTTTTTTTAAGCTGCGCCACAAAATTTGTGCCTGATACTGCAAAACGGTACGTTTTGATGCAAAATTTTAGTGGCGTTTTTTCGTAAAACGCCGTTAAAGGACTATGCTTTAGTGGCGCTTTAGCAGAAAATGCCACAAAATAGGTTTTAATAGTTTCCCAAACGGTGCCGTTTGTTCCTATGATTTTAGTGGCGCTTATTAAGAAACGCCACAAAATTTAATTAAAACTAACATAAACGGCATCGTTTTATTAACCCTGAATTTCCTTTAATTTCTCCCATGTCAGATTTCCCCGATTTTGAATGTTCACTAGTTGTTTGAATATATGGAGAGTAATTTTAAAAGTTGTTTTGTATTTCCTTCAATTTTAGTTTTTATGTTTTGGCTTTAATTTCAATTTTATTTTTTTATGATTTAGAATCAAAAATAAAATCGTTCAGGATCGAATTCGAGTCCTCATGTCTAAAAATGAACCAAAGTCAAGGGAAGCCTTGGATTTTATAGGTACAAACTTGAATTTTACAAGGAATTATTTGAATTTCTACAGAAAAACCAATTTATATACGTATTTTTATAATTTCCCTTTTTTTAGAAATAATTTTATTTTAGTGTTTATTAAAAAAGACGTGGAATTGATTTTATTTTAGTGTTGATGCATTAGTGGCATTTTTAGTAAAAAACGCCACAAATATGTCACAGTATGCAAAACGATGACGTTTTAAATTTTGTTACTAGTGGCGTTTATAGAAAACGCTGCAACTTTGTTTCAGAAATGGCTAAACAGTGCGTTTTGATCTGTGTTCTTAGTGGCGTTTTTACCAAATGCCGCAAACGGATAGAAATTACTGGCGTTTTTTTAAATTGCGCCGTAAATTTAGGCCTTGATACTGCGGAACGGTACGTTTTGATGCAAAATTTTAGTGGCGTTTTTTGTAAAATGCCGTAAAAGGACTATGCTTTAGTCGTGCTTTAGCAGAAAACGCCACAAATAGGTTTTAATAGTTTCCCAAACGGTGCCGTTTTTCTTATGCTTTAGTGGCGCTTTTTAAGAAACGCCACAAAATTTAATTATACTAACCTAAACGTCGTCGTTTTATTAACCCCGAATTCCTTTACTTTGTCCCCCAATTCAGATTTACCCGATCGACAAAATTTCCCCCATTTCCTTTCGCTGTTTCCCCTAAATTTCCCTAGGTTATTCTTCCCCAAATTTTTTTCCCCAATCCCGAAACTTGCAATCCCATTGTGATCCAAACCCCCAATTCCCCAAATCCCATTATTTCTCATCCGGTTCGTCCATGCTACTTCCATTTTCTCCCAAACCGAAACTGTTTCCTTTCAAAATTTAAATCTTCCAATCCGCCGTAAAGCTCGAATCTTTAACCCGATGGTGTTGGGCTGCGTCAGATACAAGACAGAACAACGCCACATTTCTATTCTCGTTCTGCATTCGACCCCTTGCTTATTCTCGATTTTGGGGTGTAAGTGTTCTTCCTTCTTTTTCTCGGTAGTATAGAATTTTAATTTAATTTTTTGTTGAATTAGTATTATCATTATAATAATCCCTTCTCTGTTATAAATATTGGTTGCAGTTAATTAGTTAAATGTTGTACTTAATTAAATTATTATCTACAACAATCCGTTTGTGTAAAAGTTTATTTTTATTGCAATGAAAAATATAGTTCATCTAATATTATAAGTTTAGAGCAGGTTAAGCCGCATATCAATTTTGAGTAAATTTTATCAAAAACCTAATACTTTTACGATTTAAAAATTGAATTGTAATTTGATTTTTTAAAAACACCTTAGAAACACTTCTAAGCATCTGTGGAAGGTTCAAGTAAAATGACAAGTAAGAAAGGTTCAAGTAAGTTGTAGCATGGTGCCTTGCTTTCTGCTTTAATGTAATTATTTTGCTGATGTTTAAGGAAATTGTTGGTTCTATTTATAAAACTGTATTTTGCTGATGTTTAAGGAAATTGTTGGTTCTATTTATAAAACTGTATTTTGCTGATGTTTAAGGAAATTGCTGATGCTTTAATTGTATTTTGTATTTTGGAAATCGTAAAACTGTTTATTTGTTATTGGTTATTGTTATTTACCATGTGTAGGTCTAAGTATATCATAAAACTAGAGGCATTCGTATGTCTATTCGTATGTCTAAGTATATCATAAAACTGTTTAATTGTATTTTATATGTTAATGCATTCAGAGGTCTAAGTATATCATAAAACTACCGAAAACAAATACTATTTTCGTTTGACTAAGTTTTATCTTAGTAGTTTTCTACCCTTAGATTTGACTAATTTTATCCTCTATAATATTTTTCTATTCTTGTATATATTCGACTTGTTAATACTTGTGTGCACTCTCTCACGCATTTAATCGCCATCGCCTCTCGCCTCCTCGCAACTATATTGGTTCAACAAGTCGGCATTTAATCTTGAATTGTGGAATGGTAGTGATATTAATAAAGTTTTATATTTGGTTCAACTGACTTACATAATATTTTCATGTGCTAATCGTATAATCTTACATCTGTTCTAGGTACTATCGAGCACCTGAATTAATATTTGGTGCAACCGAATACACCTGAATTAATATTGCTTGGGTAGGTACACGATTCGTTGCAAAATTTATTTGCTTATTTATATGCATTTTCCCTTTAAATTACTCAACAAATACCATTTTTCTGACGCAGCCTCTGTTTGCCAGTGAGAGTGGAGTAGTCCAGGGTGTTGAAATTATTAAGGTACCTTTTAGTTCAAAATTCTAATCAATAATAGTTTTATCATGATGATTTCTAAAAATTTAATCTTTTGGGGCTCCGATTATGTATAGATTTAATTGTTGGATTTCCTTTCAATTATTTGGGCTAATTGATATGGTGGTATTATGATGGTGCATGCTGCTGCTGCCGCTTCTTTTTTAATATATAGTCATTCATCTATTACAAGTCTCTATTTAATTTATTTAAGGAAAGAATGCACATTTATTTAATTCACCCAAATACTATAAATATTTTGGGAAAAAATGTCTCAGATAATGGAGCAAATTTAGACAATAGTATAATGTGGAATATTTGATTTGATTTTGTATAGATTTTGTATATCTAAATATAATGTTTTCATGTGCCCTGCCATCAGCATTGCCGTTAATTACAGCATCGGTTACTGCATAGGATTCGTATGACCCAAATACAAAATCTAATTAAATTACATAATTGTATAAAATTGGGAGTATCCTTTTCTAATCTAATTTCTTTTCACATTTAACTTTCATTCATATCGATTATGATACCCTGTTTAAATCTTCTTCCATTTGTCAACTATTTCATTTCTAAAATCCATTTGTCAACTATTTCATTTCCAAAAATATATTTTGGTTTGTTCTCTTTTATTTTTATTTATCTAATTAAATAAATTTTATTTAAAGTTATATTTTAAATATTTTAATTTATTTTAATCACTTAATTTTTAAAATATATTTTTTTAAAGTTCAAATTTCATAACTTACGTATTTTACATAATTTACATAATTCATAATTTACAAAATTTAAATATATAATACTTGGTTCTACATAACTTATTAATATTTATATATAGTTTTAATACATATAATTTTAAAATTATGTATCCTACATAATATCCTAACTTACATAGTATCGTATAGGGGTGAGCATTCGATCGAATCGAATCGAATCGAATCAAAAATTTTCGAGTTAATCGAGTTTTCGAGTCTCATTTTATCATCCTAACTTTATTTGAAGTTTTCTCGAATCGAGTCGAGTGAGATGGAATTCGAATCGAATCGAATCGAATATATTTGTTCGAGTTAAATTTTTAAAAAATAATTTTGGGTCCTTATAACCGTTGTCACCCATCGTAATAAAATTTGTCTACCTTAATCAAATTTTTATTAACTTTCATCACCTCATAATTTATTTATTAATTTTTATATACTTGATTAGTTTATTTGCTTGCTTAGTTGTTTCAATTATCTTGATTCTTGTCACTATGTATTTTGGAATTAAAAATATATTAAATGTAAAAATATGATTTTTAATAAAAGTTATTTCAAAAATAAAATGTGAAATTGATACCAATATAAAATTTTAACACGAATATTTTATGGCATAATTAATAATTCAATTTTAATATAAATATTCAATATGACTAAACAATTCAATAATATAAATAATATAAAATGTGAAATTTAATTTAATAATATAAATAGTAAATATAAATAAAATTATTACTATTTATGTTTATTGATTTTTTGGATAATTTTGATTTTTATTTGAGAGTAAAGAGTGAGAAGTAAAAGTTTGGGGAAAATAAAAGTTTTGGGGAATAAAAGTTTGAGGAAAAGTAAATAGGGGGAGTAAAATTTTGGAGGGAAAATATTAAAAAAATTGGAGGGGGGAGGGTTTGGGGTAGATGGGAGGTGGGAGGTGGGATGGAAAGGAATAAAAGTTTTAGGGGAAAGTGGGAAGGAGTAAAATTTTGAGAGAAAATAAAAGGTTTTGAGGGTTTTGGGAGTAAAATTTTGAGAAAAGTAAATGGGAGAGTAAAATTTTGGTGGGAAATGTATTTTGGGTAGATTGGGGGTTGGGAGGAGGAGTAAAAGTTCTAGGGAAAGTGGGAAGGAGTAAAAGTTTTGAGGAAAAGTAAAAGGTTTGGGAGTTTAGGTAAAAACTGTCAAATATTATAGTTTGATATTCGAATTATTCGAGTTATTCGAATTCGAAAACTTAACTCGATTCGAACTCGAATTTGAAAAAAATTGAGTTGATTCAATAACTCGATTAACTCGAATAACTCGATTCGTTTAACTCGAAATTCGAATTTTTTTTCGATTTTTTCGAGTCGAATCGAGTTTTGCTCACCCCTAGTATCGTACATAATAACTTACAAAAACTTACATAATAACCTACATAATACCTTATATAACAATACATAACCTACATAAATTAAAAAAGTTCTACGCATAACACACAAAAACAATAAATTAAATAACTTACATAACTTACATAACCTACATAAACTTGAATAAATTAAATAACTTACGTAAATTAAGTAACTTACATAACTTACATAACCTACATAAGTAAAATAACTTACATAACTTACATAACCTACATAACTTACATAACTTACATAAACTTGCATAAATTAAATAACTTACATAACTTACATAACGTACATAAATTAAATAACTTACATAACTTACATAAATTAAGTAACTTACATAACTTACATAAACTTGCATAAATTAAATAACTTACATAACTTACATAACCTACATAAATTTCAATGGGTTACATAACTTACATAACCTATATAAATTAAATAACTTACATAACTTACATAAATTAAGTAACTTACCCGTGCAAATTCTTGTCAACGCCAGACTTCAAAAATTAAGAAATGGACCGGTCTTGGATGAATTTGTCAAGGGTTAGCAACGACTATCGAAATGGAGTACAGTATTTTCTAAATTTTGCATTTCAATATGCAAGCTAAGAGAACATGATTCTTTGCCCCTGTAAGAAGTGTGTCAACATAAACTGGCATTATCGTGAGGTTGTATACGAGCATCTAATTGTTGATGGGTTTATTCGGGGTTATAAATAATGGTTATTTCATGGAGAATGTCCGCCTAGTACTTCCTCTTCAAGAATGGATGTGTCTTATTCTGGTACTGCTTACCATCAATCTGATAGAGGGGATGACATGGAAGGTATGTTGCGGGATGCATTTAATATGCACAATCATGGTGTCCAGTCGTTCCCAGCGGACTTTGTGGCTTCCGATGATTGTAATATTGGGAGAAATGCTTTTACCGAACCGGGAAGTAGTGTACCTCATGAAGAGCCGAATGAAGAAGCGGCGAAGTTCTACGCTCTACTTAATGACATGAACGAAGAACTGTATGAGGGATCAAAATTTTCAAAAATGTCTTTCTCTGTTCGTCTTTTTCAGTTAAAATGTTTGAGAGGGTGGACCGGAAACTCGTTGACAATGCTGTTAGAGTTTTTACGAGAAATGTTTCCGTTTGCAAAAATCCCTCAGTCATGCAAAGATATGAAGAAAATGATAAAAGATTTAGGCCTTGGGTACAACAAAATCCATAGTTGCCAAAATGACTGTATGTTGTATTGGGGCGAGAGAAATGACCAACAGTGTTGTCATGTATGCGGCCAATCCCGTTGGATTAGTAGAAACACAGAAGATGGGAAGGACGATGAAAATAGTGCACAGTCGAGAAAGAAGCCAGTCAAGATTTTGCGGTATTTTCCCTTGATACCAAGGCTTCAAAGGCTATTCATGTCGTCCAAGACAGCGGAGTCAATGACGTGGCACCATGATGGACGAACCGATGATGGATTACTAAGGCATCCGGCAGATTCTTTAGCTTGGAAATCATTTGACAATAAATTTCCAGGCTTACAAGCGATCCTAGGAGTGTGAGGCTTGGGCTAGCATCTGATGGATTTAATCCTTTCAAGATCATGAGCATGCGTGACAAGATGCTTGGCCAAGAGTGCTTGTTCCTTATAATCGCCTCCGTGGATTTGCATGAAGCAATCTTCCTTATCTTATCAATGATTATCCACGTGAGAAAGGGCCCGGAATGATATCGACATTTATTTACAGCCACTTATTGAAGAGTTAAAACAATTATGGGTGGTGTCGAGACATATGATGTGGTGAGAAAGGAGAACTTTAATTTACGTGCGGCTTTGATGTGGACCATTAATGACTTTCCGCTTATGCCAATTTATCGGTTGGAGTACCAAGGGTCGTTATGCGTGTCCTTGTTGTGCTGCACAAACATGTTCGCAATGGTTGTACAATGGGAAGAAGTTTTCTTACATGGGGCATCGCGGTGGTTACGGAAAATCATAGATTTAGATTTGAGTTTCAGATTTGACAAGACCAAGAGTTCGAGAAGCTCCTTCCTGCACAGTGGCTCTGAAATATTGTTCATGTTGGAAGATATGAATTTTATATATGGGAAGATGAACCAACCGCCAAACACACAGAGAAACAGAAGATCAAATGATGAAGCTGATGAAAGCTCTGACGAAGAGGACGATCCCAATGAGGCGGACTTGTGGAAAAAAAGAAGTATTTTTTTTGAGTTGCCTTATTGGGAGCTTCACCTTTTACGACACAATCTTGATGTTATGCACATTGAGAAAAATGTCTGCGAGAATATTGTGGGTACAATTTTGAACGTCGACGGAAAATCAAAAGACAATCTTCAGAGTCGACTTGATTTAGTTCAAATGAGAATCCGACCTGATCTTCATCCCAATCCACTCCCGAATGGGAAATATCGGTTGCTGCCTTCTATTTTTTCAATGTCGAAGACGGAAAAAGAAGTGTTTTGCACGGTGTTGAAGGATATAAAGGTTCCAGATGCGTATGCATTAAATATATCTCGATGTGTTAGTGTTAAAGATCGAAGATTATATTCGCTAAAATCACATGACTATCACATTTTGATGCAAGATTTACTGCCAGTTGCTCTACGATGTTGTATGTCGAAGAAGGTAACGTCTTGTATAATTGAACTGTCTAATATAATGAAAGCCATTTGTGGCAAAGTTTTGATGTTCAAGAACTTCGAAGGTACAAGATCGAGTGCTTTGACTTTATGCAACTTGGAGAAAATCTTCCCACCTTCTTTCTTCACTATTATGGTTCACTTGATAATCCATCTCCGCATGAAGCAATTCTTGGCGGACCTGCTTTTCTATCGATGGATGTATCCCATAGAAAAGTGTTAATTTATTTTTAAAATTTTTCCTCATTCACCTATAGTTGTTTTAGTTACAACTTTTGATAATTTGTATATTGTTTTTAGGTTCCTATCCAAACTAAAGTCTTATTGCCGCAACAAGCGTTATCCGAAGGATCGATTCTGTGAAGGCTACTTAGCGTAAGAATGTATGACCTTCTGTTCAAGATATTTGGAAGATGTTGAAACAAGGTTGAACAGACCAAGTAGAAATGCTGGACTCACGGAACATAACTCTGCCGATTCTTATCTGTTCCAAAGTTTTGGAGAACCAATCGGCAAAGTTGACATTGCAAACTTAGATGATTTATCGTGGGTACAAGCACATCGATATGTTCTGTTTCACCATGAATCAATGGAACCATTACGGAAGTAAGTTGTAGAAATTTGATAAATATTCATCAATCCAAAATTGTTTATATTCTAACAAAGCTAACATTTTTAACATAGTGAGTACAAACAAATATTGAGATCTCGTCGCGCTCCCAAGAACACAACATCGAGATATCAATAAGTTGTTCATCGAAACTTTTCATGAATGGTTAAGCCAAACGGTATGTAATTGGAGCTTCATTTAAAAATAATAAAGTTTTCTCATTACATTTTTAATTACTCGGTTTACTTTCCATTCAATAGGTTTGGAGTGGGAAGAATGTGAATGACGGTTAAATGGCTTTCCCAAGGTCCAAATCGAGTGATTAAAAATATAGTCGTTCTCATCAACGGATTGATTTCATACAAAATATCGCGAGAGATTGAGGAGAACGCAAAATTGTGGAATAGTTGTTAATTCCTCAATTACAAGTTATGATAATGCTAGGGACAATAATCCTGTCCAGGGAAATGTGGAATATTTCGGACTTCTTACTGACATAATTGAGTTAGATTACTACGGCAAATGGAAAGTTGTCTTATTTCGAGGTGATTGGGCCGATGTTAATACTGCTCGTGGAATTAAGCAGGATCAATTTGGTTTTACAATGGTCAACTTCGCTCGATTGATTCACACAGGACAACAACTGATAGATGAGCCGTATGTATTCTCATCTCAAGTCAGACAAGTTTTTTACTCAAAAGATCCAACCGACGAGTGTTGGTACGTTGTACTTCGTAACATCCCTAGAGACTTGTTTGACATGGGCAGTGGAAGTAGAGATAATATCGATGATAGATCAGAAACTGTGCCCTTTCCGGAACAAAACTTAAACGAAAATATCCCTACTACTAGTACGCAATTTCAATGGGTTCGCCAGGATGCATATGAAGATATTTACGAATAATGATGTAGTAAGAGTATACGATTGTTTAATTATATGTATATCATAATTTAAATCTTGGTCTTATTATATATTTCGACTATTTGATATTCGCTGTTACTGTTGTAATTAGTTACTAAGTTTTCAACTATTTTATATGTATTGCAGAAAAAATGCCCAGAAGAAAAATGTGAGAGGTAGGCATTGTTCAAAGTGCTCCAAACTCGGCAGAAATAAATAGTGAAGAACAGACAGGAATTGGATCTTCGAATGTTCCGATTATACCTGAGGATCCTACAGAAGTTCAAAGTAATTTTACATTTAATTTACATACGTGTTGACTTGTAATTGGTTTATTTTTCAATTTATTTATATTATAATATACCATTTTTCAGCTGAAAATGGTAGGACGCGCAGAGGCCGAGGTCGTACGCTACTTAGCGAGTTGTACGAGTTAGATCTAGTCGAGCGTGTCAAAGTATGCAGAAACAGTTTTGGTCAGCCTGTTGGAACAAAAGCTCGACTATTAGCAGATACATGGGTATTTTAGCACGAAATGCGAATATGTTGCCTATCAACTACGACTCATGGCATCAAATGCCCGATAGTAACAAAAATCAAGCCCTCGATAATATTAAGGTAACAAAACGTTAATGTCATCTGTAATACTTGGGAATTAGTTTCACTTATATTTACTTTCTTAACTTGTGTTCTTTGTAGGCGAGGTTTGCCTTAGAGGTCTCGGATGCCTATGTAAAGAAGGCATTGGGAAAAAGATGGAGAGACCATAAAAGTACTTTAAAGAGAGATTATTATAAGGTAAAAACAACCCTCGATGAGAAATTGCAAAATGTCCCGCCGGGTATGCTGAGGTACCAATGGGAAGATGCGGTTAGATTTTGGCATTCGAAGAAAGGCGAGGTATGATGTACTTCTAAACTCTTGTAATTATTTTGGTTTATTGTATTTACTATTTACGTACTAATAATTTCATAACGTAGGATCGTGAATGGGTTGGAAAAAACAGCAGAGAGAAACAAAAATTCACGCACACAGCCGGGTCGAAAAGTTTTGCTTGTGTAGCTGAGGCTGAGGTATTTTTAATTTTTTTAATACTGTCAAATATGTGTTACTTTCCATTAAATAATATTTTTACTACTATATTGTAGGAACGGTCTTCCGGTCAAAAAGTTGAACGCCTTCAACTTTTTGAGATTATACATAAGAAGAAAGATGGATCTCCTATGACTCCTGAAGCTGCAGAAATAATTGTACGTTTACTTAATACGATTTTCTAATAGTTTAATTCATTGCTTGTAATGCTACTATTGTTAACTTGTGTTGCATTTGTTTTTTTAATATATATTGTGTTCCTAAATATGTGATTTATTTATTAGGAGAAACTAAATAATAAAAAGGCAGAGTACGAAGCGATTGCTTCTAGTGATAGTTCTGTTCATCTTGAAGACATTGATAACCGGATTATTACTGAAGTTATGGGTCCTGAAAGGTATGGCCGGGTTCGATTTCAAGGATCTTTTGTTAGCCCAACCCAATATTTTGGATCCAACTCGCAGCAATACATGCGTTCGGGGAGTCAGGCTCAAGCTGAAGTTCAGAGGTTAAAAGACCAGATGACTCAGATGCAAGCGACCACAGTTGAGGTTCAAAAGAAATATGAAGAACTCCAGCTACAACTTAGAGCAGATGCGGCAGCGAGAGAAGCAGAGGTTCAAAAGAAATATGAAGAACTCCAGCGACAACTTAAAGCTGATGCGGCATCCAGAGAAGCAGAGCAGAACAGAAAGTACGACGAACTCCAACAACAGCTTCAGAGTATGATGAAGATGTTTCAGCACTCCCAACCTCCGTCGTCATAGTGTATTGTATAAATATTTTTATCATTTTAACATTTTTGTGAAAATAATAGAATATTGATATTAATATTATATTATTCGTTTAATTTGAAATATTATATAAATTTATTGCTATTGGCTGGTATAGATTTAGTTGCTTTTGATTTGTTGCTACAGGAGGGTTGAAAAAAAAATTTGGTATTTTTAAAAAACCCCAAAATTAGTGGCGTTTTTTAAAAAAGCGCCGCTAAAACAACCAAACAAAAAGTGGCGTTTGTGTAAAAAGCGCCGCTAAAGAACATTAGCTTAAGCGGCGTTTGTGTTAGAAGCGCCGCTAAAGAACATGTTCTTTAGCGGCGTTTGTGTAAAAAGCGCCGCTAAAGAACATGTTCTTTAGCGGCGTTAGAAAGTGCCGCTAAAGAACATGTTCTTTAGCTTCTTTAGCGGCGTTTGTGTATAAAGCGCCGCTAAAGAACATGTTCTTTAGCGGCGCTTTTAAAAATAAACGCCGCAAATATTTGTGGCGTTGTCATTAGCGGCAATTTTAGTGGCGCTTTAGGAAGCGCCGCAAATACTTTTAGTGGCGTTAAAAAGCGCCGCTAAAGGCTTAAAAAAACGCCGCTAAAAATCAGTTTTGGTGTAGTGCTAGCTGCATACCACCGTCCATGGGTAATACATCTAACTTTTGAAATAATTTTGCATATCAATATTTTAAGAAATATCAGAAAATAAAAACCAATTTAACTAAACTTCAATATAAAGCTTCTTTCAATTTTGATATTGAGTCACTTTTAACAATTTAATTTCGAATGTGAGTAAGAATAATTAATCACCTCGTTAATATTTCCTATCAATTGTATATAATTTTGATTAATATAATAATGATTTATCTCTCAATGTTTATATATATATATATGTATGTAAATGTTATAGACTAAATTTATTAAATTAAGATTAAATTGACAAAATGTATAAATATTGTGAAATAACTTTGTTAAATTAAGACTAAACTGACAAAATGTATAAATTTAAAGGCTAAAATTATTATTATGCCAATAAAAATATTAAATTATGATTATCGTGTTTGAAATTACTCAATTTCTATTAAAAGGACTAATTTATTTAATAACATCATAGACGTAGGCTATCCCTTCTCTTTGTTTTGGCATGAGATCTTGACTGTCGGAGATTGCGTTTTGATATGATAGAAATAGAAGTATTAATGTATAAATTTAAATATTAATAGTGAATCACGCGATGTTATTTATTAAATTTTATAATTATTTTTAAAGATGCTTAAAATTAATTGTTTGTTTATTAATGATTTGGTAGCAATTAAGAAGAAATTTTTATTCAATTGAATTTTTAAGCAATAAATTAATATATGTTATTAAAATGGAAAGTCCACAATCTTTTCTTTTATTTATATATGTCAATAAAATAAAACCTTGATTCTTGTTTAATTCTTTACAATTCTTGTGTTTCTTACTCTATTTTCTCCATTCTCTATTTTTAACGTAGTTTTGTTATATTTTTATTTGTTAAAACTAGTTTCTATTATTTTTGAACTTTTAATTGTTTTCGAATGAAGCAAGCTTGTGAACTAGTTTTAACAGATTGAAAACATAGAAAAACTACGTTAAGAAAATGAAGAAAAGAGAAAAACAGAGGGAGAAGCAGAAGAGACTGGAAAATAAAGAAAAGAAAGTTAAAAGAATATAAAAGAAAATTATTAAATTGCTAAAAATTAACAAATATAGTTAACCCTAAATTTTTCATTTAAAATGATGATTCAACGTGCCACGTCAGTTTTCCGTTACACCATTAATGGTTCAGTGACTAAAACATTAGAATATGATAACGTAAGTGACTAAAATATAACTTGAGACAAACAAAAATGACTATTTTAATATTTTATCCTTAAAAGTAAAATATTTTATTTAAATATTAAAAATGTAAAACTAATTTACGGAAATATGAAAGTTAATTAGCGAGAGGATGAAAAGATGATATGGATTCTGGCCCCTCGGTGCAGCACTACAACCCCATTCGCAATTTGATGATCTAATAATCTGACACAAGTCTAACTCCAAAACCTTAAAATATGGCATGTAATCTTTATAAATTTAAATTTAATTATTATACTTTTATTTTTATAAATTTAATTAGATTTAATTATTAAAATATTTTTATTTACTTTACTTGGAATACTGCTTATTAATGCATGCATGCATGCATGAGTGGAATAAGGAATAAAGCCCCAATTTGAACTTCCAAGTAAATTCACAAGTGAAAAACAACGCTCCACGGATTCCATGGGATAATACCCCTTTTAGTCAACTCAACACTTGACCACTTGGAGGGGTCTCCGAGGGAGGATTTTATTGGTAATACAAGTTCAAATTTTTATGAACAACTAAAAGCAACAACAATAGTTTTTGGGGCTAAAATTGAATCACAAAGTCTTGGGGAGACATTTTATTATTATACCACTTTATAATATTATAAAATTTAAAACGTGTTAGAAGTAAGTTAACTATTTTGATGTTATGAATTGAGATATTAGTTGATAAAGAATTGAGATATGAATACCCTATTAGCTGTACAGGTAAAGTCGGATATAATTGACATGTCATAGGATAGGAAGAGTTCAGGGTTACTTCGACTATGAGTCGATGAGTCACTAAGTGCCAAATTACTTCGGTTATACCGATGAGCATTGGGCGCAGCTTATTACTTCGGATTTTTCTAATGAGGCACTCGGTACTAAACTGGTGTGATTGGTTGGATCTGTGTATCCGTCCGAGTACTAGTCAGGTTAATAGGGAGTTGAAAATATGAAATGAAATAACGATATTTAAATGGAATTGATATAAAGAGTGATGATATACATTGAAATCAAAAGTTGGAAATGAATGAGAAATGTAGAAATTTCTTTACCGGAAATATATGTATTTGAAGCTATGATAGTAGTAAAAGGTTATGAAAATGGTATGAATGGACATTTAAATGATTTATGCACCTTACGATCTTCAATATATTGTTTTTGCAAGATTTTATATTATGATTTTACAATCGAATTATAGTTACACCACCGAGTTCATACTCAACGTGCGATTTTATTTTCCATGTGCAGGTTAGGTTTTAATTTTGCATTCGCTTGTCAACATCAACATCCAGCTACAATCTCAGATTCAAAAAGTTGTTGATGTTTTTCTTTGTAAATGGCATGTAGGAGTGTCTTATGGTTATACAATGCTACAGTTGTGGATGATGTTTTGGTATTTTGGTATGGTATGTTATATGTAGTAGTTGGTTTATATTGAAATGATTTTAATGAATGTCAAATTGTCATTTCAATGTTGGTAATGAAACGGTTGAATGATATATTTGAATTGGAATGTGCAATAGGAGGTGTATTTGATAATTGATTAAGGTATATATGTTCAATAGTTAAATGGTGTTTGAATGATATGTCATGAATAGGTTTTGGCAATATAAATTGGGTGATGGTATGGTAAGACATTTGAATTGAATTTGTATGCTTTAGCAAGTTTGGTGTATAAGTCGTGGGAATGAGTTGTGAGTCATATTGAGATGCTTGAATGTTTAAGTCAAATTATGTCTAGTTGGTTGTTTTGAGGTGCCATTTGAGGCATATTGGTATTTTGTATGGTTGAGCTAAAATGAGTCAAATTGGTATGTTTCTATTGAGTTTTAAACAGGTTTGGAATAGGCATTAAAATGCATTTGAACATAGGATATGTTTGAAACATGGTTAGGTATGAATTAGGTCCTTAATGACACATTTTGAGCCACACAGTTTGGCCACTAGGGCATGTGTCACACACAAACCACTGACACGATCATGTGCCACTAAAATATAGCAAGTATAAATTACACACGGTCTTAGATTGTTACATTGGCTGGCCACACGCCCGTGTAACTAATTGTTGGTATGCTCATTTAGTTTTGCACGGCATCATTTTGTTACACAGCCAACAACACAGTCGTATGACTATTATTGAATAATTGCATCTTTGACCCACACAGCTATAGTGGGTTACACGGTCTGAATACAAGACCGTGTAACTCCAGTTTCACACGGTTACATCTTGCTACATGGCCGTGTGACCTTTGTTTGCATGATTTTCCTTTTTTTTGTAGAAGTTCCAAAATGATCCTTGTTTGACACCGAGTTGATTCTAGAGCTTTCATAAGCTCAATTTAAACTCAATTTTGTTTGTTTAGCATGATTTATATGAACATAAGTAGTTATTCAATGCTTAATTTAATTTTCAGGAATTATGAATTGTGTGTAATTGATCTATAAATTGCTATAACATCTTATCGCTTGGGTCTGGTCACCGGACTGGGTGAGGGGTGTTACATTTAGTGATATTAGAGCTATAGGTTTAGCCAATTCTCGAACTAAATTGAGCTTAGAATTGAGTCTAGAGGTACATGCCAAATTTGAGTCAAGTTAGAGTCGAGATTTGGATGCTAAGATAAAATTTCTTTGTTTTTATAGCTAAAGATGTCCGAAAAATCGAAAAATGAGTAGGACAATGAGATGCTTAGCAACGATATATAATGCACCTAGTAGAGGTTCAGTAGGTTCAGTCGTGAAAAATAGGGTGACAAGAATTTACTCCGAGTTATGTTGACGCTTTGCAAAGGATGAGAACTACTCAAGCGATGGTACCAGTGCCAGTAGCCCGTCGAGTACCAATAAAAGAATTATGAAAATATGGTGCTATCAAATTTTTGGAATTTACGAGGTTACGGCTGAGTTGTGGCTAGAATCAACAAGTAGAGTAATACAACAATTAGAGTGTACCTCTCGTGAAAGTGTCACTTGCATCGTTTCTCTGTTATAAGGCGAGGCTTATACTTGGTGGCAGACTATTACACGCCAAAGGATTTCTATATTAGTCTTAGTATGTTTTAATTCTTTAAATTTTTGATTGATCAAGTTTAAGTTAAATAAATTTCATATAGATTTACTAAGCATTCAAAATGCTTACCCATTAGATCTTCGATTTGCGAAACGTGTCAGTCAGATCATCACGAAACTCATACTATCTTTCCATTGATTTGGTAGTTGTATGCTCGTTTTAATTTCGGTTATGTGGCTTATACATATGGTTAATATATAATTCTTATTTTGGGATGATAGTTTTGGTTTGATCCTTGATGAATGCTTAATTTTGAAATGGCAAATGATATATGAAAATGTGTAGGAGATGGTAACTTTTTAAATGAAATATGTATCACTTGATTGGAAAATTTGGTAGTCAATGGGCATGACTAAAATATTGGTATGAAATGACTTATTTGATTGCGTAATGGTAAAAATTATCAAAGAAATGGTATGGTTTTATGATGTATTTAGAAAGGCTTGAAATGAATGAAAGATTAGTTTGTATTGAAATTGGTATGTAATGTTGTGAAATGGTGCCAAATGATTGTGGGATGAAATTGGTGAGATGAAATTAGGACCTTATGATAAATGTATGGTAATTGTATTTTGAAGTGATTTTGTGTAGGTTAAAAGGATACCTAAAGCATCATTTGGTTGTAAGTTGATTTGGACATGAAATAGGCATTTAAAATGGATGTTTTCTTTTTTACCATTTTGGCAATAAGGTATTGATACCTCCATACTGGTATCTATACTTAACATTTTGTCCAAATAGATTTTCAAAACAGAATGCTAATTTGGTATCAATACTAGGGTAATGTATCGGAACCGGCAAATAAGCATTGGTACATTGATCCAAGTATTGATACCTTATGATTTTAAATTGATTTTATGAAATTCGAAGCTTGAAATGGTATCGGTATCTAGCAAAGGGTATTGATACATGTTCTGAAATTTTGAAATTTTAAAATTTAGCCCTATTTCATGTTCTAATTTAACAATTAAGTCTCGTAAGTTCAATAGAGTATTAGAAAAGGGTTTAATTGTCGTTTTGTGATTCTAATTGTGAAATATTTGAATGATTATATGGTTTAAATTTTGATGTTTATCGATACTTGATATATAACTTTGAAAATTTTACAATTTGGTTCCAATTCACGTTCAAGTTAATAATTAAGCTTTCGTAAGCTCAATTGAGGCTCGGTTTTGATTGTATGTCATAATATGCATGGAATTATGTCATGAATCGGTGAACGAATGAATTAATTGTTGTGAATTGCATGTGATTAGCTCTGGTAGCTGTGGTAGCATCTTGTAGTTCAGGTCTGACAGTCGGACCGGGCTAGGAGTGTTACACTACCCCTCGGATTTGCCCCTGAACCTGAAGGTTGTAGGTTTGAATACGCTTAAACGCGTAATATCCTTCAATTTGAAGATTTAAAGAGTTATGAGTACTTTAGGTAATGTATAAAAAATAAATAATTACAATTGTTGCAAAAAATACAATTAAACAAATAATTATATAGTAAGAAATATATATTTGAGAGAAAGGTGACAAAAAAAATACTTTTCCTAAAAAAAGGATTAATCTATTGATTGGTATCTAACCATACTTTTTTCCCATTTTAGTACTTAATTTTTGTAGGTAAACTACACCCAAGGTCACTAAACTATTAGTAAGTTTATGTTTTTGTCACTAAACTTTAAAAAGTTACAAAATGGTCACTAAACTATACGAAAGTTTTCATTTAAGTCACCGGCTATTAAAATTGCTATTGTATGGCATTCTCTGTTCACATCGCTTGCACCAATCGAAAACTCTCATTTCCCTTCTCTTCCACGTTCATTTTTTTTATGAAACATTATTGAACATCACAAATTTGTGAACCTTAAGGTATGTTCTTCTCAAACCTTCGCACTAACCGTCAGATCGACTTGGATCTAGGGTATGTTCTTCTACTCATTGATGAATACTGATCCATCATACCAATTGTCGAATCCTTGTTTAGAGCTCGCTAGCCGTTTTTTTTAAACTTAACAATCCAATGACTTAACTAAAAATATTTGAATAGTTCAGTGACTTAATGAAAAATTTTGAACAGTTTAGTAACCATTTAACTTTTTGAAGTTGAGTGACCAAAATGTAAACTTACTAATAATTTAGTGACCTTAGATGTTGTTTACCTTTTTTTTATTACAAGTGGTACCTAAACTACTTTTTTTCTTAAGTTGGTATATCTGTTAGTCAAATCATTGAGTCTATTTAAAAAAAAAAAGGCTTATCCTACAAATTAATACCTAAATTATGTTGTTTTTCCTTGGTACCTAAACTTTTTTTATCACAAGTGGTATATAATGTATTCTTTCATTACCATTTTACTTTAAAATTTTATATCTTTTAAAAGTTCTAGCCAATAATAGACTATCATGTCATATAAACTTTTTAAAAAAAATTAATTTCTTTTTTCTTTTACATTATTTCCTTTTTATTTTTTTTCCTTTTTATTTATTTCTTCTTCCTTTATGTCTAAAAATGCCAACAATGCTCAAAATTTCCCCTTTGAATGTTGAGACGTTGGCGATTAATTCCGTTTTTGAACTTCACTGCCTGCTTACTTGAATTGACAGGATCGCATAAGTTCTTTGATTGATCAAAACTAGTGTTTCCAAAATTAAATTGGCCGATTAGATTGGTTGGATTGAGAACCGATCGAGGTATCAGACCAGAGATAGAGTTGAATAGGTTGACCTTTGAACTGACACTGACTGATTGAATTAAGCTAAAAATTCAGTTGAACCAAATTTCCCTATTTTAAATATTTCAATTTTTATAAACTTTTTAATAATTTATTTGATCAACCTAGGCAAACCGATCGAACTGGGAACTTGTGGCATGATCGAGTCAACCATTGATTCAATTTTGAAAACTTTGATAAAAAAAAACGTGAAGCTCAAAATGCTCACACTTGTAGGAAAAGCCCAAGATGAGAGGAAGAAGAAAGAAAAAGAAAAAGAAACTAAGAGAATCTATCTATATATAAAGAGAGAATAATACTTTTGTCTTTTTTTTTCCGCATTACAATTTTTAATTAATTATCTTTTTTAAATAGACTTAACAATTTGGCTAACGGTTGAACTAATAGAGATCCTACTTGGAAAAAAAAGTTTAGGTACCACTTGTGACCAAAAAAATGCTTAGGTGCCAAATGGGAAATATGCATAGTTTAAGTACCAATTTGTAGGCTAAGCATTTTCTTTTAAAATAAACTTAATGGTTGAGCTAATGAAGGTATCAATTTGGAAAAAAAAATAGTGTAAGTACTACTTGTAACAAAAAAAGAGAGAGTAATATTTAGATACTAATTTGTAGGTTAAGCATAAAAAATATAAGTTACTAAAGTGATATCGAGCAAAAGTTTAAAAGTGTGGTCATGAGGCTTTGGTTGAAATTATAAATTAGACGTTTTGAAAATTTTGATGTCTTATTTGAGTTCCAAATATTATGCATGTGTTTTTTTTTAATTTATGTTTTAATTCTCACCATGTGTAGATTGTATCTAACTTTATTCTAATTTAGGCCTAATATATTTCAGCTTTCATTCTAGTTGTATTTTGTATTGATTTAATTTTTGTTATATAGATAAGTAGAAATATATCATTTGAGATTTTATTTGTAAGTTGTAAACTCTTTCCAAAAATAGGTTGATGGGTATAGGATTTATACTTCTAAAATGAAATTGTGAACATTTAAATTAAATTTATTTTAATGTTTAGAGAATACTTTTAATTAAAATTTAGATAAATAATTATTAAATTATTTCCAATACATTTTTTAAAAAAATTGCTATCGTTACAATAAAATTGAGTATTGAACTAAATAATCAATTTAACAATTAATTCAATTCAAACTAATTAACTAACCAAAATAACTTCAAAAGTTCACATATTTGCTTAAAATAAAATCCAACATAAAACTAGGGTTAAGTGTTCAATCAAATTAAGTGAAAAATTTCGAGTTGACTAGTCAAATCTTATCATCTTAACTCTATTTGAATTTCTTTCGAATCAAGCAATTGAAATGAAATTTAAGTCAAGTCGAGTCGAGAGAAATTTTCGAGTTAAATTAAAAAAATTAAACTTGTCAAATTAAAATATTGTTCAAGATAACTAATTTCATATTAGAGCACATAATTTTAAAACCATATATATTTGAAAACTTTTTCAAAGTAAAATAAGAAGAAAAAAGAGATACTTTAGTTTGATAAACTTGAATCATTAATTAACTTATTTAGGTTCCAAAATTATTATTTTAGATAATTTTAAAATTTCAACTTTCTTTATATATTCTTTAGTTTTTTTAAATTTTTATAGTTTTTAAAATATATAAATTTTTGAACTTTTATAAATATTTTGAATTTTGAAAATTATTTTTATTTCTTTTATGTAATTTTGTTGTGAGAGAGACTAATTTACTTATTTTCAAAATTGATAGGGACTAAAGGGTATTTACACTAATCTGTTATTTGAATTGTAAAATTCAACTCGACTTGAACTCGAAACTCGAATTACTTATTCGAGTTGGCTTAAAAAAATAAAATAATTCAAATAATTAAATTCGATTAACTTAAAAAAATTTAAAAAAAAGAAGTAATTTTTTGGAATTAAATTGAGCAATAAAACCCACGAAATTCTCTGAAGCAAAGGCTGGAAATACATATCCAATAGACATTGGATAGCTAAGAAATAAATGGGCAAATGTATTCGTAGGTGATCGTAATTAAATTTGAGGATGAGATGTTTGTTGGACTAAACAAAACTTGCAGATGCATTGCATGTACAAATGAAACAGAGACATCACCAATTTAAGTCGTGTGAGCCCAACACACAACACAAATTCCCTAATCTTACCTAACATCCCCACCCAAGTCTAAATTCCAACCTACTCTGAACATACCTTAAAACCTTATCTTTGGAATGCTGCTAACAACAGTCTTGTTAGTATTACAAAATAAAGTTTAACCTTTGTTTTTTTTCATCTTCTTCTCTTAATTTTTAACAACATGAAGGGTACTGAATAAGTAATCAAGTTCAAACTCTATTTTTATCATTTTCCACTCCTAATTTGTAATATACATATAAAAAAAAATGACAGCTCTTTTTTTCATTTATGAAAAATGTTAAAAGTAGGTTTCTTGATATATATATATATATATATATATATGTTTTAATTTAAGTTATGGTATTAAATTATGAGGAAATTCTTTTAAATAAAAATTGGAACGATAATTACTTTTTAATAAGAAAATTAAAAATATTTACCTAAAAATATATATTTTTTATAACACAGCAAAACGGAATTAAACAAATTAAAACAAAATAAACAACAAACACAGTTTAAGGCCATGTGTAGTGGATCTTGTAACAAGCAGCAACTCGAGCCATTCTAGTAACTTGCCGATGACACCTTTCAGATTCATGCAAGTGCTGAGTATGTATACTGTGTCCTAGAATCGCACTTACTAAATTAGGATCGCACTTTTGTACCTAAGATATAAATTACTCTTAAGTTTTCAAGGACAAAAATCAACACACTTGATTTTACACTCAATGCACTCTAAAGAAGCATTACTTTATTAACAAAAATAATTATTCTCATATCAATATATCACTATACAAGTCTTCTCAATTTATAAAAAATTGGGACTTGCTAAAATACTAGATCAATTACAATAAATCTTTCCATTAAAAGAGTAGGATAATTAGCTCTCAGAATATTTTCAATAAGTTCAAGATAAGTCTTGAATCTTTATAATATGTTACCAAGTTACCTGATCAAATCCAATCTTCTCAAAATGAGGACGTCAAATTGCTTGATCCAATCCAAACCAATCTTCAAGATATGTTCCTATAATCAGGTTGGATATCATAGACAGGCTTGCACACGTCCATGTAATCAATAAAGATCACAACCCAAAGTCCATATAAGGCAAGTTAAGAGGCTAATCAATGTCAGATAGCAATAAGTATTGCTCGTGACACTTCTTATAACTGACTCAATAATAAAACCACTATCAAGGTTGAACAAGCCTTCCATATTTAGAACACAAATCCTATTTAAAGCATAGCATTATAAGTGATTGAAGCAGTGCCCACTGATTATAGCACTACTATAGAAGTGTTGCAAGAGCATATAGCTTTATTGACTCAGAAATTCAACAAGGCTTTCAAATACCAATCAAAACAAAGCCAAAGGTTTGGAAAATTAAAGAATCTTCAACAAGGAAGATCCAAATGAGTTGTCATTAATTAGGAATTTTCCATAGACAATAAGAAGGGGATTTAATGCCATAGATGTCATGGCTATGGGAATATTCAGCTAGAGTGTGCAAACACCCTAAAAAAGAAGAAAAGTAGAAGAAACCATTGTGTGACATGTGAAATGATTAAGACTAAACCAACTGCTCAAATTCTGATGAGGAATATTTGAGTAACTATGTGGCATCCTCCAAGGTGGACATGGAAGAATTTGAGAGTGACAGTGATGAAGCCACTGAGGCAGTGTCTGATGCTAAGTTTTTAAACACTTACAAGATTATGATTGAGAAATGGGAAATGATCTATAATGCTAAATCTGGATTGGTGGCTAAAAATAGTGAATTAAAGGAGGACAACCTGAAGTTGAGCAGGCAAGTAGGCAAAGAAGTCACAACTAGCTATTGAAATAAAAATCTAAAGAAAACTAAGAAAGTACTTGAGTCAACTAAGAAGATGCTCGAGAAATTCAATGTTAGCAGTGACAAACTTTAGAAAAGGTGGATTGTGTTATGTTGAGCAAAAAGAGAAAGTTTTTGTTGAAAGCCCCACTGTTTTTGTCAAAGTTGCTGATGGTTATCATGGTGGATGCTTAACACGATCTACTATGACCAAAGTTGAAAACAAGGAACACACTAAGCACATGATTATTTTTCATTATTGTGGAGTACATGTCACATTAGACCAAGATGCTTTAAGATGCTCTATAATTTGAGATTGAAGCAAGCAGTGCCTGTATTAGTGCCTACTAGTTTGCACACTGCTATAGTGCTTCTCTCAACAATAATGTGTACAAAGTTCGAACATACATTCTCCACTGGGAGTAGAATATGTCTTACCATCGTACTCAACACTTGATATAAAAATATTTCATTCAAAGATATAATTGAAACATTAAATAAACAATTTTTTTATGGACAATAAAAAAAGTTTTAAACCCTTTTATTCTCTATACACATCATCTCAATTGGACCCATAATAAAAGGGTATTGAAGTATATTTTGGAAGATTATGGACATACAATTGCAATGTCAACTATTTTTCTTTTTCTTTTTGGATAAATCCTGTTTAAGACTTGGTTTAAGTATTACGATTTTTTAATAAAACAAATACTATAGTTTGTTAAATATAATTTTAAATTTTTTAGATTTTTATGGAAAATTATATCATTTCAACAATGGTTTCATCCAAGAATCTTAAGCCACATCAGCATTTTTATCATGACAATATCGAAAAAATATTTTTATAGGAGATAAAAATATTAAGGTTTTAACATAAGATGGATCAAATTTCTAGAGTAAAATAATTGGTGGTTTTGTTAATTTTATCAGAAGATGGATAAAATTGGTGATTCTTTTGAAGATCGGAACACTAAGAAAGTTTGATTTAAGGATAATAGCGATGATGCAATCTTTGACATGGTGGTGGATTTGCCTTCGGCTTGGAATGTTTCGTAGAGAGACAAGGTGCTAGGAAAAGGAGTCGAGGGATTTAGGGATGCATCGAATTTGGTTGATTCGGAAGAGATTAAGGAGATAGAATTTTTAGAGGGGGTGTTCTAAAATCAACAGTGGATGGAATTCCGATATTCTCGGATTGCATCTAAAAATTTTGGTGAAAGATATGGCGAAGACGTTAGTGATTAAATTGCTCAAATAGAGTATATGTTACGCTGCTCTTCATAATAGGGTTTATGTTCTGTGCAGACCAACAAAACCGTTTCAGCTTATTGATATTGATATTGAGAATGGGTAGTAGTTGGTGAAATTCCAGTGTGTAGTGGACTTTGATAATGTCCTAACTCAGGGCCCTAGATTATCTTTTGTTAATACCTAATCATTTAACCATGGACGCTAGATTTTAATCTATTACAACCATACCTAAGTGTTGCTTTGTCCTGGATTAGATTGCCTGGTCTTCCAGGTCACCTATACAATAGGAAAATACTAGAGGAATTTGGTGGATTGATTGGGAGAATGGTGAAACTAGACTATAATACAGTCAGTAAAATAATGGGTCGTTTTGCCAGAATGGCCATCTATATCAACTTTGATAAGCCATTCGTGTCTCAAATGTGGATCAATAGAGAAATTCAAAAGTTGTGTATGAATCCTTACCTACAATTTGTTTTACATGTGCACGGTATGGACATGGGAAGGAACCTTTCCCTTCGATTTTAAGGAATTAGAATCAAAATAAAGGAAAGGAGCCGGTGGTGGACTCCAAAGCCACCATGGCAAACACGACGGAAACTCCTATGGTGTTTAGACCTTTGATGGAAGTTGAGAGGAAGAAACATCGTAATTTAAGCGATACTCATAATATCAAACTGAAAAATCATGGAAAGGAAACCTTAGGCTTTGAGATTTTCGGTATTACATGGCTTGGTCGATGGTGACAAAGAAAATGAGGAAAGCATGTCTGATATTTCGAACAAAAATGTTGTGAATTTAGGGCAAGTTAATTAGGGGAATTGTGAGGAGATTGAGGGGATAAAGTGGGGAAGGCTGACCCAAATGGTAAAAAGATGTAGTTGTTTAAGAGTGGGTCAGGGATCCCTTTGAAAATACGTAAAAATTCATAAATTTTCAAAGGGTTGGAAAACATGGGGAATGTTGCTAAACTGCTAAAGGAGCATTCTATTGGTGGAAATGGGTCGACTTTGTTGGACCCACAAAATGCTGAAAAAGGGTTGGGCAAGGAAAAAATGGTGCTAGATTGGAAAATTTTGATTTGCCTACTGTTACGAAAATTAGGGACAAACAGAAAAATTCTCTTAATCGAGAGGGAGGTTCGGGGGACTCTATTCCCATGCGTTTAATTACTCATTTTAATCATATTTTTGTTGAAGTATCTAAAATATTTTTGAATATTAATCCAGGTGTTTTAGAGCCAAGAAAACACAATGTGGCCACCTTTAAAGAGAAATATGCAACTCATAATATAGGTACTTCAAGTGATGTTTCTCTTGAAGGGGGGATTCAAGTTAAACATGGTAATAAGGGACGTACAACAGGTGGAAAATTCGAGTCCAACTATAATGAAAAGAAGTAAAATGGGATTATCCGAGAACGTGGAGATCGTTTTAAGTTAGCTGGTTTCGCTCATGTACCTATTTCTGATACGATGAACTCCATGGTTGAATTAATTAATTCTTAGCTTGAGAAGGAATTAGATAAAGCTAATCCAAGCATGAACGGCATACGGGTTGATGAGTTGGGAATCTCCAAGCAGTAAATGGTTAGTTCTCTTATTTTTTGTTAAATTATGAATATGATTCTGTCTATATTTTTGTGAAATTGTCAAGGGTGTGCTAGTGTTAAGTTCCCCCACATCTTTAAAGAGTATAATGTGGATTTCAAGCCTAATATTGTGAGTCTGCTAGAAACACGAGTTAGTGGTGGTAAAGTAGATTAATTCAGAGCCAAATTGGGGTTTCAATATTCTTATTAGGTGGAGGCTGATGGTTTTTCTAGAAGAATTTAGATAAGTTGGAAAAAATCGGTTCAAGTAAAGGTGGGTTGCAATCATCTTCAATTTATTCTCATTAGGGTAATTGATTTTTCAATTGATAATCTAATATATATTGCTTTCGTTTATGGAAGTCTAGATAAACAGAAAATGAAGAAACTTTAGGAAGGGTTAAAATTGGATATCCCACTTAGAGGAGTTCCCTAGCTCGCCATTGGAGATTTTAATGTTTTGCTTTCTTTAAGTGATAAAAAAAGAGGATAGACATGTAGGATAATTGTCCCATCTTTGGAAATTTTAATGAATCTACAGTGCTTCAGGATTTGGGCTTCAAGAAACCCCTTTTTACATGGCATAGAGGAGGGGTCTTTGAGCGTCTTGACAAAACTATTGGTAATGATGCATGAGCTAGCTCCTTCCCCAAATGTAAGGTAACTCATCTTCCCCAGGTTGAAATCAGACCATAGGGCTCTGCTTTTTAATTTAAATATGAGTATTGCATCTACTAGAGGTCGGCCTTTTAGATTTTTGGTAGGGTGGGTCAAGCATATGAGTTTTGCTAATTTTTGTTAAAGATAGTTGAAGATTTAATGGGAGTATGTCTGAATCTCTTGATCAATTTACCTCCAGTATTAAACCTTGGAACAAATTTGTTTATGGTCATCTAGGTATCTGGAAAAGGCATTTAATGCAAAAACTTTCCAATATTCAACAGATGATGGATATTTCAGGTATTGGCCATTTAACTCAGTTAGAATAAAGGTGAGGGGGAGTTAGAAAAAGTTTTGCACCATAAGCAATTATTGCAGATACAGAAAGCTAAATGTGATCGGTTGACTCTAAGGATCGTAATATCACTTTTTTCACAGACATACATTGCAGAGAAAGAAATATAATCGAATCATTGCCTTAAAAAATGGGGAAGGAGAGTGGATCTTTGAAGAAGCTAAGCTTCAACTCGAGTCGGCTAGATTCTTTAAAAAATTGTATGGTGAGCAACTAGTTAGAATCAGAGATTTATCGTCTAGCATGTTCCCAAGGCTTCATCACAGTGACATCCTTTTTCTAGGTAATGAGGTTTCTACATATGAAATCAAGTCAGCTTTGTTTGATATGGGCCTACTAATAGCACCAGATTGTGACGGTTTTTACACTTACTTCTTTTAGAATCAGTGGGACATGGTTGGCGGTGCTGTGTGTAAGTGGGTTCAAAATTTTTTTGCAGGACAGACTATTGATCTAGAGTAGAATAACACTTTGCTAGTTCTCATCCCTAAGATTACAAATCCAAAACGCTTTGTTCATTTCAGACCTACCAATTTATGTATTGTCTTATATAAATTGGAGATGAATGTGATAGCTTATCGATTCAGAGTTATTTTTCCAAAAGATATTACACTAGAAAAGGTAGGATTCGTTGTAGGAGGGAACATTACGGGTAATATTATCATAGCCCTAGAAGTGATGCACTCCATGATAAGTAAACAAAAGAATAGAAATTGGATGGCCCTAAAAATTGATCTCGAGAAGGCCTATGACAGAATTAGTTGGGAGTTTATTGATGTTTCTTTACAGGCAACATGTATTCTTAATTTCCTTTGCAATGTTATTATGTTTGCTATTATAGGTTCTTCCATGCAGGTATTATGGAATAGGGTCAAAACTCAGAAGTTTAAACTAGTAAAAGGTATTCATCAAAGGTGTCCATTGGCACTATACTTGTTCGTTCTCAACATGGAGTGGTTTGGCCTTAGTATTAGATCAGCAGTAAACTTAAGACATTGACATCCAATTTGCCTTTCACGGTTAGGTTCGTCTCTGTCATATCTATTTTTTACAAATGACATGGTTATTTTTGGACATGTAGATATTGAATAAGCCAGAAGGATTAAATCGATATTAGAATAGTTCTGCAATTTTTTGGGCCATCAAATCAATTCGAGGAAGTCAAAGGTTTTCTTCTCCAATGGGGTTGAGGATAGGTTAAAGGATCGCATTTGTGAGCTTCTTGGTTTTTAGAGAGTACCAAATCTTAGAACTAATTTGGGTGTCCCCTTATTTCATGAAAGGGTAACTAATAACTCTATGAGATTTGTGGTGGATACGGTTTGAGCTAAGTTGCAACAATGGGATGCTAAATAATTATCTTTAGCAGGAAAAGTTACTCTAGCTCAATCGATCCTACTTTCAATTCTTAGATACTTCATTCAATTTATGATGATTCTGTAAGGGATTTACGAGGAGATTGAACGCATGGTTCAAAACTTTATTTGGGGTTCCTCGAATGAAGGGAAGAAGCTAACTCTGGTAAGTTGGAACTCCATTTGTCAACCTCGCTCTTGTAATAAGGGATCAAAATACTTCGTTCATGTTTAAATTGGGCTTTAACTTAGCTTCTAACTCATCTACATTGTGGGTATGGGTACTTCGATCTAAGTATGAGATGAAGGAAGACCAGTCGGATGATATTGCTAGGAATAGGTGCTCCTTTTATGGAAGGGACTGTCTAAAGTTTGGCCTTTATTTCGAGAAATTTGTTCTAATCAGTAGGGAATAGGAATAATATTAGATACTGGCGTGGTCATTGGATAGTATTCCTCCTCCGCATGATTTAGCGGGACCTAACAAGATTACATGGATGGGCACCCCAACGGGTTCCTTTACCCTCAAAAGTGCTTACTAAAAATTAAGTAAGAGGTCATGGGAACTTAAGGACGCTGCTTGGCGTATTCCGTGGAAATTCAATGGACCTCAAAGAGTTAGATTCTTTATCTGGCTTGTTTTTAAACAAAGGTTACTCACTAACAAAGAACGAGTGAGACGTGGTATTGGATATGTTGGCTCTTGTGCCTTATGTGGACATAATTTAGAAGATATTTTACATGCCATCAGAGATTGTGCGCTAGCAAAGGAAGTTTGGGAACAGATAATACTGTCGGATAAGAGAAATGAGTTCTTCTCAAGTAACTTGAATGAGTGGCATAAAAAAATTTACAGAATTATCACAGTTGGGGTGGGAGATGTGGAACGACCAAGTCTGTTCGGTCTCATTACATGGCGCATTTGGAAAAATAGAAATCTCATTGTTTTTCAAGAGAAATGAGTTCTTCTCAAGTAACTTGAATGAGTGCCAGTGAAACAGTCAAAATCTCGTATAATTAGGCTAAGTAGTTTGTCTATTTTCATAATGGTGGACAAGCTAAGTGGCAAGAAGCTAGCTCAGTAATCCCTTGGAAGGATAGTTGGGTTCAGTTAAATGTTGATGGTGCTGTAGAGGTGGAATCTTGTTCTACTACATTAGGCAGGTTCTTAAAAGATTAGGGAGGTAAGTGGATCTTAGGCTATAACATGTGCTTGGGAAATTGGTCAGTATTTGAGGTTGAACTTTAGGGAATCTTAGATAGTCCAAATGCTTTGTTGAGTAGAAGGTTTGATAGAGTCATGATTTAGATTGATAGTATGGAAGATGTGAAGGCTATTCAAATGTTTACCAAGACATCTTCAAATTCTGCATTGATCAGGCGGATTCAACAGCTATTGATGAAAGTTGGGAATTGGCTTCTACAATATGTACCTAGATATAGCAACAAGAACGCTGATTGTATAGCTAAAATGGCTTTTGATAGAGAAAATGACTTGATTATTATGGAAGAATCTCCACGGGAGATACCACATATCTTAAGTTAATGTAATTTTGTCTATTTCTTATTCACCAAAATAATAATGATGATGATGGTAAATGATAGTTATTTTTGAAGTTTTATTGTATAAAACATTTATTTAAGTTTAAATATGTTTTAAATTTTTATACTCTTCGTACATTTAATATTTATTTTTCTTAAAGTAATACTCTTTTATTCTTAATCTTTAAATTTATTCTGTAATTGCTTCAACTTATGATGTATTGTATTTGTTTCACCTCTCCGACCAGAATCAAATATATATATAAAATTTGATATAAAAATTAGTTGAAATTTTGTTGAAATGATAAAGTAAAAATGTTGAAAATTATTGTCTTTGGTTCAAATATAATTATATGTATATTTTCTATTTTTATATAAAATAAAAAATAAAAATATCCTCAAAATGATATAATTTATTTTAAAGTAATGGCATTTTAATCTCTACTCAATTGAGTTGGTGTTTGATTGACTCATGACACTAACTCATTAAAGTGCTTAATATATAAGTAGAGGCAAAACTAGAAAAACTTGTTAGGGGACTGAAATTAAATTGTAATTTTTAATAGCTTATATCTTTATAATTTTTAAAGGATTAAATCATTTTTATCATTTTAAAGGGCCAAAGTATAATTTTACCTTTATTAATTTAAAATTTAAAATTTTCTAAAAGGCCTAAAGGAATAATTTTCTATTTTAGGGGGGCTAGGGCCCTACTAACACCCTTAGATACGCCTAACTGTATATAACTAGTTTATGATACGACCATAATATATGTGAAAACAAAATTATGTAACAAATATATGATATAAATAACAAGTGAAACTTTGGTTGAATAGCAACACAAATGAGAAGAACTAAAATTTGTATGAATTTCAAATTTGATTATATGTGTTAATTTTATATAAAAGATATAGAATGACAAAACCACACTCAAAATAATAAATTTTATTGTATAAAGTGACAATATTTTCATTTTTCCGGATTTAAAGGCGTTATATTAAATTAGAATTTATCATACCTAAAATATATGTAATAAATATAAAAAAACTAAATGATGAAATTAAAAAAATTAAAGATGACAATATTAAAAGATTGAAGTGATAATTTTTTGACAAATTTAATAATGAGCTGGTGACGTGAGACACAAATTGAATACAATTTTTAGATATAGATATAGACACATATCACATGTGACTGTCTCTTTAGCTTTGGTGTTAAACCGCACGCACGGTTGAATGCCCTTAATGAGAGGGAGGGAGGGATGTCCCACCGCCGCTGCCAATCGGTTGCACGTGCAATTACCACTCATTTATTTATTTTTTATTTTTGAATAGGAATATTACTTTTATATTTATATTATTTGACTTTGTATCGTTAAAAATAAAAATAAGTTTTAATCCACATATGGGTATTTAAACTTTATTTTTTTTTATTCTTTTGGCATCTTTGGTAGAATCATTTAATCTATTTTAAAACAAGATTTAATCAACAAATTAGTACTTGAACTTACATTTTTATTGTCACAAGTGTTATATGAACTATTCTTATGTTATTCATTTTACACCAAAATGTTATATTCATTAAAAAATTCAGGCAATAATATAAACGTAAAAATATCTTCTAATTCTTTTACATTATTTCCTTCTTTCTTTTTTGTTCTATTTTTTCTTTTTCTTTTTTCTTCTTTTATAATGTCCGGCAACACCACCAATGTTAAAGATTTTCTCTCCTGACATTGAGACGCCAACAATTAATTTTGATTTCAAACTTCACTGTCTACTTACATTATCTAACGAGATCAAAAAAGTTATTTCATTGATTAAAACCAAAGTTTGCAAAACCAAACTAGTCGGTTGGACCAACTGGATTAGGAACCAATCAGGGTACTAATCTGGAGATGGAGTTGCACAGAATAACCCGTGAATCAATATAAACTAATAAAACCAAACTAAAAAAATCAGTTGAACCGCTTTTTATTTTTTAATATTTTTATTTTATAATCTTTTAATAATTTATTTTATCATATCAGACAATTTGACCGAATCAAAAATTCTTGACCCGACTGATTCAGCCGTCAGTCTGGTTTTGAAGAAAGAAAAAATAAAAAATATATATAAGAGTAAATAATATTTTTTTCCTTTTTTTCCACAAGTCAATTGTTAATTGGTTATCTTTTTTAATAGACTTAATGGTTTAACTAACGATTGAACTAACAATGGTACCAACTTCGAAAAATATAATTTAGGTACTAAAATAGAAAAAAATATCGTTTAGGTACCAATTTGTCGTTAAGCTTTTTTCAAAATAGATTTAATAATTTAAGTAACAGAGATATCAACTTGAAAAAAATAGGTAGCACTTGTGACCAAAAATTATGAAGTAAGTTAGAAAAAAAAGATAGTTTAGAAATCAATTGGTGGATTAAACCTAAAAATAACATGACATAAAAATTTGAGATAATAATACAAATAAAAAATATTAAGATACATAAATATATACCAAATAAATTAATTGACCTTATTTAACCTTACATATAATAATTATTTAATATATTAATTGATGAAAACTTTAAAAAAGAAAGAAAATCTCAACTCCCTTATTATCTACCAAATATTTATTCATATATTTCTGTTTTGTGACCGCCACTCACCAGCATTTTTGTTTTCATCATGAAATCACAGTGAACCTGTAATCATAAAAGTAATTAATTTACCATCATTAATATTCTTTAATTCAACGAGTTATTACCATGAATGGAATAGTCGAGTCTTGTTTTTGTTGTTATGACATGTTCTTTTCTTCTAAATAATCTAATAATTTATAAAATAAAACCCCTTCGCCTCAACGAATGTGATGTATCAACAAATTATACAAATTAAGTTGATATGGGATCCAAGATTTATTTTATGCATATAAACCCTTAATTATATCGAAACAGAACTTAGAAAATACCTACTTCAAATTCATGTGAAGAAGAACACCGTCGGGTAAAATCATGTGAGTAGGAAGTCGATCTTTGGAAAGAGCGATTGTTATCGGAGTAAGAGAGAAATGGCACTGCTTTTGCGTACATGCAATAGGGCCATTGTCTTGAGACTCAGTCAAAAGCAAAATAAGTTGGTTGTAAGAAGGTTTCAAGCTAAATATGATGTTGAGGTAGCAGTAGGCAACTGTCGATCGTGCTTATGCAGAGGCGGAACAAACTTTTTTCTAAAAATGTTAACATTCAAGATACCGTCGTGAGCAATATACAATTCGCCCATGGTCTTGATTTATGTGGGATCAGGCTTAGCATGTTGCGTAGCATCTCTGAATCTATTGGCATGTTTTGCCCTTTTAGCTCCGATTTAAAAAAAAGTGGCACTTTGATGTTTGTGCTACCATGAAAGGGAAGGCGTTGCTAGCGAATCATCCTCTTCACCGAAGGATGTTTCCTCTATTGATGAATCACGCCCTTTTTTCTTAAATGATCACATACATTTTGTGAGTAAATTTTAATAAAACTACTTTGTTGCTGAACTTAGTTTCATGCTTTTGCTATGTTATAATAAAATCAGGGAGTTTCTTGCACGTGTTAGCTTGTTGTTTTAATGTTTGTATAGTGCGTATTGCATTGATTATAAAAACATACATCGAGGTTTTTTATGCCCATATAGGCCATTTCACATGCAATCCGATTAAGCCTAAAAAAAAGGCATTTTTTTTATGGAAAAGTTGATGAACCTTTATACCTAGTATTTTCTGTGGCCATTAGCATTAAGGAGGTGAAGAGTCTGTGCTCTTCAATTGATTTTGTCAAGAGGGACGAGACCATTTTCCCTTGGCCTTTAAAAGAGTAAGGGGACGAGACTTTACATCTTAACCGATTCTTTTAGGGTGACGAGGCCTCATAACTTGGCCTTCTATTGATTCTATCAATGCGGATAAGATCTCTCATCTTGGTCTTCAAAGGCGTAAGAGGGACGAGGCCACATACCTAAGTCAATTCCTTCAGGGGGATGAGATCTCACGACTTGACCTTCGATTAATTCTACAAAGGGGATGAGAATTCTTGCCTTAGTCTCCTAAGGTGTAAGGGAGGCGAGACCGTGCACCTTAGTCAACTCCTCAATGGAGGTGAAATCTTGCCTTGACCTCTTGATGCTTCTTTTCCATATATTAAGTAGCGGCGTACCTAAGGGAGCTGACAGAGTCCCCGACCTCCTTAAAATGGAAAATTGTTCATTTAGGCCTTTCAAAATTTCAAATTAGTAAAGGTAAAATTGTACTTTGGCCCCTTAAAAATAATAAAAATTTGATTTAATCCTTTAAAAATTATAAAGATTTAAGCTATTAAAAATTAAAATTTAATTTCGGCCACCCTTAAAAAAGTTTTCTAGCTTCACCCCTGATTTTAAGCCAAGTCTCCACATTCCCTACTTGCTACTCAAGGGGGACGTTGATTGCCTCTTTTGCAATGCTTACTCTTTGTCATAAAGAGGCTAAATGAGACGTCCTTGTTGCTTAAAGGGGTCGAATGAGATGTTGTTGGTGTTGGTGTTGGTGTTGTAGCAATTTTCATGGATGGGCAAGTGGCTTTGTAGTTATTTCAACTAGCATTCTTGCAACGACCCAATTTTTATCGGTGTCAAAAATTTAATTTTGGGCTAGATTTCTTGAATCGAGTCATTCTGGAAAGTTTAGTTGAGAGTCTCCGAGAATGGGCATGGTGGTGTATTAGAGGCTTGTTATTTAGTGATTGGGTATTAACTAAAATCGTTAATTACTTAGTATCAAGAATTTAAAGATTTAGGCCTATGGACTATATTATAAGGTTAGCAAAATTAGTGGGGTCCATGTGAGAATATTAGAAAATATGACTAGAAAATTTCACAAGTCCTTATTGAGTTATTAATCAAGTCCTTAGAAATAATTATTCCATATTAAAAATATGAAAGTAGGAATTAATGGCTTCATTCATCATTATCTATCAATTATCATATAATAATGCAAATTCATATATGGTTAATGATGGATTAGTGGCATGGTTAACTTAATTATATCACTAATTATATATACATTCCTTAGTGGGAGAGAGAAGATGAAAAACATCATCTTCTTCGTCTTTCCCAAACCGAAACATAAAGAAAAAAAAGAGAGAGAGAGAGAGAAAACTTAGCCATTTTCTTCTTTCATTTGTCGTGAGCCTAACTAGCAACGTAAGTGACCTTTTCTTGTAAAATTTTGATAAATAATTAGTAAATGTAGGCATATAATGACAACCCAAGCCACGGAATTAGGAATTGATTAGTTTATTTAAGTGAAACAATAATAAAATGTTTGAGTCTAAAAGTTAAGTTCATGCAAGTTACTATGAAATGAGATTTTGGTGAAATTGGTTGAAATTATAGGAAAAGATTTAAACTAACTTGAGTCAAGCTTAAATTTATATAGTTAATTTTATGATATTAGGGATTAAATTGAATAAATTGATATATGTCAAAAAATGTGTCATGAATTGAAAACTAGGAGTTTCTATTAAATAAATGTGAAATTGGTTTCCAATTCAATAAGGAAAATCGAAAGTTACAAGTAATTCAGATATTAATGCATATAGGAACTAAAGTGAATAAAATGCAATAATATCTATATATTATTGAATTATGTGATTAAAGTATTTTTGTATTTGGGTTTAATTTTTATAGCTAAAGACGACGTAGGATCGGTCTCAAGATAAGGGAAAAGTTAAAGTCATTAACGAATAGTCACTTCTGGTTTGTGCTTTTATAATTCAATTTCAATTTGCTTTCATAGATTAATTTGGTTGTTGGAATCAAACATGAATATATATCGAGGTAATTGTATATTTTCCCTACAAACTTTGAATGATGGATTCGATATGGTGATAGTTGAAATAATTGGAAAATGTGTGAAATTGTGTTTGATATGTATATAAATGTTAAGACATTGGTTTTATGGTGAACTGTATTACAATAGTAATTGTAATGATAATGCCTCGTGAAACGATGCTAAATGTAGTTCAGATATAGTTAACATGTCATAAGGTCATCAATATAGTGATTTACTAGCTATCGTTGTCGGGCAATCTAGGATTACAAAGTAAATAGTACAGACAATTACTAAAACCATCATTGTCAGGTAACTTGAGATGGTAGAATAAAAAATCCTAAAAGTCATCGTAGTTGGGCAACCCAAGATGGCAGAGTAAGACAACCCTAATTTACAGATGGTCATGGACTTTTTCGTTATATATAGATCCGAGTACTTGACCTAATGTCTATCATCAGATAATAGGGGCTAAAATGAATAAGCATTGAAATTGATATTGAAATGTGAAATGGATAAGAAAGTTGGAAAATGATTTGATGAGTTAAAGTAGTATATATTAATGTAATGGATAATTGTTATATATACATACTTTAGTTTATTCTTAACACAATGTATTTGAATTATATTAGCACCACTAAGTACTCAGTACTCAACGCGCGGTTATATTTGTTTCTATGTGCAGGTATTGAACGTGAGTAGATGTAGATTTTAAGTGGTTAAGCATCCAACTCAACTCGAAACACACCTTAATACCTCTTTTATATGTATATATGTGTTGGTATTAAAATGACATGTACCGAGGTTGTTTTGCGCATGTTGCTTAAATGGTCTTTTTGGTATATTTGAGACTTGGCATATATTGTTTTATAAGATAAATTTTAATCTTTAATTAGTAGATAATTATGCTCGTTTATATAAGTTTGATTATGTGAATTAGTTTGTTAAATAATAATGCATTGATGTTTATAATATGATGATGTTTGGTCGTGTTTGTATGTGTTAAATTGATGGTCTTATTTTGACGTAAAGTTTTGGCATGGTTTGGTCACTTGAAAATGTGCATTTACAACTATTTTACCATTAAGCCTTGAAACTGCATGAACATGTCCCAGGTTAAAAGTTATGTGATCCAAATTCCTATTAAAATAAAATACAAGTGGCAAGATAGGGGATCTACAAGGGAGAAGACCTGGAGGCAGTAGCCTATCGTAGATCCCCAATAAGAAAAATACTGGATTGGGGTCACAAAGAGAAGTGAGGCCCCCATTTCACTTGCAGATGCAGATAAAGTTGCAAAAGTAAAATTCGTATAGAAGTTTACTTCCTCTATTTGGTGTTGATTAGAATAAGGTGTTTTAATCTTACAACATTACTTTTATTTGACTTTGATTAGAATAAGGTTTTTAAACCTATAAATAGATGTAATCGTCTTTCCTTTTGTATCATTCAAATTCGACATAGTGAATTCTATTCTCCTTTTTCCCGTGGTTTTTCCCCAAAAGGATTTTCATGTAAAATTCTGTGTGTTCTATTTTCTCTTTTTCTTTGCGATTTATTGTCATTATCGACGTTTAATTTTCACATCTCATGACCATAAGAACGAAATTTACCTTGTATTTTGGCCTACATGCTTAGTGTCTTGAGAGTTGGTGAGCTAGTCTCGAGACAATCCTATTTAAGCCTCGATACAAGTAAACTTTGAAGCTAAATTAGTTTTGCCTTCCTCCAGGTCTCAAGACATTCAAACATCGAAGCTAAAATAAGAAAACGAGAGAGGTTGGTCTTGAGACCCACTTTTGAGACCTAAGAGACCTTGCCTTGAGACACAATTTCTAATGTCTTGAGACGGTTTAATTTTGAAGCAAAAATACCTAAAAAGATGTCCCCTGTCTCGAGACACAATATTGAAACTTGATAATTGAATTAAGATTCAAGTCCCAACTCCTAAATTGACTTAGTATCACCCTGTAACTCGATGGATTAAATTATTATACTCTAGGAAAGTAAGATTGTGATTGAAATGGATGATTGTTTTTATAAGAATTATAATTTTACTCTAAATGATATGACAAAAGAAGTAAGTTAGCCTGAGTTGCTTCGGCAACATAATGTGACATCACACTTGTGAATCTGATGACTAGGTCAGGTGTGGGGACTTGTTCTTGAAATGGGATTTGACCTCCTTTCTTTAGTTGAATTGGATTGAAAGGCGGATTTCTTCATAAAAGGCTTTTTGACTTCCTCTCCTTGAGTAAGCTAGACCAAAAGGCGGCTTTTTTTCACAAGTAATTCACCAGAATTTCTTCAAATTTTGTAGTTTCTTCACGGCAGATTTCTTGAAAAAAAAACTTCTAGACTTCTAAACTTGTGAATGTACGTAGAATGGTTTGAAGGTGACCCTCTTTATGGTATCAATTACTTGAATAAAAGAGAGTTCTTATAAAATTTAACTTATTCATTTGAGTGTTCTACAAGAACTATCTCTTATTAATTTAATTAATTACAGATAAGATAATCATTTAATATTATCACTTAATTAATCAATTTAATTAGTGATAAAATATATATTTTATTATTTGTCTCTTAATTAAATTAATTAAAGAAAATAATGATGAGATAATAGATTATGTACTCATCATAAATTTAACTTGTTGTAATATGTTTGAAATCTCATTGTCAACATATAGATTTATGCTAGTTCCTACAAACGGTGTCAATTGTTACAACATGAAATACATAGGTGATGAACCACATTGAAAAAATATACACGTAATCACCAAAACTAATTTAAACATAATTAAATAATTTACTTTTATAAACAGTTTTAAAGCTGAATGAAATCAACAAAAATTTGTGTGTAGGTACCTGTAGTTTTCATGCAAGACATTTGTCGGAAAAAGATCTACTTGCTTCAACCTCACCCCTAAGTTCTGCAGATTGCCATGTAAAACACAACCACTTTACCCAATTAATTATCAGCTCATCCCTTCGCAAAGTTTAATAATCTGATTCACAATTATTTTAATATTTTAATATTTTAAAATAAATAAATAATAATCATTTAAATTTTTTAAAATTATATCTAAAATCAAAGATAAAATAAACAGAAACATAGTGAAATTTAAAAAAAAATCATTTTTCTAGATTTTGATTTGTGGGGGGTTTACTCATTTAAAATTATTTTTAACTAATTTAAGGAGAAAGCAAAAACATATCCCCAAAATAGAAAATTATCAGTTAAGTCTACTCATAAATAATGAAATTGCAAACCTTAGGTAAAATTTACTTTACCTCCTAAAATAAAAAATTCTTTTAATCCTTTAAAAATAATAAAATAATAAAAAATATATTTATATTTATATTCACTCTTATCACTAATATGGCGCATTTTCGTTTGAGAAAAACAATGTACTTCTTACTGCACCTACCAAATATTCATATATATATATATATATATATTACATTTGAAGTTAGAATATTCCAAGCCATGGGATAGGTTCTCAAAATTGACACTTTGTGATGTAAAGGAAAACAATATAAAGTAATAGTGGAGCAGCAGAGGCAGAGCGTGTGAATTGATGAGTTGAGCAGCAGGTGAGGCCACTGAAAATTACAGAAATCTGTTTGCATGCAATGCATGTACAGTGTCCCCCACAGATACTAATACGAGGCCAAGAAAGTATCCCCTGCATGTATGCGGGGAGGGCTCCGCTACTTTGTTTTATTAATTTTATTTTTATACAAATACGACAGTTTGCATTGTTGAAGACATGAAACCAGATTTTGTGTACGTCAAAGATGAAGGTTTTGTGCTGAACCCCCTTTGACCATTAAAAACCTTACTTTGATTGGTAATACAGCCTAATTGACAACAAAGTGCATATATATATATACATACCCCATCTCACAAGATTACAAGAAGAAAATTGGGATTTGGCCATCAGCTTTTATTGATTCTCTACAATCGTAGCTTTGAATACAATAATAATAGGAAAATATGGGATTTTGTTTTGTAGTTGTAAAGGTGGTTTAGGCTAGGAATAGTTTTAAAGAGTAATCAATACTTGTCAAATCCATAGCTCGAGAAAAAGAGAATGGAGTCAAAGGCATTAAAGATGAAAGCAAGAGTTTGGTCCAACTGACATCTCCTCCTAATATCTCGAGCAATGTGATTCAATTACACCAACGCAAAAGGAGAACAAACAAATCAAAATTACACCCATATTTATCCATATATTCCTTTTTAAAATAATTTTTAATAAGAAAAAAAACTGAAAAAGTAAAAAAGTATTTTTAATTGATAACACCAATATCATTAATTAAATAAAAAATGCTTGAAAAATACATTTAAGGCATTAAATACATAGAAAAGCCATTAACACATTAAATGCAAAGAAAAAGCTATTGTGCGTTGAAACCACAAATTAATTTCTTTCACTTTTTCACCTTTTTTTGTCATCAATTTTTTTATAATTCACCGATTCCGCTAATGTATCAGGCGGTGTAAAAAAAATTCAATATTTCAATTTTTTATTTTCCTGTTAGATTTTTAAAAATTTTTACAGGTACCGCTAATATATCAAGTGACACCTAAAGTTATTGTACTAAACACCTCATTTTTATAATTAATTATTTTTAAATATTACTTTTATAATAAAAAACCTCATATATTCAATGTAGGTTATTTTCGGTAATCTTATTTTAGAGTTTGAATCAACTTTCTTTATAATGTAATGTATTTTATTATGTTTGTTGATAATTTAAATAGCACCATTTTTCTTTTTCTTTTGTGCTTTTTTTAAATATATATAGCAATCATCAAATTCCAGTTTTAAACTTTTTACCGTACCAAACTTTGAGATCTAATATATAACTTTTAACTTTTTACATAGTTTAGCTTTTTACTTTTATAATATCATTACTTAACCTAAATAGTTAACTCTTCTAATTAAAATGTATATCTTAATTTTTCTTAAGAATATTATTCCAATAAAAATTTAGAATCGACCAAATATTTTAAGAAAATTCACATCAACATTTTTAATATTATTTTATTGTTGCGTAATTCTGAAGTGAATATTTTTAATTTCAAAATGTCGCACCAAAACAATCAATTAAATTCTTAAAATAAAAATAAAATCTAAATTTCAAATTTACCTAAACAAATAACAGAGCATAAGAGTTAAAATATAGATAAATTGTAGTTTTGGAATCTCATAAAATGAAACAAACATTTGATTTTAAGTTTTAAGCATAAATGAATAATGTTACTTTTTCCTCTCTCCTTTTGTTGTAATCAAGTTTGTTGACCGTGGAGCTGTGATGCATTAATCACCTTTATGTTGTAAATATTTGACAGTATAACAAAGAAAAAATTCATTTTAGTAAAAATTATAATTATTACATTTGATATTGAAATTAATACCAATCTCACGAATAAGCTGGAATTTCGAAATTATTATTATTGAGAGAATTTTATCTAAATGTCACAATTACCTCAAATGGTATTAGTCTCAAACCGTAAAATAGATGAAAACACTTATAATTATACCGAAAAACAATATTGATCACATCGAGTTTACCAAAATTTAGAACCTCGAACACCCAGATTCTAATGCTGCCATCCGAAAACTATGTGTGGATTGGCTAGTTATAGTTGAGATACTTATTTAATCAATTGAATATTGTGAGTTTTGAGTTATATTTGATATTTGATTAGTAGAATATTTTGAGTTGAGCTACTCATTCAATCGATATAATGATTCATTTTGATTGAAATCATTGATACTAATTAGTTTATGTGAATTGGCATTTGATAAATTATTATCAAATGTTGATAACTATAATACTTAATATTTGTAATTTTTACACTATAGATGCATATATCAATGAACAAAAATATTTTACTACATAGGCATATAGCGGGTAAAAACTCTATTAATATAGAATAACCCATATATATTGTAAGAGATAAACTCAACTAAGTAACAAAAAAGTAAAATAACGAAGAAATTGAAGAGATTGAACACAAATATTTTACGTGGAAAAACCTTTTCGAAGAGGATAAAAAATCGCAGGCAAAAATAATTTCACTATAACGGCAAAAACGAAGAGCTCAAAGATGGAGATAAAACTAAACCCCGAAATCTGAAATAAGAACCATCAAAATATAAACACAAAAATCTCTGAAAGCTTGTAAAAACTAATACCTAAATGTGTAATGGGTTAAATCTTTCTAGGGTAGAAAAGTGCATATCTATACTCTAAATTCGTAGGTCAAATAATATTAAAATAATCTACACTAATCAGAGTTCGACTAAAACAAATACTCAAAGTTAACTAGGAGAAGAAAATTAAGAAAATTGCATGATACGTCGCCACACCACGACGTCCCATGTCATGTCGTCGCAACAATGTTTTTGCTTCTCCCCTGTTTTCGTCATCGCTCTCTGTTTGTGTCTAAATTTGGTCGAAATGCGAGGCATACTCTACAAATCCCCACCTAAACTCGTATTTCCATAATGCCATCTTTTCCAAAGCCTGCCACAGGCCTATCTCAAACTATGCAGAATATTAATTAAGTCGAAGTTGTGTTTGAACTTTGAAACTGGAAGACTTCTAGTCTTCAACTTGTGCACTGCCAAATCAAAACTGACTCGAGTCTGATTTTCACGAACACAATGCCCTATCTTTTCAAAACTTGCATTCAAAAGAAAACCTCTCTTATACGAAACTATCATACATTTTTCCCTCCTACGACCAAATTGCATTTGCTTCAAATGAGTCGACTTCGACTCCTTAATAGACAAAGGACATCCTGTTACACCGGTCACCGTTGATCCTTCCAAAATAAAAAGAATGCCAACCCTTTTACCTTTCATCAAAACGAGTGCCCCACGAGATACTTTAATGCCGCTTGACTCGATGTTAATTTTACAACCCTTCGAGTCCAGATTTCCCAATGAGATGAGATTTTTCTTTAAATCAGGTACAAACCTGACGTCTAACAATGTCTTGATTGTCCCGTCATGCATCCTAATCTGAACAGTACCAATATCGATTATCTTACTGGGTGAACCATTCACTATACGCACAACTCCACCTTCAACTAAACTATATGTGGAGAACAAATCCCTGTTGGGACACATATGGAAAGAACACCCTGAATCCAAGATCCACTCGGACGTAAACTTGGAGCTTTCACTTGTTGACACCAACAAGAAATCATCACACTTTTCATTGGCCAAATTAGCACCAGCTAAACCTTCCTCATTGCTCTCAAAAGCCCTTTTATTTCGTAGTTTGTAATAATCTGCCTTGACATAACCTAAATTCTTACAATAGCAACATCTCTTGTCTCGCTTCCTTGATGCTACCAAAAATGAGGCTTATTTATCTGACTTGCTATCTGAACCAAACTCATTGTCAAGTTTGTCTTTACTCAAGAGATGACCTTTCACATCCTCGAACGAGAGATTATCTCTACCATAAATTAGGGTCTCCTTGAAAGATTTGTATGAATGGGGTAAAGAGCACAATAATAGTATAGTCTGATCTCAATCGTCAATATAAACCTCTGAATTCTTTAAATCATTCAAAAGAGTAATAAATTGACTGATGTGACCTTTAAGGTGCTCACATTTGTTCATGCGAAACATGTGCAACCGTTGTTTCAACACCAATCAATTAGCTAGAGACCTTGTCGCCTAAACGGTTTCTAACATTTTCCACAAGGTGTATGATGTTTTCTCCATCAACACATCCTGTAATACATTACTTATGAGACACAACTGAATTGCAAACAGAGTCTTCTCATCAAGCTCTTCGCATTCTAACGGTTTCATATTTGCGGGCTTTTTCTTTGTAACAACCTTTTTCAAATTGTTTTAGACCAGTATTGTTGTCATCCGAACTTGTGACAGATTGAAATTTGTGATGTCATCGAACTTCTCAATGTTGAACCTTGTTGTTGTCATCTCTGAACGGGTTGTATGCAAAAATTGAACTAGCTCTTATACCAGTTTGTAGGTGATAAACCCAATTAAGCAACAAATAAGTAAAATAATAATCTAATTGAAGAGGTCAAACACATATTTTACGTGGAAAAACTCCTCCGAAGAGGATAAAAACCAGGGCAAAGATAATTTCACTATAACAGCAAAAACAAATAGTACAAAGATAGAGATAAAACTAAATCCCAAAACCCGAAATAAGAACCCTCAAAACTAAATACAAATTCTTTGAAAGCTTGCAAAAACTAATACCTAAATGTATAATGGGTTAAATATTTCTAGGATAGAAAAGTGTCTATTTATAGGCTAAATTCGTAGGTCATTAGAATAATCTACAATAATTAGAGTTCAGTTGAAACAAATACTTAGAGTTTAACTAGGAGAAGAAAACCAAGAAAATTGCATGACACGTTGCCACATCGCGATGTCCCTGTCATGTCGTTTCCACGTCGTTTCTACTTCTCCCTTGTTTTTGTCATTTCATCGCCGCGACACCGCTCTCTGTTTGTGACAAAATTTGACTGAAATGCGAGGCATACTCCACATATACATATAATTTTGATCTATTGATTAAGTGTTCACTTTTTTCAAGAATAGTCAAAGTTTAAATCATAGTTGTACCGAAAAAGAAAACTTGTCATAAAGCTTAAATTTTATCACATTTGCTAGTTAAAAGAGTAATTATACCTAGGCTTAACTATAAAATTAACCCTTAAATTATATTGCTTTTCCCACTTAGGTACTTAAATGTTTTCGTCAAATTCGGTACTTCAATTATCGATTTCTTCTCAATTTATTCAAAGAGTTAATTGCACCAAAACTATTCGTTTAATTGTTAAATGACACGTCAAATCTAATGTAACTAAATTTAAAATGAAAATTTTAAATAAATAGTTATAGAATAACATTTAAAAGTAAAAAACTTAAAATAACAAAAACACTATAGTTTAAAGGTATTTTTACATTAAAGCAAAGTTATTTGAACAGAATCGAACTACTTGATTGGACCAATTAAACTAAAAACTAGTGACTAGGATCCGACATAGAAAAGCCTTGTATCTACGAAGAGAGCTTAAGATGGAAATACCAAAGGATGAATTCAGATTATCAAAATTTAATTAATTTACTTATATTACGTTATGTGTTAATCAGTGTGTCGTGTTTTGGCATCCATGCATGCTTCAAACAATTATCCCTAACCATAATTATAAAGGGAAAAGGAAAGGTATGGGAACACTGTTGAACACTGCAAGTGCATGTTGTCTAATTATATATGAAAGTGATGCTTCATCTATCTATTTTGCCTTTCGTTTGGGGGGTCGAAGGCAAAGGTGACCATTTAATTGTAGTAATTATTATCGTAATATTATTTATGATGGTGACTTCATCCCCTGTCATTGCAGCCAGGAAAAGCTTATCATCTTTTTATTTTTGGCACCGCACGAGTGAAATGATTTAAATGAACATATAGGATATATCAAAGAAAGAAGAAAATGGTCCCTAGGAAATAATCATTTTGAAGAACCCAAGAAGAATTATGCTTTTGATCCCCAAGCCACTTCGGATACATGAAAAGAAAATTAGGAAAATCATCTCAAATTTTATATTTAAAATTTATTAATAAAAATACCTTAATTCATCAATTTTAACTCTTATTTTTAGCATTATTTTTAATCAAAGTCAAGGCTTTAACTTTTAACTTTTATAAAACAAATTTAATGAACGAGTAAATACCAACTTTGATTTTATGTAGTTTTATATGTGAAAATTTGATTAGGATCAATTTTAAAACCACTAATAACATTATCAAATTAGCACTGCTTTTACGTTGATATATTGCATACAAGAGCTATTATATTAAACCAATATAAAAATAAATGTATTAATTTCTCTAAATGTTTACAATTTAATCAAAATCAAAGTTTCATTTATACATATGAAACCCACTTTAAGTTCACCAAATCGAGTATGTAATGAAACAAAGTTAAATTTTACCATTAGACCCTGTACTTGGCGTAATTGGTGAATTTAATACTTATACTTTAATTTGATCAATTTTAATTCTTTTACTTTTTGAGTTGGTCAATTTAAGTCATTGTATTTTTAAAATTTTTAAATTTTAGTCTTAACCAAACGATAGCAATTAAATGCTTGGTTAAATTCGCTATCGACCCTATTTATGCGTCTTAATTGCTACATTTTTTATTTTCTAAATTTTAATCTTAATGTAAATAACAGTTGGTAAATCCATTAACTAGTCTTTATTAGTAATATGTGTAATAGTAAACCGACATGGCATTATACATGTAATAATATGTTTAACACATCAAATTTTAAAATAACATAACTTATGAATTTAATAGCTACTATTCAATCAAGACTAAAATTTTAAAACTCTAAAAGTAGATAGACTGAAAACGATCAAATCAAAGTACAAGTACTAAATTCACAACTTATGCAAAGTACAAGATTTAATACTAGTATTTGACCTTTTAAAAACCTAATACACTCAAAATTGCAAAATAATATATAAGAAACCAAGTCGACTGAGTCTTAGTTTGGATGGTATTAATATTGTTGTCAGAGTAGGAGGTCATAGGTTCGAGTACGCGAAAACACATTTATCACCCTATTTAAGGGTGAGAAGAGGTTATGGGTAGTTCTAGGCCCATAGTATCATTTGAAAAATCATTTAACAATTGAGTTTAAATGTAATTACTTATAAAAATATACACATGTGATATTACACTTTTTAATTCTTAGGGAAAAGTAAGAATCAAATGTAACTACACTATGACTTTCCAAACACACATGTATGTTGTATAAGTTAAAGGAACGATTTTGATACTATAATAATATTATTTTAATTTTAGGATATGTATTATTGATTAAGTTTGACATCGTTGTTGCTACAACATTATGGTGAACATGGATTCAATCGTGCTTAATCTCATAATATCTATCACTTTAGGAATTATATATTATTTTACTAATATCATTGAAATAATTTAAAACTTTTACTAATTTCTCATATATTTTCACCTACTAAATATTTAATTAAATTATATATTTTTATACCAATTTAACTAAATTACATATTATATAGTATTGATTCTTTATTTAATCAAAGATAACTCAAAATGACAATGACTATATGTTAAATGTTAGAGATGATAGAGCCCACCAAATATGAATGCTAGAATAATTAAATAAAGTTGTATAGAATGATTATTTGTCTTGTTAATTTTATTAGTAATTGCATTTATCGACTATATTTTTGGGCCAACATATTACATATGCAATTCGATTTTTTTAACATTAATCTCATTATAGGTTCTTATCATATCTGCTCTTTTTTATACAACGTTTAAAACTACCTATAACCCCTCCCCAACCCTTCAATAATAAGATAATACACTTCAACACATTCGAACTCACGTCCTCCTACACCAACAACAATACCAATACTAATCAAACTAGGACTCAATTAACCACCCTTAATGCTTTTATTTTCTCAACAGAATCAAAATAAAAATTACCTCTAAAGCCAAACACCTAACTTGCAACAATAATGAAATATTGAAACCAACTTGTAAATGCCGAAATTGTTACCAAACCTTATATTTTGGGCCTTTAACCATTTTCACTTTGATTTGATTCTATTATAATTCTTCAAGGGTAATATAATCCGAGAATAGCCTTTTGCTAAAAGCCCTAACTTGTTCACTGTTTTTTTTTTTTTCTCTTTTAAATACCATTTGCAGTGTTTGAAGGATGGAACACAATGGGGGGAAGAGATCATAATCCATGTCAATTTCTTCTTTCTATTTTCTTTAACACTCTTTACATTCTTCACATACGTTTATCACTGTAAAAACCATTTTTTTGAGACAAAAGAAGTCATCTGTTTTTTTCTCTTTTTTTTGTAACATAACTGACACCCCCCGGCAAAACAGAAGAAAAGAATTTGCAGCTTTGTACAATACTAGTAGATCACTATATATATAAACACTCACTCAAATTTGAGAGGTTTGTTTGTTGCAAAAACATAGCTAGCCTTGGCTTGATGAACCATTAGTCCAAGTCATCCCCACATGCACATCATCTTCCCTTTAACCGCACCTTCAAATGCTTACTAATTTAGACCATACAGAAAGAGGACAGCCGTTTTTATTCACTTGCATACAATCTCAGGCTCAACTATATATAACAATTAAACTAGAGCAGGCAACTAGGGGCAGATATAAATAGACAGATTCTTACTGTATACTTCAAACTTCGCTCCCTTAAATTCTGCTCGAGCACACTAAAATACTAAGGTACCCAATGCAGGCAAATTGCAGAAAGCCAATTAGCGACCTCTGCCACGACCACGTCCACGCCCCCTACCCCGACCACGTCCCAAAGGCCGTCCTGAATAGATGATGGGCAAAATTAGTAGAAATGAGTAAATGATGCACACAAAAGTAACGAGTGTTGAGATCAAAATAATAGAAGAGTGAAATGTATAAATACCTGCAGCTGGCTTCTTAGGTTTAACTCTTGGTGTCTCCTCCACAAGCAAAGTTTCCAGATTCAAGCTGTCAGGGAGAATATAATAACGAATGTTGTTACCCCGGACACTCAGATGGTCAAGAGTAACGGGGTTTTTTCCCTTGAGCGTTAGTTTCACCATCTTCAAATGTGTATTCATGCTAACATCAACCCCTACAAGATTCCAGCAAAGCCACTTTTCACACAGTGCATTTAACAGAGAGAATAGCTGGAAAACATTATTAGAGAACGGAGGATGGACACTAAAACAGCTACATAACAAAAGTCTGAACACTATCTCTAGGTCATGTTAAAAATTTCAGTCGCCCAGCTAAAGCTTCCATCATTTTAACATGAAGAATCAAAACACAAAACATGGTACTTGTTAGCTGTTACACAATTTTCTGAGAAAAAAAATTGGCATATGTAACATTCTATGAGTCCACTATCAAAATGTGCTCATCCTTGATGTTGAATATTAGATCGAATCAAGCAAATGAAGCTTCTGCATGCTAGTATTTTCATATAGTTTTCCAACTACAAGCCTAGTGAAGTGGCAATAAAGAAAGAAAAAATAAAACAAAGAATCATGCCGATTTATATAAAGTTTTAAAAATTGACAATCAACGACATATATTCAATAAAAAGGAACAGCAGAGTGCAAAATAACACAATTAGTTTATGTGGAGATGAACTGAAAATGGGAAAAGCCCACAGTTCTTTTTCCTCACAATTTGAAGAGCCAATCACAATTAATGGTCCATAAGTTCGTATTAGTTCATTCTTAAAACACTAGTAGTGAAGGTATTTTCCTACTCCACGAGCGGAATTTAAAGACCATGAAATTTATTTATTTTAAATAATATGAGTAAGTCATTTATGTCACCATGCTAAGCCTACTAACAATGTGGATGAGATAATTTCTCTTAACCAAAATACGCAATATTTTGCCTCTTTCGGCAAATAAATGAATAGAATGCAAAAAAGGGATAAAAAAAAAAGTAATGGCAAAAGCAAATAAGAGCATCAATCGAGAACAGCCTATATATAAATTAGATTGATTCTCATTAAACCATTACGTATAAAAATCAAAACCTAGGGCTCATTGAAAAGCCCAAAGGAGAATAATGAAAACCATAAGCTTGAATTGAAAATGTATACTAAATAAAGAGAGATACGAACCTGTGATGGTGCCATGGACGACAGTTCCGTTCTTGAGCTCGATGGAGACAGTCTCGTTATTTAACTTCATTAAAAACCTTTTTTTTTTAAGTAATTATTTACATTAATTTTTTTTAATGAATGTTGCTTCTTAGTTGAAAATTAAAGAATAAAATAAAATGTTAAACAAAAAAGGAATGAAAAACAAGGAAGGATGATTACCTCACGAGCTTCATGTTTGAAAATTTTGAGCAGTGAAATGAGAGTAAAGCTCCAGAACTAAGCTCCAGAACTGAGTTTGATGGCGATTCAAATTTCAAATGCAAAACCCTTTCCTCGCCCCCCCCCCCCCTTTTTTTTTTTAAAGTACATTTTACTATTTAATTATTAGAAAAAAAAATGGGAAAGGCTCATTCATTGTTGCATGTAAATTTGGGCCTAAATATCTTGGCCCATATTTACCCCAATCATGCTTTAATTTTTATTTTATTTAAATCACTACACTCTTCAATAATAACATAAAGAATGAGTAAATATGAGGAACTTTTATTTTCCTAAAACGAAGTTGAAATATATTATAAAAATATTCAAAGTGAACAGAATTTTTAGATTTTAAATTTAAATTTTATTAGATTTAGATTTTTTTAATAATTAGTATTAGTTGAATTGATCATTCAATTACAAAAATAATCTAGTAAATTATATATTGATATAACTAGTTTTACAAGTCGATTGTGTGTTTTAATGAAATAATAATAAATTTGTGTAGTTATTTTAACATTTATATTATCTTTTACATATTTGTACGAAGAAAAGAATTCATGCATACCATCGATAGAGTTTGTAAGATTAAAATTGATCTTAAAAGGAGTGGATGGGAAAAAGGGCATGTCGTACCAATGAATAATTCTAAAGATATTTTTTCCGATTAATTTTTAAAAAATGGTTTTGAATTTTGTATTCAAAAGTTAGATCGAGTGAATAAATAGATAAAACTCTATGACCCCAATTATAAGAAAACAAAAGTAACAAACTCCTATCCAAAACGTAAATGATATAATAAATTATAAATTAAACGTTTATTTAATTATAATAAATTGAAATTTTTAAATAATATATTTATTTTTAATTAAAACTTAACAATAAACAAATAAGTAACAAATTCTAACCTTTAAAACGATAATTATTCTTGAAATTATAAATTAATAGTTTTTGAAATCTAAAAATATTCATGCCGAAGGTGGAACATTATCATTTCAAACTTCTATTTTTAATAAAATATAATATAATTTTTTTAAGCAATGTGTAATTGTCACATGTTGCAGTTTAAAGCTCATGACCATCGCACAAAATGCATTCAATAAAGGTCTATCGATTAGATGGGGATTATTAGACTCACGAGAGTTGGCCTAATTCGAAGAGCTATTGAAGAAGCCTGTTCATTTGAAGCCTAAATGGCCTAATGATTCAGATATGGAAAGATGGACTACATTAGTAAATAAGGGAACTAATCTTAGAAGATTGAAGGGAATTATATCTTATTAGATTTGATTTGATTATGTAAATATTGTAAATCCTTTGATTATAGGGATAGACTTAATCTCGTCCGTCAATGTAACTTGATCTAGACCGTCGATTTTGGGGGAGCTCAACTAGAAATAGAGAGTCTCCTCCGCACTTGTAGATCATTTCATTCTTTATTGTTTCTTGTATTCTTTTAGATAAAGTAATACAATCGAGAGCATTTACTCAAACACTTCTCGTGCATAGTTTTTGTTCTTTTGTGCCTTCTTTTAACTAGAGTTGCTTCTGCTATATATATAAATTGGTGTCTTAGAGGAATTTTTTGTGAATCCTCAATTATTTGGTGGTTAGACTGACTTAGGCGTGTTAACATCGAAAGGATCGTCTAAGTCCGCACGAATTGCAAAACTAAAGTTCTAGCCCGTGAAACAATAACTTGCAAATGAATTGACAAAATTGTATAATAAACATGTTAATTTAAATTATAAATGCAACCAAATTTAGTAAAAATATCATGGTAGTCCTTATATTTAAGGGCAGAATGTATTTCGACCATTCTACTGAAAAAATAAATAAATTAGTCCTAACACATTTCAAAATAAAAATAAATAAATTTGTTGAATTTTAATATTTTTACTTTTTTATTTTATTTTAATATTTTTAATTTTATAGAATTATTATTAGAAATTTTAAAAATCAAAATAATATTTTAATTATAATTAAGGGTTAAATTAATAATTAACCATTTAAATTAACATTCCACGCCATCTTTTAACAAATAAAATTTAACGAATGGGCTAATTTATATATTTCAAATGTATAAAGACTAATTTATCTATTTTTTAGTAAAAGAGTGGAAATACAATTTATTTAGAGTTACTATTACTTTTACCAACAAAATTTTGGTTTTGTAAAAGCAATTGCTTTATTTTAATAACATAAACTATGTTTACAGAGTTTTTTTTAAATATTCTTAATGTGACATAATTTTTTTACAAAATTTTTTATTTAATATCATTTTATTTTTAATTCTATTTAAAATATGTAATATTTAATTTGATTTTTATTTATTATTTTGAAATGCAAAAGCGTTTTCCAAAATTATGTTATAATATCAATATTGTGTATATATTAGTGGCATCTATACTGTTAGATCAAAATAAATAATTTTAATCTTTAGATTTAATATTTAATTTATTTCATTAAAATAAAAGGTTTAATGACAAATTTGGTCACTAACGTTTACATGTTTTGTCAAAATGGCCTTAATTGTATTTTTGAGTCTTTTTTGCTATCAACCTTTGTTCTCTTTTCAATATGCTTTTCTAATAAATTTAATGAAAATACCATTAAAAAAGTTAACAGGATGATGTAAAATTTCATATGTGGTATATTTTAATTAGATATAATTTACTATTTAGATAATCCAACAAGATAATTACATGTGGAAAATAATAAAATAAATAAACAAAATAATAAATTAAAAACTCTTAATTTAAAGAAAATAAATGTAATTATTTAAAACAAATTAACTTAGTAGAAAAACTTCTCAAGAAACAAACTTATGAAAGATTGAAACCTTTTGAAAGAATAAAAATTGAAACCTTTAATTTATTCATTAACTCTGTTAGAATAAGCGGATTGAAAAAGAAAAGAATAAAGGTTGATGGCCAAAAAGGTTCAAAATACAATTAGAATCATTTTACAAAACATGAAAATGTTAGTGGCAAAATTTATCATTAAGCCAAATAAAAAGCACAACATTCAATCTTTCCTTCTCTTTTTTTCTTTTAACCGTGTAATACAAGTTTTAAGTTGAAAAAATTGAGTAATCTCTTAGTTTCAAAAAAAATTTTAAGAAAAATATTGGAAGCAATTTTACAACGAGATTGAAAGCAATATCAAGACTACGCAATTTAGGTATTTGATATTTGAGATTTTTTTTTCTTGGTTGATGAAAACCCAAATATCTAAAGTGAAGTTCTCTACATTTTTTTCCAATGTAAAAATAGAATGTCGATAATGACAATAAAAGAGAGAAAAGAATAGAACATATAGATTTTACGTGGAAATCTTTTTGGGAAAAAACCACAGACAGAGAAGAAGAAAATTCACTATGTCGAATTCGAATGATTACAATGAGTATAGACCGCGTCTATTTATAGGTTTAGAAAATTTTATTCTAATCAACATCTAATAGAAGTAATGCAATAATGTTGAAACACCTTATTCAAATCAACATCAAACAGATGAAATAAACTTCTATACGGATTATTCTTGTGCAGCATGTACCATACAGCAGGGGCCGACCCCAGTCCAGTATCTTGCTTATTGGGGATCCACAATGGCCTGCGGCATTCGCTCTCGTGGATCCCCTTATCTTGACATTTGTATTTTATTTTAATAAGAATTCGGGTCACAACTCTAATATCTTACTTTCTATCCCGTTGTAAATTTGCTTCCAATTTTTTCTTCAAAAATAAAAATTAAACCTAAAGGTAAGATATTATCAAAATCGTTTTTTGTTTCTAAAACTTGCATTACACGGATAAAAAAGAAGATTAGGTGTTGTACTATTGTAGATTAAATCTTAAATCTAATACTTAGATTTATTCATTTTGATCTAAGGGCTGAAAACAGTTTGGTTCTCATCATTGTCGTTTTAAGAATTCTTACTATAGTTACCATCATTTTAATATCTAGTATTTCAAATATTAATTTTAAAGTGTTTTTAGAATTGTTTTAATTAAGTCAAAATGTTAAATATAAAAGAAATTAAAATGAAAATGAAAAGGTTAATCAATAAGTTGATTGCCATACAGGCATAAATTAAAGCCACTTTATATATAAAATAATTTTACATGGGAAATTTTAAAATGTAAAAGGATGAAAGATTGTGTTATGTATCAATATCCAAATTTTAAAAGGAAACAGATTTTAAATATAATAAATAAAAGCCTCTTTTATATATAAAAAGAAGTCTATATATAATAAAAATAACAAAAATAGAAATTAAAACCAAAACAGTCATTTTGTTGATCTCGGGTTACATTTTAGTCATTTATGTTTAAAATGTTACATTTTAGTCAATTACGTTAACATGTTGTAACATTTTAGTTACTAAGCCGTTAATTGCGTTAGCGGTGTAATATAAGTTGACGTGGCACGTTAAATCATCATTTCAAATAAAAATTATAGGTTAAATTGTATAATTGATCCCCATATTTTTTCTTTTTGAACAAATTTTTTTCTTTTATTTTTTTTAACTTTTCTTTTTTTTCCCATTCTGTTCTACTTCTCCCTCTGTTTTCTTCCCTTCTCCATCTTTTTTAACGCAATTTTTCTATATTTTCTATTTATTAAAACTTCTTTTATTTTTATGAAAAAAAAGACGCAAGCTGAAACCAAAATAAAACTTGCTCAGTATATTCTCACCCCACAATTACAAACTCTCATCGTCCATCATCCCTTTAACGAACCAATTTGGATCCTTCAGTGACCTAGTCCACAAGCTTGCCTCACTCAAAGATCTCGTTAGTCGTGACTTATAGCAGTCCACCCTCAATACAGTTTCTCGAGCATGTTCCCTTAACCTCCTAATCAATCCCCACCACCATCTTATCTATCTTACCTACAATATTATTGCCCTCTCAACACTACATTATTTCACGAATTCTTCAAACGGGCTATGCACTCTCAATGAATAAAATAATCATCATACAAAACTTACCATCAACTTTACCCAAACCGGTTTGGTTCTATGCTCCCTTTCTCTCTTCGGTTCATCCATGCTCGGGTTTCAATTAAGTTTGCTTGGAAATATCCAAAAAGTTTTAGATCAATTTTATCATTTGCTTAATTTTATTTGTCAAAAAATAAAAGAAAAGGAAAGCAAAAATCTGCTCTATTCTGTAAAAGATTGGAAACGGAAGAAATGTTTTGAATATAAAGAATTCAATCTATGTTTAGATTTGATTGAGCATATGGTTTTTTTATATTGATTAGTTAGATTCAATTTTAGTTTCAAAATTAGGTTATATTCAAATCAAGATTTAATTAACAATGATTGATATTTGATTTTTAGTGAAATTCAATTTAGGAATTATGTGAAAAACAAGGATATGGATTATTTGGTGGGCAAAGATTATGTTTCTACAGTGAAGAATATGAGAAGAGAGAAAAATAAAGGGAAAGAAGAAAAGGAAAATAAAGAAATAAAAAGAAAAAATTAAATTGTTCAAAAAAAATAAAAGTATAGGGTCTAGTTTTAACAAACGAAAATTTTTAATTTAAAATGATGATTTAACATGTTACGTCAGCTTACCGTTATGCCGTTAACGAAAATTAACGCTCAGTGACTAAAATGTTACAACATGATAACGTAAGTAGCTATAACGTAACATTTCAAATATAAGTGACTAAAATGTAACCTGAGACAAACAAAAGTGACTATTTTGGTAGTTTAACCTTATCCAAAATTTTTGAAGTTGAAATTTTGTTATTTACAAAAAAAAATTATTATAAATAAAATAGGGTTTTAAATGTAACAGCCTGATTTTTGGGTCTAGTCGGAATAGTGGTTTCGGGACCACAAATCCGACGAGAAAAATTTTATTTTTATGGTCTACAATTTCACGGAATGATTTCGTAAAAATTTCGTTCGAAAATTTTGAAGTTTGAGCTCTCAATTTATTTAAAAAGTCTAAATTGATATGCGATCCCGAAAATTATTACAGTAAGAGAGTAGGTATTCTTGATATAGTAAAACAAGAAAATTTCGAGGACGAAATTTATTTTAAAGGGGAGAGAAATGTAATACCCTGAAATTTTTTACAGTAATATATTATCTTTGATATAGTAAGGAAATAAAGTGACAAGTGATAAGTGGTAGCTTTAGCTACACTTATCTGATCAGTGACAAGTGACAAGTGACAAGTGATAAATGTGATCCGTGTAAGACCATGGCAGGGCTATGGCTTCAAAAAGTGCTAAGTGATCATACGCAAGACCATAGTTATACTATGGCAAAGTGGAAGTGAAGTACTCAATTTTCCGTAACGTTCCCTAATTTGATTAAGGATGGTAAGTGACAAATGGGCCCAAAAGAATTATAGTAAATGGATAAGTGGTAGTGAATTTATACCAGGATGATGAGTTGAATTGATGTTGTTATATAAGCTAAAGTGATATTTTCATTGCAAAAATTGAGAATTTCATAAATGTGTTAATGAATGGTATAATCAATAAACGTTGAGTTAAATGATAAATACGTATTAGTATTGAACTTAATGATTTGAATTGTGAACATGAGAAATTTTTTGAATTGAATGAAATGGAAATGAAGCATTGAATTATTAAGACTTGTGAATTGCATGAATATGTATCGGGTCTCGTAGGTCCTATTTATTATGAATATAATATTTTGAGGATATATTATGAAGAATTATAAAAGCATGTTAATAATTTGAAAGTTTTAATTTAGATGAAGTTTTATAACTCGGTTAAATACGTTTACAAGTGTATGTGTTCTGGTAATACCTCGTACCCTATTCTGGTATCGAATACGGGTAAGGGGTGTTACATTAAAACTATTTAAATAATTTCTGTATAACTCATTTTCCTAAATTTTATTAATATCAAATTGAAACAAGAATTAATTACAAACAACATTCTATCATATCTATTAATACCGTTATTAGACTAATATATTTTAATTTTAAGATGTAAATTTCGATTATCAAGTGCTAAAATTTTAAATTCCAAATGAAAATTAATTATAAACAGTAGTTCTAAATATATAAAGTAAATTTCATAACAAATAAATATTCATTTTACAAAACATAAGTCTATGTATTAATGTTGATTCAATTAGTAAGTTATTATTTGTTTGATTTAGTCCACTGCGCTTTTTAATTGTTTTAATCCCTTATACTTCTAATTTGTTCAATTTAGTTTCTGATTCAATTCTCATTTCTCCGTTTTTATCAGTCATCACTAGTTTGTATATATATATATATATATTACTATACACTTGTCAATCTTTTAACTTCACTTGTGGAGTCTACATTTTTTGGCAATGTACAAAATATTATTCTTTATTTAATACTTAGATAAAAAAATATCAAAATATTTTAAATTGAGAGCAAAAATTAAACCGTGAATTAATTTATTGTTGATGTATCAAAAAATTAAATATGGCATTTACCAAAATTTTAACTATGCTAGAATTTTTTTTTTTTGATGAGATAAACAAATAAGCAAATATTACATCAGATTAAGTTGATCAATCGCTCTCCTAGCTTTATATTGAATGAGAATTTCTGAGGCATCATGAAGACACTCGTCATAAACTTGGAGACCTGTCATCTTTTCTCAGCTCAATTTAGCCAAACAATCAGCAACACGATTATCTTTTTTGGGAACATGTCGAATCATTCAACGCCCTTCCGTATTCATGATCTTTTGGACTCTCCTGAAAATTGTAATGCCTGAATCTCCCAATAAATTATCTTGTACGGCTTGAGCTACTTCCAAATTATCAGTGTAAATCACAACTCGATTAAAACCATTACTAAACGAAATAATCATGCATTTTAAGAGGCGTTTATTTAAATAATGGATATAATACAGTACTATAAATAATGAATAAATTTATCTATTATTTTACTCAAAAAAAAATGAACCTATTCCATAATTGGCTTCTCCAAAACCAACGGTTAGTATAAGATTGTTGCAGTAGCAAATTATAGATTTGAAAGTGTATATCAACATCTCCCTGATTTATCGAATGCCGTCGACTTCAAACCTCGATTAGAATGTACAAATCCCCTGTTTTGTTTTTATTTGAACCCCCACCCCATCTCTGATCCACTCCCGTCGGCCCCACGCCTCTCATCGCTATCAACTACTTCCACCAAAACAACCGCACATTTCACGAGTCTACTTCATCTAACCCACCCGCTGCCCTAAGCCCGTTGCCGTTCCATCCCCATTTCTGCATTTGCTTATTGAATTTCTCTTCTTCTTTTTTTGGAAAATATTTGGTAGCTAGAGTAGAGTTTTTAGACTATATAGTTGATAAGTGTACTATAAGATCATGGTAAAATATTTTAAAAAAATTAAAACTTTTTGTAAAATGAAAAAAATATACTATTGGTATATCAAATACTAATTTTTTTCATTCAAAATATTATATTTTAATTTCACATTTTATTCTTATAATATAATTATTTAATTCAAATTAAAATTCTATCAACCCATTTGTGTATGAAAATTATGTATTTAAAATCTGACGATTAGTTTAATAATGACATATAATAAATAATGAAATGGATGGTTTGAAATAATAACATATAAAATGAAAAATAAATTAAATTATGTATAAAATGAAATTTAAATAAGTAAATACATGATATGAAGAATACTAAATGTGTTACAATTATTTATTACGGCATTATTATCAATTTTAATTAGTGTGGAGTTGACTTATAGCGCCAACTCAATACTAGATTTTATCACCCTCAATATTAAATTGTTTTATTTGAAAATTATCTAAAAGTATGAAAAGACTAAAATATCATTATAAAATATTAATTACCCTTTAAAATAAAAATATGTTAGTAATTTTATAATTGAATGGGTGTCAAGTTGACTTATGATATCAACTCGGTCAATTATTTTATATATAATATAAATATGCAATTGATGGAGGTAACAGAGTATGTATAATACAATTAAAATGTAATTATAATAAAGTTTTGATTTAATTTAGTGGTAAATTTAATATTTTATTAATGTACATAGCATGGGTTCAAATCTCACCACACCAACTCAGTTAAAACTTAAATAATAGTTTAAATAGATAAAATTTTAAAATGCAAATACCTTTAAACTATGTAAATATTTAAATTAATGATATTATAACTATAAAAATATTAAATTATTAGTTTTTACACACGAGTTTGATTATATATATTAATTAAAATATATTAAATTTATTTTATAAATTTGTATAAATTTAATTTTATTAATGTTATTATAAATAAATTTAAATTATTTTATTGCAAGTAAATTTCTAAATATTAAAAAAAATCTTTCTCTAAGTAAAAAGAAATACATACCTTTTGAATAAATATTTTACATCGAAAAAGAATACACAATGGATGATGACGTGAATGATTAATGATACATGTCTGTTTTAATTTATTTTTAATTTTTGTAATATTACCGCTAAGGCTGATCCTTGACGTGGACAACCTTACCCATCTGTTCACCATTACTGCTGGCTTGGCCACCACTTCTCTTGCCCGAGAACCTTCATCTCCTGGCCATTGTTGCTGCTGTTGGCATACTTTCACAGTTTCTAAACTTAAGGCCATTTCATGAGCTGTGCTAATTTAGTTGAGTTGTGTTTTCGTTGCTAACATTGAATGTTTGTGCAGGGTCCATGAATTCGATGGTGATTCTGATGCTAGCGCACAATCGGGTGACTCGGGAGAGGATGTCCCTTCAAATTTCCAAAACTAGGGAGGAAGTTACAACTAAATTCTTCTAGGAGGATAATACGGTGTTGGATTTGCTGTCTAATCATCTTTGATAGGACGAGATTTTTGTGATAGGACAAATATTATCCTTCATTTTTGTACAGGCCCATTTTGACCCAACAACCCAACAACCCACTTAAACAGAAACCCAAACACGAATCGCCTAATAGCAGACCCAAACATAAACCCAACAGCCTAACCCAAATACCAACCAAGCCCAAAAATAATTTGTCAAACTAGGGTTTCAGCTTTTCTGAAACCCTAGTACTGCCGCCGACCCTAGCCTAGCACCGCAGCCACCAACATCATTACCTGCCCCCTGCTACCGCCGCAACCACCACCAACAACTCCTCTGGCACCTGCAAAGGAGAGCACGCGCAACAACAAGTACAATAACAGTAGGAAAATTAAAAAAAAAAAGGGATGTAATCGGCTATAAGGGCCGAAACTATCAACTTTGTAAAGGGGGGGCTTTTCGGAAAAAAATTTGGAAGAAATAAAAAAGTTTTTAGAAGGTGATTTACTTCGATTTTTCCGACTTCTTTTTCTTATTTTCGTTCTATTTCAGTTTTCTATATTGTTTCTTTCTCTTTTCATTTTCATTAAATCAATATACATAAAAATATATAAAATAAAAACAAAAGGGAAAGGAGAATTTTACCTGATTTCGGCGGCGGAGGAGGAAGAACCGAAAGGTCTCTTCCATTTTTGACCCCTTTTCGCTTGGATTTCGGCATTTCTAGCCTCGAAGGTGAATCCTACTCGAAAAGGGGGACAAAATAGGCCGTTTTGGACTTTTCCGGCCACCGCGGACGGCGGCGCCGTCGCCGGCTACCGGCGCGGTGGTAGACGACCGGACCTTAGGCCGGAAATCAGATTGCCCCTAAAGGGCTTGAGAGAGTTTTTTTTTGAGTTTTTTTAAAGAAAAGTGAATAAAATGAGAAATCTGAAAAAAAAAATTGTTTTTATAGCGCCTGGAAACGACGCTGTTTTGGCTTGTTTCATCTGGCCCCAAAACGACGTCGTTTTACCCCATAACCCGCGCGTTGACCCGACCCAGGGGAGGATCTGCGTGTTTTCGCCAAATGGGTTATTTATGCGCGCAGTCTCTCTAATAATTAAGCGCATTGCAATTCGGTCCTTTTCGCTATTTCCTTTTATTTTTAATCTAGCCTTATAATTTTAATTTTATTTCAATCCGGCCCACTGCTGCGCTGCGTTTTGAGCCGGTCGGGTTATTTGTCCATTTGATCCCTTCCCTTTTGGCGCGCTTTGTAATTTAGTCCCTTTTATTTTGAATTTGCCCAGTATTTTTGCTTTTATTTTAATTTAGTCCTTTTTAGTAATTTATGACTGTGTTCATTATTTTAATGTTATTATCGTTATTGTTATTCATTGTTATTGGTTTTATTTCCCATTTATTTAGTCATTACAATCTTATTAATGCCTTAACTAACTTTTATTTATTTATTATTATTTTAGCTTTATTTTCATAATATATGTACATATACCTATGTATATTTTATGTATATGCATATGTCACGGGCCGCAGTTCAAAGCCCGTGACCAGCGCACCAAATGCATCCAATGGAGGTCTGTTGCTCAGATGGGGATCATTTGGCCCACAAGAACTAGCCCGATTCAAAAAGATATTGGAGAAGCCTGTCAGATTAAAGCCTGGTTGGCCCGATAGCAAAGAGATGGCAACTTAGGCTAATATGGTAACTAATCTTAGAAGATAGAGGGAATCATATCTTGTAAAGATTAGATTAGATTTGATAAGGCTTATCTTGTAAATCCCTAAAATTAAGGGATATGGTTAAATCTCATCCGTCGATGTAATTGTATCTTGACCGTCGGTTTTGGAGGAGCTCAACTATAAATAGAGAGCCTCCCCCTCATTTGTACTCATTCCATTGTATTCTGAATTCTTAAGAGTAATAAGAGTTCTGAGAGCATTTACTCAAACACCTTGTGTGCATTCTTTTCTGTGGCTTTCTGTTGTTCTTTGGCTTAGCTTCTTTTGGCACAATCGCTTCCGCTATACAAGTTGGTGCCTTGGAGGAGTTCTTAAGGAATCCTCATTCGAGTTAAGGCTGACTTAGGCGAGTTTGGACGAACGGATCGCCTAAGGCCGCACGGTTTGCGAGACGAAAGGTCTAGCCCCGTGACACATACACATATTTGTTTCTATATTTTATTTATATATACCTATATATATGTCTATACTTCATTTTCATAAATATATATATACACTTACATATACTTTATACTTTCAAAATATACCTTGTATATATTCTTTACATTTTACGACTAATATATACTTACACATATATACTTTTATATATTTAATGATTATTATATATGTATATATGTATGTACATACACTTACATAATTTTTAATGTATAATAATTCAAATATGTACACATACACATGTTTTTCATATTTTCATTGTTTTATATATATATGTGTGTGTTTATATATTTTATATTTGCATCATGTTGTTAATTTTGCTCATTTATTTGCATGTTTATTATTGTTTGGTCTCTTACTTTAGTTCCTAATTATTTGTTACCTTGCCCGTATGATTGTTTTTATTATTTATTGTTTTGCTTGTATCATTTTATTTACATTGACATCATTATCATTATTTTACATCCATTTTACTCGAATTTATCAAGAACAAAAATTTCAAAATAAAAGTAACACTCGGTATTTGGGATCTTCGAGAGAATCGAGCCATAACGTATTGGGTTCCGATTTTCTTTGTTGAATCTAAATAATCGAGATTACTTTTTTAAAAATAAATAAATAAAAGCTTATTATTGGGAATTCAATATGTCGTGTCCTAACGCATTGGATGTGACACGTTGTTTTTTTCGAGATGAGGATTTTCTTAAAAACAACCAACGCAATATTCAATGTTCGAAATGTTGAGAAATGGTGCCCTAACGTATTGGGTTGCGATTTCCTCATCTAACTCGAACAATTGAATATCCTTTTTTCAATTTTTATCTAGGAGTTTTTTATAAGCAACCTATTTTATACAAGTCATTTTTAAGAAAGGATCGTATTTTAAATTTCTTTAAAGTTTTTTTTTCGACATTAAGATATTAAGTAATCAATCTAGAAAAACGGTTGGGAGGTATAAACTGACAGGAAATGTATATATTTATTCATATATTATCATTATTATTAATATAATAAAATGATATGAAAGAAATCTAGCAAAGTCACGTGGACCAATTTTAAAAAATTATCAGCGTACACGTGATTCATGCTCTTTTGCCTTCACTTTTCACATGCATACTCTAAAGAATTGCAATATAAAAATATATTTTATAAACTATTTATAATTTCTATGTAATATACTCAAATATATCGATATAAATCGAATTAATAAAATAATTGTTTAAATAGATGATATATTATAATTATATTTTTATGTAAAAAATTCGACGGGTTTTTTTATTTTTTATTTTTGGTTTATTACTTAAAATGAAAAAAAAAGTCATAAAACGGACGGTGTCTAATGTCTCTGATCTATGCTATAATCATGTGACCGATGTCTGCCTGCGAAATGACAGCCACCCAATTATTAATTCTTAGTCTTTTAAAATATCAATTTAATTATTACATAATTACAATAACACCCTTCTTCTGAAACAAATCAACCATCTTCTAATAGAGGTGCTTATGAGCCGGGCCGGGCTTGGGCCGGGCCTGGCCCAGCCCGAAATATGGACCTAGAATTTTTCCCATGCCTGGCCCGGGAAAAAATTTATAAGCCCGGGCCCGGCCCGGCCTGTTTTTTTAAATAAATACCAAAATTTTATTTTAAAAATTAAAATAAAAATTTAAAAAAGTATTTTAAAAATATTTTAAAATTAAAAAAAATTTAAAAAGTATTTTAAAAAAATTTAAAATTTAAAAAATTTAATAAAAGTATTTTAAAATTAAAAAATAAAAAATAATAAAAATATTTATTATATTCAGGCCGGGCCCGGGCCAAAAAAGTTGTGCCCGAGGCCCGACCCGTTTTTTAATCGGGCCTCGATTTTTTACCCAAGCCCATATTTCGGGCGGGCCGTCGGGCAGGGCCGGGCCGCCCGGCCCATGAGCACCTCTATCTTCGAAGGTGAAGCTTGTAATTTTATCAAAAAATAATGGCAAATCCATTCCCGAGGTGTGATCGATTTCAGATCCTTTCCTCTTTCCACCTTAAAAATGCCACTCCACCTGCATCTTTTAGTAGCAATTAGAGTGAAATCGGGGCAAAACAAATGGTGAGCATGGCTGCCATCGGTGATTTGAGGTTGCCTTCTACAGCTTCGTTCAATGCTTCTTCAGTTTGTTCGAGCCGTAAGTCATCGGCTCCTCGGAGCTTGTCGTTCTCGGCGTCTGCTCTGTCCGGTGATAAACTTGTTTTCAAAATAGCCACTGGTTGTAGCCGAACGGAACGGACTGCTTCAATTGTTTCACCGAAAGCAGTTTCAGATTCCAAGAACTCGCAGACATGTCTTGACCCCGACGCTAGTCGAGTAAGTCTTAGCTTATCTCTCTGAATCTTTTGTCTGATCCGAAAGTGAGACTTTTTTCTTTTTTGTTGTTGTTGAAAATTGGAAATTTGATTGTTTTTGGCAGAGTGTTTTGGGGATTATTTTGGGAGGTGGAGCAGGGACAAGGCTATACCCACTAACAAAGAAGAGAGCTAAGCCGGCTGTTCCATTAGGAGCAAACTATAGGCTAATCGACATCCCTGTTAGCAATTGTTTGAACAGTAACATATCAAAAATCTACGTTCTGACTCAATTCAATTCTGCTTCTCTGAACCGCCACCTTTCCCGCGCTTATGCTAGCAACATGGGTGGCTACAAGAACGAAGGGTTCGTCGAGGTTCTTGCTGCTCAGCAGAGTCCTGAGAACCCGAACTGGTTCCAGGTTAGTTGCTACTGAAATGGGTTTTAAATTCTTTCTGGCTTTTTGGATTTTGATTTGTAAAATGATCTGTGTTTGATTATGCAGGGGACAGCGGATGCGGTGAGGCAGTATTTGTGGTTGTTTGAGGAGCATAATGTTTTGGAATTCTTGGTTCTTGCTGGGGACCATTTATATAGAATGGATTATGAAAGGTTTATTCAGGCGCACAGAGAGACTGATGCCGACATCACTGTAGCTGCATTGCCGATGGATGAAAAACGGGCTACTGCGTTTGGTTTAATGAAGATTGACGAAGAAGGACGAATCATCAAATTCGCTGAGAAACCAAAAGGCGACCAACTAAAAGCTATGCAGGTATCCTCCTTCAGTTGAGATTCAAACATGAAGTATTGAAGTTAGGAGCTGTTATTGTTTTTCTTCTAGTTCCAGTTCAAGGTCTAATTCTGGTTCTGATTTTGATGTTGTTGTTTTAGGTTGATACTACAATTTTAGGGCTTGATGATGAGAGAGCAAAAGAAATGCCTTTCATTGCTAGCATGGGCATATATGTTGTGAGTAAAGATGTGATGTTGAATCTTCTTCGAGACCAGTTTCCGGGAGCCAATGATTTTGGAAGTGAAATAATTCCAGGTGCTACTTCCATTGGGATGAGGGTAAGTATACTTTTCATAGATCCCTCCCTCTGAATGGCTTATGTGCAAAGTAAGGTAGTTTGTGTGTTTGCTTTTCAGTGTATGGTAACCAATCTTTTTTATCTTGTTTAAGATTGGCAATTGATATATATGGCATCTTATCTGGTACTTCTTTATTCACCAAGCCACTTCTGCAGCATTAGTAAGAATTTGAACAATCTTGAGATTGAATCCGGTCTTGTCTTGTTTCTAGCAATGAACAGTTTTGAACAATAAGATCATTGCCAAGATATACATTCATTTTGTGAGCAGTTTGAGTGAAATTGTACTCTCATTCATGGAGCATACCCTAGACTCTTACAGTAAGTTCATTATGTATGCTTGACCGAAGCTTCGGTGTTAGAATTTTTTGCATGACGGGGTCCATTTATCTTGTTACAATGATTTTTCTTCTAATCGCATAGAATTACTAATTTAGGAGGCCTAATTGCTTGTTAACCTATCCAGGTGCAAGCTTACCTGTATGATGGCTACTGGGAGGACATTGGTACGATTGAGGCATTTTATAACGCAAATCTGGGAATCACCAAAAAGCCAGTGCCAGATTTCAGGTATTTCTAGTTCATCAATGCATCCTCATTTGACTAGCTTGGTAATCTATTTAATTGCCTTAATGGTTTTGAACTTTCTGCCCAGCTTCTATGACCGTTCGTCTCCAATCTACACACAGCCTCGGTATTTGCCACCATCCAAAATGCTTGATGCTGATGTTACAGATAGTGTTATCGGTGAGGGTTGCGTTATTAAGGTGAGTTCCTTGGGGCTAGGTTGATAATCTGCTTGGGTTTTTTTCTAGTTGGAGATGGTTACTAAAGTTCACAGGCTAAATGGGAATTAGAGACTACTTTCAGTAGTTAATGGTCCGGATATTTTGGTTGATTGCAGAACTGTAAAATTCACCATTCTGTGGTTGGTCTTCGATCTTGCATCTCCGAGGGTGCAATCATAGAAGATACCTTACTGATGGGAGCAGATTATTATGAGGTAGCTTAACCTGGGAGTTAATATATATATATATATATATATACATTTTCAATCCGCGAGTCACCATGAGTAATCTGTATTTCCTCGATTGTCTCTCCAGACTGATGCAGACAGGAGGTTTTTGTCTGCAAAGGGCAGTGTTCCAATTGGTATAGGAAAGAATTCACATATCAAGAGAGCCATTATTGACAAGAATGCTCGAATTGGAGACAATGTGAAGGTAGGTCATGATTTTATCTTGTTAATTTCTTTTATGGTTTCAACAGAGTCTTGGAAAGAGAGATGAGTTTCACTGACCACTTGAGCCAAATTTGTGATGAAATTGTCGGTGGCAATAGTAAAAAAAAAAGAAGAAAAATACAAAGTTTTGCAGCAGTTATGATTGGAACTATTTGTTTAATGAATGTTTGGTATTTACAGATCATAAACAGTGAAAACGTGCAAGAAGCGGCAAGGGAAACCGATGGATATTTCATAAAGAGTGGGATTGTGACAGTAGTCAAGGATGCCTTGATTCCTAGTGGAACTGTAATCTGAGAAGATTGCATTATGATACAGCAAACCACCATTAGTGTTTCTAGATAGAGAAAGTAATGCAATAGCAATGTATATTTTGAGCTACTGCGGTATAATTATATTAATAAAATGAAATGGAGCCGATGATGGCCGGTAAACTATCAAAAGTCACTTTTGTTTAATACATATTTCATTTTAATCACATTTGTATAATTTAAAAATGGAAAACAAATGAGATAGAAAATGGAGGATAACAGATAAAGAAGTAGAAGAGAATGAAATAAAAAAGAAAAAAGAAAAAAAGTTAAAAGAATATAAAAAAATTAAATTGTTCAAAATGAAAAAATATGAGAATAAATTGTATTATTTAACCTAAAATTTTTATTTCAAAAGATGATTTAACGTGTCATATTAGTTTAGTGTTACACCGTTAATGATAATTAACGGTTCAATGAATAAAATGTTACAATACGTTAAAATAAATAATTAAAAATAATTTAAGTTAAATAGAAGTGAATATTTCAGTAAATAGACTGCAATTTAATGAATTCCAGGCTTTGGATGTTGGGTGTCTCTCGTACCCAAAATAACACCTGAATAAATTAAATTATATATTTGGATGTTATTTTGTGGAATTAATTACTATACTGTTTAAAAGCTACACAAATTTAAGAAAAATTCAATATCTTTTGCAAGTTTTTAACCAATTTATAAATTTTCATATTTGTATAATATAATAGTTATTTTTTCTCAATTATAATTCTATTAAATAATTGCTTTGTCTACAAATGATAAATTTATGAACTCAAGCGTTCGAATTAACAGTTATAAAAAATTATAAACTTTTTAATTAATTTATAAATATTTTATATTCATTTTTAGATACAATTGATTTAGGTTATTTAGACAACATAAATAAGATGTTTTGAGACTTGTTAAACTCTTTTTTCAAAGTTTGATTTTATAAAATTTTGAGATCTAATATGTTCTTAATATTTCTTTGTTCTTTAGTATCTGTATATCTTTTATTGAATTATAATTGTTTAAGTTTGTTGAATATTCAGCAAGATTTAATAAATTAGAATAATTAAATCTATAATTGTTTAATTCATTCTAATACTTGTTACAAACTGCAACATTGTGTATGTCGAAGTCCATGGTTTATGTGGTATAGATGTGTGATATAGCTTAAAGAAACCTCATTCAGGTGAATTTGTTGGTTAAATTAGATTTTTCTCATTCTTAGCTAAGTTAAACCTTGAACGTTAAGTTACAAGGTTATTGATTGGCAAGGGAAACAATTTCAAACAAGTTACCTCTTGATTATCAAATGGGTAAAATGAGATTGGGTGTTTAGCGTTGAGTCAGCAACTAAAACTAATTAATTAAAAGCATTGAAGATATTATTGCATCGATGATTGGATTTATGAATCAAATATGTAATAGGCCAATTTAGCCCGGGCCCAAACAGAAACCAAAAAAATAATAAAAATAAAAATTTACAAACCCAATTAAAAAGTCCAAAATACAACCTAACTTACAAGCCCAAACCCTGATAAGCCCCAAAACCTAAATTGTTTGCAGAAAAGATAGAAACCCTAGGGTTATTGCGCGTCGCCGCCTTCACTTTTGCCAAGGGCCACACCGAGGCTCGATGCCTCATCGCTAAAATCATCATTGCACGGCCAGGACACTGCAAAAAGAAAGAACAAGAACAGAACCAAGAACACGCAAAGAACAGTAGTAAAAACATTAAAAAATAGTGTAATGCATTCGGCTATAAAAGCCAAAAAAAAAAAAACTATGTACGATACACACGAAGCAATCAAAAAAAAATAACTTACAAAGAAAATTTTCAAAGGTGACTTCTTTATTTTTTTTTAGAAATAGGAAAAATGAAATTTTTTAAAACACTGTTTTATTTATATAGCCTTATAAAACGGCGTCTTTTGGGCTTAAGTTTTAGACGCCAAAACGGCGTCGTTTTGAAGCCGACCCGCCAACCCGACCCGACCCTAACAGGATTCGTGTGTTTTTTTTAAAAGAGGGTCTAATTGTTGGTTTAGTCCTTCCTCGTTTTTGCCACTTTTCAATTTTGTCCTGCTACTTATTATTCTTTTATTTTCACCCCTTTTGTTTTGTTTTTTGTGCGATTTAGTCCCTGGAACATTGTGGACCCGTTTAGGGGATGACACGTGTCCTGGGGCTTAGAATAATTACTCATTTGGTCCCTATCCTTTTTAGCACATTTTATTTTAGTCCTTTATTATGTTTTATTATTTTAATTTATTTATTTTATTATGGTTTGTACTTTTAATTTTGTTTAAATTATGATTCAGTCATTTATTTATTTAATTTCAACCATTTATAAAATTTATTTATTTATTCATTTATTTATTTATCCTTTATTATATTTAAAATTGATATTTTTTTTCCTTTTATTTGCACATTTGTTGCCCCCTTTCCTTTTTTTTTTTGTGATTTATGCTTTAAACTTTGCTTGAATCTCGATTTAATCCATATTTCGGTTAGCTTTGCTTCTTTATTACTACATCATTTATTTAGCATTTAAAATTTATATATTTTATTTTATTTTATCTTTGTTATTATCATTATTATTTTATTTATACATATTAGTACTATGGTAGTTATCACAACATAATTGTCGCTTAATTTTTGTTTTATTATCATTATAGATGCATATTAGTATAGCATTTCTTTGGTTTTATCTTCTTATTCTTCTTTATCTACTTATTTATTTATTCATTCGTTTATTTATCGTTTTAACATCATCATTTTATTATTTTATTTCACTCTCGCTCAATCACCATGTCATGTTCAAATATATCCACCCGTTTGCTAGGCCTAAACGTGTTAAAAATATATATATATATATATATATCATTTTTTTTTAAAAAGGGTCATATTCGTTCCACCTAACATGAAACATTTAAAACTAAGGTAATGTTCGTTATTTTTGAGATTCGAAGAGTCGTGCTCCTAATTTATGGGGTATGGCATCTTCTTAAAACTGAAATAACCGAATACCCTATTTAAAATAAAAAACAAAATTTAAGTAATGGTTAAATGGTGATTATTCTTGATTTCGAGAATTTGAGGCACCGTGTCCTAATTTACGGGGCATGATCTTCTCTTCTCGATTAACTTGAAATAAGGCATTTTCGTGAAAATTAATTTAGTTGAGCGATATTTTATCATGCAAAGAGGGATCGTATTTTAAATTTGCTTCGAATTTTCAATTTTTGACATCAAAACATTGAGTAACCAACTAGGTACCAATTTTGGGCGTTATAAGGGTGCTAATCCTTCATCGTACATAACCGGCTATCGAACCTACGTTCTTGGATTTCGTAGACTAAAAATTATCGTTTTAGGAAAATCTAATCTTTTATAAAGATGGTTAAAATTATTTGAGGTGACCCGATTACACCTAATAAAAAATATTGGTAGCGACTACATTTTAGTTCTTTGAAAAAATAAAAGTCAATTTCCAAAAAAGAGGTTTCGACAAAATAAAGATTTTATTGTTGGCTAAAGCTTTATTTGAATGATTTTTCCTCAACTTTTAATTATTGCTTTCTTTGACAAGTTTTTTTATTTTCTAAAACCCCCATTATGTTTATTTTTTTATTTTTATTTAAAAAATAAAGTTATTTTCAGACTCTATACTTATATACTAATTTATATTTTCAAGTAGATTTTTATTTTTATGTCTTGACAACCTAACCTAAAAGACATAAATAGCGTTAATCACTTTTGTTGTAGCAGCCCTTGTTTTTCCTTCTTGTAACACCCCTAATCACACGAGTAGTTGTGGCTGATGTTATTACAACATCTAGTTCCTGAGAATTTTCAAGAGCTAAGCCAGGTGTAGGATTGGACACAAGAGGATCAACAGAGCCATCCTTCAAATCCACATTATCAAAACGACCAATATTAGGTTCAACAATATTGGTCACAAAATTTTCAGCAGAATTATCAACAATTTCAGAAGTAGTTGAATCATGGGAAGTATCAAGCGGAACAATTAGGGGTGAACATTTGATTGAGTCGAGTCAAATTGAGTCAAAAAATTTTGAGTTAGTCGAGTTGACAAATCATATTTTAGCAACTGAACTTAATTTGAAATTTTTCCAAATCGAGTCAAAAAATTTCAAGCCAGGTCGAGTCGAGTTAGCGAATCCTATTATTTATACTCAATGTTGCTTTACATGGATTGATTATTTAACTAGATGAAGTATAATATTATTTAACTAGATAAACAATATAATGGTTTTGTCTTTTAACTTAATGGGTAAACATTTATCAAAACAACGTAGTTTAATGGTTTTGACTTTTAACTTTAAAAAAGGTGGTCATTTATCAAAATGATGTAATTTTACCTTTTCTTATTTAGATTTTCGGATAACTCGAATTGTGTAATTCATATTCGAGTTAAACTGAAAATTTTGATTTTTTTTATTCTAGTTGATCCGAATAACTCGGACTATTTAATTCAAATTTTGAATTTTTTATTAAGTTTTTCGAATCGAATCGAATCGGATTTTGCTCACCCTCTAGAAACAATATTAACTTGTTCGGTGACAACATCAATGAGAGAGTCCAAACCAACTTCAAAAACAGGGTCATTTTCTAAATGAGGTGGATGAGAAATCAATCGATCCATTTCTTATCGTCTTGGACATGGTTGTGTTGGAACATTTTCAAATATTTATAGTGTTCCAATAACTAGAAATGAAAGGGTATAATGTCTTTTGGTTATTGATCAAGAGTTATATCACTTGATTTTTGACAAGGAATTATAATTATACAAGTAATATTACTTGAATATTTATGAGATATCACCATAAACTTAGTTACCTAACATCATTTCTAAACAAACAACAACCAATAAACAATCAAATCACACAATAGATTAAGCACAAGAAATAGGGTTAAGAAAGCTTAATAATTTCTTGATGAATGTTTGAAAGAGAGGATTTAGGCAACAATGGAGGTTAGAAATACTATCGAGATCAAATTTTATGCTTTAAAAGAAAATGAAGTTGATATATATATTAAGAGCTTGAGATTAAAATGAAAATACAAGAGAGTTTTGATTACTAAATAGAAAATAAGACCAAGCTACAGTAAACTTAACTAACTAACTACCAACTTGACTAAAACCAGAAAAGTAACTAAAACCCTAGAGATAACTTGAAGAAGACAACTACAAAGCTAAAAAGATGAAAGAAAAATAAAGTAAAACAACCACCTTTCTTCTCAGCCAAAAGTGGTTTTTTATCTTATTACAACACAAGAAATTAGACCAAAATGCCCTTAAACGTCCAATTGATTGGAGTTGGTGTTGGATAAGAAATACTTCTATAGTCATGTTTTGTCTCGTCAGGCAGAGGTATTGTAATACCCCAAGCACTATCGCACTTGGAAGTCATGGGGGGTCTTGGGATTGCAATAACCATCCTTGGTATCGCGATATCACTGAAGTTTACCTCAATTGCTTTCACTTTAGCATTGTCATTGGTATCACAACCTCTATGGCTCAGTGTCGTGATACCCCTTTCTAAAGATGATTTCTTCACATTTGGGCCATTTCTGACTTCCTACACTAATTCAATTACATCGTTAGGTCCCCCATGACACGTTTGACCAATTTGGATCTCAAAAAGGGCATAAAACTCACAAAAACAATTTATTAGCAACAAAAACTAAAAATCAACAAAAGTAAAGAAAAGACAACTAGTTTGCTTGAAAATAAGCTCATTAAGCTCAATGGAGAGCCTAATTTGACATATCAAATTACAATAGATTAGTATGTGAGTGCTAGCACTATAAATAAATCCATTCTAAAATTAAAGTGCTAGGTACCCATAATGATAAGGGAAGGATGTGTAATGTACTCTTAATGGACCCATGACATAAATATGTTGGAGTGTTATAACTACAGGAACACTCTTGATGGGATCTACCATTGTGAGTGTGAAGTGTGGCTGCTTCTAGGAGCTCAAGGGCTTGGCTCTAACAACACTCATGAAAAGAGGACACAGACACATGGCCATAATAGTGTCCCTAGATACTATGCATTGATCGGTGTTGAAATCATTGAATGAGATGTGTTCAATTAATTAAATAGAATAGTTGGTTCAAAGATTAGTCTACCATGCAATTTCGATTAACTTTAACATGTTTTGACTAAGTGAAGGTTCAACCGTAAGACACATTCATTTATGCAAATTGATTTCCAGGATTATCAAAATCTAAAATATTTTAAAAACGAGGGAGATTGTAGAACATTTTCAAATTTTTATAGTGTTCTAATAACTATAAATGAAAGGGTGTAATGTCTTATGATTATTGATCAAGAGTTATATCACTTGATTTTTGACAAAGAATTATAATTATACAAATAATATTACTTGAATAGTTATGAGATATCAGTTGAATAATTATGTCTTTTTAAAGATGTGATTATTCAAAGACACCTATTAGAAGTTATGTCTTTAGGAAGAGACATGAGAGTTACTATAAATAGAAGTGGATTTCATTTTAAAGATGTACCAAAAATTCTCAAAAAGTTCTTTCTATTCTTCTTTCGTCTTTTACTATTATTAGATTGTTTTATAAAAAATTATTGCAGAAATTTTTATAGAAATTGATTTTCTTGTTATACTCTAATCAGTGCTTAGTGGACTATTACCGTCTGTGCAAAACGTAAATAGGCACCGGGTTTTATTGTATCCTCAAGATTCATTTGCTTGAAACTCATTTGCACACCGAGTATAGGTGGGGAAAAATAGAACCTTAAAGATAGTGGATTGATACACGTATTGAAATATTGTCCTATTGCTTCGTTTTTCTGTTTGAGTTTGTGTTTCGTTCATGTATTCAAGATTCACTGAAGTTTAACTTTATAGGTTTTACATCTTTCTATTTAATCAGGGTATTAAATACCTAAATTTCTAAGATTAAATCATTTTTGCTTTTCCCTCTCAATTTTTGGAAGGTAAAATATAAGGAAAATTTTCCCTCCAAAATTGAAATTTTCGAGCCATGAAACACCAAAACATAACCTTTAAGGTAAACTGACATCTAAGAGTGGCGTTTGGATCAAGTTTGAAACTCAACAAACAGTAACTGAGCTTCTTAAAGCTTTAAATGTGGCTAAATTAAGAGGTTTGGTGAAGAGTTCGACCAGTTGATGTTGAATAGACAAAATACTTGAATTCAACAATGACATTTTCAACAGGCTCTTGAATGAAATGGTGATGCAATTCCAAAGAGCACAACAACTACTGACATTAATGTATTCAACTTCAGTTGTTGATAAGGAAATTGAAGCTTGCTTCTTGCTATGCTATAAGGTACCAAGTTTGATCCCAAATAGAAGCATCCTCCATACGTGCTCCTTCTATCATCTACATTGCTTATTTACAATTCATGAAAATTAATTCTTCTACTGTTTATGGTTTCCCTTTTCATCTAAATGCTCTCTTTAAAACTGTAATGTGACTTACAACTACACCCAATACAAAAAATGAAAATAGAACTATTTGTAAGAAAGATAATTTTCCACAACAATATTAGTATAAAAAAGAAAAATAAATAGTTGTTTTTCTTTTTCACTATATGAATGGCTTTCGATAACTATTTGAGAAAAAAAAAAGAAAAACCAAAAGTTCCAGATTAAATTAATATCTAAAGCCTACAGCTCATGACCGGTCCTTTGATAATTTGGAAAATGAGATGAAAGCTTTTAAACTAGGCTTTATTTACAGTAATTTAGAGAATATATACATTTATGTGCGATGTACGGGTTATTTGTGTATATTTAAAATAATAATAATATTTGAAAAAAAAGTATATATTTACTTTAATCAATATTATTAAAACGTATCCTTACTTAAAATATATTTATACTTGTTCGGTTATAATTTACATTAATCTAATTCTACTCTATATTTATTTAAACTCGATTTATGATTGTATTATATTTGTATTCTAAAAGAATATAAAATAATTATTATTTTCTGCTAAAAATATTTTTCTAATATTACTTTCTTTTTACGTTTAATTCTATTTTTTTAAATTTATAATTTTGTAAGTTAAATTTGATATATAATCGTTTTAATTTTATTAGCTCAATATTTTAATAAAATTTTAAGAAAATTTATTTGGTACATTGTCAGAGAGCTTTTAGGATTAAGAGATTGACAAATGTTTATAGTAAAAATTTAAAATAAATATTTAAAAGAAAAGACGCATGACAATTTTTAAAGTTGATTGTGGAATAAAAAAGTAAACTACTCATGTATTAAATACTCATCCAATTTTAATAGGTTAGTATTTGGTATATTGACTGTGTGTGTTTTCAACTACATAAGCAAAATTAAAAATTGTTGTATGTCTCATTTCTTTTATATATATATATAGATATATATATTTAAGATTTTAGTGTACTCTATTAGACACTTGCCATTATCTCAACCCCGCATGTAGAGTTTAAAAATTTCAATGGCAGTGTACAAAATATTTTTTATTTTCAAAATATTAAGGATAATTATTTTATATACAAACAGTAGAGTTTTTACCTCCACAAATGAAGTTAATAGGTAGACAGTGTTATTAATTGATATTAAAATAATAATTAAAAAAAGATATAAATGAGACACATGATGGCCTCTTAACCTTAATTGTGAAGTTAGAAAATTTCGCCGCTAAGGAATCCAAGAGCACATGCAAAAGAGGCAAGCAAGGATCCCAACCCAAAAATTGGAAATTAACATTTCAAACCCTTTAAAAATTATTAAATTATAAATTTTTATATATGATAAAATTATATTTTGAAAAAAAAAATAATGTTTAGTCATTTTCAAATTTGGCCCATTCTAAAAAATTTTCTAGATTCACACCGTGTGTATCAAATAATTATCTATATATGAATTATAGTATTAACATTATTTAATATTTAAAATATTTTATAATCTTAAATATATTTTATTTTACTTCAACAAAGGAATTCATAAGGTTTTAAAACATTCATTCATTTGGTTGGTTGGTAATAATAAGAAGAACAATAAGCCTCAACTTTATCAAAAATTGGGCAAAAATAAAACTAATAAATAATTTTTAAGTTAGGTGGTCTTTACACATTAACTAATTAGTCGCTTATAGCTTTTAAAAAGGATAAAATAAAAGGGCAGATCTCAAATTTATACATGAATTTTGATTTGATAAATATATAAATGAATATTTTATTTTGATTCAACGGCGTATATTTAAAGAAATAAATGTATCAATTTTTTATATATTAGATAAATATAATTATTTTTATATACAATATTATGTAAATGCAAAATAGTTCTACATTGATAATTTATGTTAGTGATTTGTGAAAATTGAATCGAATGGAAATTTCATACATAAAATGAAAGTTTATATTATAATATTATACATTTGATCAAAGTTCATGTGCTATTTTGAGATTTATCTCAAAATAAAAATATATGTTGTGCGGAACTTCGGAAGCGTGTAAAAGAATAAGATTAATGTACTAAAAGATCACACTAAGTTCAATTCCCAGGAAAGAGAGGTGGATCACAAGGATCGCTTAAGTACCAGGTCTTTCCTAGCCAGAATATCTCTCAATTGTAATTTAATAGCACAATAAATCACTACAACCACACTCACAAAATATGCAGAATAATACCATAAAGAACACAAGAATTTTAACGAGGTTCAGCAAAATTTGCCTACGTCCTCTGGCACTACCAAATATATTTCACTCCAAAATACAAGTGAAAACTTACAAAGAGAGAGAGAACAACGCCTTCAGTAGAGAATGGCAAATATAGGATACAATGAATGAGAGATGGTTAGGCCTATTTATAATTGAGGTTCAGGGATCAACTTGTAAAGTTACTATACAATTAGGGACCAAATATTACAAATATCTCAGATTTCTTATGCCAATATTTTGATACTCATATCTTTGACTTTCCATAATATGGATGACTGCCAATAATATAATTTCGCACTTATTTGGTTGTTTTGCAGGGAGAAAAAAATGTTAGCAGAAGAAAGTTAAAAGAGAAAAAAGCTAAACTTGGAATTCTTGAAGCTAAAAATTGTAGACTGTCTTCGGTTGAATGGTGAAGAGTTTGATAGGTCATAGGAGAGGAAATTTGATTCAAACCATCGTACGTTTGAACGTTACTTGATTCACAAGTTAAAAAACTGCCATTACCCGAATCAAATTGAAGTATAATTTTTATTTAATTTATAAAATTTTAATTATGAAGTAAAAATAAATATTTTATATTTTAAGTAGTGAAAATAACGTAAAAATATTCTATATTTTTAAAAAAAGTATTATATAAGAGTTCTTGATTCTCTTTTATTTAATTGAAAAACTATATTTATGTACTAATATTTATGAAAAAACCTTTAAAACCACCAAAATATAAAACAAAAGTCATTTTATCAAAATAAAATTTAAAAATATAATATTTAAAATTAGCATGAAAAAGAAACGATAATTGAATTATCACAAATGATTTAAAAAATTCAAAAAGAAAAACTTGATCAATCTGAAATTAATTCAACCCTAAAACTTAATATTCCGGAATAACGACTTAACATCATATTTAAGGATTGAGCTTAACTAACTTCAAATTCAATGAGACTTAACATCACTATAGAAAAAACAAAACAGAAAAAAGGGAAGGCATTGGAGGGGGGAAGTCGTCCGTAGAGTGTTGAATGGGGGGTAAGGAAATGGCGAATAAATGTGTTTCATTTCCACTCCAATCATATAATAAGGTTTCGTCTTCTTGTATTCCTAAGTTTGATTCATTTTATTACAAACTGTAAACAATGAAGAGTCCTTACTATCATTATATCCTCTCTACTAATTTTATCATTGATGAGCTCATGGCCTCCTTTAGTTCAACCAAGAATTCCCCACTTCTCAGCTATCAAAGCTTTTTATAATCTATATATCCTTTGATTCCTTTCCCTTTCCTTTTTTTTTTTTTCATTTATTATATATGCATGCATGCAAAGTCGTTCCTCCTTAGCCTAATTTTCTTATACGTAGTATTATTGCTGGTGATTGAAACAAAGCATATAGAGTAGACCCATGGGTCGGGTCACCCGGCTTAGCTCAAAGGTTCATCTAAAAAGTGAGAGGGTTTGGATAAAAATATAAGCTCAAAAATTGGGCTTGGGTGCAAAAATAAGACCCGTTTAGAAAACGAGTCAGGCCTCGAGTGAGGCTTTTTTGGCCCCCGAGCCCAACTCGACCCGAATATGCAAAAAAAAAGGCTGCTATTTTTTTTAATTATTTTCTTGCTATTTTTTTACTGTTTTGTTGTTATATTTTTGTTGTTTTTCACTATTTTGCTATTTCATTATTCTATTGCTACTATTTTGTTGATATTGTATAACTCTTGTTTTATTGTTAATTTTGTTAATATTTTAGAGACTTTTGCTTGTTAAATTGCACCTATGTTAATGTTATTTAAATATAAATGTTTTTTAATTTATTTTTAATTTGTTGAGAAATATTTATTTTAACATTTTTAATATTTTTTGATGTATTATATTTTTAATATATATATAAATAATATAAAAAATAATTTAAACCTGAATTTTAACATTTTTATCCGAGCAACCTTAAGTAAAATTCTAAACCAATTTTTTAGGCTGAGCCCAGGCCTAACAAAATTTTAGTTGGCCGACCTATGGACATATCTTAAATGATGGTCCTATGATTTGATACAAAAATTATATTAACCTATTTACATAAATTAATGTTTGAAATAAAGTGCATGTTATTGGTTATAATTAATGGTTTGGATGATGTGTATTAATGACAGTCCGTCGAAGAATGGCCGCCCTATGCTCCAAAATCAAGTCCAGAGAGGGGACATGACCCGATTATTCATGTGCACAATTTTGATGAAGGCGATGATTTTTCAGCAATAGTTAGAACACTTGTAAATGTTAATTTTGAACGGTTGGATTAGTCATGTAATTAGTTTTGAATGGCTGGTACTACCATCTCCGCAACAGCTGACCCATCACAAATACTTTGTACACTTCCAATGTCCTATCGAGTAATCAGAGGCCATTCATAGATTCTAGGAAATGCTAAATTTCATATTTACTAAGTTCCTCAAAATATTACAACATTGTAGCAACTTTCTCCATAACCTAAGGCAAAAGAGGTTATCAAGTTTATAGAACAATTACCTCTACTTTTCAACATACCAACCACCAATCTGTTTTAGTGAGATAGTTGCACCAAAATGGACATATTAACATCTACAAACATCACCTTATTTCTTCAATGCAATCAGTACCCCCTTGTTACTTTTTGGGTCCTCTTTGGCCATAATCTTCTTCCATTTATCCTTAAGGTCAACAGGCAGACGATTTGTGCCGAAAACATTATGACCAAATTCCAAAATTTTCCTCCAGGGGATGTTTTTGTTCATTGTCAATGAAAATCTCTGCACTCCCTCCTGCCAACACAAACATATGGCAGTCAAGAAAAGAAACTGATGTAACAAAGATAATTCTTTGAGTTATGCTAGCATGTACATCCCAATTCAGTGTAGTCCCACGTAGGGCACAGCAAATCTAGTAAAGCACCTCTGAGTGACCATGTGCCTGTAAAGGCAAAAAAGGCCGAAGAGAGGCATGCCTCAACTGTTCAAGATATTCAATACCGATTCTCAACCATTGTTACAATACAGCAATATCATTTTGTTAGTCATCAGCGCTATTCAGAAAACTATACTTGTGTCTATGTGCCTGTCTGAAGCTGACAAGTTTAAAAAGTTCATTATTTAACGGGGTCTACATTGCGATCTTGAATTGAGGTGAGACATCCTATTTTACTAGGTTAGGGAAGGATGTAAGTGGGGAATCTTACAAAATATTAAACACATCATAGAAAATCTATCGGTTAGCCAAGCAGTAACTAAGATGATCAATGAAAGTTTATGCTTCAAATACAATGAAATAAAGGAAACAGGAATGTAGCATAAATCAAGCTGAATCGATCCGAAAAGTTAATATGTACATGCTAACAAATAAAGAATTTAAAAAAGGGATGTTTGTAGTGTTCATAACCATATACCTTCAGTATATCTTCCTCTTCAACTGTCCAATGTAGTCTTCTACGTTTTACATTACCCAATATTGGGGTCCTGCTGCAATTTAGATTGAAAAACAAGGTAATTTCAGTATAATGATAGTCAACAAAAAACCACAGCATGAACTACGATCTAGCAACAAATATACCATGCACAACATGGTTCCTTTTAGCATGTTACCTTAACCACAATGTAAAACCCCAAACAACTTACATTCGCTTGGTTAACTCTTGGCATTGAACAGAGTTTTTTGCTGCTGTAGCTTTTCCTTGTTGGTTTGTATTCTCATCCTTTGCACTGATACTTGGTTGGAAGGATGACTTCTTTGGTGAATCAACTTTCCGAGGTCTTGCCCTCTGAGCTGTATGTTTGATGCGCATTTGACGCACTAGAGGTGTCCCAGTATCCAAATCAGGTAATAGAAACTCAAAACTTTCAATTGTGGGAACCTTAGGTGTAGCATCTTCGGTTATTAGTGCCATAGCATTTCCCACTGCGTTTGGCAACATTGGCTCTTCCTTCCCACTCTTCCCTTGGTTGTCTTCCAGTACACCTGTAAGGTTAGAAGTCCCTTTAGTTGATAAACAAAGTGCATCATTCACAATTTCAAAATGGTTTGGGTGATATGGTGGTTTACACCAGGGATCCTCATCACCTCCATCATTTTCACTATCAGAAGTATTTTCTTCATCCTCCTCTTGTAGCACATGTCCATCCACAACATTGTTGTCAAACCCATGAGCTTTGGAGATATTTTCATCATCAGAATTTACCTTGCCTACAGACTCAACGCACATGTTTTGCTCCTGATTATAAAGTATTGTTTCATTAGCATCATTGTTCAGCCTATTTCCACACTTACCAGCTTTTTTTTCCTCTGCCATTGTTGATAGACTTGCCGCTTTCATGTTTTCTGCTCCAGTTTCCAGCTTCTCTTCATTTCCACCATCCCACTTGAAATGCATAAACTTTGACAATTCCCTCTTCGCCAACATGGCTCTCTTTCTCAATTCCTCGGTCCTTGCTACTTCTCGCTTGTACCAACAATAAGGACAGTAGAATTTACCAGTATCATCAAATTGAGGTTCAATATTCATGCACATCTTATGTATAGAAATTGAGCAGCCATTTTCACTGCAAACCAAGACCTGACCGCTTCTCCCATTGCAGCTGTAACCAAACTCTCCTCCTAACAAATCTGTTATCATACAGTTCACTCCTGCGGATTCATCCACCTTCTCAACAAAATTTTGAACTACAACATTATCATCCTTATCCTTCATATCAACATCATCAGGAATCACATCATTATCATAATGACCAGAAACGCCTCCGGCAGTGCCATCATCATCACCCTCCTCATCTTCATCTTCACCATCAAAGTCATCGTCTTTACCAACATCATCATTATTATTAACATTATCTTGATTAAAACCAGCATCCTCTGATAATCCGTTATCATTGCCATCTATATGATATTCTTCATTAGCTTCATCCTCATCCCCCTTATCAACATCATCAGGAATCACATCATTATCATAATGGCCAGAAATGCCTCCGCCACTGCCATCACCATCACCATCAGCCTCCTCCTCATCTTCATCATCAAATTCATCGTCCTTACCACCAACATCATCATCATTATTAACTTTATCTTGATTAAAACCGGCATCCTCTGATACTCCGGAATCATTGCCATTTATACGACATTCTTCATCCTGTACCAAAATGTTTTTTAAAAAATGCGGAAATAAGTCATATTATGCTGACATTTCGAAAACACGCAGATGACTTTCACTTTCACATCCACACTTTGACGGTACATAGAAAAAGACATCAACTCTTAGGCTTTACTTGGCAAGGTGAAAGAATTGAAACTTCCAAAAATTGAAAGCGGAGAAAAGTGGATGGACATAAATTATAGCGCTAAAGTTTATATAAATATTCGATCTTAAACAGGAGTATAACACAACAAATAATACGAACGCAATAAGAATACACAAATTCTCAGGCTCCAAAGGAAAATAAAAACTATTAAGTGAAGTAAAACAAGAAAAGAGATCTCGCAATTGTTTGCTTTGATGTTGTGGATTCCAGAGAAACAAACAGAAAGCATGAGAAAGAAAAAAGAGGAAAGAGAAAGGTACCTGATAGAGGAGTGGGAAGTTTGAAGGAGGTATGGGATCGATAGCTCTGCCCTTAACGGCACGAGATTTTGTTTTCATTTTTTTTTCTCAAAGTAAGGTTTTCTTCGGCTCACCGTTTGGTTTATTTTTAAGATTTTGAATCCTTAAAAGAAAAAGATGAATCGCTGATTCACTAGCGTATGGAAATTTTTCTAGGATTTTCACTTTTGAGTGGGAAAATTGGGGTCCGTTTGAGAGGGAAAATGAAAGCTGAGCCTCATTATATATGGCTCAATTTATGTACAAATTTCTCCAAGTCCAGCCCACATTTTTTTTGGACCGACTAAGCTTCTTTTTGTTTCTTTCTATAAACATTTGAATTTATTGAGTGAAGAAATATTATTTTTTAATGTGAAATATAACACATTAGCTTTAATTTTATAAAATTATATATATAATTTTAATTTAATTTAATTTTCATAAATTATTGACACTATTTCTAATTTATTAATATTTTACTGTTTATTATTTTCTAAAATGTTTATAATTAAATAAAGAATAAATTTTCTTATATATAATTGAAATCAAAATCAAAATTTCAGTATATAATTATTAAATCAAACTTCATGTATCACATAACATATTGAATTAAAATTTATATGTAAAATTGAGATTTTATCGGTTGATTAATGTTTTTTAGGTTTTTCTATTAAAAGGAAAGCATTTTAGATTTGTATATTTATTAGATTACTTTATATATAGTATGAGTGAAAAAAAAATGTCTCATGCTTATAATGTGAAAGTGTTTGATGTAATGGTAAGTCACATTGCATTTTTATAAAGAGACACATGTTCGAATATTGAAAATCACATTGTTGGGAGGGGCAACCACGAACCCTACAGTGTACCAAATAGTAATTAACCCAAACATTTAAACATTTTAAAATTAGGTCAAAATAATAATAATATTTATAATGCACTAATAAAAAGTCACACCAATAAATTTAACAAAATAAAATTAACAAAGATTAAAAGTTAGACTTAAATTTTGAAATCTAAAAATAAGGAGACTAAATTCCTATTTTTAAGAAACTACAGGGATTATATGCACATCATAACCTATTATTGTCACCCCTCCCAATTTGTTATACTTTTATTTTTAGAATTTAGTCCTCTATTTTTAGATTTTAAAATTTAGATCCAATTGTTAACGTTACTATTTTTTATTAAATTTATTGGTATGACCTTTTGGAATAAAAATACTCACTTGATAGTAATATAACATAAAAATGACATCATAATAAATTTAAATTTAACAAAATTTTCAACATTATTAAAAGTTATAATTAAATTCTAAAATATAAAATAGAGAAACTAAATTCTTGAACTAAATTTTAAAATTATAAAAAAATTACTACATATTTTAACCAAATCTCAATTAAAGGTTATTTCACTAATTGAATTTAATGTAATTCTTAGGAAATTCATTTTTAATACTCGAAGAGCATGAAATAAACCAGGGTAAGACTCTGAAATAACAAGATTAAAGCGTCAGTTTAGGAAGACAAAAAGCCCATTCAGTCCTCCTTGAAAGCTATATTCCCAAGATGTCCTACAAACTGCCCTCAACTCTACGGCGAGTGACATCATCAACCCAAGGTCTAAGGCTCTTGTCATCTATTAAAATAATCTTTCATCTTTTTCTTGCGTCTAAGTTATTCAAATATATTTTTAACTTATTAATGTTAACGACTATAAAATTTTATACTGATAATTTTTCTTAATTGCTACTCGGTTAAATATGCCTAATGAAGGCTATTTATATAACTAAACTTACCTTTTAATTGATTTATAATGCTAATATTAATTAATCAATAATTGGTATATAAAATCTCTTCTCTGTTATATGGTTACAATAATTAATTCAATTCAAATTAAAACTCAATTTTACATCAATCTTTTATTTAACTGAGTTATCGTATTTAGATTATAAATTTTAACTATTAAATCTAATTTATTAAATTATAACTTGAGGTATCATAATTATTATCCTAATATTTTACCTCAACATTTTTAACTATTGAATCTAAATTAAATCATAATTTTTTAACAATGAGAATGAAAATATCATTATTTGCATTTTTATCACATTACTTTACGTTAAATTTTTAACTATTAAATTTAAATTAAATTATAATTATTTTAATAATAATTCATTATTTTAAAATTTCAATTTAGTAATACGATAAAAGAATCTAACTTAAAAGTTTCTTCAAATTGTTCTTTTATATATATTGTAGATGAGTAATTTTTTTCCTTCAAAATTTTAAAATTAAATATTATAGTTCTATAATATTGATTATGTGGGTGACACAAATAAAATAATCTAGATTTTATCATACCTACCTATGTGAAAGAAGAACATAATATTAAATTTATATTTATAAAAATTTGTGTATGTAGGTGAAATGGTAAATTGCCTATGATTAAACACTTTTTAGACTCAAGTTCAATCATTAGACCTTACATTTTAGTTATTTTATTTAAATATTTCATATAAAAATAATAAAAGGCGAAAAACACGATTATATTAGTATTACAGTCTTTTCTAAAAGAAGGCTTTTAAGTAATTTCCTAATGAATTGGTTTTGAGTTAAGTCGTAACACTAAACTCAATAAAGCACTTTATATAAGTATTAGAAATTGATTACACATGTATGCATGTGAAAACTACATAGTTAAAACATAGGATTTATTTAAAATAACATAAATAAATAATGAAATGTATGGTTTGAAACTAATTAACAATGATAATGCATGCAATATGTATGATATTAAAAAGAAAAAAGATTAAATTGTGAGTATTACAGAATTTAAACACGTAAACACATTAAATAAAGAATATTAAATGCATTACAATTGTTTACCACGGTATTGTCATCAATCTTGAGTTGATGTCAAGTTAGCTTGTGACACTATCACAATCAATAACATTATCAATACTAGTATACCTATCACACGCATATACATGTGAAAATACATACTTAAAATACAATTAAAATTTAAATATTATATTAAAATATAATTTTGGTTTAGTGGTAAATTAATATTTTATTGTTGTGTATAGCATGAGTTCTAATCCAACAATGTGCACTTTTTTTATTTTTTAATAAAAGACTAAAGTACCCTTAACTTATTTTAAATACAGATGGTCATTTTGTAATTTTCCTAACTAAATTGGTGCCCGATTGATTCGTGATACCACATTAGTCAAGTATTTTATTAATAGTATAAATATACAATTGATAGTGATAACAAAGGGTGCATAATAAAATTAAAATGTATTAGTAAATCAAAATAAAGTATTGGTTGAGTGATAAATTTGAAGTTTTTCTAATGCAATAAGTTTAAATCCCATCATATGTATATTTTTATTTTTAAAATTAAAAGACAAAAGTACCCTCAAATAATATAACTTGTTTTAATATAGAAGGTCATTTTATAATTTCCCTAACTCAATTGGTGTCGGTTGACTCATGACACCAATTCAACCATGAACTTTATTAATAGTACAGTTATACAATTGAGAAAGTAATAAATCGTATGTAGTAATTTAAAAACATATGAAAATAATAAAATGAAACTTTAGTTGAATGGTAAATTTAAGATCTTATTAATTTAATTAGCATGAATTCAGCTCCAATTATATGCATTTTATTGGTTTTATTAAAACTAAAAGACTAAATTGTGCATAGTGATTTAAAAACATATGAAAATAATAAAATGAAACTTTAGTTTAATGGTAAATTTAAGATCTTATTAATTTAATTAGCATGAGTTCAAATCCTATTATATGCATATTTTTATTGGTTTTATTAAAATAAAAATACTAAAGTACCCTCAAATAATATAACTTATTTTAATTACGAAAGGTCATTTTGTAATTTCTCTAATCGAGTTGGTGCTCAGTTGACTCGTAACACCAACACAGTTAAGATTTTATACAACTGATGAAAGTAATAAATTGTGCCTATTAAAATAAAAGCATATGAAAAATAATAAAATGAAACTTTTGTTGAATAGTAATTTTAAGATTTTACTAATTTAATTGGCATATGTTCAAATCCTACAATACGCATATTTTTATCGGTTTTGTTAAAATAAAGACTAAAGTATCAAAAATAATATAATTTATTTTAATTATGTAATGTCATCTTTGTAATTTCTCTAACTAAGTTGGTGCTCGGTTGACTCGTAACACCAACTTAATTAGAGATTTTATTAATAGTATAGATAATAATAGTATAAATAGATATAGATACACAAATTAGTTGGGAGAAAATATTTTATGTTAGTAGTTAACTTTTTAAGTTTGCCCATGAATTATTTTTTGTGTATTGGTAAAAATTTGTTTATAAATCCATTAAAGTCAAGTTCAATTCCTAGATATTTTAATTTTAGTTATTTTATTTAAAAACCATATAAAAGTATGAAAAGACAAAAAACGATCAAAATAATAATAGTAATCTTTTAATAAAGGGGTATAGTAGTAATTTCTTAACCGAGTTGATACTCGGTTAACCCGTGACACCAACTCAGTCAAGGGTTATAATATAATAACAAAAAATCCTATTACACGCATATGCATGTGAAAACCACTAATTTAGAACATAAATGAGTGTTTTAAAATAACATACAATAGATAATGAAATATATGGTTTGAAACTCAATTAATAACATTATTAATACATACAATTAATGGAGATAATAAATTGTGTAAATTGAAATAAATATATGTAAAACATATTAAAATGAAGCTTTGGTTGAGTGGTAAATTTAAGGTTTTATCAATCCAATTTAATTTGGATTTAAATCCTACAATATGCATATTTTTATTTGCTTTTGTAAAAGTAGTTAAAATTGTGAACGAATAATTTATTCTGGGGATAATATAATTTTTTACTTCTGAACTTGGCAACTAGGTTCGTTTTGATATTTGTACTTTTTTTTGTCCACTCTAACACTCGAAGTTGACAATTAGATTCATTTCGGTCATTGGATTTGAATTTCATTAAGATTTGATGATGTGACTAGTGTTACTAGAATAAAACTGAATCAGTCGATCGAACTAATTGTATTGAGAACTGATTGGTATAGCGGTCCAAACAAAGAGATTGAATCAATTGAATTAGAAACTGCTTGAAATTGATAAAAAAAAATTAGAAAATTAGAACAAAAATTAGCAGTTGAACATGTTGAACCAATTTAATAATTTCTTTTTATAATTTTTAGATTCCTATGAATTTTTAATTAATTATTTAATTATTATTGGTCTAACGGTCGAATCAGTTGAATCGGAAACTAGTGGTTTGACCGTTCAACCATCGGTAAGGTATTAAAATAATGGATGTGGCACTCTAATATTGCACAATGTCATCACCAGATTATTTTTATATATATTTTAAAAAATCAAGATGTGATACAATCTTAGATGACATATCACCGAACTTTTATATTTTTCAACTCCAGATACAAAACTGGACCTAATTGTCAAGTTCAAGTGCCAAAATAAACAAAAAAAAAAAGTAAAGATATTAAAGGGGCAAAAAATTATATTATCCCCCTTCTTTTAATTCTTCACGAATTTTGAGTGTTTTGTTTAATTAAAAACAAGTTCTAAAAAATGATTTTTGGAAAATGAATTGATTTTCTAATGTTTGGATGTTATGCGTAAAATAGTTTTTGCTGTATGACAAACTTTGTTAAAATTATTTTTGAAAGTTGTTTTAATTAAACAAACACAATATAAATTACATTAGTTACGAAATATTATAGAAGCATTCCCTTGACAATTGACATCTATTTTATAATAAGATAATAGCTTATATAGACTTAATAATAACCAATGCCTAATTAAAATTAAGTAAAAATTAATATATAACATATATAAAGAGTGGATAGTATCACATTAAAACGGAAGGCATAAACAAAGCTAAGCAGAACTTAAGTAAATACTCATATTTATATTATTAAAATATTTATATTTTATACTATAAAAGATTCGTTACTAATATTTATAATTGATAATGTATTTATTAAAATATTAATATAAAATATATTTCAATAAAAATATTTAGAATATCATTTAAAATTTTAAATTAATTTTAAATTTATTACTAAAACTATAATATCAAATATTTTATTAAAATAATAAATTAAATTAATTATAAATATGTATATTTCGATGATACTGAAAATTAATATTTGGTATCCATATTTTTAAATTTTAAATAATTTAAAAATAAATTTAAAATTTATTATTATAATATTTAACTTGAGTTAATTTTATATAAAAATCTTACTCGTATGAGAATTTTTCTCGAAAAATAATTTACACTTTTCAAAAGGGAAGACAATTTTAAAAAAATTAGACTTATTTTCAGCTAACCAAAAGTCATTTTCCTTAACAAAATTATTTACATAGAGAAATGCAAAAAAAAAATCATTTTCTATGAAAACAAAGACACCTCTAATTTCATTAGAAATATTTAAGAATTATAAAATTACTTCTCTATCCTATTTCAACTATCTTAACTTGATTTTTATGTCATTTATCAAACTAGTGGGGATTTTAGCATTAAAATTTTGATATCTAACTAAAAATTTTAAAATTATAAGGGTTTAATGAGAACTTTTAAAAAGTGGGGTCTAATTAAATTTTCAAAACTTTGGAAACTTAATGAGAATTTATAAAATTTTGAAGGACTTAATTGAGATTTTAAAATAAAAATAAAAATAAAATAAAAGCCCGACCTTTAATTCAATCGATGTTCGATTAATTCCGACATCAACTCAATCAATAATTTAAATAATAAAAGATAAATATTTATATAATCTATATTATATATTAAGCCCTAAATAAGTTAGTAACACGAGTCAATTAGACATCAATTTAATTGAGTAATGACTAAAATATCATTTAAAATTTTTTATAGTTTTATATAAAATCTAGAAAAATAAATAAGCATAATAAGATTTGAATTTAAATTATTAAAATTTTTACTATCTCAATATCATCATTTCAAGTAAAATCACAATTGGATCTTATATAATATTTTTTTACTAATTTGTTTCATAAAAAAATTCACCTAATCTAGTTATATTTTGAGTTAATTCATAACATAAAAATATTTACTTTGCCGATTGAGTCTTAACTCGATTGGCATGGACATTGTTGTCAATGCAGGAGAGTTCGAATGTGTTGAAGCAGATTGTCCTCCTATTTTTGAGCCGAGAGGGATTCTCGACAAAACAAAAATTTACATAAGTATGTAGTTTAGACTTTGGATTAATTTCTCAAAATTACCAAAAACTATTCATTTTCTTTCCAAATTGGATGAAGAAAATTTGGCACTAAGAAAAAGATAGTATTTGAAGAAAGGAAGAATTGGGTAATCTTTTCTGTCTAGTAAAAGATGGGGGGGGGGGGTTTACTCTTATTAATGACCATTGAGTCATCATCAACGGCAGTTTCAAATGCCAAATCCACACTTAAACCACACCTGGACTCTGTAATTAAGTAGAAAAAACCAAACCCCGAACAACTTCTTCTTCCACGTTGCGCCTCTCATCCCATGCACCTCACTCACCAAACTAAACGCATACCTTTCCCTTTTCTTGCTGACTCACTGCACCACCACTTCGGCCCACCGTACACGTCACATGCTCCGCCACCAACGTCAGCATTGGCACCCACCTGGAACGTAAGTTTATCCCTCCTCCCTTCCCTTCCCCTCGATTTCCTCTCCCTTGGTTGAATTAGTTCAAAAGTCTCCCTTCCACTATTCCGCAGTTTCACTCTTTTTCTCTTTTACCAATATCAAGATAATTACAAATCAGCCGTTGTGTCTAACTTTGGATTGTTGTTCTTAACTTTTTATTTATTACTCTAATTTCTCTCTGTTTATTGCTGTTTAGTCCTGTGGCCCCCACAGTTACTGTGGGGTCCACAGCTTTTTCTTCTTGTTTTGTGGGGGTAATGTCATGTTTTATTGCCATGTTTTTGTTTATTTCCCTGTTCTATATCTTGGGTAGCCTTGTTTTCTTGTTGCAAATTAACCTGCAACAACACTGTAAGACAGTGTTGTTTAGGAAAAAAAGCAGGAGCTAGAGTTGTAGGCTGACTTGTAGAGTGGAAGTGAAAGAGTGATTCGATGATGGAAAACAACGTTGTGAATCAAAATCCTGGTGAGTTTAAAAGGACGGAAAAAGGAAAAGAAGCAGTGGCTGGTCATGAAGGTGATGTGAATGGGGATAACCAAGGTGACCACCACCAAATTCAGGGCGGTGGTCATAACACATTGCTTGCTTTGCAAGAAACTCAGGGACCTTCTATCCCTGTTGAGATTAATGATGATCAGGTTGTTAATAACGAGGTGGTGGTAAAGGAGAAACCTATCCTCATGGTGACTAATGAGATTAAACCTCGCCTTCGATGGACTTATGAACTCCATGCTTATTTCGTTGATGCTGTCAACAAGCTTGGTGGTCCTCAAAGTCAGTGTTCATTCCCCCCCACTTATTCTCTACTTCATTGTCTCCAAAATGTTAGATCAGTTGATAATGGATAAAACATGTGAATACTTGAATGACTGCATCATGTTCATCTTTGTTGATGTGTAGTAGGCACAAGAGAGTCACTCATAAAATAGCTTGATTTTTTCCCCTCTATAACAATCTGAAATAACCTGCATGTTGTTTTAAGTGTTAACATGTCCAAGGGGGGATTGTTTCATATATTCATCCATTTCTAACATGCATCTAGCACCCCAGGCTGCCTTAGTGGTTTTAGATTTTATGTTGAATGCTTGAATTCCCCTCTAGCTGCATTTTTCTCGCTCAAACTTCTAAGATTTTTCTTTTCCATAATTTTTTTTGTATTATATGCTTGTTTGTTTGGGAAGTAAGTTCGGTTGGCTTGCTGTTAGCATGTGTTACTACTTTCCATCAAATCTAAGGGTGTTTAAATTATTTAATACTGGAATTCTTTGATCCTTATTTAGAGAAATGGACCTCCTCTAATTTTTTGTCTTCAGACGAAATTCATATGTTCCAAGCATTCAAAGATGCAGCAATCCATATTAAAATTTTCCCCTCATATAGTTTCTTGTTTTCTTTAACTGCATGTTGCTAGGTTCCTTTCTTTGTTTGAGTATATGTAATTATTATCTTGCTTAAGCTTCTAATCTTGAGCAGGTACGGTCAAACGAAATCATCTATGACAGATGGTTTTCTGCCTTCTCTTCTCCCTTTGTGTAAATTCGTATCATTCCCATTGCTTACCTTTGCCTGCTTAAAAGAAACTAATGTTCTTTTGATAATGCCAAATAAGATTGGCTCAAAAGTGACATTCTTTTGATCATATAGGTTTTGTAGTGCCTTTCTACCTTTCTATGCAGATGTGTTAAATTAGATTGAGTTAACGGAAATCTAGGTATTTTGTATAGCTTCTTGATGGCTGCTGATGAAATATTTGTCGATTAGCAACTGTATTATAAATGTTAAATTGGTAGGCGGGTGAGTGGGCGTGCACGCATGCACACGCACATATATATATTTGCTGAACTGTTACATTTCGTTCTAGGAATATTGTTGAACACTGCCAGATGTTTTTAGAAAGGTGGCCAACCTGCATTTTGTCGTGCTCTTTTTGGATACGTTTCCGTTTAATGCTTTACGTCATTCCCTAACGGTTTTACTTAGCATCGATGATGTATGATGAAGAAAAGACTTCTTCAATAATGTTTTTGATGATACCAACTGCAAGTTTGTCGGCTTGTATACCGTTACACAGATGTTTGATGACTTTGGATTTGTTCCCATTATTCTAACTGTTGACGTTACCGAAAAATAGAGCATCTCTACAAGCCTGCAGATGGGAACAAATGCAAGTTTATGCGTGTTTTATTGTTAGACCTGTTTTCTATTAGCTGAAAGTTTGACCTTGCAATAAGGTGTGAGCTCCATTTGTAAGTAACTTTTGTTCTACGAATGAACCATTACATGATGCCATGGATAGAACTGAATGAAAGACCATTCTTTAATCAAATACAGAATATATGTGAAATTATAGAAAGAGAATTACGAGAGGATGTAAACCTTAATTGTTCGATGACAACCACCTAGCCTTTCACCTCTTCTTAACTACTAGTTTATTGCTTTTATGGTCGTTGTTTGTGTAATTGCTTATATGTAATTTCCATATTCTTTTGTGATTTAAATTTGGATCCTGTTCAGGCTCTTTCGTAAGTTGCTACTAGAGAATTTCATGCTTGTTTCTTCCTTTTTGGATGACATGTGTTACCGGGTAGTCCTCATGCATGAACTGAACTTTGGCTTGTGCTTTCTGGTCTCCGAAACTCAACTATGTATATATTTTTTCTCAATAGTACTGAATTCTTAGAGTTACTGTGGGGCTCTGCCGTTGCTGCTGGTAAGCTACCTTGCACCTGAAGTAACTGTTAATTATCCATAGAACTGACCATAAATCTTATTTGCAGAAGCAACACCGAAGACTATTCTGGACCTGATGGATTTAGATGGACTCAATCTTTACCATGTTAAGAGTCATTTACAAGTAAGTTTTTATATTTAACTTACGCATTTCCATTTTAGCCTTTAAAACCAACTTTCCTTATGAGGGTTTATCATTTATTCCCCTAATGTTGCTGAATTCCAGAAATTTAGACTGGGAAAATTTTGGGTGAAGGAGTGGCAGGACACATCCAAAAATGGTAGGTCTTTTTATATCTACCCGCTTTCATTCTTAATGTTATATTAAACATGCGAATTGATTCATTTTATTGTGTTCTTATTTAACAACTTGTTCGATATCCGTTCTTTCCAAAGACCATCTTTTAATTAGGAAACGGTAACAATTTGGATGTTTTCTAGCACCCCAACTTTCTAAGATGGGAACATTTCATTCACTGGTATTTGTATTATAGTAGCACTTTAGATTGTATGTACAATTATAGAAGCCTAAGTGGAAAATTTCAATGGCTCTTCACTTTAGATTGTATGTACAATTATGAGTGAGAGGCTTTTATGATATTTCTCGGCCTTATTTCCGTTGCTCTATGGTTCACTTTGTGCATCAGCTGACATGTAATAGAAAAAATTTCTGGTGCATTATATGAAATTTCAGGATAATCTGTTCCACCTTTGAATGTGACGGAAAGCAAAACAAATTGAACTCAAACACATGAAGGAATATCTTATTTTTATTTAGACTGATGTTTGAACTTAGATGAGCAACTTGTGAATGACATGTTGGTATTCAAGCTGATCATGTGTTCTAAAAACGGCAGTTTCTCAACAGCAAGGAGGCGCGCGGAGCCTCAGAGCTTTGAACTCACCATCTCAGAACAAGGAGCCTAACAGGTTTAATTTGCTTATCTGCTTAGCTGGTTTAAGATTTTTATTCTCTATTGTGGCTTATTGGCATACATTATGCAGGAGAGCTAAAGCTAAAAGAAATCGAGGACCCAAAAATGAACCTCGTGGAAGACTCTATATGCAACTTCAGGCGAGTTTGTTTAGGAAATTTATAATCATCTTGTAGATATTGAAATTTCAATTGTTTTAACTTAAATCCCTTTTGGGAAGTCTTAGATTAGATGTTCTTTGTTTGTTTTTTATGCTTTTGGCCAACTAGATATATTTGTTCAGCATCCAAAGCAATGATTTTGCAGGCCCAGAAGCATTTTCTATGGTATATGGAATCACAAAGGACAAATCTAAACACTGCACTGGCCAATCATCATTTAGGCGGTGCAGCTACTGGAAATGCATTTCCCTATGGGCAAGGGCAATCCTCGTCTGGTTTAGGAACATTCGCAACAATGCCTGGCCCATCTGATTTCGGAACGGTGGCTGCATCACCACAGTTTTATGTTAACCAGCAGAACGCCTGTCCTCCTACATATGATGCACCGACAGGCCAAGCCAATCCCTGCCTTCAAGAGGTTCCACCTTCCGGACATCAGCCTCAAACCTCTCTTTACCCTGCACCTGAAAGCTTGTCGACTCCAAATGGCTATCCTGCAAGTTCGTATCAGGAAACTTCGCCTGTGCTTCCTGGCAGTGAGACAGAAGATGAGGACCTGATAGAAGCCCTTCTGAATTGGGAGGATAATGAACCAATCAACCTCGATGCTAGCTTTAACTTTGACAATCTTCATGGTTGCATTAACTATAACGATCTCCAAGATTGGTTGAAGTAGGACAAGGTTCAAGGTTTCCGTAGCACCGTTCAAAAAAAAGAAAACTGTACTGAAAAAACCCAGTTTATGTTTCTAAGGGCTTTCCATCCTTGCATAAGACTGAAATAACTGTTAAGTCTGAAACTCTTGCTGCATTTCCTTAATAGTATTTTCCCTTGTTAAAGTGGCTTGAATTGCTTATGATACATACGCTGAGAATGATAAATGGCGCCAAAAGTTGGCTGCTCATTGAAAATCTATGAAGCTAAAAGAAAACCATGTATTTCGGGTCAAAAGCCCAAGGTACTGTTAACTTTTTGGTAGATGATATCATTTTCTGCTGAAGTGCGAGTTGGATTTGAATTGTAATATCTCGAAAATTACTACAGTCTACAGTAAGAAAGTAGGTATCCTTGATATAGTAAAATAAGGAAATAAAGTGACAAAAAGGGAAATTTTGAGTTATGTCAACATTGAGAAGCATATTATGACATATTAATACAAGAAATGATTAAATTGCAAAAGTGAAAAAGTTTTGTTGCCTAAGAGTAAATACTCAAAATTTGAGGGGTTAAAGTATAAATATAAAAAGTTAAAGGACTAATAGTAAAAATATTTTAAGGGTAGAATAATCTAGAAATCAAGGAAAATGGATGAATTAGGACCAAATTGAAAAGGTGAAGAATTTTGAGGGACTAAATCGTAATTTTATCAAATTAATTGATGATTCAAGAATGAAATTTTAAAGATTATGAAGGGCAAAATGGTCAACTAGAAGAGAGAGAAATCTAGAAGATAATGATGATGTTGGAGATATTTTAGATTAATTAATTAAATAAATATTAGTTTATTAATATTTTAATTCGGTTTTAAATAATATTTTATTAATTTATTAGTATTTTATTTAGTATATATAAGAAAAGGAAGATGAAGAATCATCCATCCCGCCATCTTTCCATGCATTTCACGTTAGAAGGGAAGAGAAGAAAGAAAATTTTGCTTTCTTTACAATTTGGTCTTTCTACTAAAAATTTATCATTTTCACCTAGAAATCAAAAGAATTTCCATATCCCTCAAGAGAGAAAGATAACAAGGAGACTATGGAAAGCTAAAATATCAAGTTAGATTCAAGAAATAGAAATTGGAGAGAGAGAAAATCAAGTTAAAGATTGAAATTAATATGACAAGGTAAGAACATCAAGATTTCAATATATTTTTAAGTTTGATATTATTGAAAAGTATGGAAATGATGTTATAATATAGTTTTCTTATATAAGGTCTTATGTTCATGATATATTAGTGAAGGGAAATAAGTGAAAGTGATGAGAAATATTATAGAGAAAGGGAATAAGGAGTTATAAACTTAGTAATCAACATCTTTCACTAAAACAGTTTTGGACAGCAGCAGTAGGTTAACTTTGAAAAATCACTATAAATCGTGAAAATCGAATTAGAGGATGAGAAATATATGGAATTAAATATTATCGAGTCTAGTTTCTTATAGAAGAAACGTGTAAGTAATGAAATTGTAAATCATGAGATATAATAAATTTTGTGAGACAAGGTCAGAATGAATTCGGGTTCCTCTGTTCTGACTTTGAAAAATCATAAAAAATTTGAGAAAAATAATTAGGGGTTAAAATTTACATGCTTAAAATAATTAATGAGTCTATTTTAATATAAATAAATGGTAACATCATATAAATCCTGTACGAGGAGGTAATTAATTTTAGTGAAAAAGGGTCAAAACTGTCAGACAACAGAATATAGATGATTTTAAAGAATAAACTGTACTTATTTGTTAAACCAAAAATTCTGAAAATTTTATGGTAATAACATATGTGAGTCTAGTTTCATATAAAATTAACGGATCTCAATTTGGAGTTCTGTAGCTTAAGATATAATTAATTTAGTGACTATGACTCAAGTAAACAGCTTGTTATGAGTAAACAAGTAAATAGTGGTATTATGTATATATCAAGGATGTGGAATGGAGTGGAGGAGGAAAATATATGTAAATATTCAGCTAATATGAGTTTATCTTAAAATAGCTTATTTACATGTTATATGTTCAGGGACTAAATTGAATAAAAGTAAATTTTAGGGTAATTTTGTAAAATATCAAAAATAACCAAATTGCATGAAATGAATTGTTTTATTGTTTAAGTTAATAAATTGAATGAAATATTAACTTAGATCAAGATCGGGTAGAAAATTGAGGGAAATGAAAAACTACCAAAATGCCCCTATATCTTGGTATTTCTGCAAATTAACCTGGTAAGTTCGTATGAACTATATTCCGTACAATTTTGATTAAAGTGAATGTTATTTGGTGATGAATAATATATATGTATATGTGTTAGTATTGAACTGAATTTAGAAAATTGAATGGAATAAGAAATATGTGTTAGTATTGAATTGAAATTTGATTCGTGAATGAAAAAGTGAATTTGATATTGAAAGTAACTCTTGGAATGAATGTGAAATTGAATTGAGAATTGAAAACCCTATTAACTAATCGGGCTGAGTCGGATATAGTTAGCATGCCATAAGATTGGAAGAGTACGGGAATTTATCGGCTTTATCGATCAGACACTTTATGTGTCGTACATCAGACACTTTATGTGTCATATTTCAAGCACCTCGTGTGTCGTATTTCAGGCACCTCGTGTGTTGTATCAGGCACTTATGTGTCGTATACTGATCAGGTACTATGTACCGTTTTAGGCACAGTGTGTCGTACTGGTGTGTTTGGTTGGAATCCACGTATCTGCCAAAGCCCGAATCTGTTAATAGGGGTAATTAAATGAAAAGTTAAATCGAACGAAATGAAACAGTTGAGCTATTGAAAGAAACGTGATTGTGGAATATAATTTGAAAATGTGAAATGAAAACATGAACTAAAAATTTATGAGATAAATAATGGCTCAATGTGATAGTATATGATATTAACTAATAAAAGCCAAATTGAATAGTTATTGGTAATATATTATCGAATTTAATACTCATTTTAGATTGAACGCGGAATTGAGTACAATTATTCTGTGGCAAAGGATGAATTGTCGGATAATACCATAATTGGGTTGTGACACTACAAATGTAAGACCATGGCATAGCCATGGTAATGCATGTGTAAGACCCTAGTTGGACTATGGCATAAAAAGAACGATGTATTCATATCCGTAAGCCGTTCTTCGATTCAATAAGAAATGGTAAGAGACTTATGTGTTTGAATTGAAAGATTTATAGATTATTATTGATATCGATCTGAAGGAAGTGTGCTTATTGATTATATTGTATTTGACAAAAGAAATTATGAAGTATTAGAGTTATTTAAAATCCTACTAAGCTTGGGATAATATGTTTAAATGATACTGTGGAATTATTCACCTTGTGAGTTGATGAATATAGCTTCATGAGTGTTGTGATATCAATATTAGGTTATCCTTGATATGTATAGATTTTATATTTTAAATGAGCTAGTTTGATTAAAGACTACACGAGCTTACTAAGCATTCATTGCTTATGTATTTGTTTTTATTTACCCTACAGATTATTGGAAGCTCGATTGGGTTGGAAGCTTGTCGGAGATATATCACACTATCAATTGGTTATATCGGTATGTTCGAATGATTAGATTTTGGATATAGTGGCATGTATAGGTATTTTGTTTAATAATGGCCTATTTCCATTCACATGAGCAGAGACACGGGCATGTGTCCCCTACTTCTAAGAAAAATTTTGAAAGTTGAAAAATGACCGTATTTAATTTGTGAACTCCAGTAATGCTCCGTAACCCTGTTCCAATGACGGATTCGGGTTAGGGGTGTTACATGAATATCAGAAATTTTGATATTGAGCTGGTAGTTTCAGGCTTCACGACGGTGAATCTGGATTCATTATATTCGTGAGGGGGAGCTTACTAGGATTTCAAGGGCATTGAAGCAGGAAGACGATGCCTCAAAGGAGCTTAAATTGTATGTTCCAAAGGGGTGTCCTTTTCGTTTTCTGACGGGATGGGTTGAGCACACGGATTTTTCTGAGTTTGTCAAGGAAAAGTGGAGTTTTAATGGTTGTATGACAAATTCGCTTTCTCATTTTACGAATCAAATCAAAAGTTGAAATTAAATCAAATCAAAATATCTAAGGTGACACATTTCCTGGAAATTTCAAGGGCCCCAACGAGTTAGATTCTTCATTCGGCTTGTTTTCAAACATCGATTGCTTACCAAGGAGGAAATGGTTCGCTGGGGCTGAGGTCATAATTCGACTTGTGGGGTTTGTGGTCATGTTTCCAAAGATGTTATCCATGTTCTTAGGGACTTATTGTAGCAAGGAATATTTGAGATATTTTAATTCCAGTTGAATGGTATACCAAGATCTATTCAAGTAGTTTGCAGTAATGACTTGTTTTAAACATGCAGATTCAACAGGATTGGTGCTTGGGAGATGTGGACTGTCAATGTCTTTTTGGGATTATTGCGTGGTGCCTTTGGAAGAATCACAATCTCTTCATTTTTCAAGGGATTACCTAAAATGCTAATGAAATTATCAATGTGTCATACAGTTGGGCAAGGCAATATGTCTCTCTTAATAGGAGCACATCGATTATGTCACAAGGTATGTCATCATGTCTTCATTTAGATGGCAATTGGGCATGTTTGAATACGGATGGGTCTATCATGAATGACGTTGGATTTGTTGCGGCGGAAGGAATAGCGAGAAATTGAGATAGGGAGTGGATTTTGGGCTTTAATAGATATTTGGGGAATTGCTCTGTTTTTTATGCTGAGTTGTGGGGCATCTTGGATGACTTGGTTCTCTGAATTGATCGTGGTTGTGACGGCGTTTTCATTCAAACTGATAATCTTGAGATAGTTAAAGCTATTCAGGAGATGCCTTCAAATGGTTCTAATTCTGCTTTGATCAGAAGAATTCATCAGCTGCTGACGCGGATGGGTCACAAGCACATTCGGCACATCTCTAGAGAGGACAACCAGGATGCTGATAGATTGGTTAAACTAGCTCAACATAGAACATATGATTTATACTTGTATGAGGTCTCTCCGCTAGGGGGGACGATTTAGACTATGTAATTAGTTTAAGTACTCTTTTTGTCACAAAAAAAAAAACCCATAAATTTCCGTATACTTAGTAAATTTAAAATTTAGTTAGGATTTTCATTTCTCTTTTTTCACTTCTACTTTTAAGAATTTAGTCTTACATATTTCAAAATTTAAATCCAATTATTAATATTGTTAAAATTATTTTATTAAATTCAAATTTATTATAAAATATTTTTTAATTACATAGCTACCAAGTAAGTTTTTATTATTATTTCAAAATAGCACACCAACAAATTTAACAAAAATAAATGTTAACAATTAGATCTAAATTTTAAAATCTAAAAAATAGAGGGACTAAATTCTTAAAAACAAAAATATATAGACTAAATTAGACTTGATCATGGGCCAGGCTGTGTTAGGGTCGAGTTGGTGCAAATTTTTAGGCCCAACCCAAAAAATAGGCCTAAATTTTACTCAAGCCTGGCCCAAATAAAAAATGCTAAACTCGAACCTGTCTCAGCCCGCCCAAAATAATTTTTTTAGATTATTTTTTATATAAAAATAAATTTTAAAAATATAAAAAATCAAATACACTAAAACATTAAAATAAATGTTATATAGTATTCAAACAAGAAAACAAGAAATATATATTATCCAAATAATAACAACAAAATAGTAGCAATATAATAACAAGATAATAGCGAAACAACTGCAAAACAACTAATTCAGGCCCGGCTGGGCTTGAGCTAAAAAAAATCTATCAAGACCCAGCCCATTGCCCATTTAGAAAACAAACATTTTTTTTTGTCTAAGTCATTTTTCAAATCTATATTTTTGCTCAAACTTTTCTACTTTTCAAGCGAGCCTTCGAACGAATAACAATCAGATCTATGCAGAGAGAATGAAGGAAATTTAAACAAAGAAATTAAATTGTATATTCTTAACCCCATTATTATGGTTGGTCCTTTTATGAGCCCAAGAAGTAATAAAAGGCCCATGGTCCATGGCTGTGATCTTAGAAAGTAAATGTTTCTATTTGATTAAAAATATGAGAGAAAATACAAGATTTCACGTCCAACAAACTACAACTTCCTACATGTAATCCAAACAAAAACTCGTAACTAGTAATCAGACTTTTAAATCTATCAGGTCCTACACTCAACCACCACCAAAATTAACATATAATTTTGAATGATTTTGAGTGTCTCTTTGATAAGTGTAACATGATTAGCTACCAATGGCAACTTCACCGATATATCATACTCTTACAAGCCTATGTCTTTTCCACCAGTTGATGAAGATCACCAAATGAAACTTTTAGTCGATCTTGACGGAGGAGAAGAGATAATGGACAAAATAGAATGATGTGATGAAGCCAATGGTGCCCGTTGACAGCATTATCGCAATCGCCATGATCATTGAGTACCCGAGATAAAGAATAGCTGACACAGGACCACTCAAACTTTGTAGGTCAAAGACCAAGTAATTAATGGAGTAGAGGAACACATAGAGTGATACTGAACCCGAAGCAAAGAAAGCCTTCCACCACCATCGCCAGTCCTCGACACAAAGATGCATGTAGGTAAGGACCACTGACACTTCGGCACAAACGGTGATCAGTAGTAGAAGAACTATAAGCAAGAAACCAAACACGTAATAAAACCTGCCAAGCCAGATGCTAGATAGGATGAAGAAGAGTTCAATGAAAAGGGTTCCAAATGGAAGGGTCCCAGCACCAAGAACAAGAAGCCATGATGGATATTTGCGTGCAGGAATCTCCCGAGGAATCTGGTTAGTTCTTACAGGATACTGAATAGCTTCAGCTCTGGTCCCTATGAATCCTCCAATGAGAGTCAGAGGCACAGAAATGCAGAACCAGAGAGATAAAAGTACAAAATACAGGGAAATGGGGATTGCACCAGTACTTTTACTGCCCCACAGAATAAAATTCAATACCGTAAGGATAACAAAGACAATTCCAGGAAAGAAGCACGCAACGGACCACGAAACAGACCTCCATCCTTCTGAAGTTCCCTTCAGAGTTCTCCAGAGACGTACAGCAACATACCCAGCCACAATACCCAGGAAAAGATAAAGAATAATCATCCCTGTCAGTAGCATTCCTCGTGAAGCTGGTGACATGAAACCGAAGGCAGCAAAAACTATAGTGACAGCTGCCATTCCCATAATCTGAACTCCATCTCCAATCATCACGCAGAGAAGCTTTGGACAATCTGGTTCTCTGAAGACATCTCCTACAACAAGCTTCCACCCAGAAAGCTCCTCATTCATTTGTGCTTGAGCTTCTTTGTCCAGTTCCTCGTACCTTGTCAAATCCCTCCTCACAGTCCTCAAGAAGATGACAAACACAATACCAGCAAGGAAAGTGATCACCATTAGAGAATTTAGAATTGAGAACCAGTGCACGCGTGCCCCTTCCATCTTCAAATAAGCATCCCACCGAGATGGCCATCTAATATCACTTTTAACGAATTCAACCTCGTAAGTAAAAGAGATCCTTTCTTGTTCCCTTATTAGCTGCGACTTGCCGAGCCCCAAGGGGCAGTTCACAGAGGAGACTTTGTCATACATGTGAAGTTTAGTCATGGCTTTTGGATCATATTTAACACTGCACGGAACCACCTCGAAACCAACAATCTCAAAACCAGAAGCTTTCTTCTTATCAGCTTTGGGAAACACAGCCATCCCATCTTCCCCGGTTCCAATTATCTCCACACCACTTCCCTCATACTCATGAACCAAAACCTTGAACTTGAGATGATTGATTATGTAATCATCATTACTGTTTGGTGGAGAATAACCAACCGGGAATCCAGTCCACTGAATGTTAACCCCGTTCTGTTTTGCAATCCTCATCACTGGCAAATTGTCTAGAATCATATTCACTTGATACAAATCACGAGTCCTCTGTTTCAAAAGCTTAACCTCGTGCTCATTCAAGGGGCTGGTGGTGCAAAGGTAGAGAGACTCATTCACATTCATTCGAAACCTATAAGGGGAGTTATCAATCTGATCTCCCATGAGAAGTTCACCAAGATTCTCGGCACTTTTCTTTACTCCACCAAGAGGCTTGCAGTAAGGGAGACTGTAATAACTAAAAGGGAGCTCGGTTTCAATGGAAGTCAAGGAATTAACTTTGGCAAATATAGTATCCTTAGTCGAATACGTGTGCATGTAACTTCCCGGAAGGTAAAACCCATCACAAATATGAGCAAACAGAAGCAGTAACAGAAAAACCCAGCAAACTCCAGGCATCTTTCTTTCTGGGAAAACCATCGTAATAGCAAATCTTGCAGTATACGCTCGAACCTAAGCTACAGTAACCCGAGGCACCCAAGATACAAATAAGTCTACACCAAAGAAATATTCAACGATCGGTTGCCATGCAAAATTTATCCCTAACTTAACATTAACACCAAAAATAAAAAGCCCCAGATGCCAGCGTATACAATAATTTCATTACATCAAACATTAAAAGCAGCAGATCCCTATAGCAAAATGCAAAATACTTTATAAAAAATAGCTATTTCAACAAAAACTTCTCAAAGAAGTGTTCATAAAGAAAGATCACACTACTGAACAGATTACGAAATGGTAGATCATATATAGAAAAAAAACCCATTAAAGTAAAAGGACGGATAAACAAGAAGATTGGAAGAAGAACCTGAGACAGATCTAGGGTGGTTGAAGTTCGATAGGAAATGAAACTGATGAAATATTGGATCCTTGGACACCACGGAAAACGCGTGGGAACGAAGCAGAGCCCTATGGGTTTAACTTTTCCTTTTCCTTGGTAATGGTTAAAGCTACCGGGATTCTTGCGAGTATTTTCAAGAGATTAAATCGGAGATTAGGGTCATGTGTAGACAGAAAAGAAAATTTTGGCCAATGAAAGTTGTGATAAGAGTAACAGAGCCGTGGACTCGACTCTTTAATTTTCACCGCTACTACCGTAACTCCAGTTAGATCTGCCTTGGTTGAGTTTACCGTTTTTATTTGTTTACAATATTTTATTTTATTATTTAATCTATACATATAATAAACTACTGAGTTAATTGGTACTAAGATAATTAAACCGTTAACTTATAATTTAAATTTCCTAAAAACCAAGGCATTGATATATGCTTTTTTAATTTAATTGCTCACCTTTTTAACAATAAATTTGTTATATATATATTTGTAAGTTCTTATACGTGTCACTAATAAGTGAATTACATTACAACCATAAGCATCAGACAATACTATAGCATACTCTCGCTGAGCCACCTCTGTTAGATGCACATGGAGCTTTGAGCTCATTGATGATTCGACTATCCTAAAAGTCACATCTTTAACCTATAATGTTATAACTCTGTTGTCAACAAATTTAATTTGTATGAATTTTCTTTGTCTCTTATATCTAAATCCAATCATAATACCAGAGTAGGGATGAAGAAACCACTTATAGACACTTAGAACTCTCCTCTCCAACCATCCTTAAGCCTGTCCATCTAATTTCCTTATACATCCCTTGATCCATAATGAACCGCAACCATCAGTCGTCTACTCTTCTCTGTTGATTTTATTTAAATATAATAATTTTTTTAGTTCTCTAATTTTATCAAAAGAATCATTTAAACTTTCTATTTAATTTTTTTTATATCATTTCAAAATGGACTTTTTAATACATAAATTACCGTATTTAACACAGCCATGCCCCCTAATATGTTCCATGTCTTCTAGAGATAAAATAATGACACATGTATTAGCATTAATTATTACTAAAACAAGTTATTGAATAAAAAAATGTTAAATTTGATGGAAAGGTATCTATATTTAAAATAGTAAGTAGTTTAGTTACATCCTTATAATGCAATTCAATTCAAAGGTCGGCCAACTGTCAAATAATCTCTGTCTTTCTCTACGACATACCATCATTTGTTTGCCTTTAAACATTTGTCACCACCTGGGGGAAAAAAGCTTAATATATATATATACACACGTGTGTCTGTGAATTAGAAAATGGGTTTACCAATCATCATTTATTGTTTAAGTTTAATTAATAAGAATAAAATGCACTAATTTTCGAAATAAAATAAAATAAAAATGCACGATTTTATTTTCTTTCGATATGAATAGTGAGATTATTCTTCACTTTAAATCCCTCTTTGAAGAAGTTTTTTTTTCCATCCTAGAGGAATACAATTATTTGAGATTGATCTTAAACTTTGATATTGACAATATAATAAAAATTTAATTTCTCTTTTAAATTGTTTTATGATAATATCTATTAAAATTAAAATGATGGTGGTTTAAGTTTTTCTTTTGAAGAGTTGTAATTTGTTTGGTGAGGAAAGTTTCACGATTTTAGAAGCTTTATTCTTCTAATGGTAAGGTGTATAATAGGTGACTAGGTTTGCTATATCTTATGAGACGACAAGTAATAAGATTTTTTTTTATCAGGAGAGCAATTTGGCCTATGCTTCAATCTTTGTTATTTAATTTTGACTGTTGGATCTGATGTTCTAAGTGTATTATATTCGTCTATACACACTTGTAATTTTTTTGAATAGATTGGTTAATAAAATAATTCATGAATTACATTAATATACTTTGTATAATGTCCTCACGTTGTTTTTGCATGCAAAGTAAAATAGAAGCAAATATTGCCTCATTGGTTGTCTAATGTTTAACTAATACTAAGTAGTATTGTGCAGTCGAATCGTAATACAAAAAGATAACTTATATTAGTAGACAAACCTAAACATGCCATTAGTCTAATCGAAAATGAGAAAATCGATTAAAAGACTAATATACCGTCTATCAAGTTCAATTAAAGAAGATGCTTTGTCTTGGGCATCGAAGCCAATGACTCCTAAAAGATAGGGACATCGATGTGACTGATTAGACCCAAGAAGAATAGATCCTGAATTCGTTTATGGATTTATTCACTTGTGACATTCATAGTGTAACATACCTAAATCCTGACTTATGTCACACGACCAATCACACGCCTGTGTGCTAGGCCGTGTGGATAATTTAATTTTTAAAAAGTAGGTGCAGGGGACACATGCCCGTGTGGCCAAGCCGTGTGTCACACACGGTTGAGACACATGCCCGTGTGTCTACCCGTGTGGATGAAAATGTCAGTTTCAAGGCCACTTCTCTCACTTAATTAGTCTTCCACCTACAACCACATTTAAGCACATTCACCAACCAATCCAAGACATTTAAACCAAGCCAAAACCCATTTCTTATGCATGATATATCATGACATTGATTTAAATATCCAACTTACTCAATTGAACATGTTCTTACTTAAGCATATTTAAACCTATAATACCAATCACGCACACTTACATATCAAACATAGTATAACCTCATACATATACATTAACCATACTATCACAAGCCATTCCAATGGCTAGTTACAACCAAAACATGTCATCAATTTTGCCTAACTTAGCCTATACATGGTATACATGCCATTATACCAAAATAAGTTTGCTATTTGTACCAAAATGAGCTGAATGATAGTGTGATGATGCTCCTACCGATTTTCAACCTTTATGAGCTTTCGAGCACTATAAAACAGAGGAAAATAAATAGAGTAAGCATATAATGCTTAGTAAGTTCGTATAACAAGAAATTTACTTACCAATCATATTCATTTAAAATAAGCACTCATAGTACATCCAAACTAATAAAATCAATAGCCTAAACACATACAAATCTTCATCAAGCATGTTAGTCATGAATTCCAAGTACTTTTCATGTAACAAAGACGAGCTCATCATAATGCAATTTCATATACATATGCTTTCCTCATCATATATTCATATAACTTTTACATTTAAAAACAATTCATCTCAAATTAAGATTATCCCATATCGAAACTTTGCCTGCTGAATTTATTTGAAATTTCAATGGATACACCAATAGTACACTTGAAGTGTACGAAACTGAAATCCGTCAATTCATATTTAGGAGTGCTCCATAGAGCACATAATCGGGAAGCATACTCTCGAGCCATATAACGGGAAGCTCATATGAGCCATGTAACGGGAAGCTCTAGATAGTCATATATCGGGAAGTTTAAGCGAGCCATATCGGGAAGCTCTGAAGAGCCATTAATCAGGAAGCCCACAAAGAGCCTTTAATCGGGAAGCTCACGAAGAGCCATATAATAGGACACTCATAAGAGCTGTGGTGTGCCCACAACACATGCAGTATCACAACAGATCGAGATGCTCCAAAGAGCTATTAACGGGAAGCTCGCAAGAACCATATAACAGAAAGCTCGAGAGGGCTTATATGGGATACTATTTTGAGCTATGGTGTGACTGCAACATATGTAAGACCACAACCAATAGAAGAAACTTGTATCCATCAATTTTCATTTGTTAAAACGGGATTTAACACTTATCGGGCATTATCGGATATTCGATCAATTTCATATACATGAAAATTACATAATTCACATATGCAACATTTAATTCAAATACATAAATGTACACAATTTAGTTACATGATGTAACAGCCCAATATTGACCCTAATTGGATATAGTGGTTTCGGGACCACAAATCTGAGTTAGAAAAATATTTTAATATTATTTTGTGTGTTTATTATGTGTAAATTTGATTGTGTGAAATTTTCGTGTTTTAATTTCGTCTTTTAAGTGTCTGATTTAATAAAAGGGCTTAATCACATAAAATGAAAATTTAGGGGTTAAATATAAAAGCACCTAATTGTCGTTGTCTTTTTAAATGGGAGGATTTATGATGCAATAAGACCATAAAGTAGATAGTGGGTGGCATATGACATAATTGACCTTAATAAATATGTTATATATTTATTATAATAAGGTTAATTTAGTTAATTGTTAAATTAAACATTATAATTAAAAATAAATGATGAAAAGATGAATGTTTTCATCTTTTCTTAGTCGAATGTTAAGCATGAAGAACCCAACTATGGCTTTCTAAATTTTGGCACTTTCATAGCTTGATTAAGGTTAGTTTTGTTTCGGTTTTTGATAATTTTGACGTTTTTGAGATCGTTACTTTGTGTACTACAAGACCCATGCTTTAATTTTAGAATTTGACGGTAATTTTGAGATATGCCATTGATGAATGTTTAAGCTTTTCGATAGTTGATGAGGAAATATGAAAGATGGGTGAAAGATTAATATGTTTTGTCTTTGAATTTTTTGTGAAATTGAGTAATTAGGGTTAAAATGTGAAATTAAATTTTTGAGGGACTAAAATATGAAATAAATGAAATGTGAGGACTTGTATAAACAATAGGTACATTCGACCTTTGTATGGTGTGAACAAATTTTGTGTATTTTGTGTTTTATCCAATAGGGACTAAATTGTAAAAAGTGTAAATGTCAGGGGCAAAATGGTAATTTACCCATTTAAGTGTTTTTGGATTAAATTGAATGTAATTATATTTAAACTAGCTTATTTTGAATATATTTAGATCAAGACCCGAAGAAAACGGAGTTGGATCGGGGAAAAACTAAAGTTGTCGATTAATCGTCTGGTTTCGACTTTTCACCGTCCGAGGTAAGTCTATTAGCAATTTAAAAGTTATTAAATCAATATTTATACATTTATATCGATTGTATACTTGATGAGTTGTAATTAAATGTTTATAATTTGAAGTATAAGTATAAATTTTATATAAGTATTTGATAGTTTGAATATACAAGTATAATCTTGTATAAGTTCATGAGTTAAATTATAGGTTTAAATTTTATATAAGTAAAGGTGAGATTCGGATAGGCATGTATATATATGAAAATCTCTTGTAATGAAATTAGGTAAGAAATTATACATGTATATGATAGATTCAAAAATATATGTAATAGCTTGAATAAACCTTGATTTTGGATAAAGGTATGAATATGTATATGTATATATATTTATAATTATATACATAATGATAGAATATATATACATATGTGTATATATATATATATATAGTTTTTGAATTTAGTGGAAGTATGAATGTTGTATATGTATAAATTCTTGGTTTTAATCCAAGGTAAGTATGATATATACATATATATGTATATTAGGTCCAAATATATGTATATAAATATATATATATATGTATAAACTCTTAGATTTGATTAAGATATGTAACTTATATTTGTATATGTGACTTGGTAATTATATATATATGTTATATTTGAATGATCGGTATACATACATGTATATGATTTTATAGTGAATTTAGGTATGACAATTATATAAGGTTACATGAGGTTCGATTATGCTAATATACAAGTATATATTCATGTAAAGTTCTTGAATAGCATTGAAAGTATGAAATTATTAATTGGATTATTAAAAGATGATCGAATATATGATATTAGTAGTAGATTAATGCATTAAGTTATATATATATAGGTTTGGATGTATAATTAAATTATTGAGCTGGAATTGATGTTTGAACTTTATAAATCTATGCTATTTAAATATATAGTTTATAAATTATTGAGCTGAATTTTATGTGGATTCTATATACAAATATGAGATACAACTTCTGTGAATTGAGATTTTTTTAAAGCTTAGTACCAATCAGATTAATTGCCGGTGAAATGTTTCGGACTTTACATCTAGCGGGCTAAGTGCCGGTGATCTGAATCAAGCTATAAGCCTAGCAGGCTAAGTGTCGGTGATCTGAATCAGGCTATAAGCCTAGCAGGCTAAGTGCCTGTGAACTGAATTAGGCTATAAGCCTAACAGGTGAAGTGCCAGTGAATCTGTTTAAATTAAGTGATTATATGCATTGGGTATATATATATATATATATATATATATATGATTTTGGTTATATGTAATGGATAAATATATGAACATTTGTTTCAATGTATTTGATGAGCATATAAACGTTCGGATCTTTGTGATTAGTGAGTATGTACATATATTGGTTGTCATGAAATTGTTGGATATATATATGTATGCATTCGACATATGTGGATTATAAGTATATATGTGCATTCGGCACTTGTAGTTGATAAGTATAAATATATGCTTTTGGCATATGTATTTGAAAAATCATATATATAAATGCAATCGATGAAGTGCAAACGATAAGTACACTAGCAATCAGAGATGCAGTTAATGATTATGTTTGTAACTTGATTATATGCATATAATGTATATACATATGTTCGTTTATGTGTATTAGTTAAATATACATTCTTTTAGTTTTAAACAAAATGACTTAAGATAACAATGTTTGAATAGTAATTATATTTGATATTTGTAATCTCAATAAATTTACTTAAGAAATGATATGATTCTTTTATATGTATTTTAGATATGCTATAGACTTACTAAGCTATAAAAGCTTACTTTGTTTGTTTTCGTCCAATTGTTTTATAGATAAAAACCAAGCTGCAGACTCGGGGATCGTCAGTAAAGATCATCACTCTATCTACTGTCTCGGTATTGAAATGTTTAAAATTTAACTTATGGCATTTATAGGCTAGATAATGTTTTGGAAGTCGTACTTTGATGTACTGTATATATAATTAATAGCCATACGAAAATAACTTATTTTCTTATGGTTTAACTGGATTGAAATGTTATGTTTTGTTTTAAAAAGGTTAAAGTAGAATTTATAATTATACTTACTTAAAATTTGACTAAGCTTAATATATATATATATATATATATATATATATATATATATAAACAATGTTTATATTTTGATTTGGAAATAGTTGATTTAAACCTGTATTCAAACGATTTGCATATAAATGTTAAATTATTGAATTCCACTGAGTGTCTTTATTGAGTTGTGTTTTGTTCGATAATTCCTCGTAACCCTAATTTGTCGACGGATACGGGTTAGGGGTGTTACACATGAACTTACCTCGATACTTGTTCGTATACAAGAATCTACTAATCCGATACTTTTTGTTTTCCTCGATCCAATTTCGTATTTGGTCTTTCGGATCTATATAAATGAATTTAATCATCAATTTATTACATTTCACATTCAAATCAACCTAATCCACATCTTAGGCAAAAGTACCATTTTGCCCCTATACTTTTGATTAATTCTAATTTTGTCCCTAGGCTCGAAAAATGAAATTCATGCAATTCAATCCTTAGTCCAAGCCTAGCTGAATTTTTGTATAACATTTACAGCTCATGTATTTCATAAAAATAAGAAATTTTTCCATGAATTTTGCATCTTTACAATTTAGTCCCTAAATCACAATTTCATCAAAATTCACTTTACAAAAGTTGTTTATCTATCAACAACCTTTCGTTTTCTACCATAAATTTCAAAATTCCAGCATATTCATCCATGGAAAAACTTTGATTCTTTGATAACTTTTCAAATTAATCCCCAAAATAGATAGATTAGGTTATTATAATATCGAAAATATAAAAATTACTAAAAACGAGACTTGAATACTCACCTAATTTGGCCCAACAAGTTTTCTCTTTCTCCAAGCTCTCAAACTAGGGTTTCCATGGCTTTTTAATTGGGAAAGATGATATAAAATGATGATATTAGATATTTATTTTATTTATCATCTTTTATTTATTTCAATTTCCAATTTAGTCATTTTCTTTTTCTAATTTTCCATGGATGAATCGTCAAAAATATCTACTAACTTCTCTTAATGGTATAATTGCTATATAAGGACCTCAAATTTTGAATTCTATAGTTATTTGCTACCTATAGCTACTAGAATTCAACTTTTACATTTTATGCAATTTGGTCCTTTCCTCCTAATTAAATATAAAATCGATAAAATTCTCTTATCAAAATTTTCATATGTCTTTCTTATCATAATGCAGATTATGCAATATTATCAAAATAAATTTTCTTTCTGACTCAAATTTGTGGTCTCGAAACGACAATTCCGATTTCACTGAAAACAGGCTGTTATAGTGTAATGGTTACCATGAGATAAAATATGATTATATTGGGAGGACGAATATTGTCTCAAAGAGATTAAGGATATCCTGTGAGGGTAGCACACTTATGACAAGGTCATTGGACAAGAGCTCAGTCGTGATACTATAGTGGAATAACTTTGTAATTAAATGAGTTTATAATTAATAGGCGAAAAGCTGAAACTTAATTATAAGCCATTTGAGCCCTAATCACATATGTCTAATCGGTCCCTCTGTTAGCTCGTTGAAACCATAAATGAATTGCATGTTGAATCAAATGAACTTAAATGGAAAGAAATGGTGAAAATGGAGAAATGAGAAACATTTGGAAATGATTATGGTTTTCTCGAAAATGAAAATGAAACTAGAGAAATGGAATCATTTGGAAATTAATGTGGTTTTCTCCAAAACCAAAATGAAAATGACATGTAAATGAATTTATGTTTTTTGAATTAAATGAAATTAAAAAATGGAAATAAATCATTTGGTCATAGAAATATAGAAATATTAAATATATTTTCTCATAAATTCTTTTACGATAAAGTCGTCATGATTTTATGATTTTAACAGAATTAGAATTAGGTTGAGAATATTATTTAATTGGAAATATATTGAGATGTTTATTTTGGGAAATAAAAAACAAATATCAAGTTGGATAGAATTATAAAGTACCATGTTAAAATCCAGAAAGTACTTGTATTTGGACCCGATATGGGAGAGGCCCAAAAGCCCCTCATGTTAATGAGGGGGCCAACAAACCCTAGTATTATTAACTAGTGTTGTCGCCCTCTATACTCCTAAATAGACTAGGAGTTCGTTTTCATAGTTGACATAAACATCTACAATTCAACAAAGGTTCTACTTCCTCTCCCTATAAATAGATGACATCGGTAGGGTAAAATACACAACTTCAAGATATTGTTACTCTGCTCGAAAATAGAGAGAATTTATTCTGAACTATTAAATCTATTTTCTAGAATAACAATTTCTGTTAGTTTTTATTTGAGAAGAGAATTTTCGTTTTCACATTAAAGGTTAAGAAAACTATTTCTAGTTCTATGTTTGATTCGAATCATTCGATCTTACATTCGAAGTAGTTTGTGGTACGAGAATTGTGGAGAAGGGCATTAGGTTGAAAGCCATGAACAACAATGATTTGTCTAGTTGAAAACATAGGTGCAAATTCGATAATTGATTTATTTCTATAAATATTACAAATCGATTTAGTTTTCAAAAAATATATTTTCCGCTGTGCAAGAAAACTATTTACAAACTGGATTTTTTTCCAACACCATAGCCTATCCTCCTTAGGCTCCGATCTATCTTATCTATTTGTCGCAAATAACTTAGATCACTCTGGGCAATCTCGCAACTTATGCAACCCACAACACAAGAAGCACTCTGCTAGTTTCTTCTCATATCTCTTGGCCCTCTTGGCTTTGACACCCTTCATGATTGAACCAAGCTTCATGGACGCTTCTTTTGACTCATCATCTCCTTTAATGGCAGAAAACAAGATCTCTTGGGACAATTCCTTACCATATGCGGGCCGTTGCAAATGAAGCATTTTATCTCATTTCCCTTCTCCTTCAGAATGTTGTTAGTTTTCCACTTCCTATTTCGTGGTTTTCCGTTGCCACTGTTGCCACTATTATGTTGTCATACTCTCTATGTCCTTTTTCATCTTCCTTACCATTGTCCTTCCATTTGGCTTGGAAGACTCAAACTTGTCTTTCCTCGAAACAAGTTCAATTAAGGGTTCCTCTACAGTCATGGCTTCGGTAAGTTCCTAGACTCCTCAACGTTGAAAATCTTGCTTCACCCATGGTTTCAACCCATCCATGAAGGAGAAAAACGTTGCCTCGCTCAAATTAAAAATCTGGAGCATTAGTTCACTAAACTCCCTAACTGTGCCTCGTTTGTAAGCTAATACAAATTTTCTCGAGCCTCGTTCTCGACATATCTGAGTAAAACTGTACCTTGAATTTCATTTGGAACTCCTCCCAAATCTCAATTACGGTTCATCCACGCTTCTCATCCGTGGACTTACGACGTTATCATAACAAAGCAACATTAGTGAAATACATAGCAACAATGTTTACCTTAGTAGCATTGTCCATGATGCCTTTGGCACATAAGTATTGCTCCATTCTCCACAATAAGTTGTTCACATCTTTTGTGGTCCTTGTCCCTACAAACTCTTTCAGCTTCGGTACATCTATCTCACGATTGAGTGTTGCACCCAATACTCTTTTTCTCATGATGGCTTAACACACGACAAGCTCTTCTCGAACTCCTTGATTCTCGTGTTTAAAGCCCTCATCGTGGCCATTGTTTCCTCCTTCAAAGCTATCATCATGGCCTCGAGAGCATCGTTCCTCACTGTTAGCTTATGATCGGTAGAATTGATCCCACATTGCATCGTTTCCATATTGGAATCGAGAGACTCCAACACAAATTCCTTGTGCTGCACCTCTAATGAGTGTAGCCCCTCGGCAGTGCGTCCCTTGACTTCCTCGAGTGTCTCCCTCATATCCCCTACTGACTCCTCAAGATTGACCACTCGTCTTTCCAAAGACGACAACATGTCCTTCGATCGGCTTGCTTTCCTAGCCCTTCCGTGGGTCTCTATTGGCTTAATTTGATCGATAAATTTTTTTATCATCTAGATCGACGCCTTCACAATCTTAGCTCTGATACCAATTGTCACGGGGCCTAGACCTTTCGTCTTACAATCCATGCGGTCTTAAGCGATTTCTTTGCTTCAAATTCGCCTAAGTCAGCCTAACTCTCACAAAGTGAGAATGTTCGATAGAAATTCTCCAAGGCACTGAAAACTAAAGCGGAAGTAACTTAAAGATAAAAGAAAGCTCAAAAGAACAGAATAGCCACAAAAAACAACAACAACACACAATGTGTTTGAGTAAATGCTCTCAGTATATTCTTTAACCAAAGAATAAAATACAATGGATGATAACAAATGAGGAGGAGTAACTCTATTTATAGTTGAGCTCCCCCAAATCCAATGGTACAACAACCTTTACATTGACGGACGAGATTGAAGCATATCTACAATTAAGGGATTTGCATAAACCCCATGATTACAAAATCAAATCTTATCATATTACAAATTTTTTAAGATTACTTTCCCTATTTACCAAGGTAGCCCTAGTTTTCCATAAGTGTTTCGCTGGGCCACCGCCTTGTTCTTTGAATCAGGCTTGTTCAAGTAGGTCAAATGAGTCTCATTTAATAGATTGTCCTCCATAAGGCATTCTTGGTACAATGATCACGGACATTGAATCACGGCCCATGACACTAGTGCCTTTAAAAATTTATGGGAGAAATTATTTTTATTGCTAATTATATTCTCAATAGAGTACCACAAAATCAATCCTTGAAAACATCTTATGAAATTTGGAAAAGTTATAAACTAAATTTGAGTTATTTTAAAGTGCGGAGTTGTTTCCAAATGTTAGAAAACCAAAACTTGATATAAAAGACTCTAGGAGTGGAGGTTATGCAATTTGAAGAGCTAAATAATAAATTTATAATTAAATCATTAGATATCATCTTTCATATAAACACATTTTTCTTGAAAATAAGTCATAAACGATGAGATGAATTCTTGATGACTTCTTTCATAACTATCTAATTGTTTCAAAACCACATAAAGATATAAGTTAATAATCTGGAAATTGTTAATATTATCAAAATGCTACTAAGTAAATGTAATTCTCGGCATCGGGTTCACAAAAATTTCAAATGACAATTTTATAGACAAATTTCATTATGTTGATTTTTTAAAAACATATGAACTTTTCGATTGTGCTCTCCTAGTGATCTAAAAGTATATTTATTTAATAAAAAAAATATTAGGATGTGGAACAAAAAGATAAGCAAGCATCATGGGTAATTGCAACTGGCTTGACATTGCTTATGCTACAGAGGTGATTTTAGATTTACAAGTAAATTAAACTTAAAGAACTGGAACACAATTAATCATGTGATGAGATATTTACAGAGTTATATAGGTGTATATATATATTATATATATCATTCAGCAACAGAGATGAAAAAGAAACTCATGATATTACAGTGGCATTAACAAAGTCTATTTCAGTTCTTTCTCGCAGATTACAGAATAAATTTACACATGTCAAGAAAGGAGCAGAAAGGGATTTGGCAATGGAGCTTTTAGCCGGGGGGATAGTTCCATGGACCAAATATAGGCACTTTCATCTAATGGAACTTGAGGTTAGTCAAGACATTGTTGTTGAAAGGGTCAGCCAAGTGATCCAACAGGTTCTGGTATGGTCCTACACCTGTCACGAGCCCTTGTATGAAGTAACCCAAGATTGCCAACATTGCCAATCTCCCATTCTTCACTTCTTTCAGCTTCAAATCCTTCAATGACTTCTCATCTTTCCCAAAACCAAGTGGGTTAAACAGTGGTCCTCCAGGGTATGCCGGCTCACCAGACCCTCCAAGGTACTTCTCGAACCCCAAGAAATATTGTTTCCCCATCGAACCTGGTTTGGCCCAGTCTTGGAACCTTCTGTGCTCTGCAAATCCCATGAGTGCCATCTCGAACACAAACAAAGTGTAAGGGTCTGCCCAATAGCTGTATGTTCCTGCTGGTGGGATCACACCGGTTCTAAACCAAGGGAGGGCTGTTTCTGCTGGGATAAGACCGGCCTTCCCAAGTATTTCAGGGGCAATCGCACCTACTGCACCCAACATAGCATAACGCCCGTTGATGATCTCACCGTAGGCTAGCCATTTAGGCTCGATGAACCCTCCTGGACCTTCAGGGTCTGAGAGTCCCAAGGGGTCAAATCCATAATCACCTGGAAGGCTGTTAAACAGAAAAATCAGATCACTCGTAGAGATGGCCCTAAATTACATGTATGATTGCATCTGTTAACATTTACCTGCCATCCAAGTATGAAAGGCTTTGTTTAGATGCAAACCATAAAGGTCTATCAGCTCCTTGCTGAAAAATGCCACATTAACAAAGGTCATCATCAGAACGTAATCCCAACAACCAAAACATAAAACAATAGTAGATCATGGTAAGAATGAGACCTTAACGGGTGGAGTCGAAGCTGCCTTAACAACAAAGGATCCTTTCCTTGAAGACCCAATTTGTCGTTTAGCTCCAAGAATCTGCCTTGCAGTCTCCACTGAGTAGGTAAGAGACGATGATACAAGTGCTTGTGTTGCCATCTTCTACAATTTGCTTTGTTTTTTGGGGGTGATGGTGGAGCTGGTTCGAAAGAGTAGTCTGAGAGTCCCGCCTTCAATGAAACTAAGGCAGGAAATAAGGGTCAATCTAAGCCACTACTTGGGGGGCCTAAAAATCCTGGTGGGGGGATGAAATGATAGCCTGAGTCATAGTTGAGATTAGGTTGGGATCTGGGTGTCCAACAAGGATTGTACACGTAATATGTGGTTTGATTAAGTGGATAAGAGATGATGTGGGTGTAACTGACAGATGAAACTTAAGTGCCACTTGGCTGGCTCTCCACCATTGCTCTTTCCCTGGTTGATTTTCTCACTCAGGTCTCAACAAAAAAATCTGGATTTTCTGAGATAAACATTAAGCGGTATCTTCCACGAGGGAAAATGCCCTTTTTAATACGCTTGTTGTTGAAAATGGAATTTGCTTGGTTTCATGATTAGGAACTGTCTAATACGCTTGTATCAGATACGTTAAAATATGTTGTTAGTTTCTTTGATAAAATTTAAATTTTAATCTTTCAATTATTTTGATTTTAAAATATCAAATTAATAATTAAAATTATTAAAATATTTTCTATCAAAACTTGTCAATTTGGCATGTTGAGTAAGTTATATGATTGAAAAAAAAATTCAAATTAACAAGTAACAACTACAATAATGATTGGAATATAATTTTTAAATTTAAAAAATAAGATACAAAGACTAAATCTTACATTCGAAAAAAAATACAGAGTATAGCATCATATTTTTGGCTAAATTAGGCAAAAATGTTGAATTTTAAAGTTAATTGAGTGATTAAACCGATTTGGAGCATATTTATTGGAACAGGTTGATTTTGGAGAGAGAGGAGAAAACATATCTAGCTCTCTCTCCTTGGTCGGGTTTTTAGGGTTTGTTTAAAGCTTGGGGTTAAGGTTTAGGGGTTTTAAGGTAGTGAATGAATCTTAGGGTTTAGTTAAGGTTTTTAAGGGTTTAAGGTTGGAAATAATGGGAGGCCGATTTATTTGTGTTTGTGTTTAAAATAGACATTGTGAAAGCTCAAAGGTATATTTCAGTTTACGGTGATGTGATAATAGTCGGAGACCCATACATTTCATCTGTCGCGTCGGGATGAAACCATTGCCTTAAAAGCCCATCATATTGCAACTTAGGCCTCAAGTTCACGACGTATATATTGTCACGGGTTGAAGTATAAGTGGGGCTCCTATTTGACGGATGTTAATGCGGGGTCACTATTTGGAGTATAACTTGAGAGTCCACCTAACAGTGATTATGCAATCACGAGTTCAATTTCCACCTCACTGGAAGAGGATGGTTTATAAACCCGATGCAAAAGTTTAAGATGATAATCTTAGGGAAAAAGTCAGGGGCTTTCCACTATAACCAACTTATTTTTTTCTCCATCTCCACCAAAAGCAAGATTCGTAACCTCTCTATTGTCCAAAAAGTGACAAAGTTGGATACAAAAGCACCGCCCCGGGGGGGGGGGAGTAATGGTGGCTGTGGAGAGAAGTTGGAGTTCAAGTCGAGGTGGCAGCGATAGCTGGAGATCGAGTCAAGGTGACAACGATTGTAGTTATTAGTCAGTGATTTAATCATAACAACCATTTTCGAGTTGAAATGACTTCCAGCTTTTGTCCAATGTGACTGTCGCTCGCCCCCTAACAGTGCAGTTGCCCCCAACTTTGTCACCAGTTTCGAACGAGTTGTAGCAGTCACCTTAAATGTACAAGAGTTCGAGATTTATCGGGCATTATAACACCTTTAATTAACCTCAGGATGTACACTTGGGCGTGTTGTTCTCTTTCAAGGAGACTCGAACTCCCATGGAGATTTTGGAAATTGTCTTGCAACCACTTCATCTCTATCTGACCACCGTAAAACTTTTCTGACACATTGTCTAATAGTTGCTCGCAAATGCCGCTCCAATCACCAACGACCATTGATCCAGTAATGACTGACTCATTCACCAGTAAAACAAGTTGTAATTGAATGTCCTTGAGTATGATTGTACACTCATCACATGGAAGATGAAATGTGTGTGTCTCAGGTCTTCATCTTTCCACCAACACGCTGATAAGTGTGGGGTCCATTTTACACCTACGAGCATATAGGACACATGCAAGAATCTCGCAACTTCCAAATAAGGTTCAATCATATGCAATGGCCTCATAGGTAAATTATGTATACATGTCTCGAGAATCCGATTTTCAGCCTAATTATAAAAACAAAAAACAAAAAAAAGTTTTAATGTCTTTAACAACTTAATAATGAACTTAAATAAATTTATAAAAATTAGAAATATTTTCTTACCACTTGCAGTTGACTCGCACAAATGTGGTTATCATCGAAACAAATAAGAGTATTTGTCATTCCAGAATTAAATTAAAACGAAAGGAAATAATAAAAAAAGAATTAAATCAAGCCAAACTTGAAAGAATTTTAATTAAAATTTTAGAACTAAATTCTTGAGACATTTGAGAGAATTGATAGAAATTAGAGAATTGATAAAAATGGATTTGAATGAAAAAATGAGGAAAAGATTTGGGTTCATATAGAAAAAATAACTAACCGTTTTCTATGGTCATTGGCAATTCCATCATTGGCGAAAAACACGTTCAGCTCTCTTTTCAAAACTGACCTATTCCAGTAAATGTGCTTCAAATCGACCTAATCACTCAATTAACTTTAAAATTTGACATTTTACCTAATTTAGCCCATATTTTTAACCTAACAGATAAAATCCTACTCTAAAGTAATGAAATAACGAGTTTCATAATTTATTCTAATGCGTTGAAATTGCTGAATAAATTGTTAATATAAAATATCCCCACAAAAATACTTTAATAATTAATTGAGCCTTCAATAAAAACCAAAATTAAGTTTTTAATTGAATATAAGCAATCAATTTATTCTTGAAAATTTATCTTTGGTGTAAGCCCTTGAAGTTTGTTAATTTTGTTACGTGGCACACTAAGGTTGTACCTCATGGCAAATTTTGATAATTTCTCTTAAAATTGTTTAAAAACCATAACAAGTTCTAAAATTTATATATAAATTATAAAATATAAAAAAATTAGAAATTTTAAAATAGAATTTTCAAAAGTATAAAAATTGCAAAAAAATATAGAAAAGAACATTATTAAAAAGGAAAATTATAAAAAAATTAGAATTTTGAGAATTATAAAAAAATTGAAAAAATATATTAAAAATTAGAAAAATTGAAAAAAATTCAAGACTTATAAAAACTTGCAATGTATATATATAACAAATTATATTTTTATGGACCCATCTTTGAGATTGATTAACTTGTCGATATCGTCAATATAAGCATCAATGTTGCATGGGAACATGGTGCTTTCACCGGGGAACATGAACCTCTCCCCTTCTACCTTAATCCAATTCTGGTTCTTTTTCTTGATTATCAACTCTTTATGTGGCACATTAGCAACTCATGCAAACTCCTTATCATAATTATATATATATATATATATATATATATATATATATATATATTTCAATTTTATACTTTTAAATTTTAATATTTTTTTCAATTTTATATTATTTTAATAAATTTTAATATTTTAATAAATTTATAATTTTTCCATTTTTATAAATTTTATAATTTTGGAAATTTCTAAATTTTAATTTTAAATAAATTTATATTATTTTATATTTTTCATTTTTTATAATTTTAAAACCTATTTTTTTAAAATTATAATTTTTATGATTTTTAAATAATTTTAAGAGAAGTTATTAGGTTTCGCCAGCTAACACAACCTTATATGAAAATGTCAAGAGCTTATATGAAAATGATTTTTCGAGGATATAATTAATTGTGTATATTCGATTAAAAATGTTGTTGAATAAATTATATGAAAGAGTGAATATGAATATTATCAAGTCAAGTACCTATTTATACTTATATCTGATTTTTAGGTTACCCAATTAATTATTGGCATAATAATTTATTTGATCCTTCAATTTTATAAAAAAAAAAGTCATTTTAGTTTTCTATTTATTTTTATGCATTTTTTAGCCTTTAAACGTGTGTTTTTTTATCAAATTATCCCAAAATGGATGAAAAAGTTAACTTTTTTTAACTTTGTTGATGTGGCATATACGTAGATTATTATGTGGATGTGATAAAGAATGATGTGGATGGATGCGGAAGTGGATCGTAAAGTTTGTCAAAGTTACAGATTTATCTTAGATCTCTAGACGAATGTAAATTGAAACGAGAAATAACGAAAACATATTAGTTGTCACAAAGGAGAGTCAAATAAAATTAAAACAAAAGAAAGATGAATCGGCTGGTAAAGAGTCCAAAGAGAACGAATTAGAGTTTCTTGGATGGAAAGAAGCTGTCATTGGACCTTAAGAAAATGCCCCAACCAAATCTGAAAAACAAAACACAAATAGATTTGTTAGAAGAGATTTTAAAGACAAAAGCAAATGGTTTTATACAAGAATGTTTGAAACAACAAGAAAATATTAAAATTCCTAATTTTGATGAGTTTCTTGATGGAATAAGATAGAAGAACATCTTTCTTGAAGTAACTTTAACCTAGAACAAAAATTAATAAAATCAGAAAGCCAAAACAATAAGAACTAACTTAAATAAGTAAGAAATGATAAATTAAGGATAGAAAAGAGAAGATGACGTCCTAAGAAGCCTTGGAAACGTTAAGAATCTACAACTCCTTTCAATGGCTCTAATTCTCCCTCCAAGAAAATGATCTTGGCAAGAAAAAAATTGAAGATGATTCCCACAACTTGAAAGATTGTTACAACAACTTCTAAAAGAAACTTAAGAGCAATTCTTAAAGAAAAACTCAAAGAGAATTATTATTAACTCAAAAAAAAACATAAATCAATTGTCTGTGTATAAGGGTGAATGTCCATGCTACTTATAGGCCCCAAAATAAGTTTTTCTAAGCCTAATGGAATAACTACCATGACAAATCATCAAATAAAAAAAACAAAATAATTCTAAGTGTGGACTTTTAATGAGAATTCAGTCAAATGAATTAAATGGGCTCCTTGGGCTGACTTCTTACATGATGATCCACCTATTAAAATAAAATTGGACCTATAGTTTAAATATTTTACAATTTGGGCCACTTTGATAATTTGGTCTGATATTCAATTAAATTACTTTCCAAACTTCAGGATGGGCTTGTAGACATCTTAATGGGTCATCTTTTCAAGAACTTGGTCTTGTGATCCGTTTGCTCTTGAAATTAACTCGTTTAAGCTCGTACATGAAATCCAATGCGCCTTAGTTGCAAAATTTGGTTTCTTGGACCAAGATTTCCAAGATTTGAAATCTTGATTTTCTTGATTCTTAAAATTGTCTGAAACAAAAAAATTGGATCACGATTCGATTTCTTGATTTTTTTGAAAACAAGAAAGTGAATCTTGATTTTCTTTTTCGGTCATGTGCGCATCTAGGGCCTTAGTAACGAAGTCTTGGATGATCTTGTTCAATCTTACTCAAATTTGCTTAGCTTTCGACCTTGTTATTAGGCATTGAGGAAATTTGAGCCCATCACGTTCATGAGCCTGATTTTGGGCCTTACGACTCGTATCAAGATGACACGTCAACATTATAAATTTTTTTATAAAGTTGGAGGGACAAAAAAATCATTATGCCTTAATTATTACTGATCTATCAATCTAAACTGTGACCATTTTTTGACTGTGCACCATATACACCAATAACAAGAATGGATCTAAGATTTGATTACAATGGGTTAAAAAACATAATTCAAAAATGAAAAATATTTTGATGCTTTTTAAATGATAATATAGCTTACTTACAAAAGGAAATATAAATTGAAGTCACTTAAGATATAACATTATTTTTAAAGTTAGGTATTTTAAGTTATACTCTTGATTTTTCATTAATTTAAAGTCATCGATGAGAAAATCAATTGATTTATATTTTTCTTGATGTATGTCGTTAAATAATTTGAAAGAAAATTATTCTCCATTTTATTTTAAAACTTTATCTTCACGATTTTCATTATTAAAATGCAATTTTGGCATTACAATAGACATCAGAAGATAAATAATTTTATCAATAAGAGGGTAAATCTCTAACTTCCTTGTCATTGCTAACACTCAGACTCCACTTCTATTCTTGTTCTCTGTGTCCATAGCCTCCACTTGTCTTTTTAATTGTTATTTTTTATATCTATAGTCGTTATTTCTTTCTATAATTAATAATATTATTTAAATGTGTGATTGAGTTAATGTCACGAGTCAACTAAATATTAACTCAATCAAGAAAATTACTAAAATAATTTTATATTTTTTTGGTGAATTAGTGAATTACAATAACAGGGTTAAGCCCGAATGACAAATGCGACTAGCGCGACTCGATGTAACACCCCTAACTCGTATCCATCGCCGGAACCTGGTTACGAAGCATTACCAGAGTTTACAGATCAAACAAACAAAAATTTCAAACATTTCATATAATATAATATTCAGGTTAGAAACCACTCAAACTCATACATATTGTCCCTTATTCAAGCCCTCGAGGCCCAAAATACACATTAAAAACAAGTCAGGACTACTTTAGAAACTCAAAAAAGTTTTCGGAATACATTAAAAATTTTCAAAGCTGCAGGGTTCACACGGCCAAGAGGCACGCTCGTGTCTTATGTCGTGTGGGCATTCAAAATAGGGACACACGGCTGTGTCCGTGCCCGTGTAACTCTCTGACTTGGGTCACACGGTCAAGCCACACACCTGTGTGCTAGCCATGTATCTCACACGATCGAGTCACACGCCCGTGTGTCTGGCTGTGTGGACCTAAAATGTGCCTTAAACCACAAGTTTACCATTCCCTACAAGCTTGGACATTAATCAACTCAAAAACCATTCATTTAACCAATTCAAAACACGATCAAACACATTCAAAACATGTCAAAACAATCATCCTAGGTGTCTAACCAATGTACCCTCATTGGTACCTCATTTATATCATCAAAACATATCATCAAAGTATCATTCAAATCCAAATTATAAACTTACCAAATTCAATCCATTTTGCCTAGTTCATAAGCACTTAAACACAAACTTAAATTCACATGCACATATCTAGATTTGGTTCAATTTATCATGCCATAATATGGCTTCAAAAACAAAAACATGTTTATATATATATACCAAACAAATATTAAACTTATAACCTTATTTACAATCAATCCACAAAATAACTATTATTTAGACACCCTAGGTACATGCCGACACAAAGGATAAACATCACCACATTTGAGTTTGGGATCATTATTGGATGTTGAATCGGCGATCAAAAGTTAAGTACCTAACCTGTGCATGGAAAACAAAACCGTACGCTGAGTAAAACATAGTAATATTTCTATAATCCGAATATTAAAAACAAGATAATATCATATGCACAATTTAATTATAAGCACATATTAATATCTAGTATCATGACTATCATACTTCATTTGCTAAACAATGTCCCAATACACACAATTGCTATATAAATAATTATTCACATATCAAACTACCTTTATTCATACAATGACATTAGCCAATCAATACTCGATTAACGAATATATCATTACATACCATACTCAATTCTCATCATTTGCTATAAAATAGCTTTTCACAATTTGATTCACATTTCATTTAAACAATGGCATTATCCATTCCATATTCAATTCATGAGTATATAACACATATATTCTATGTATTTACAACATATTTCACATTCTATTTTCAATTCACTATATCACTTTCATTTCTCATACCATACCATTTCAATATCAATTATAGAAATTTATTATTTATTTACCCCTATTAACACGACTCGGACGGATACACGGATCCAACCAACACACTGGTAGTAACTACGCCCAGTGCTTTATAAATTTGACACGGATACACGGATAAATCCGAAGTAGTAACTAAGCCCAGTGCTTTATAAATTTGACACCCCATGTCTCATCGGTTAAACCGAAGTAAATTGGCACCCAGTGCCTCATCGACTCGAAGTCGAAGAATTCCCTGAACTCTTCCTATCCTATGGCATGCCATCTATATTCGACTCAGCTCGATACAGTTAATAGGTTTGCATTTTACTTTTCAAATATAACCAATATCCAATATTAAATTTTCATATAATCACATTATCACATATATACATATGAATTCAATTCAATTCATATAAATTCAATAAATTTATCACATACCGAATCAATCCATTTCAACTGTAAAACACAATAGTTTTCACCTCCAATACTTACCATATACAAGAAATCAAAATGCAATAATTTTACAACTTAGTTCGGATTATAAAAATACAAACCGGGAATTCCGAGCTATTCGACGTCGACTTTATCTTTTCTCTTTTTAGTGGAGGATTCCGGTATGACGTTAGCTACGGAATTAAAACAATTAAAATTCATCAATATAACACAATTCAATTTCATATTGAATATTTCAATTTTTTACTCAATGTTTGCCTAAATTTCAATTTAGTCCCTAAATCGAGACTAATTTTTATTCTTCACATTTAATTCTATATTTTCATGCAAATTCCATTTTAAACTAAATTTAACTCCTTATTTTCACTTAAATCCCTAAATTTTAATTTTTCACAATTTAGTCCCTATTACTCAAAATTTACCATTTATTCTACAATTTAATCCTTTTTAATTTCTAGCTTAAAATCTATCAACTTAATCCCTAATACTAAAATTACTCAACATTAAAAACACTTAAAAACTTAATAATTGCTAAAATTTTGACATGGGTCGGGTAATACTTAACACCGAGATTCCAAAACATAAAAATTACAAGAAAATGAGCTAAATTGACTAACCAATTAAACTTTGAACAATTTAATCTTTCTCCTTTCTTCTTTCTTTTCTTTATTATTCGTATGGCTTTCTTTCTTTCTTTCTTTCTTTCTTTTATTCTTTCTTTTAATACTTTTGTTTTATTATACATTAAATTATTATATAATATAATATAATATATATACATTTAACAATTAAGATTTCATATTATAATATAATATATAAATTAAGAACAATAGTAAGGTTGCTGCTTTAGCCCTTTAATTGTTCTTTAATCAATGATTCAACTTTCACCCTATATGCAATTTAGTCCTTATACCTAATTACTTTTAATTCAAGTAAATTCACTTAACGAAATCTAATTAACTACACAAATAGCTTGGTAAATATTTATTAAAAATATTTACGAGTCCAATTTACGGGAACGGAGTCTCGAGAATGCACTTTTTATTTTTTTCAAATTGGTCCTTTTCTTTTAATTAACTATCGAAATGTTAAAATTTCTTAATGAAACTTTAATACCACCTTAATGACACTCCGTAAATATTCATAAAAATATTTACGGCTTGGTTTTTAAAAACAAGGTCCCGATACCTTATTTTGTAAAACCACTTATAACATAAATTATCAAATCAATTTTTTTTAAAAAAAAAATCACATTTGACTCGTAAATATTAAATAATATTTACGAAATTAATCATCAGACTTGGTGGCCCTGAAACCACTATTTCTGACACTACTGAAAAACGGACTGTTACACTTGAACCCAGGCTACACTTGAGGTGATGAACACCCTTGATTATCAGGCTATCACATGAGGTTATAATATTATTATGAGCGTACTTCTATATTTTCCTTATTTAAAAAGCCAATAAAAAATTGCAAATGTTGAGATTTAAACCCATGTCCCCAACATATATAAGATCTTTTAGTTATTGATTTAACCAAAGTTTTACTTTAATTTTTTATACATTTTAATGTTATTAGGCAATTTTTTCGCTCACATTTTTGTATATATCTACCTATACTATTATTTGAACTTTTAGCTAAGTTGGTGTCACCTTTAACTAAGTCCCAACTTAGTCAATGAAATCACAAAATACTCTTTCATGTATATCTATACTATTATGTAAACCCTTAAATGAATTGAAAGAAAATTATTCTCCATTTTATTTTAAAACTTTATCTTCACGATTTTCATTATTAAAATGCAATTTTGGCATTACAATAGACATTAGAAGATAAATAATTTTATCAATAAGAGGTAAATCTCTAACTTCCTTGTCATTGCTAACACTCAGACTCCACTTCTATTCTTGTTCTCTGTGTCCATAGCCTCCACTTGTCTTTTTAATTGTTATTTTCACATCTATAGTCACTATTTCTTTCTATAATTAATACTATTATTTAAATGTGTGATTGAGTTAATGTCACGAGTCAACTAGATATTAACTCTATCAAGAAAATTACTAAAATAATTTTACATTTTTTTGGTAAGTTAGTGAATTACAATAACAGGGTTAAGCCTGAATGACAAATGCGATTAGCGCGACTCGATGTAACACCCCTAACCCGTATCCATCGCCGGAACCAGGTTACGAAACATTACCAGAGTTTATAGATCAAACAAACAGAAATTTCAAACATTTCATATAATATAATATTCAGGTCAGAAACCAATCAAACTCATACATACTGTAATAGCCTGATTTTAGGCTTAGTCGGAACAGTGGTTTCGGGACCACAAATCCGACGAAAAAAAAAATGTAATGGCTTGAATTTTCAGAGGTGTCGGAACGGTGATTCGAGATCACTAAATTCGACAAATGGGTAGAAAATATTATTAATTTAGTAAGTATAAGTTAAATATGAAGTTAGGAAAATTTTTGAAATAGTGAATAGTGCACTAGAAATAAATATTAAAATAATTAGAATCGAAATGAGGTATCAAGACCTCGGGGATTTTAAACTGAGCCATAAATATTTTTATAAATATTTATGGAGTGTTAAAAGTTAGTATTAAAGTTTAGTTAAGAAATTTTAAAGCTCCGATAATTAATTGAACAAAAGGACTAAATTGTAACAAATGCAAAATTTTGGGAAATGATGAAATAGCTTAAATGATAAAAGGAAGAGGGCTTAAAAGAAAATAGACCCAAGGTCTATTTGGGCTGGACAACAGAGGCATGAAATCAGCAAGAAAGTAAGGAGAATTAAGGGCAAAATTGGAAAATTGCAAAATTTGCTTAATAAAGTTAGGACCCAAGTGGAATTATCTAGATTTCTCTTCATTTTCTGAATTCTCATCAGCTAAAACACCATGGAAGGGCTTCTTCAAGCTGGTTCTTCATATTTTTATTACAAGTAAGTTCAATTCTTGACTATTTCTTGAAATTTTGTATTTTATGACTTTTACAACTAGGCCCACTTGTTAAATTCATTAGTTTTGATTTTATGAAAGAAGTTGAAAGTTGATATGAATATGTGCTGGAAGTATATGATGATTTAGCATGAAATTAGAGCTTTAAATTGTTCATATGCTGATTTTATTGAAAGAATTGAATAGAAAGTGAATGTTTGGGACCTAATAGTAAAAGAGTTTGAAGATAGAGTTATATGTGGAAATTCTGAATTTCAACAGTTGTGTAACAACTTATAATGTCTAGTAAAGTACTAATTGAGAAAATTAGATTAATTGAGGGTTAATTGAGAAAGGACCGAATTGTATAAACTGTGAAATTTGGGGCAAAATGGAAATCAACATTTTGCACTAAAGCAGTTTTGGACAGCAGCAGTAGTGTAACTTTGAAAAAGCACCAAAATTGTAGAGATTGAATTAGAGGATGAATAAAATATGAAATTAAAGCTTATTGAGTCTAGTTTCTTATAAAAGAAATGATGTGAGCAATGGAATTGTAAATCATGAGATATAATAGATTTTGTGAGACAAGGTCAGAATGAATTCAGGTTCCCTTGTTCTGACTTTGGAAAATCATTAAAATTGTAAAAAATGATTATGAGTTATAGTTTATATGGTTAGAATCCTTAATGAGTCTATTTTAGAAGAAACAAGCTAAAACATCATCCGAATTCTGTACAATGAGATAATTAATTTTAGTGAAGAGTGGTCGGAACTGTTAGACAGCGAAACAGGGAAACTTTAAAGAATAAACTGTACTATTTGGCTGAACCAAAATTATGAAAATTTTATGATATGAAGATATGTGAGTCTAGTTTCAGGGAAAATTAATGGATCTTAATTTGGAGCTCTGTAGCTCCGGATAAAAATAATTTAGTGACTCTGACTCGGATAAACAGCTTTGAATATACATGTTAGTGAATATTGAAATTATGGTTAATGTTGTTTAAGTGTGTTATACACATTAAGGATGTGGAATGGAGAGGAGGAGGAGGAAAATTGGGAAATATATGAATGATTCGTGTATAAATGGTCATATGTTTGATTATAACTCATAAACGATGAAATATGAATGATGCTTATTTTTGTGCATTATTGGTCATGGTTTAAGCTCATGTGTGAAAATAAAGTTTCATAGTATGTGTGTATGGTATATTCAGTATATGATTTGGCATGAAATAATACCATGAATGGTTTATGAATTAACACATGTTGGTAAGCCGATATATGAATAAATGATCAAATTGAGCTGAGCGCGGATTTGAGTACTTCTGATCAAGTGACAAAGTGATAAGTGGTAGCTTTAGCTACACTTATCTGATCAAGTGACAAGTGGAAAGTGATAAGTGATAGCTTCGGCTACACTTATCTGATCAAGTGACAAGTGAAAAGTGATAAGTGATAGCTTGGCTATACTTATCGATCAAGAGACAAAGTGATAAGTGATAGCTTTAGCTACACTTATCGATCAAGAGACAAAGTGATAAGTGGCTACACTTATCGATCAAGAGACAAAGTGATAAGTGGCTACACTTATCGATCAAGAAACAAAGTGATAAGTGGCTACACTTATCTGATCAAGAAACAAAGTGATAGGTGGCTACACTTATCTGATCAGGGACAAGTGATAAGTGATCATACGTAAGACCATAGTTATACTATGGCAAAGTGAAAGTGAAGTACTCAATTTTCCGTGACCGTTCCCTAATTTGATTAAGGATGGTAAGTGACAAATGGGCCCAAAAGAATTAAAGTAAATGGATAAGTGGTAGTGTATTTATATCAGGACGATGTTGTTATTCAAACTAAAGTGATATTTTCATTGCTAAATTGAGAATTTCATAAATGTGTTATTGAATGGTATAATCAATAAACATTGAGTTAAATGGTAAATACGTATTAGTTTTGAATTTGATGTCATTGAATTGTACGTGAATTAAATGGAAATTTCTAGTGATATGATTTAAATTATGAGCATGAGAAATTGCGAATTGAATGAAATGGAAATGAAGCATTAAATTGCATGAGTATGTATCGGGTCTCATGAGCCCTAATTATTATGATTATAATATTTTGAGGATATATTGTGAAAAGTTATAGAAACATGTTAATTATTTTGAAAATTTTAATTTTGATGAAATTTTATAACTTCGGTTAAATACGTTTACAAGTGTAGGTGTTTTGGTAATGCCTCGTACCCTATTCCGGTGTTGGATACGGGTAAGGGGTGTTACACATACTGTCCCTTATTCAAGCCATTGAGACCTAAAATACGCATTTAAAACAAGTCAGGTCTAATTTAGAAACTCAGAAAATTTTTCAAAATACATTAAAATTTTCAAAGTTGCAGGGTTCACACGGGCGTGTAGTCAGGCCGTGTGACTCACACGACCAAGAGACACGCTCGTGTCTTAGGTCGTGTGGGCATTCAAAATAGGGACACATGGCTGTGTCCGTGCCCATGTAACTATCTGACTTAGGTTACACGGTCAAGCCACACGACTGTGTGCTAGCCGTGTGTCTCACACGGCCGAGTCACATGGCCGTGTGTCTGGCCGTGTAGACTTAAAATGTGCCTTAAACTACAAGTTTATCATTCACTACAAGCTTGGACATTAATCAACTCAAAAACCATTCGTTTAATCAATTCAAAACACGATCAAACACATTCAAAACATGTCAAAACAATCATCCTAGGTGTCTAACCAATGTACCTTCATTGGTACCTCATTTATATCATCAAAACATATCATCAAAGCATCATTCAAATCCAAATTATAAACTTACCAAATACAATCCATTTTGCCTTGTTCATAAGCACTTAAACACTAACTTAAATTCACATGCACATATCTAGATTTGGTTCAACTTATCATGTCATAATATGGCTTCAAAAACAAATACATGTTTATATATATATACCAAACCAATATTAAACTTATAACCTTATTTAAAATCAATCCACAAAATAACTATTATTTAGACACCCTAGGTACATGCCGACACAAAGGATAAACATCACCACATTTGAGTTTGGGATCATTATTGGATGCTAAATCGGCGATCAAAAGTTAAGTACCTAACCTACGTATGGAAAACAAAACCGTACGCTGAGTAAAACTCAGTGATATTTCTATAATCCGAATATTAAAGACAAGATAATATCATATGCACAATTTAATTATAAGCATATATTAATATCTAGTATCATGACTATCATACTTCATTTGTTAAACAATGTCCCAATACACACAATTGCTATATAAATAATTATTCACATATCAAACTACCTTTATTCATACAATGGCATTAGCCAATCAATACTCAATTAATGAATATATCATTACATACCATACTCAATTCTCATCATTTGCTATAAAATAGCTTTTCACAATTTGATTCACATTTCATTTAAACAATGGCATTATCCATTCCATATTCAATTCATGAGTATATAACTCATATATTCTATGTATTTACAACATATTTCACATTCTATTTTCAATTCACTATATCACTTCCATTTCTCATACCATACCATTTCAATATCAATTATAGAACTTTATTATTTATTTACCCCTATTAACACGACTCAGACGGATACACGGATCCAACCAACACACTAGTTTGGCACATAGTGCCTCATCGGATAAATCCGAAGGAGTAACTACGCCCAGTGCTTTATAAATTTGACACCCAGTGTCTTATCGGTTAAACAGAAGTAAACTTCCTATCCTATGGCATGCCATCTATATTTGACTCAGCTCAATACAGTTAATAGGTTTACATTTTACTTTTCAAATATAACCAATATCCAATATCAATTCATATAAATTCAATTCAATTCATATAAATTCAATAAATTTATCACATACCGAATCAATTCATTTCAATTGTAAAACACAATAGTTTTCACCTCCAATACTTACCATATACAAGAAATCAAAATGCAGTAATTTTACAACTTAGTTCGGATTATAGAAATACAAACCAGGAATTCCGAGCTATTCGACGTCGACTTTATCTTTTCCTTTTTTAGCGGAGGATTCCGGTATGACGTTAGCTACGGAATTAAAACAATTAAAATTCATCAATATAACACAATTCAATTTCATATTGAATATTTCAATTTTTTACTCAATGTTTGCCTAAATTTCAATTTAGTCCCTAAATCGAGACTAATTTTTATTCTTCACATTTAATTCTATATTTTCATGCAAATTCCTTTTAAAATAAATTTAACTCCTTATTTTCACTTAAATCCCTAAATTTTAATTTTTCACAATTTAGTCCCTATTACTCAAAATTTACCATTTATTCTAAAATTTAATCCTTTTCATTTCTAACTTAAAATCTATCAATTTAATCCCTAATACTAAAATTACTCAACATTAAAAACACTTAAAAACTTAATAATTGCTAAAATTTCGACATGGGTGGGTAATACTTAACACTGAGATTCCAAAAACATAAAAATTACAAGAAAATGAGCTAAATTGACTAACCAATTAAACTTTGAACAATTTAATCTTTCTCCTTTCTTCTTTCTTTTCTTTAGGATTCGTATGGCTTTCTTTCTTTCTTTTATTCTTTCTTTTAATACTTTTGTTTTATTATACATTAAATTATTATATAATATAATATATATATACTCAACAATTAATATTTCATATTATAATATAATATATAAATTAAGAACAATAGTAAAATTGTTGCTTTTAGCCCTTTAATTGTTCTTTAATCTATGATTCAACTTTCACCCTATATGCAATTTAGTCCTTATACCTAATTACTTTTAATTCAAGTAAATTCACTTAACGAAATCTAATTAACTACACAAATAGCTTGGTAAATATTTATTAAAAATATTTACAAGTCCAATTACAGGAACGGAGTCTCGAGAATGCACTTTTTATTTTTTCAATTTGGTCCTTTTCTTTTAATTAACTATCGAAATGTTAAAATTTCTTAATGAAACTTTAATACCACCTTAATGACACTCCGTAAATATTCATAAAAATATTTACGGCTTGGTTTATAAAAACAAGGTCACGATACCTCATTTTGTAAAATCACTTATAACATAAATTGTCAAATCAATTTTTTTTTTAAAAAATCACATTTGACTCGTAAATATTAAATAATAATATTTACGAAATTAATCATCGGACTTGGTGTCCCTGAAACCACTGTTTCTGACACTACTGAAAAACGGACTGTTACACTTGAACCCAGGCTACACTTGAGGTGATGAACACCCTTGATTATCAGGCTATCACATGAGGTTATAATATTATTATGAGCGTACTTCTATATTTTCCTTAGTTAAAAAGCCAATAAAAAATTGCAAATGTTGAGATTTAAACCCATGTCCCCAACATATATAAGATCTTTTAGTTATTGATTTAACCAAAGTTTTACTTTAATTTTTTATACATTTTAATGTTATTAGACAATTTTTTTCGCTCACATTTTTTCGTATATATCTATCTATACTATTATTTGAACTTTTAGTGAGTTGGTGTCACCTTTAACTAAGTCCCAACTTTGTCAATGAAATCACAAAATACTCTTTCATGTATATCTATACTATTATGTAAACCCTTAAATGAGTTGATGTCACTTTTAGTCGGGTCCAACTTGATTAATGAAATTATAAAATACTCTTCTATGTATAAATAAATTATATTGTTGAGGGTACTTTTATATTTTTTTATATTTTAATAAAACCTATGAAAAAATTGCGTATGATGAGATTTAAACCAAGCCACTAACGTCTATAATTTTTTTACCACTTCATTATTTTGCTTTTTTTCTATAAAATTTAATGTTATTACACATTATTTCACCCTATTGTTTGTATATCAATAATTAAACCCTTAATGTAATTGGTGGCACCCTTAATTGAGCCTGAGAATTACATAAATACTTTTTCATATATGAATAAATTAATATCTATAATATTATTTAAACCCCGACTGAGTTGGTGTAACCCTTAATCGGGTCCCAACTCGGTTAAGGGAATTGCAAAAATACCTTTCTATTATAAATAAATTAAAATTGTGACGACACTTGTTTTTTTATATTTTTAATAAAACCTGTAAAAAAATTGCATATAAATTATATTTGAACTCATGTCACCAATATTTATGATTTTTTTTACCACTTCAATCAATTTTGTTTTTAATTTTTATATATTTTAAGATTATTACACAAATTGTTTCACCCACATGCATGTGGTGGGATTTGAACTCATATCATTTGTATTGATAAAACTTTAATTTTTCCACTCAACTAAAGCTTTATTTCATTTTATCATACTTTATTACCTTCATCAATTATATATATTGATAAAATAGTTGATCGAGTTGGTGTCACAAGTTAACTCGACACCAACTAAAGATTGATGACAACACCAAGATAAACAATTGTAGTGTATTTAATATACTTAATATGATGTACTTGCGTGCTTAAATTTCATTTTACTCACAATTTAATATATTTTTATTTTAATATCATACATATTTCATGTGTATTATTAATTAATTTCAAACTATATATTTTAATTATTTATTAAATATTTTTTAAACACTTTTCTATGTACTAAGTAGGTAGTTTCTACACACATATGTGAATGATAAAATTTCTAGGATTGATAAGGTCATTGATTGAGTTAGTGTCACAAGTTAATTTAATATCAACTCTAGAAAATGACAATGTTATGATAAGAATCAAACTGCTTTTAATATTCTTAATTTGATATATTTACTTATTTAAATTTCCTGTTAGTCTTGACCAATAAACTAAATGGTTGGATTAAAAAATAATTATTAATGAGTGAAAATAACACATAACATCTTTCTAAAATTTTCTTTATTTAATATTTAAACATGAAATTAATTCACAAGCTTTGAATTTCAGTTAAAAGAAAAGAAAAGTCATCATATATAACTTTGTTTAATTTAGCATTAACAATATTTAAAATTAATTAATTTTGAAAAGAATAATTATAACATAACCATATTTACCTAAATAATATCATAAATAAATTTTCAATTAATTTTGAAAATACCTAGCTTTGTTAAAGATGTATTTCAATGAATTATAAAAATAATTTAAAATGACATTTTAGAAAGAAGAAATATTGCTATTATTAGTTTAAAAATAATGAAACATTAATTTTCTTAAGAGTAAAAATAGTTACTATATATGATTTAAATTATGTTTTGGTCACTAAATTTTAAATTATTATGTTTTGGTCATTAATATTATTAATTTGTAATATTTTAATTATTGTGTTGTTACCCAACATTAAAAATGTTATGGAAGACTGACATAGGTGTCGTCCACGACAGTGCCACATAATTATATATATTTTTAACCTTTTTTTTTTCTTTTTTACTTTATTTCTTCTCTCATCTCTCCTTAATCCTTGTTCTTAGTTCTTGCTGAGCCCTCAACTAACGCACACTAGCACCCAACTCTCAACCATTGAGCACTTTAAACCATTAACATCAACATTCCAACTCCCCTACTCGAACCAGCGCCACCAAACTCACACACAATACACTTTCTCCCAACTTACCCTCTCTAGACACCAATAGCTCATTTTGCCCAAGCCTCACAACATTCACTGCTACCATCTACACCCCCCACAATTCAACATCACCACAGTTCACCATCATCATCTCCACCTCTCTTGACCCCACTACATAACGATGAATGTGCATGATTGAATACTTCTTCTTTACCATATATAGGTTTATCTCTATGAAAATCAGGTAAATGATACTTCTCTCCTCTATATGGTACAAGGAACCCTTCATTAGGGGATATCCAGAATCAACAAGATAATATTTTTCTACCTGACATTAGATGATAACCATTCAATTAAAGAACTTATGCTTTTTATAAATAAATAAATGAATGAAATAATTTACCATCCGGTAGATGAGGAAATTTGAGTCTTGGATCTCAAATTGCATCAAAGAATATTTTAGTGTCACACGTCGATCCTTCCCATCCAGTCACTACAAATGTGAAGCACATATTAAAATCACATACAACCATAACATTCTAAGTTGTGACACTTTTTCCTCTGATGTAAAGAATTTGTTCATTTGGTGGAAGAATTGCTGCAACATGTGTACCATCAATTGCACCTATGCAATCCTAAATAAATAATCATATTTAGTACACACACATATTCAATAATAACAAGTATATTAAAATATAATATGATACTCTTAATATGTTACCTTAAAATGCGGCATGTATCTTGAATCATTGCGTATTTGTTCAAGTATTGTGTTAAAAGTGTAATCATTTGGTACAATTATATCAATAGCTAACTTTGAAACTTTCCCAATGACAATTGTAAAGTTTTGACTTATAGTGGATCCAGACCTTTGAAATCTCTCGACATTGAGAAATTTTTGCACCAACACCCAACATATGCAAAAAGATATCCAATATTTCAAGAGAAGAAATATTTCTTGAACTTTGCAAATCATATAGTGTTTCTAAAACTCTCAACAAGCTTCTAAATACGATTGAGGACATTCTAAAATTAATCATGCAACGAGATTCATGACCATTAAGGACCTCTGGGACCCATGCATCATCTGATTGCTTTGAATTCATGATTGTTTCAATAAATATTTTTCACAATATAATTGAACAATAGATGTTGCAACACTAACTAACCTATTAAAACTTTCCACACGTTGTAAAATCTCACTCCTTTCATCATCATTTCTATTACCATTGGAATTATTGTCACTACTATTCATACTCATTCCGTATGAAAATACATTCACCAAGGTCACAAAATTAAAAAAAGAGAGAAATAATAAATATGAATCATTGTACAAAAATAAACAAAGTAAGCAAACATACAACCCTTATCGAACAAAAGTAAGCAAACATACAACCATTGTTAAACATCATCAAAGATAGGTGACACTTAATATTAGATTTGGTGCTCTAAGTGTAGTATTTTTGTCTATATACACTTATATTTTTTTGAACAGATTAGTTTAATAAAATTATTCATGAATTACATTAATACCCTTTGTATACTATTCTCAATGGTTTTTGCATGCAAAACAAAATGGAAGCAAATATTAGCTCACTGGTTATTAATATTAACTAATACTAAGCGGTATTACGTGATCAGATCGTAATACGAAACAACAACTTATATTAGTAGACGAACCTAAACATGTCCTTAGTTTAACCGAAAATGAGCAAATCGATTGAAAGATTAATATGTCGTCTATAAAGTCTAATTAATGAGATATTTTGTCTTAGACATCATAGCGGATGACTCCCAAAAGATACAGACATAGATATGACCGATTGAATTGACAGTGCATCAGACAAGACCCAACTAGAATAAATCTTGAATCCGTTTATAGATTTATTCACTTATGATATTTATTGTGTGATGCACATTGAATTAAGCTATACTTAAATAAAGGCTTACACTAGTGTACTTTGTACTTGAGTAGATAAAAGTAAATTACTAAAGGTAAAATTGTAATTTTCTCACCTCAAATAATCAAAGTCAACCGCCAGTGCACTTGATATTAGCTTCTTTTAGTTAATAAAAATGCTTTTAGCTAAAAAAGCAATCTATTTGGGATTGCTTCAGCAGTCTAAAAATATTTAGGCCAATTTAGCATTATTTTTTAAAAGTGTTTTTAAAAAGTGTTGTGGAAAAGTAATTTTAAGAAGTACTTTTAAAAGTTTGGTTTAAAATTTAAATGTTTAGTATTCTTGTTAAAAGTACTTTTGATAAATAAAATATTCATTTTAGACATTGTGCTATAAAGTAATAAACATGCATTTAAATAATGTTCAAATTAATTGATATTATAATATTTTAGTAAGAATATAAAAATAATTTATTATAATTTGTTGTTAATATTTTAATATATAAAATATAAATTTTAAATATTTTTAAACAATTAATATTAATTATTCATAAAATTTAATTCGAATATATAAACTATATTTTAAATAATAAAATATGATCAATAAAATTTTAAATATATAATATTATATATAAAATAAATTTTAATAAGAAAATAATTACATATACCATATAAATATTATATAAAATACATTATAATAGTTAAAATTGTCATTTATTTTTAAAAGTACTTTTATAAGCTAAAAAACCTACTTTTACTTCTGAATTGAAAAAACACTTTTTTTTTTTTAACAATTCTGTTTGTTTCTGACTTCAAAATTACATTTAACCCAAAAATATATTTTTGAAAAGCATTTGCGAATAAATCCTCTCTATCCCATTTGGCTAGATAAACACTTCTTGAAAGTGCTTTTGGTAGCAAAATCAACTTGTTTGGGATTGATTATGAAGTTTAGAAGTGGTTTTAGCACCAACCTGCCAATCCCGAACCGCCCCTAATTTGTTTGGGTCAACCCATCAGCTCATTTCTTCCTAAATTTACAGTAGCGGATTGGCCACTGCCGACGCACTCACGAAGCTAAGATGCTGATAAACCGATTGTTATGGAAGCATCATCAATGGAATAAAACGGTCGTTGCAGTTTCATCTAAAGCCTTATTCGCTCAGGTTACTACTAATAAACCGAGATGGATGAGTACGGTAATGAGCTTTGGGGACGGAAGCCAGGGGGCGTTGGGTCTACCCGATTCAGTGACCGGTCCCAGAGGCGATGCTTACGAGCCCACCCGGGTCCTCGGTCTCCCTTCCGATATCACCAGCATCAGCGCTGGCCATTATCACTCGCTCGCTATTGATTCCCGAGGTGGACTCTGGGCTTGGGGCCGCAACCAGGAATCCCAGCTGGGTCGTGATCCACTTGCCCCGAGGTCAGTTCTATAGAATGTTGATTTACTTTGGTATTAGTTGAGCGATGTTTTGATACATTGAATAACTTCACCCAATTATTGCTGGTCCTGGATTTTCTTATGAATAAAACGTAGTTGTTTTGGCATAGTTAGTGATATGTGGAAGTGTTTTTATTGGTGAACATTGAATCTAATGACTTACCCTAATGCGGAATGGGTAACTATTGACTGTGAGCAGAGATTCTTGGAATGATCCAAAGAGAGTGGAAGGGTTGGATCATGTGAATGTTTGTGCTGCTTTTGCTTCTGGCGTTATTTCTGCTGCCATTGACAGTAATGGTTCTGTGTGGGTATGGGGGAAGTCTAAGCGGGGACAGCTTGGTCTTGGAAAGGGTATCATTGAGACCGTAGTACCTCGCAGAGTTGAAGCACTTGCAGGAGAAAAGATAGTCAAGGTGGGCTTCCTAAATTCTTAAGGTAGATTAATCTAGCCCCTAACTTCCTTGCAATTTTTGGTAGTATGCTTGAGCTTGAGCTAATGTATATCATCCAATTAGAAGGAAATTCCATGGTTGCATTTTCTTTGACAGGTTTCATTTGGTTGGGGGCATGCTCTTGCACAGACAGAGGATGGAAAGTTGTTAGGCTGGGGTTATTCAGCCGATGGTAGGATTGGAAATGTGGGGGAAGCTTTAGAGGCGTCTCCTCTGGACTCAAATGCGAATATATCGATGAATGACAAACGGTTTTCAGGTTCAGGATTGGATGCTGCCGAGCTGATGGTTTTAGAAGGAATGGAGAAAGAGAAAGACATGCCAATCATTTGGGAACCTCGATTGGTCGAAGAACTGCAAGGAGTTGAAGTCAGAGACATTGCTTGCGGGCTTGATCATTCTTTGGTTCTTTGCCGTAAGTTACAATTTGTGTAGATTCTATGATTGAGCATGTGGGGTTGCTGGCATATGCATCTTTGTTAATCTTGAGTATCAAATTTCAGGTAATGGTACTTTATTGAGCTCTGGAAGCAATGTATATGGTCAGCTGGGGAGAACCAAACTGGACCTGAGATTGTTACCTGTTGATCTAACCGCCCATCCTGTGTCTATTGCATCCGGTCTTGGTCATTCCTTGGCAATCTGTGAGGTGCCATCTTCGGATGTTGAAGGAGGTGGAATGAGCATTTTCTCATGGGGGTGGAACCAATGCTCACAATTAGGTAGAGAAGGACCGGAGAATTTCCCATCAATGATTGAGGGATGGGAAGGGGAAACACCTGTATCAGTGTCAGGAGGGCGGGTGCATTCTACTGCTCTGACATCTCATGGTGAGTTATGGGTTTGGGGCTGTGGTAAGAGTGGCCGTCTTGGGTTAGGAAGCTCCAGCGATGAAGCCGAGCCAACCTTGCTTGATTGTTTGGAAGATTTCAAAGTTCTACAAGCAGTGTCAGGTTTTGATCATAACCTGGTTTTGATGGATGAATGATTACATTGTTAGAACAAAACACGTAATGGTGAAATAATGATCTCGATGAATTTCCGACGTCAGAGTTTCATGATCTCAATTGTTAAATCCCAAGTTCGTCTGCTTGGGTCTAAGGTCTAGAGTCAAGTTTATTTGCTGTACTTTTCTAATGGCTAGGTTTCTGATGAATTAATTGAGCTTACTTAGCTGATATGATCTATTATTCGAGTGAGTGTTGAATCTGCGGATCTATCTAATAGATTAATACATGTATAATTTTATTTCATATATTTGGAGATGATACTCCGAATATGAATTATTTGATTTCTTTTAATTTTTCATATATTTAAAAATTATACTGTTTTGGTGAAAGGATTAAAAAAACTCGACAAAAAGGATCTAACTGAGTTTTGAGTAATAAAAAAAAAAAACAATGATCCCTTTAGGGCAAATTACACATAAAAGTCCTATTTTTTAAAAATTTGTCAAAATGGGCCCGATATTTTATTATTTACCGGAATGGGTCATTTTCCCCGAAATTACGTCCACATCAGCGCGATATCAGGGGACGTGTTAGCAAATCGCGCTTACGTGGACGCGATTTGCGCCGCACGTGAATAGTACCCTCCGGTCAAAAAATTGATCGTTTATGTTTTTTAGCTTGGAAAACTTTGAAAGGCCATAACTTTTGGCTCGGTTGTCCGATTGAGACGATTTTTTTTATTTCAAATAACTTTTCGAGATCTACGCGCCGACGAATAACCGAAGGCGGTTTGCCTCAGTTTTTATCGAAAAAGATCCTTTTTTACCTCTAAATTTTGATTTTTTCGATTTAAAATTGAATTTTGAAACATTCAAATCATTATTTTCCTTATTTATTTGAAGTAAACACCGGATTTTTTTACAGAATTGTTGTATTATTTTTTCTGATTTGACACGTGTATGGAATATGTCCGATAAATCGTTAGAACGTAAGTAATATAATTAAGATAATAATAGTATTTTTATAATATGTTAATTAATTAGTTTAGCTTAGTTGGTTAAGATGCTTGCTATTTTCCTTTAGTACCTTGGTTCAAATCTTGTTGGTAATAATTTTGAATCTTTTTGTACTTGTTGCATTTATTTTTTAATCAATTAACTCTTCAATATTACATTAATATATATTATTAGTACAATAGTATAGACGGATTGACAATTTGAGCTACAATATTATGAATATTAACTACAATACATAATTTGAGCTACATATTACAGTAATACATATTGGGGCAAAATACAAAAAAAGCCCTATTTTTTAAAAATTTACCGAAATGGGCCCGGTATTTTATTATTTATCGGAATGAGTCATTTTCCTCGAAATCGTGTCTACGTCAGCGCGATGTGTCAGCAAATCGCGTCCTCGTAGGCGCGATTTGTGTCCACGTAAGCAAAGTGCTCTGACGTGGACGCGATTTGCTGACACATCCCCTGACATCGCGCTGACGTGGACGCGATTTCGGGGAAAATGGCCCATTCCAGTAAATAATAAAATACCGGGCCTATTTTGGTAAATTTTAAAAAATAGGGCTTTTTTTGATATTTTGCCCATCTCTTTAGTTAATAAAAATTATAGAATGCTTGGTTTGATTTGATGGTTATCTGACGTGGTCGGTGGTTGGGGGAAGATTTGACAAAAATATTATTTTTTAAAAAAATTAAAAAACCTTAAAAACTAATAAAATGAGCTTATTGAATCGATAACTAAAATTTTATACTATTTAAAAGATAATTATTATTTGAATAAAATTTAAAATAACTTAACTTCGTGAGAAGACACAATGTGTCCTTAATTGATAATTAAATAATAAATAATAAATAAATGGGACACCTGAATACCTTTTAATTGTGATTGTGAAGTTAAAAATCTTGCGGCTGGTGTATAAAATAATATTTATTTAAATTAAAAATATTTTTTAATATTATTTCAAAATTAAAATAATTTTGTAATTTTATGTGGAATATTTTTATAGATGATACATCTCAAAATTAAAAAGGTATATTTGGTGTTAGGCTTGGGTGGTATTTGGTGGGCCGTCACGGTTGTAATTCCAAGGGTATTAGTAAACTGTAAGAAACGGTGCGTTTTAGTGAGGAGTTGATTGAATAAAGGTAAAGAAACGCTTTTGGACCAGAAAGTCAGCTTACAAGCCGCGACGCAATCGCGAATCAACTCCGGATTTTGTAATCCGCCATTCGTACGCGGCGGTGTAAAGGAAAAGAGAGGTGAGGAGAGGAGGATGTTGGAAAACCCTACACCCACCGCAGCTGATGCCGCTCCTGCCATCAAACGCTATGCTCCTCCCAATCAACGGTACCTTCACAACCCTAAATTTCGTTCTCGCTTTCTTAATTTCCTCTTGTCCTACCTAAAATTATGCCTCAAAATTGCAGAAATCGTTCTCTCGGACGCCGTAAATCTGGAGGTCAGTTTCTTCATTGGTCTTTTTTCTTCCGGTGATTTATAGATGAATGTTTACCCCCTTAAAAAAGGAGTGATTTTAATTTTCAATTCATTTAGTAGACTGAGTTGTAATAAAATCTTGCAGATCGGTTTGATTGGACTAACAATGTTTATGGGAATGATTCAGAGAAGAATCAAGGTGCCACATCGAGAAACATTAATCCAGTCGGGGATGCTGGGAGCAGCGCTATGCTGAATGAAGACAACCCTCGTCATGCTTTGATACCTTTAGAAGGCTGTTCTAGAAGTGATGCCTCTCGGCTTTTAAGCAATCGTATGGAATCTCTGCACACTTTGATTGGTTTCTTGTACTTTCTGTTAAGAAGACAGCCGCTGATTCTGTTACCTCTTTGAATTTAGAGTTATTGATTTTTTTTATCTTGTATTATTCTGCTTAAATGCAGCATTACATTTAGGTGAGCTATTCCACTTATAGTTGGAAAGATCTTTTTTTTCTTTGGTTTTGGGGTGAGGGTAGTTGAAAGAGATTAAGAGGTTAACTCTACGATTGATTCAGATATAGGAGTATTTCGCTGAAGCTTAAATAGTTTTGTGGAAGGCTTTTCCTGGTTGGTTAAGTGATGAAAGGTAGGAAGTAGTTTGGGTGGGGCTTCAGTTCCAATGCTACTTCCTTCCTCCCTTCTATTCTTGTTTGACAAGTATTACCCTTGTTGGATGAAATTTTAATGTTTTTAAGAATCCATGCATGCAATCATATGGCTGATATACTGTCATTGTTTATCTCTACAAATGCAGGTTGGGCAGCTGTCTTACATCGCTACCATGATACATCCATTGACTTGTCTGGTGAGTGGAAGAATAGAGAACTTAAAAAATTTCCCTTTTTGAATCTGATTTGATTGGCTTGTTGGTCCTTTCTGTGGACCAAATCTCGTAGTGGTACACTATTTGCATGTTAAGAAGGGCGAAGTTTTAGTGATTGGATGATGTATGGAAGATGGTTGGAGAATGGAAATAATATGAGCAATTGGATAGACTTCTGTGATTAGCAACAAAGGTCTCCTTATCAACTACAGGATAACACTTTGAGAAAATTAATAAAGGTTTTTATTGCAAGAGACATTCTACTCTAGGTCTATACATCTCTGTAAACCTCCTGGCCTAAAAAGAAAAGGGGGCAAGGGGATTAGTTGGTTGGGGCTTTTCTTGTTCTATATGATATTAGATTCATGATATGTTCTATCTTGTTTTTCTCACATTTTGGCTGATCTTTTGATCTAATTCATCTCTGGAGATTTATGGACTGATGGGTCAAATGGCTGGCTGGCTTGTAAAAGTCTGCATTAGTTTTATTTACTTTGCACTGATCCAAACGTATCTTTGCATCAAAAGTTCTGCATTAGTTGATGGCAAGGAAAAAATGCTGGTTGTTAGTTATTTATTTCCAAAACCGAAATTAAGCACAACCTAATTTAGGCAAAAGGAATGGAGGAAGTCCGGGGATGTTTTCTTTGGGCTCTTGGCAACCAATTTTTTGAAAACTAAGGCATCTTCAATGTAGTAGCTATTATCAGTTTCGTTTTTACTAGGTGGTCAAAGTTGGTTGATCTGGCTAAGTAGAATAGTGGCCTCTAACTGCTAACTATGAGATAATTTCCTTGCTGGGGGATGAGACAACCATTCCTATGAAGATTGATGCCGTACTTTGATAAATGATGTATGCATAAGTTAAGTTGAAGGGATTGGAAGGAGTGAATTACAAGGTTGTCAGCATCATCGAAGATATCCAATCCATATGAGATATTTAGGATCGGTTTGGGCCAAGTTAATTCATGACTAGCACAAACCAGCCTGAATTATGCTAGTGGATAAATCATTGGTTTTCTAAGAACTCTGTTGTTAATATATTCCAAGGTTCCTCATCCCAAGCATGGGTTATGAATCTTCTTAAAATAATTCCACGAGCGTCTATACCACTCTGTGTTGCTGCTAATATGATGTTAAAGAAAGCTACTAATGTGCTGAATGTTGCTCTTTCTTTTAGATTTGTGGTTGCAAGCAGTTCTGTGTTTGCTGCCTGTTGTTTAGGGGCTCTTGGGAGTGTCATATTGGGCATCCTTTGTCATGTCGTTTTTTATTTTTATTTTTTGTTTCTCCTGTTTCTCCTTATGCCTGACCTTGTTTCCATTGTTGTTTATTCATGGATATTTTCTTCCATAATGGTTGTTTCCTTTTACTGTGGTTTTTCCTTGTTTCAGAAAGACCAGTTCTGTACTCTGGAATTAGTGATTCAGCCTGGAGGAATTTCAGACTTCCCCATCAGGTATTCTTTCATCCTTCAACTCTTCTTCTTTTTCTCACAGTCCCCATTCCTTATGCATTTGACTTGCTTTTCCTCAGATGATGTCCCCAGCAAACAATACCGGGCCTTCATCTGGCTCACAGATGGATTTCTTAGCTGAGCTTCGTCGTGCAATTCGAAATGCCAATACCGACAACTAACTACTGACAAAGTGTGATAATGGCAGATGTGGACTTATGAAGAACTTCATGAACTTTGCACTCAAAGTACCTGTTGTATGTGTTCATTAGCTACTCAAATCAAATGCTACTTATTTGGGCGATCGTGTTATTCAGTGTAAAGCATGGTCCAGGCATTTGTTTATGTCCTGGTCCTTGGACATGTAATTTAGATGAAAACGTTATGAAATCTGTCAGCTATACAATGTTATATTATTACTCTGGAACTCTAAGGTGGTGTTTTTATTCTCTTTCCTTTTATGAGACAGTAGTAGGGGAGGGGTATTTTGTTGCCGGACCTGTATGGATTTTGATGAATGCAAATCTCTCTCTAGTAAATTTGAGCTGTTGTTCTTTTTAAGACTGATCATTCATATATGTGTTTTTAGGGAGGAATGACTGCTAAACTGAATCAGAGTTGTATTGTTAATTCAAAACTTAAAGCTGCAGTGCCCTTTTTACTTATCTTTTATTCAACCTAGAGGTTTGACATGATGATGGGAATTGTTATTTGCTTTTCTAACATCGCCCTGAATTAAGCATCTAAAAAGATTCATTTTTCAAATTGTAGAACAATTATGAATTGGAAAATTTTGTATGAGAGCATTATATTCAGACATGAATAATTACATGGCAGCATTTCTTGTTATGCTATAAATCATTCTTTCCAGACAGGAATAATTCCTTGGGCGGCCAAACGCTTTTCGACCCAGAAAACTACATGCCTTGCAGTAATTTTCTTCTCATCAACGAGGAAAGGCTCCACAGTGCTTGCTCCTGAGCCATATGAAGACAATGAAAAACCTTTGGGACCTACGCAAGCAAATGGGAGAAAATTAGACAACATAATTACTGCAGAAATGGAAATGATACATAGTTTCCAGTTTGCCCAAATTATACAATACCTGTTAGGCCTCCATCAGGGAAGAAGGCCCAGAAAGAGTAGGGACAGCCCTCCTTCAGGAATGAACCTTCCAACTGTCGAGTTTGAATGGTAAGAACATTCATAGACCTCATCATCTAGAGCAAATTTAAAATGCCAAATCTTGGGGAAAAAGATGGATTAGAACAAACCTTGTTGTCTTGGAAAGTGAGTTCAATTTCAGATATATCATCTTGAGCTTCAAGTATTGTTTTCAATGAAGGGATGACATCCTCCGACATCAACTCCGGCAAAGATTTGGCAGGAGCCTTTGCAGCAGGTTTAGGCTTTGCTGCAGCTGCTTTTGGAGCTGCCTTCACTTCCTCCTCACCACCAGCAACGCCGGCTGATGGTGGAGTGGTTCCCTTGGTTTCAGCAGTGGCTAATGGAAAAAAGCCAACACATTTTTAAGCAACCCCGAGTTTAGAAGATGAGCTTTAAAAGGATTTTTGCACACTGATAAGAAGGGAAAAAGCTACCTGTAGGAGTAGAAGATTCCTGAACAGCGGAGCAGGCGACACATCGACGATAGATAATTGATTTCCCCACCACAACCTGCGGATAAAAGATTCCAACTCCGAACTTACTTTTAGAGTAAGGTATAAATAATACAAAATTGTAAACTATAGTATTAAACTTACTAATGATAGTGTGGAAGAGGAGGTGGGTTTGAAGGTGGAAGTGAGATATGAAGAAGACGGTGGAAAGCTTGAGAACCTAATTGGACTTGCTCCCAGCATAGCCATTTTCGTACTTGAATTTTTATTCTGCTACTTTCTGTTATTAAACATTTCTGGGTGATATTAAGCTTAATTGGGGGTAGAGGCGGAAACCATTGCTGAGCATACAATAGAAGAAGAGAACTGATCAGTAGAAGAGAGTCTTCTGATCCACAAGAAGTTTAGGAGAATATATGCCACTGGTTTCTTCAATTTCTTTTTTGTCTCAACGTAGAATATTATTTCATATATAAGTGAAAGAAAAAAGAAAAAAGAAGCACATTAGTGGTCCATAATGCCTCAAAATGCATAAAACAATTAAAATACAAATTTAGTATTTCTATTATCTGTTTCTTAAACTATTAGTATAATATTTCGTATGGTTTGTAAAATTGTCAAATCTATGCCATTTTGACAAATGGGAAGTAAAGATAATTTTTGCTTCTTTTCCAAAACAAGCATACCCTCTTTCCCCCTCTGGCTCTTTCCTTCTTCCCATAGCTGTTTGCATATAAGCAGCTGGCTGCAACATGGAATTCACAAAGGGTCTGTTATTAACGAAGACAAAAACAGAGAACTACAGAAGCAAAAGAACATGGAAGACAAACAAATAGTAATAATATTATTTATAGTATAAATATACAGAAAATAAAAGAAATTAAATGCCCTGAAGACCTCGAGAGAAGCCTGAGCAAGGTGTTGATGAGTGAACCATTAGTTGAATCTAAGGATTGCACTAGTCAATAACAGTCTGAACCCTTTTGTTTTTACTGCATCACCTCTGAACCCATACACCATAAACGTTCTTTTCTTCTTCTTGTTTAATATTTTTTTTGCCATTTTCTGATATTGTTGCTGTTGTTCTTCTCCTATGAGTTATTGTTCTTCTTCTCTGATCACTTATTGTCTTCATTATCAATGAGTGAAAATTTTGGCGGGTTGTTTTAGTGTTAATTAAGTAAGCCCAGCCGCTGCCTGCAACGGTTTGAAATCTAGGCCGCCAGCAAACAACCGTGAACCCCCCCCCCCCGGAACTTAGCCCAACAGAGCTTCGAGAATTCCAAGAATAGTGGACTGAAGCACCGTCTCCCCTACCATTAAAATATGGGCTTACGTGTTATGCATTTGTTTATCTATTAAACGACAAACACGATGAATACAAAAATATTGAAATATTTAGTTTATCTTACACTATCAAAGTTAGAAATCTTCATAATGATGGCAATTTATTTAAATTAAAAATGTTAGTGGCGATGACAAGGATGACATTGATTTTATTATATTTTTGTCATCATTAACGTTAAAAAGATATTCTTTATGTTTTCCTTTGGGTATTTATAAAGATTGGAGCCTGGTAAGAAAATAACGCATAGAACTATCAAAGAAAAAGTTCATTAGTGACAGAAGAAGAAGAAGAAGAAAATGGAGGTTGGATTTTTGGGACTGGGAATAATGGGAAAAGCTATGTCCATGAATTTGCTGAAGAATGGATTCAAAGTCACTGTTTGGAACAGAACTCTTTCTAAGGTACCTTTTCAAAAAGTTTTCATTACTCTACTAAAGTAATAGCACGGCCAGTTGCAGATTGTTTCCATTTCTATATCTGATTGATGGGTTTGTATTTGTTTTTAGTTTTATGTATTGGGTTGACAGCCTTGTATATGTATATTGGAGTATCTGCAGCCTGATATCAGCCTTATTTGTGACACTAAAATTTTATAATGGCAGTGTGATGAAGTGGTGGCTCATGGTGCCTCAGTTGGAGAAACCCCTGCAGAAGTAGTAAAGAAATGCAACATCACCATTGCCATTTTGTCTGACCCTGCTGCTGCTCTTTCGGTATTTAATTTACAAACATTGGGTGCACGTACAGTTTTCAGTTCAACCATTGCCGTCCTGATTAAAATCTCGTCATCATAAACTATGTATTTGATGATTGCTTTAGGTTGTATTTGACAAAGATGGAGTTCTAGACCAAATTTGTAGTGGGAAAGGTTATATTGACATGTCAACTGTTGATCCCGAGACTTCTTGGAAAATCAGTGAGGTTAGCTGATACTTTCTTGATACATGGTGTTTCTTTCTTTAATGTCTCAAACTTAGAAAGTAAGAGTGTCGGGTGAGCGTCAAATACGGGTATACTGTAATATACCGTCTAAAATGGTAATTTTGTGGAACTGTCAAGATACTTTATCAATGAAATGAATACACTGATTTCTTACTTCCTTGGGATATGTACAGGCAATTGCATTAAAAGGCGGCCACTTCCTTGAGGCACCTGTTTCTGGTAGCAAACAGCCCGCAGAAACTGGTCAACTTGTGATTCTTGCAGCTGGAGATAAGGTCAATTGGCAATACTATTTTTTTTATTTATTCTAGTTCACACGGACCAGGTAAAAATGGAATGGATAAGTATCGGATATGGGTATGTTTAATGCTTTTTTTAAAGTTTTTTTTCATGTATTTGGTAAACCATACCACCTTACCTTTATGTGAGTGGCGGATATGGATATGTTAAGAATAAGAGAAATTTGACAAGAAAGTCAAAATGGATTGCCTTCCCTCTATCATGATTCTAGGGACGATCTATTTTGAATGATTGTTCAACTCGTCGAAGGGAGACGAGAACTCTAGGGTTCATGTCATATTAAACAAGGAAAACCAACTAAAATAATATAGAAAGCTAAGCCTTAATTAGAGAATCATAATTAACTAATGTGTTATACATTTGATTTCATATTTTGATCAAATTTAACCTCTGTTAAGTGACATTGTAGGCTAAACTTAAATGTTCAAATGCTCTTCACTTCTATGGTAAAAAGAAGCAGAAAAATAATAGTGGAAGACAATGGAATCCATTCATCCTTTTTCTTCTCATCATTTCTACTAAAACATCTCATCTCTATAGAATGCAAATTTACCTTCACTTTGATGTTAACTGCAATATGTCACCACTGTATATGTAGGCATTGTATGAAGAAGCTGTTCCAGCTTTTGATGTATTAGGAAAGAAATCTTTCTTCTTGGGACCAGTTGGTAATGGAGCCAAAATGAAACTTGTTGTCAACATGATAATGGGCAGGTAATACTTATTTCAACTATTCATGCATTTTGGAATACTACTATGCTGTAAATATGTCAACATACCCCTTTCATTTGAGTTGACAAATCCGGGTACTCGATCGGGATGTTCATTTTGTCCTCCGTAGTGTGATGAATGCATTTTCGGAAGGACTTACACTGGCCGAAAGAAGCGGATTGAATCCACATAGCCTTCTTGACGTGTTGGTAAGATTGCAACAACTAAATAATCTAACAAGCTGTCGCCACAATGAAAGGTCCAGTGGCTGATCCAAGTTTTGTGGCAGGACTTGGGTGGGATTGCCAACCCAATGTTTAGAGGAAAGGGACCAGAAATGGTTAAAGACAATTATTCCCCTGCATTTCCTTTGAAACATCAGCAGAAAGATATGAGGTTGGCTCTTGCCCTTGGGGATCAAAATGCAGTATCAATGCCAGTAGCTGCTGCAGCTAATGAGGTTTTTTTTTTTTCCCAATCCTTGCTTGCCCCTCTCCATGCATAGTATATATGCTTAAGCCCAAAGAGATATCCTGCATGAGCTAAAATACCCTAATACATACGCGTAATGTAAAGGTGCACTTAGATTACTTTTGGAAGTTACTAGGGCATGTAGAGAAAAACACATACATGAAGACTAAACTGAAACCCCTTTTTCTCTTATTTGGAATTGTGTTTGGTAGGCTTTCAAGAAGGCCAGAAGCATGGGGTTGGGAGACCTTGACTTTTCAGCTGTTTACGAGACCGTGAAGCTTCTTAAACATTCATCTTGATACCATATACTACCTTTCATATTGTTAGGCTGATGAAGCCATATTCAGTGTTGGTTTGAACCTGAATTTTTATATATCCATTTTGTAGTTCCTACTATTTTGAAAGTTGATACTATTATGTTTTTAAGAAACGATCCCTTCAAGTTCTGTTTTCCCTTAGTCAGCATAGACATCCCCAAAATACAATACCAGATTTGTTGAATTCTGCTTCAAGGGAATCCAAATACAAAATGCCAGCAAGATAAAACTATATTATTGAAGACCTTTCAACAAATTATAAGAAAAAGAAACTGGAAATTAACACGTCAACTTCAGCCACATATGCTGATCTCATTTTATTCCTTAATTGCAAAACTAAAAATGACAAGTTTACTGTCAACACTTAAGACAAGGATATGCAACATTCCATTTTCTACAATTAAGAAAGGTAGAAAATGGTAATCATATTCCACTAACTTGGGTATCCATTGTATAAAAAACTTGATTTTCCTGCATATGTATGAAGCTAACTCTGTACAACATCTAAATAGGTTCAGATTGCCTGGTTAAGGAACATTCAAAATCTTGTCAAAACTTGGTTCTGTACAGTCTCATGCGCTATTCTGCTCTCGTCCTTTGAAAAAAAACTCCTAACGCACCAAAGAAAGCTCCCAATGATGAATAGTCGGGCTGGTTAAGTAATTAGAAGAGCAAAGAGAAAATAAGAAAGTCAAATGCTTTGTATAATCATATGTGCTCCCCATTTGTATAAGCCCTGAAAATAGCTGGGTTTTTATTCTTTTGCTGCTCTTATATCTGAAATATGCCAAAGAGAGATAAAAACATATTAACTCTAGAATATTATACAAACGAGAATCAGCAAAATGATCTGGAATGAAAGGGAAAGTACAAGCAATGGAAATCACAAAAATTCTGCATGTCCAACCTATGCATGTTTCTTTCTACTTCCCTATATTAGCTTGTGGATATCCGAGGATAACTACGAAAAAAGCACTACTGTATTTTTCCACTTACCTAAATGGACAACTGGAAAAAAAAATGATGCAAAGCTCAAATGGTGAATGACAAATAGGTTTGTTTTTTTAACTAATGTAAATCCTTGCCGACGATTTCGAAGATGATAATTGCCAGAACAATCAACTTCACAATGTTGTTTAAGTAAAAATCAACAAAGCTATCTGATCTAACTAGTCATCCTAGCAGGTAACCTCTCCGCACACTGTTGAAAAGAAGAATAAATAAGGCAACTAGATCTATAGCTCAAAATAACCAGCCTCAATTCCATTCAGAGCCATGCTATCCTGATAATCAGTCTTAAGATACAAAAATTAAACACAACGCAGCAGTCATCACTTGCAAAGAACGGAATAGAGATGAACATTTGAGAACAAACAAATTTTGCAATGTTTCGTATCTTTTTCAATCCATCATCAAGAAAACTCAAAGAAATTGCAGGAGAACTAACTAGCAGCTAGAACGAAGCTTCAAGGTTAATTCTTGAAAATGTCACCGAAGCTAAAACCTAAACTTTAGAAATATTCTCTGCTTATTAAGAAATGCCATCACCACCAAAACTAGTATAAAGAAAGATCTAGTGTGATTATCACAAACTTAAATATCAACTACTCATAGTTAAGAAATTAAAATGCACAACAATCGCCTTCTACATATCATAAATGAATCTTCATCCTGTAAACAGAACAATTCATATAGTGAAGAGAAAGAAACAGGATACTCAACTTTGACGACCAGAAGACTGCACATGTAAAGAAAACTTGTAGATAAAGGAATATACCTGATCTGCTCCCATTTTCCAGTTCCTTTTCAGAATGAATCTTCTTCAAATATGATGCAATAAACTCATCCAACTTCACCAACCAGAGTGCAAGTGCAGATGATGTTTGGGGCATAGTTGGAAAGAATGCTATGATTTCTTCGATAACAGTACAACCCCCTTGCTCAATATGGCATTGGTTCAACCAATTCTCATTAATTGCTGCAACAAAATCAGCAATAACCTGCAAATAGTCCAGTTCCAAAAATGACAATGATTTACAATTAGCCTCATTACAAAAAATTTATCACAATACTTCAAGAACTCAAACCATGTAACTACAAAGGAATACCTGCAAAAGCTCAGACAAAGACGATGTCCGTCGTAACCGTTTGACCCACAACCTGTGAGCAGACTTTGTCCAAGCACCAACTAAAGCATCTTTAGGCATAAATGACTGCACAAAAGTAAAGAAAGAAAATATAAACAATGATTAAATAAAAATAATTCCATGAAGTTTGTTCTCTTTCTAAATATTTTACATATATAAATGAATTATACACAATACTGAAGTACTGCTAAAAAAGGAAAAGATACAACAGATTTCTCACAAAGCCACATGTAAAATGCATAATCTATTAATAAACATTGAACAATTTGCTCCTTACATAGCTTGAATGTGTTTCAAAGATCAAGTATCATCATAATGCACTATAAATCATAATCATCTACAAGCTATGTTTCCTTAACCCTCCATCTTCCACAAAAAGTTGTGCAGGGACTTCATTGCCCATTTTATCTCTTGTGAAGAGAATTAGCATTGTCATTTTTTGAATATTTGAAGTACAACTAATAAAATATACAGAGACTAAAAAAACCAATGAGTTACGAAGGTATGAGTTTTTTGTGCCTATTGCCTTTCAAATAAAAGATAAAACCTCGACACAAAAGGCCTGTGCCTGACCAACAGTCCTTGGCAAAAAAAGATGGTAAAAGAAAAATGAAGCATATGCATGCTATGTCCACTAGTAGGGATGTACGGGATCCAGGCAAGTGCCTATGTTCTTTGTTTTCATATGAAAATGTAATATACGATATAGTTTTTTATATACAGAAACTAAGGTAGCAATCCAAAAGGCAATAAAGAAACAAAGTGCACCTCAATTGCATGAACTGCAGCTTTCAATGATTGCAACTGTGATGGGAGGACTTTGAATTTAGGAAATGTATTATTGTCTCCTTTCTCTCTGCACGTAGCCACATGGATGGCATATCTTTCTTCTAGATCAAAATCAATCTCAAATGTCTTATGGCAAATCCTACAGTGCTTCTCATCTCTCCAGTACAAATCATGACAACTTTCACATCTGGTAAGAGAATCAAGATAAGAACGCTTGTTGTGCTTTACAGCATTAAGGTTCAAGTAAAAGCAATCCCATATCCACACATCAAATTCTTGAAGACTTCTCCACATTCGATTTTGTTCTTCTCCCTTCTTTCCAGCATGAAGAACTATAGCACCGCATGAGGTTAAAGATTCATTCATGGCCACCGTCAAGCTGAGGTTGTCAACATCAGAAACTGGAGAACAGCTATCTTCTCTGACTGCATCCATTTCAGGTGAATAAGACGGCGTGTGCCTGATTTCTGCATCATGTAAATGTCTACTTGACATTTCTTGACATAGTGAAGTTCCCCGCTTCTCTAATGATTCAATAAGAAGAGCTTCACGTTTACCCCTGTCATCCAAAACTGCCAATAAGGCCCGCAATGCCTGCACCACAATAAGGACAAACAAATAATAACAGTAAAAAGTTTTGTTCACACAAGAACAATCACTTACCGTCTGAAGGAAAACTGAAAAGAACTCCAAATTTTCTTTCAGGTTATGTATCAACGTTTTGGTAAAGAGTAATCCTCACTTTATGATGAGAAGATATCTCAATAAAGAAATGAGAAGACAATTTTTAATCAATATTAATGCAAATGAAGAAAGGGACATGCATTATAACAAGCTAATAGGGTTACCTCTTCGGTGTCTATAACTTCCCAATGACCATCTTCCGAAGATTCAAAGTAAATCCTCCTATGTCCAGGGTCATATGCATTACAAGGGCCCAAGAAAAGCCAATATCTGTTGTACCTGCGATCAGAGCCTAGAAAGATAGATTGCATTGGGTGTATATACACTCCTACTTCAGTTTGTTTTGCATCCTGTCCACTGCTAGAACATCTCTCTTTTTCAAAAGACTTTGTAATTGCTGATGAATCAACTGGGCGAGAGTCTGATGATGTGTGTGATACTTGTACACCATTCCTTTGTCCACCATAGACCCAAGATGGCCTAGGAAAATTCTGTCGGTTTGATGATGACCTCTTAATTTTGGCTCCAGAACCATAGTAAGGGATGCTGGGAACATACTCAACAATGGCTTTACCAGGATTCTGGAAAAAGAGTAAAATGAGAAACTACCAGATATGGAACTACTGAAGATTCATAACTTCAAAGCAGGATAAGAAACATTTCAGCTAGACAAGGATGGAACATGGCAAGACAAAGACTAAAATATAAAAGACTCTTCATGATTTTATTTAAATACCTACAACACTCTAAATAGTCAGAACTTGACATAAAATATCCAAAAGAATCATTGTACAGATCACGGTCCTCAAGAAAAAGAGAAAAAGAGATCCATTAAAAAAATTTAGTGGCCATCAAAGCAACATACCAAACAAGACAGCAGGAGAGAAGATTCTTCAATCTTTCTTTCTTTTATTATTGTTATTTATTTATTTCAATTTTAATTGGGTGAAGAGGTGACAAAGGAGGAGCGGGAGTCAATTTGGCCAGGTGAAAATGGTTTACCTCCATTCTGATACTGGAACCATCGCTAAGAAGATCAATCAAAGCCACTAATGCATTCAACTTCTCTTCAATGCTCAAATCAGAATATTCACCTTCCATAAGTCCTAGCAACCACACCTCTCCTGGATGGCTTTCATCAATTTCAGTGTGGACAGTCAGCATGTTATTTCTACCTTTATGGTGGTTATTATGTTTGAATTTCCTTTGGTAGTAATTTCCTGGGTCATGGTCAGAATCATCACTGCTGTCATCAGAGTCATCATCAACACTTCCAGAATCCTCAGTATCAGAATGACAATTGTTGCTGTCCTTTGCAACAGAACTACAGCGCAGACGATATGCAGATGGTGATATCTTTTCAAATAAAGTAATATCACTTGAAAGAGTTGAACATATTAATTCTTCGAGTTCCTCAGTCGTGCTAGTGAGATTCAATTCAGTAACCTTCAAAAGAGAAAAAATAAAATAAAATATTGATAGTCAAACAATGTCATAATAGTGACTAAAATGAGGGTTTCAACTTAGTTGGCTTCTGCAACAGAACCTTTTCATTTTATAAAATGTACACATATAGGTCCTAGTCTTACCGGCAAAGACAGCGCCAAGTCTGAAACTTTTAGCCCATTATTTCCTCTTTCTGACAAAATTTTAAACAGCTCGCTCTTTAAACTGCCGGGGCGCAGGCCAAATCTCACCATGAGGCTCATTTCCTGTATTTTAGGAAAGAAGATTAAATATAAAATGACATATTTCAAATATAACCATGGATCTTTGGATCATAGAGGAACTTCAAAGGAGTTTGATAATTCATAAAAACAATGTACTCATACCTTATTAAGGGCTTCCCTGCGTAATAGACCTTGTTTCGAACCAAAGCCAGCTGCAACTAAAACTTGGCGCAGTATTTCTGTCCATGTCAGAGGGTTCAAGGATGTCTTCCAGACCTCGACCACAAATTCTTGGTTCTCCACCTGATAAGTTAAAAAGGAAAACAATCACATCCATTTCTTTAGCAAGGACATAGAGCTCCAATATCCTCTGACAATCAATACCTCAACATCCAAGGGATTTTTCCAGAAAGGTTATCAACTTCCCAGAAAAGCTTTAAAAGAGCCAACTGATATATCCATATACTACTTTAGGAAGCATTTCAAGACCATGGTATACATGCCTCTTACCTTATTTATTAATTTTTTCTTCCTATTGCACATGCATGTACTTTGCTAATACAAACATTTCCACTTAAACATGCTCAGGAACTGGTTCGATGATTCATTTAAGCTGAGTTAAGGTTAAAGCTATCACATATGAAGGAACAAGATCAGAATACCAGGCCCCAGCCAAGTCATTGAATACACGTCATTTTAACATATTATCTTTTAATAAACAGAGAAATGGAAGCAATGTGTCGTCATCTCAATCTTGATCAATACCAGAAAGTCCTATTTAAGCGAAATATAACTCAAGAACAAAATCTTGAAAAATGGATCTTGTCTGACAAGTGCTTTGTTTTCAATGGATCTATTTTGTAGTAATAAAATAATCGAATCTGGCCTTCTTTTTTGGTCTACCACTTTGAAATTCTTTTCAAAAGCATTCTAAATAACATTATATACGTCAACAAGAAAAAATCTATACTGTCCAAGAAGGTTTGCTTATCCTATTCATACCTGAGCAACCAGCAAGACCACCTAAGTAATATGACATGTTAGTAAAACAAAACAGAGGATATCCCCCACAGCACAACCATTGCAAGCAAACAGACGCACATTCAAGCATGCATTTATATAAACCTGCATGGTCATTACTCACCGAGTGAAGTAGAGCAAGGAACTTGCAAGACAAGCTAAAATGAGGCAAAACTGCACCACTCAACTCCACTTCAACATCAGACAAAAGAAGCTTGAGAAGGGCCACATGAATTTTCCCAAGTAACAAGGAATCCTGAGATGGATACATGTATAGAAAGACAAAAAAAAGAGAATAAATATAAGCCAAGCATTTCAATGTATATGGTCTAATCTAGATGAGAGATAACCTTATCATGGAATGCTTGAGCAAACTCATCAAGTGTAAATGAGCATGTGTCAAGTGTTACCGAATACGTATACAAGAAATGGAAAACCTGCAAAAGAATTTCAAACAATAGTTAAGCAAGACACTTCAGAAAAATAAAGGAACAGATGACTCATAACATACTGCCACTACTAGAAGTCCACAAAAAGGGCAAGACAACAGCCACTGGAAGCATGCTTTAAGATTAAAATTTCTTCAGCAAGATTTAGAGGATGAGAACAAAGGGAAAAAGATGATGCAGAGCAAATACCATGCATGATAAAAGGGCTTTTTTCCATAATACTAAATGAACAACATTAATGAACATAAGGCGTGGCAGGCACCTTAAACAGTTTTTTGACAGTTTCTGGAGAGGAATCCCAGGGTTGCATACTGAATGGTTGCTTCATCTTAACTGAATCTGGTGGAAACTTAGCCAGCAAATCTGGGAAACCACATAGAGGTTCTTTAATAGAACTCCAGAAAGAAAATTACCTTCTATATGCACATCGAATAAATGCCACAAAAAAGATTTAAAAAATTGCTCACGCATTCTTAAAATAAAAAAATACTAAGCCACCCAACCTTTGCAAAGGGAACAACCAAGCAATCCGCTTGAACCAAGATGATCCGCACATGTTAATGGATTTGGTCCAGCTTGTAACTCCCTCAACTCCAATTCTTCATCATCAACTAACATTGCAAGTTGATCAAGACGTTCATTAGAAATAGTTCCATCCAAAGCAAGTTCACATTTTTCATTGCGTGGCTGCCTCTGATTGTCATTTTTGTTAGATTGCACCTAGTACAAAACAGGCAAGTCAACATTAACACAGAAGTTATAGAGAAGTTGAGAATGAAACACAAAAAATGTGATAGAAATGACTTTATGTACCTCTCTCCTTTTAATGGAGGCCCTTTTCTTTTCCTGTAACTTCTTTTCCAAACTTCTCTGTTTCTGAATGGCAAGTTGAAGTCAGCAAATTTCCAACATAAAATCATTAAGAAAAATCAAGAAAATGGTCAATCAACAAGCATAACGCCTGGGTTTTCAGGGAATAATATAAAAACAAAAGGCTTCCAAAGAAGATTAAAAGAAAGAAGTCAACATAAAACCTTGGGATTGAAAAAATTGATAACTAACCATTTGAGATACTAATGGCTGCCGTCTTTTGTTCTGAGGCGGTTGCCTTCGCACAACAGGACTAGTTTGAGAAGGAGCAACAATTTGTCGATTAGAAATATCAATGCCAGTCGGAATATCTCCACCCTCAGGGTTCACAACCCTCCAAACTGTCATCAAACCTTTTCCCATACCGTGTTTCTTCACTGAAGCACTCTCATTACTATTGTTCTGATGGTCTATGCTGGTAAGCTCAAAAACCTTAAATACAAGAAACAAAGTAAAACAAATAAGAAAATAGAAGAGGTAGGAACTGGAGATGAACACCATTAAAACATTCTTGAAACCTTTCTCTTTTTGGCTGCTGCTCTTTGGCACTCTTCATCAGCAGGGTGAGACTCTTTAGAACCTAAATATAGCAATAATGAATAAGCTTATTTGTGTCAAAGTACAGTGTGAATAGCCATGAGTACTGGAAAAGTAAAATTCGAATGGTAACCAGCTATGTTATTTCAAACCTTCATTTTAGGTCAAGTGCTCTTGTTAGACACTCGCCCAACATGTTATTGAAGTAGACATGTGTATGGAGTCTTTACCTTCTAAATAAAGGACTTCAAAAAAAATTAAAAACACACCCATGTTGGATTTAAAAAAACCAATGCCTGACACTTACTCCCAAGTCTAAAGATATATAGATTAAGATTATAACAGAAACAATAAGAAAGAATCAATTTCAAATATTAACTAGTTCGGGCTGTAGAATCAATTTCAAATATTAACTAGTTCGGGCTGTAATTCAACGGTTAATTTACGACATTAACAAGGAAAATTACATTTTCTATCTTAGCAAAATGGCAACCTTGAAAATTCTCAATGGAAAAGCACCAGAAACAGAATGAGGCTTCCAGCATAATTTTGACTCAGCAAAACCACAAAATTAAGGCACCAAATGAATAACAACCGCCTTTAAATAGCATCAAATAACCACTACGGCGACAAGGGTTACAAGCTTCCAGTAGTGTACCTTTGCAGTGGAAAGTTTGGGAAGGAAGAGAGTCAAATTCCACACCGAGTGGAGGACCATCCTTGCGGAATACCTTGCTTAGAATGTACTGTGGTGAGAAAAAATCCTGAGGAAGAAGCATCTTCTTCTTTTTCCTGCCAAACCCATTTGCTCCGACTGAAGAGGTGCTTTTCTGATTCTTTCTAGCAACAGAAATGGCAGCAGCATTCCTTTTTGTAGAAGCAGAGAGGCTTCTCATAGAATGGATAGGTAATATAGTTCCTTTATCCCTTTTCCTCTTAGAGGCAAACCATTGCTGAACCTGTTTCAGAGTTAGTCCTAAAGAAGCAGCATAACCTTCTATCTCCTTCTGCGTAGGATATTTATTATCTGCTCCACATTAAAAAAAAAAAAGCATAGGGATGAGTAATAATATCAGTCAGCTAAAATCATGGATGAAAATCTAAATTAAAAGCCAAGTCAGACATTACAAAAAGGTTTAGCTTAAATCCCAATATACTTTTAATAAACAATCTGAAATTTCGGGATTGGAAAAACCTAAGTAAACAATAACCAGATGAACATAATTTTTAATCATTAATGGTAAAAGAGAAAACCTCCAGAGCCACAAATACCTTTATAGATGTACTCAAGTTCTATAAGTTGAAATTGCGACTTCCTCTTCATTTTAGTCTACCGTCTCCTAGCCTTCAAACTGATTCCCCTAACTCAATTCAAATTCCAAAAAGCAGAAAACTGGAGCCGAGGTAAACATACTGCTAAATCCAAAAAGAAAATTGAAAGAATAATCATTCAAAAACAGAAAGAAAAAAAAAAAAGACCAAAATAAGAGTAGAAAAGGATTAAAGGACTCCACCAGCCGTGACAGAAAATGAGTATTACCACCATAAAAAAAAAAACCATGTAAAAGAACAAACGGAAGATTTTCGATGTCACCATCATCAGAAAAAATTAAGGAAAAAAAGAAGTACCAATTTCCAGGGAAATAAATTAGCTTTCCAATTATTGTATAGAGCAAAGAAACTCCCCAGTATTTGAGTTCCTCTCAAAAGAAGCAAAGATAGAAGAGAAAAGAGTGATGTGCAACAGCCCAAGTGGGTCTATCCGGTAGAATTGTAGATACTGAACATAAAATTACATTCCTTAAAGTTGACATTAGGGAATATAAGAAGGAAAGACTTACTTAGTGTGCAGGAAATGCGATAGAGAGAGAGATAGAGATGAATTGAAGAAGAAGAAGCAATAAATAGTGAAGGTTGGGTTGAGAGCTCAGCTGAGAGACTGCCAGAGATTTTAGAATAAGCCAGTAGGGTTTTGGGTTTTATCATCTTTTTCTCTTTTAAAAAGATAATATTAATTTTGCTCATATGTTTTGGGGTTGATTTTTATTTTTTACGCTCATTAAAAAAAATATCTTTTCCTTTCGCACTCTCTCTCCAACTATCTGGCTCCGTGGATTGTTCAGTTCCAAGCTCAGCTACCACCAACAGCTGAGGCCTCTTAGGCCCGTACCAAAGCCCACCTCCTACGCCTTCCCTTTATAAACGTTTTCAGAACTGGATGCCTACCGATCCCTACGTCCATTTAGAGGATTCAATTAAATAAATTATTAAATATTTAAAAAATAATTTAATTAATTTTTTAATTTAGTTAAATCATGATTTTAAATTTTTCTTTGAATTAATATCCTAATAGATTCTCAATTTAATTGATCCAGCAGATTTCTGTTGCAGTTGGAGGTCCTTGAGAATTTCTTTTACTAATGAAAACATGATTATTCCTTAGTGAATGAAGAAATGCATCCATATAATTAGAAAAGAGAGAGAAACAAATATAAATACTTTTAATCAACTATATAGCTTAATGGAGAAGAACTATTACTGCTGAATTCTGAAATAGCTTCAAACTGCTTCTTTAACTCTGTTTCACCAACCTTCTTCAACTCCAACTCTTTTTGCAAAGAGGCAATCTTCTGGGTAACTTCTTTCATCTCTGTTTTCAATTGGGTTTTGTTTGCTTCCATAAAAAGAAAATTTGTAGCTTTAGATGTGCAGAAATCGATACAAAGCCTAAATCCAGCTTTCATGGCATCATCCATGAATGTTGCTTTTCCGAAGAAATGCTAGACCATCAGCTATCACCAAAGCTCTTCCTAATGCATCCAACATAAAAGAAATTATTTCTGAACTCTGAAAGATGCAAGAGTCTCCCAAAAATCACCTTCTTTCTGGTAAATAATTTTCAAGTACTTCGCATGTTTAGAAAGAATGGAAAAGCCAAGAAAATCAACTTTTTTCTCCTCAGAAACAACTGTGTCAGCTTCAACTTCATCATCATCACCACAATGATCATTTGATTCAATTGTGCAAGACTCTTTGTCCTCGCCAACAAGTCCTTTACTCTACACAAAGGAAAATCAGGGAAATAAGAAATTGCATAGTCTGAAAAAAAAAAGAGTTAGAATGACTTACTTTAGGAGAAGATGAACTTTTCTTCTTAGAATGATAAGAAGACTGGGAAGTAGAAATTTTGGCAGCCACTTCATCTACTTGATCTTTTTCCTTGGAAGAGGCACGTACCATCATCAAGGAAACCGCTGTGTCACCTTCAACTTTATCATTAAGGAAATCATCACCACAATGATCACTTGATTCAACTGTGCAAGACTCTCTATCCTCATCAACAAGTTCTTTATCCTACAAAAGAAAAACATGGAAATAAAAATTTATTTAATGGGAAAAAGAATAGAAGATAGTTAGAATAACTTGAAAAAAAAAACTATTTTTAACAACCTCTTGATCTATTTGGCTTTTGGAAGAGGCACATATCAAGCATAAAATAAATCACTTTCAGTAATGACTGAAAACTTAAGCTGTTTCTTAGAATTGACTAAAGGTGTGTGTAGAGAACAAAGAACCCTATACACAACAAATAACAAAATAAAAGAGGTAGGAACTGGAGATGAACATCTAGAAAGGATTCTCAATACCTTTCTCCTTTTGGCTGCTCCTCTTTCGCACTCTTGTCTCTCGATCAGCAAGACGAGACTCTTTAGAACCTAAATATAGTAATAATGAGTAAGCTTATCCATATCGAAGTTTTATGTGAATAGTAAAAGTCAAATGGTAACAAGCTATGTTACTTCAAACCTTCATCTTAGGTCATGTACCCTTTTCAGACACTCATCCAACATGTTATTGAAGTAGACGTGCATGGAGTCCTTTCTAAATAAAGGACTTCAAAGAAAATCCATGCCGACACTTCCAAGTTGGTTATCCAGTAGAATTGTAGATAATAAACATAAAATTGAATTAATTAAAGCTGACATTAAGGAATATATGGAGGAGAAAAGACTTACTTTTAATTCAGGGAATGCGATAGAGATGAACTGAAAAAGAAGCAAGAAGGTTGGGCTGAGAGCTGAGATACTGCAGGATTTTACCATCTTTTTGGGGGTAAATTTTTAATTTTACCGTACGCTTTCATTAAAAAAAAAATGTTTTCCTTTTGCTTTCTCTCTCCAACTATCTATCTGGATCCGTAGATTGTTCAGTCCCAAGCCCAACAAACACATAAACTTAAGGCCTTTTAGGCCCAACGCCTAGGCCTTTCATTTATATTCAGTTTTTTTGTTCTCCGAAACCGAAGTTTCTCGAAAAATATATTTAGGGAGAGTTTACTTTAAATTTTTTAATTTGATAAACTATTAGTTTCGTAACTTTAAGGTACCCTAAGTTTAATAATAATAATAAATCTTTCAACCCTTCTGTCTGCTCTATATAGTAATAATGCCTAAAAACTTACGTTTTCGTGTTTATATTCATTCGATAGGAATTTGACGCAGCAGAGCTTATATCATAGAAGCATCAAGCATGTTTAGTCTAAAATGTTTCATTCAATATTATATTGCTTTTATCGCGCTTCTGTTTTATCTGGATGGTCTTTTCCTTTTCAACCATTAATACCATGAAATGACAAACTGGAATATCAATGAATGAATATTCTGATTCTAGCTGGCTACAAATGAAACAATTCCAATGAGTATATTTCAATCCCACATCCAAAAACAACAAAACAAAAACTTCGGAACTATAGTTACAAATGCTGAAAACCTGAAACCCATCAATCATGACACTATGGAATAATCCTCTACACTAAATGCAAATAGTTTCAGTCACATTCTACTTGTATAGAAAAAACAAAAAAAAAAGAAATGGTAAATACGATCAATTTTATTAGCATAGAAGAAACAAATGAAATTATATTGAATCATCCACCTCGGAGTATCCATCTCTCAACAATCATACATGTCTTGTACTATTCTTTTTATATGAAAAGGACATACTGTATTTGCCACAAAAGGTGGGGAATGGGGGAAACGGAAACACAAACAAAACAATATTATAAAAAAGAATTAACACAAAAATCCCCTCAACTTGTGCATATCATTCTGACCAATTTGATGAATATTAATCTACACTAACCCGGTGATTCCAAATTTCCACGCGCATTAGCTGGATGAAGATTTTTTAATGTACATACATCAGAACAAAAGAAGAGTGTACTTCACTCTTCACATACGTACCTCACAAGCCTTTGAAGCGAGAGCTAGCATCATGTGCCACTCTTTAACAGCTGACTTAATGAATCATCAAACCAAAGCAGGCAACAGCAGCAGCTAAGCGAATTATAGCTGCTTGACAGTCGTGTTTTCATTCAACTCCAATGCCTAGTTTGTCAAATGACGAATTTCTTTAGCTATATAATCAACGATTTGAACTCAGAAAAGCTCCTCTGAATTGAACTTGTTCCATGCTTCCTATTTACCATAGAGAAACAAAATAGAATGAGACTGAAAGCAAGATGGAAAGAAATGCAGTAGTAGGACATTGATATAGTGATACACAAACAGCAAAATTTTCCCATCTAAGAAAATGTGAAATAAATATAGAAATGGGTACAATTGAGGCTCTTATAGTAAAATAGCACATCAACCATAAAGAACTTCAGGCAAAACATTTATAAAGTACCTTAAGCAAGTCAAACACCTTTTCTGCAACATATTTCTGCTGAAGATTGGCACCTTTTTGCTGGACTTTATCAGGATGGATGCAAAGAGTTGCCTTTCTGTAAACCTTTTTAACTGCAGCAGCTGTGATTAAATCCGTCAAAGAAACAGGCTGCCAGCCACATTCAGGCCAAAGAACCTAATCACAAAAGAACAGGTTCACAAGACGAATTAGTTAAAACAACAACATCACATTTTCCTGAAACTTGTTTACTATATAACACACAAATAAACAGGATTGATGATGAGAAACTACTATTAACTTTTTAAAAGATCCCACCATACATTTTCAAAATTACAGCACTGCCCACATCACAATAATTTAGCAGTTAGAGCACAATTAAACCTTAAGATGAATGGACAAATAAGCAAATAAATGCAAGAAAATAAATCTCATTCTCAAGCAATTCAATTGCTACAAACACTAAACATATCCTAAAAATAATTATTTGCATGTCCAAGAACTTGTGAATGTCAAATCGTTATGCAACTGCTAGCAAGACGAGAAGAAAATGAAAGAACTAAAGATGCTATGCTGGAATCCACTTTGCCTTGTTAAATACTATTACATATATAGTCTGCATTATTATCCGAAAAGACCATCAATTGTGAGATGAAAGATTTAACAAGATGTTTATCCAACTTCTAGGATACCAAAATCTAACCAAAAGGTAAGCAGCACTGTGAATAGTTTTGCAAAGGATGCCCATGGATTCTGCAAGGTTGTGTATTAGATGCTCAAAACAAGTTTGAGATCCACCTACACTAAATATTTCTAAAGGGGTTCGAGAAAGTTTAATGCTCAACAGAGAATTGCATGCCGGACAGAAGAATAGTTCCTTGACTAGAAGAACAGAACTGCAAAAGTCAGATTGTAAGCATCATGAAGGGAAGAAGCTTTGAAGACGTACTCTTATGTTTCAGTACCTTAATTCTAAACATCCACAGCTAAATCAGACAGTAAAGATAACAAAAATTGCATCTGGACACTTGAAATTGCCAGTCCAATCTCCTTTTCTGTTTTGAGTTCTACTTAAAATCAGCATCACATGTACGGTGTATCCATTTAATGTAACAGCAGTACACAGTAAGTAAAGAGTTTGGCAGCTTAAAAAGTAGGTCGTCAGGGGAGGCTTAGAGTTCAACCACAAGTTCTTTCTTATGTTTGAATTCATCTTACTCAGTCTTCCTCCAACACATATATCATAATTTGCCTTTTAAGTCATCCACCACGTGCACAAAAGATCTCAAAAGTAAAATATCAGACTGAGTATTTAAGCAATAAAATGAGAACAACCAACCAAGCACGCTATAAAATAAAAAAAAAGCACAGAAAATCGAATAGTTTGCTCCTACATAAAATACTATGCAAGAAAGCACAAACAAGATGAATGGTAGTAATAACACACATATTGCAGTGTTGACAGCAGAGCACGCAAATTTCCCTCTTTCCCAGCAGCCCATCTTTTGATTTCAACATCTAGTGTTTCAGCAATTCTCTGAAATAACACCACAGATCAATATTAGACAGTGATTAATACAAGGACCTTACTAGGAGTATGCACACACAAATATAAACCCACTCATTTAAACATAACATATTAAAGAAGCGTAATGCTTTCCAGACAGTAACTATTTCTTTCAACACATTATGTGCAATAATACATTCAATCACTTAAGCCAACCAAACCCAAATTAACATATCATTTGAATGCAATGCTTGCTGGGCAGGTCAGCACAATTTTATGTTCATATACGATATTAAATCCCCAGCCTAACTCATCTCACTGACGATACCAGAGTTACAAAGTTGAGACAAAAAGTATTGACGACGTTTTAAACATTAGTATTAGTATAAAAACTGAGTAAACTATTCCAGAGTCAATTATACAAGTTGTAAACTATTCCAGAGTCAATTATACAAGTTAACTTTAACACTAACTGAACATAGACTAGAGTAAAGCAGAAGCACAAGCACAAGCAACCTCAGACCTAAACAACACTTGCAACTCATAAAATGTCATGCCATCATGCAATGAGTGTATGATAAAAGGCTAGGGCCAAAGCAAGAGTCCTTTACTGTTGGATTTCAATTAAAAAAAAAACCTAATCCACTTACATGTCTCTCAGCTTGTTCCCTTTGAACTTGAAGGTCACGCTGATTTTTCTCAGCCAATGCTTTCGCCTGAAATTCAAACTCAATAGTAAACCAAGGCCAGCAAGCAGTAGCAAATGTAAAGGAGAGAAAAGATAAATGAAACATGTAACATGGAGCACATACCGCACGCTCCTGAGTTCTTTGGTGGCGTTCCAACCTGGCTCTTCTCCTTTCTTCAGTTTCACCATCAACCTCTTGGAACACTCCAGACGAAGATGCAGCAGCTTTAGCAGCAAAGCAGCTTAGTCAAATACAACTATGGAGAAGACCATATATTACAAATTGCAAAGATCATTATATCTCTGATTCACAAGTACCTCCAAAAATAGAACTGAGGTCATCAACAATGTTTGCAGCTGAAGAAGCTTTCCTCATGCTAGACGATACTTCAGGCCCTCCCTTGTTTTGTCCATCAAACAGGGGATCCTGCATGAGCAGCAGCTCAGTTATAAATCAGACAATCTGACACTAAAGCATGAATCAGAAGATGAATACAGCATGGCAGCCTTAGATTCTCACTGATGAGTTAGCTCTTGGCCTTGGTGCACTGCTTGCTCGAGAACCCATAAAGAAGGATTCAAGATCATCGTCGTTCTTTTGCTGGCTCGCCCTTGCAGAAGCAGCTGCTCTTTCTCGAGCCTCAGCAGCAGCCCTCTCGGCAGCAGCTCTTTCAGCTCTAAGTCTTGCTTCAGCTTCAGCTTTTGTTGCAGCAGTCCTCTCTCTTGCTTCTGCAGCAGCTCGTTCTGCTCTTTCTCTTGCCTCAGCTGCTGCCCTTTCGCGGGCTTCAGCTTGTGCTCTCTGCACTGCAGCCCTTTCCGCACGTTCTCGGGCTTCAGTGGCTGCCTTTTCAACAGCTGCCCTTTCAGCTCTTGCACGAGCTTCAGCAGCTGCTCTTTCCCGTGCTTCTCTGGTAGCCCTTTCAACAGCTTGTCTGGCCCTTTCCCTTTCCCTCTCCATCTGCCTAATTCGCTCCCTCTCTTTCTCAAGCCTTCTTTGTTCTCTCTCCTTCTCCTCCCTTTCCCTCTCTACTTCACGCCTCCTTTGCTCTCTCTCTTCCTCTTCTCTTTCCCTTTGTTGCCTCTCACGCTCCAGCCTCTCTTGCTTTTCTCTAACTTCTCTATTCAAAGCATCTTGCATAGCTCTCTCATCTCTATCCATATGACCAGCTTCTTTATTTCTAGCAGCCTTCAGATTCTCTCTCTCCCTCATTTCCTTAGCATGCCTAAATTTAGCCTCAGCCCTATCCATTGCCTCTTTCATGGCTGCAGCAGAAGCAGCAGCAGCAGAACTGGTCTCAAAATCATCACCGGGAAAACCTTCAGCCCGTTCAAAGTTATTCTGGGCCTTACCCATTGCAAAATCTTCAAGTTCATCAATTTGAGAGGTAACAGAGCTACTTGCTGCAGCATAAGCTGATTGAGAGCTGTGTGAGTACTGAGTTGAATTTGGGAAAGAAGAAAACTCATTGACCTTTTTTGCATTAGTGGAAGAAAATGAGCCTTGCATTGGCTTTGAAACCCGTGGTGGCCTTGGAGGTGGTGGTCTTGAAGGGGGTGGGGCGCTAGTAGGTTGTGTAAAGAGGGGAATCTCTGATACAGTGAGCCACACATCATCAAATGTGTCGAAGTTCTCAGATCTTGGAGTTGAATTTACCTGGGAACTAGTATCATTAGAACCAACATTCGAGTAAGCAGGAGGGCTAGTCGCTCGACCAACAGAGCTATGAAAATTAGTTGACATACTGGGCATGTCAAACACAGGTTCATGATATCCTGGAAAATCCTCCATAGAAGGCATCTTCTTCTTTGTATAGATCCCCAAATCTTCATCGTTTGGCTCTTTACTAGCAGCAGATTGTGGTCCACTTGCAGTTCTTAAAGGGCTCCTATCCTTCCCCCTCTTATTGACCTCGGATGACATAGGAGGTACATATTTTCCAATACCATCAAGAGGATCTATATCATCAAACACTCCCCCACTAGCAGATGAACTCTTCACTCTTGACTTCCCAGACCCGTTAGGTTTACTTATTACTTCTGAGGGGTCCATAAACAACCCTGAGGATGCATCTGCAGGGCCTGATGTTGATCCTAAGATAACAAAAGGGTCTTCCATCAAATTGGACCCAGTCTTACTTGAATTTGAAGGTGGATTCTGGGACTGACCAGCATCTGAAGTTGATCTGTCCAAAGGATGGAGCATGATATCAGCTAACTTTTGCATGGTAAAGCTAAGTATCATAAGAACAAGAGACTAATAAGAATGCATTGGACAAATACAGAACTGTAAAGAAAGAAACATGATCTCAAGCTTCAAACAAAGTGTTTAGAGTCCAAATGTACCATAAACATATCTAGCCCAGAATCACAACTGTATGGACAATAAGGTTTTGTATCTTTGGTCTCTTTACCTCTTCCAAGTCTGGCTACAGATAAAATATTTACAAGTAAAAACACCATGAATGACAATATTAATATTTACCGAAGTTTATAGGAAAAGATATGGCCATGTTTCTAACTACGGTGTCCAAATTCAAGAGAGAGGGAGAGGTTATCATACCCATAAGCCAATCTCAGAGTTTCTAGCAGTACATATCGTCCTAGCTTATTTACAACAACATTCAATAACCAAATGAAGGTTACCTAGCCATTGAATTTAATCTTGGAATTTTTCCACTTTAAAAGAGAAAATAGAAATAAACAGAGGATGACAAGCATTCCTCAACCAACAAAAGATATTCACAGAGGTAGACGACCAAACGAGGATTAATAGAGCTACATTTGCATTCATGTTATACCCCTCATAAGATGTCATATTCATGCAAGTATGAACCTGGTATCACACACTGAAACAACTCAAGTTGCTTCAAAAAAAATTCTTTGAATCTGATTAGTTACAATACATCAGGAAAGTATGAATATGAATCACTTTTATATGTTAATTGCCAATATCAAGACTCGGGTATTAGTAAGCATCACAACTGACTGGACTCAGTCATCCGAAGAAGCTATGGGTCGATGACTTTTATATGTTAATTGCCCTCTTGACTCTGTCATAGGTACAACATTAGCATGTAGGAATTGAAGGAATGCATATATATTCATTTCACAGATAATACCCAGCAAGGACAGTACAGCTTTTCTTTGGTGGAGATGGCTGAAAGTGATGAGCTCAACATGTCCCATTACATATGCATGTTTAATGTAATGTAATTTGAAATCACAAAAACAGCTTTTGGCTAGCCCTCCTCATCCTAGATGTAGATTTCTACGGTGGATGAAAGTGATGAGTGAGAGTGATGAGCTCAATATGCCCTATTCCATATGCATGTTCAATGTAAGGCAATTTGGAATCCCAAAAACAGCTTTTGGCTAGCCTTCCTCATCCTAGATGAAGATTTCTACAGTAGTTGCTACTCCAAATGTAATGCTCCCTTGAATATGCAACTGAACCAAAGTACATATCTTCCCCAGCTGAGAAAAATCCACACATTATTTCTTTTGTATTCATTACATATTCACAGTGTAGCAACATTTTACAGCAACGAAAATTCCATGAGATCAACATTTAGATCAGATAATCCAGTCTTGATCAACGCCAGCAGTGTTGGTTACATGGAACTAAATAATTCAGGGAAAAGCTAAGGCTACGCAGTTTAGAAGCCAGACAAATAAGAGACATTAATTGATAAATAAACCTAGAATCTCCAGCTCGTCTAAGTCAATATTTGAGGGAAAATAGCCTTCTTCAGTCATTCTACCGAAAATCCCACTGCTAGATCACAGGAAAGTATCCAGTATAGAACATATTTTAGACAAACGATTGACTAGCCAACTCGTTTAAGTCAATATTTGCAAAAAAAGTTCCCTTCTTTAGTCAACTATCAAACACCACACAACTTAATCACACCAACGTGCAATTTATTAACTTGCCAATATTTAGAACACATCAAACCACTCGATTGAAGTTTAAGTAACAGAAATCAAGCACTAATCCTAACCAACTCAAACTAAAAAAATCTTTAATTGGACACGCCCATTTCATTAATACATTGCCCCGTATGTATGCCAAAAACTAAGCTGCCAAAACGGCAACCAAATCTCAGAACCTTAGAAAGCATTTGTGTGTCAATCCTTTCTATATGAAAAAACCAGCACAAATACCAAAATTAAGGTGTCCGCCAAAGAATGCAAGTACAACACCACAGCAAAAAACAAAGTGTTGTAATGTTCATTCATTTCTAAATGAGACTTAAAAACCGGAAATACCTCGCGGGTGTAGGAGAGCTACTCCGGCCAAAACCAGAAAGCAAATCATCAAACAGAGGCGCATCTTTCTCCGGTTTCACTCTCTCACTCTTAACCTTCATCTCCGGTTCTTTCCCCCCAAGATTCCCAAGCAGGTCATCAAACGGAGAGTTGTTTGGCGACTTATTCTTGGGACGAGGCGGAGACCCCGAGATCGAGAATACGTCATCGTACTTAGCGGCCGATGTCGTCGAAGAGCTCTTGATCCCAGGCAATCCATCGAAAATATCGTCATCGTAAACAGGCTTGTCATAAACCGGCGGCTTCGGGTCCTTAAAAAAGGAATCATAATCGTAAGACGAGGTTTGCGAGGTTGTGGCTCGAGACTCGGATGAGTACTTCGGGGGTCCACCGTAGACGTTGTCAAACACAACTCCGCCGTCGCGATCTTGATCATCGAAAATCGAATTGGATGACGATTTAACGTTGGCGGATGAAGATCGGGTAAAATCAGAACGGTACCCGTAATTCGGACCCGAAGAAGCGTTTCGCGGAGGTGCCATAGGGGCTGCTTTACCTTGGGGTTTGATCCCAAAATCTTTCGCAAATAAACCTGGTAAATCATCCATTTTCAATCCGGATTCTTGGATCCGACCGGCCGCTTATTTCCAATTTTCGTCGCTGGTTTTGCCGAATCGATTTCGCCCTTAAAAATATTTCTGAAAAAGTTCAGATCTGAGGAGACATAAAGGAAAAATAAAAGTAACAAGACACAAACAAGTGGAAGTTAAGGAGTCAATTCTCAAATAATTTTTAGCAAAAATACAGAGAATAATACAAAATTATTATTATTCGGGACTTTGAAACAATAAAAATAGAGAGCTTAAAGGGAGGAATACAAGAAATTGTGTTTTCGGCTACTTTTAGCTTCTTCTTTTTTCTTTTTTTTTTTTTGCACTTTCCTTCCCTTCGTCTTCCCACTCTGTCTCTGCCCGATTCCCAGACCGGTTCGTGCTTTTGCAAATTTTCTTTTATTTTGCCTTTACCCTTAGAAGCCTTCAAAGTTCGGATATTTCTATAAGAACCCACAAAATTTTTGGAGACGGATTCTTTTCTGAAAAGGTTGGTTTTGCGGTGTTTTGATGATTTTCCGTTCGAAAATTTTTTCTACAATTATTTTTTAAACTTGTTGTTAATGAAATAAACACAACATAAATTATATTTGTTACAAAATATTATAGAAGTCATTGTTCCTTTTACAACCAAATTTTTATTTTATCTTAAGATGACAATTTATAATAAAAAACATTTTACATAGATTTAATAATAATCAATACTTATTTAAAACTTAATTTGAAGTTACATAATGATAATGAGACATTAGAACAAAACATGATTTTAAAAAATGTATGTTTATATTATTAAAGTATTCATATTTTATTTATATATAGTAATACATATTTATTATTGAAATATTAATGTAAAATATTTCAAGAATATTACTTAAATTTTAAAATTATTTTAATGTTAAATTTATGGTTACAATAAAATTGTAATATTAAAAATTTATTAGAAGGCTTAATAATTTATTTGGTACCTGTATTTGGCAACAATTATATATTTTGGTACCAAAAGGTAATAATATTTTTTTAGTTTTTAATTCAGATTTTAAGATTGATTTTATGAAAATAATTGATGATATTATTAGATTTTAAATTTCATGATTTTGTTAATAGAAAAATTTGTGTTAATTATGAATCTATTTAATTTGTATTTAACTTAGTTGTAACTTTTTCTAGTTTTAGGGTTGATTTGATGAATGTTAATTGTTAGTATAATTTAATGATAATTTTCATCAAATCGACCTTTTAACTCGAATAATATATAGTTTTTACTAAATACATGTACCACATTAGATAAAAACACGTATCACATTAAAAAATGTCAAATTCAAGTGTGAAATAATGTATCAAGTTAAAATAATAATAATAATAATAATAATAGAATACATTAATTATATTAATAATTATTATATCTAAAAATAAATATGTGTGTTTAATAATATTAAAATTATACTATTTTATATTAATATTTAAATATTTTAAAATAAAAATCATTTCAAAAATAATAATATTTAACTTTATTTAAGTAAATTTTATCTTTTTGAAAAATAAATTATGCTTTTCAAAAGAGAAAATCTGTTGATATTTTCATTAATCAAATTATTTTCCTAAACAAACATATAAAAATATTAAATTATTAACCCTCCCTGCAATCTTTGATCATTTCTCTATAACTAGATACAAGGCAGCACAATCACTTTCCTTTTGGAGGGAATCGGTGAAATCATCAATTTATTAATATAATCCATTCAATTAAATAAATTATCAAATATTAAATATTAAATATTCAGTTCAACCTCTTGATTCAATCGACCCATATTAGTTCTTAGATCAATCGATAAGATTGTCTTTTTTCGAGCTAATACTTCGACCAGTTCTCCATCCAACCAGTCTGACTAGTTGAGATGATTCGGTTTAAATAACTTTAAAAGAGAATGATCATCTATTGATATAAGAAAACTGAAAAATTCCAATTAAATTTAAAATAACAAATTCTCTCAATATCTATAATATTCGAATTCAAGACCTTATTGAGACCTTAAACATTTTATTACTCAAAACAACAAGATTTGTAGTAGCATAATCACCTAGTACAGGACAAAGGCAGTGAGCTGGAAAGCGGCAGCTCAAGGAGTTTATTAAAGTAAACTGTGATAGGGCAGTTAATAGTGCAAAAAGAATGGGAGAAGTTGGCATAGTGATCCCCCCATGAACATTGCAAAAGCTCCCCCCAACCCCACCAATCTGCGTTTTTTTCTGAATCATATTCAAATGCAGCAGTCCAAGCATTAAAATCGGCACATGAATTAGGCCCCCAGCATCTAGTTTTAGAGTATCATAAATGATGGGGCTACATCTGTCTTCTATTTGACCCTTCGTTCATCAAGCTCCACAGGTTATGCAAATTTGTGTTAAAACTGTATAATGAAGAAAACATTAAGCATACCCAAAGTGAGAGCAAAGCAAGGACTTGTATTTCGGCTTTAACGAATTGTTCGTTAGGGCTCCACAAACGCGCTAATTCTGTTTGGTTTGATGGAAATTTGAGGAACATATCTACTTTTTTTACCTTTTCCTTTTTTTATTTACATTTTTTTCCGGAAATGGGAGTCCAGTTTTGTTCCTAATTTAATCTCTCTCATCAGATGATCTCAAAGTTACTTCCGTTTATTCTGCATCAAACTTGTCAATTGTGTGAACTTTCCTTCATTCATGCGGTGATTATTTATGAAAAAAATTAGGGAAAAAATGATTACCAGAAGGATCTGGATTCCATTCGAGCAATGGCGGAGCCTAATAGAAGCAAGGGGCTCATGACTCTCAAGATTTAAAGTTTTTGCAATTTATTCCTTTGCAGATATATTATGACCTTTTCAAAAATATAAGTAGGCTCCTCAAATTTTAAAATTTTTACAATTTCCCCCTTTGTGTGTTTAAACCAGTTGTTTATATGTTTATAAGTAGCCCGTCTTATTTTGAATCGATCGTTTATATATTTAAATTAATTGTTACATAACACGTCTAATTTTAGTTTAGCCCCTAAAATTAACATCCTAGCTTCACCATTGCATTCGAGAGGTATGGAGAGGTCATGCTCACTAAAATACGACGCGTAGTGAGATCTATATTAATTAATAATAAAAACATTAACTTAATGTAAACATCATATTTCGTTTGAGAATTAATCTTTTATGATCAAACATAGTTTAATTCGATACCAATGTTATTTTAATTTTTGTTTGTTTGATTTTTTTATTATAATTTATTTTTTAAGGGAGAGTTAAAAGGTGAATTACTTAAGGCTAAACTATACAAATAGTCATTTAATTATGCTCGCATTTTTGTTTTGGTCATTTAACTTTAACAATTTTTAATTTAGTCACTAACGTTTGAATTTGTTCCTGTTTTAGTCACCCGCTATTCAATTGATAATGAGAAAGCCTTTTTCTATCTTGCCTGATAACACATTTAGTCCTCAATACTTATTTATTCTATCAATTTGATCCTAATTCTAAATAATTCAATAAATTTAACCCTTCCCACTTACAAATTCTATCAATTGATCCACCAAACTTCTTGACCAAAGTTCTCAACTTTTAAAACAAATGCATTCAACATCTATAAATTTGTAAAACCCAAAAAGAAAAAAAAATAGTTCTCTTAACTAACAAGCCGTTTTCCGAGTCAATTCTTGATACTAAAGTGTTTATCTTGAAACTTTATTTCCTTTTTTTTTCATTAATTTTCTTCTAAATATAATATTATATAACCCTTTGATAAAATTTTGGCTAAATAAAATGGAAAACCTTGAAAAAACGCTTTAAATTTACTCTTGTTGTTAACAATATGATATTTCTTTCAAGGTACATAGAATTAGTCTTCAAAGTTGGTTCTTGAAATTGGAAATTAATTCAGAGTTAAAAATATGATTTGAAAATTTTAAGTGTTCAAACAATAATTATATAATAAAATTTATGAACATTTAATTTTTCATAAGAAAAAATGAGAAAGAATTAATAAAATTTTCTTTTGTTACATTGATAATGATTTTTTATTTTTTAAATGGATTAAGAGATTATTATGTGTTTTATTAAATTTTAATTACTTGTTTTTAATTTTTAAATCCACGATAAGCAATACCTATAATTGATAATTTGATTTAGTGTCAAATTATTTATCAAATTAATTAACAACTAAAATTATGCTAGTTAGAATGAAAATTTATTTTTTACAAATATTAAATTATTTATATAGTTTTATTATATATTATATTATTAAAATTTATATTTTTATTATTTTAATGGTGTTTAGTTAATTTCTAACACTAACTTCTTAAAAATATAAACAAAAGGGTTATGTCTTGAATCAAATAATTTCAACCATAAATAAAACAATTGATAGATGTGGAATGACTCTATTTTAGAAACTAAAAGCTTTGGTTAGGAAGTTTGAGGAACAAATTTATAAAATTTATAAATGTGAATGGTTAAATTTATTAAGTTATTTAGAATTAGGATCAATTTGATAGAATATGTAAGTATTGAGGATTAAATGTGTTATTATACCAGTTAAAAAAAGACGTTATTAACTTAACCGCGGGTGACCAAAATAGGAACAAATTCAAATATTAGTGCCTAAATTGAAAATTGTTAAAATTGGGTGATGAAAACAGGAATGTGGGAATAATTGGGTGACCATTTATAGAATTTACCCATTCTCAAATCAAGGTCGGTCAAGTAATTAAATAAGTGCATAACATTGGCTTTTTAAATGTAATTGCAAATTTGCAATGAGTGCTATAATATGGGCTTGCACTGCAATTATAGGGTAACTTCATTGGGCCAAGTTTTTGAGTTCCCAAACATAATTAAGGTCAATTAGATCAAAATCTTATTAACCCACATAAAGAAGACCATTGCAATATATGTGAAATCTGAAGATGATGCCTATTACTACTTTCAATATATTTGCCCCATATTTTTGCATTCAATTGAACTTTAATTTGATTGGTATGAGCATTATTATAAATACAAAAGGACGTAGATTTGAGTGCGCTGAAGCACATTGTCCCTCTATTTATGAGTCGGGGAGGGGCTATAAGTAGTTTTAGACATTATGTCAAAAAGAGCAGATATGATCAAAACTTATAATAAAATTGTTCAAAAAAATGTCTATTTAATCCATGATTGCATTATTATTATCTGCTTCACAATAACTCTGGGATTTAATCCATAGAGATGTAAATTTGTCACTCGTAAATTCAATGCAATAATTTAAATTTTAATGATGTCGAATTAAATCAATATAATGAACAACAATATCAAAACTATCAAGTCAATTCACTGTCAAGTGGTTTGATAAGTATGGTTGGTGAGTAGGATCAATTGTTTAGCAAGGTGTGAAATGTAAAGCTAAATATTCAATATGACTTCACAAGGTTTAGTTTCGTTCAAGTAATGGATTTTTATTAATGGCTTAATTCGGAAATCATTTTAATTCAATTAGCATAATGAGGACTTGAAATATCACTCAATAATCAGTTAAAGAGAAATTCAACAGCTAAAAGAAAAAGATGAATTCTTTTGAGATTCTTCATTTCTTCAAATGGAATGAAAGAAAATAGATCAAAATGATTCCCCATATATATATGCAGACAAAAGAATCATTTTTAAAAATTAAAATTTTATTTATACAGATGATTTCATAAGTGATCAATTATTTTAAAAATTATGGAATTATCATTTGAGGAACGAAGTCGAATTATGTGATGAAATCAAAATAAAATTTTATAAGAAAGAGGGTCGAAGAAAAATTTTGTATAAAATTACTTTTAACTTTTGATATGGATCAAAATGAAAATTTTCCATTTAATAATAAAGTAGCTAAAAGGATTAGACTGAACTACTAACATTTAGAAGGGACTAAAGTTAAAATGTATCGCTCAACCAATAAATATTTACATAAACAGATAAAACCTATAATCTCCGCAATCATACTCAATAATATATATTGGTATAATTATATTAAAAAAATATTTACAAACTTAGTTTGAATAAAATTAAGAAAATTGAAACAAGGTTTTAATTTGTTTTCGGCTTGACCATGGAAACAACATTAATTCATTGATATTTATATGGAGTTTATATGCTTAATGCTTAAGAATAAAGGGTTTTCAAGCTAACCACTTTAATTATTAATTTAATTGGAGAAATTAAGTTTCGATAGATATTCGTTAAAGTTATTAATTTTTGTTATAGTTATATATTTAATTTTAAGGCGCCTTGGTGTAAACTCATGTCAATATGATGCACGTTTAAAGAATTTGATTTTTAAATCCGATTCTATAATATTTGGTTTTGGCATTTTATGATTCCAAATAGTGGTCAAATTATGATATGGTTTACGGAATAAATGGTGGGATATGCCAACTATTATGATTTTGTTTTTAAGATATTTAACTTAATGAGTTTAAATTTTGATGTAAAATAATATTGATTGCATAGGTTTTATTTTCATTAAGGATTAATCAGTCAAAGATTAAGGTTTTCAGTTTTTATTGCACTATTTAGACAACCTTATTTTGGGTTATTTTGGAAACTGTAATGCAATTGAAAATTTTAATTTTGATATTGGTGTGTTAATATATATTTTAAAATAACGTAATTGAAATAATAAGTTGCCAAAGTGACCTATGTTATTAAAATTATTTTGTTTTAAAACATTAAAGGTTGTGTGTGTAACTTAAGCTACATTATTTGGTTTTGTATGTAAGTAATAAATGAGCCCAAATGAAGATTTATTGTTTGATATGTTATTATTATTAGTGTTTGATTACTACACCAATATATCACTTACAAGTTAATATTTTGTCTAAAGATGAAAATTTAATAGAGTGTATGATATCTTGAGATAATTTTATCTTTATTCAAATTATTTTTGTTTAAATTTGAAATATTTTGAAACAAATAAATTCATATTTTGACTTTGAGATTTAATTAAGAATGTTTGATATTTTAAATAGATTAGTGGAAACAAAATGTCACCAAAGTGACCTCTTTTGCGTAGATTAGTTTGTTTAAAATATCAAGATGATTATGTATTTTTGTGATTCATGCATTTATTAATTGACCCAAAGGTAAGTTAATATTTGGCAGAATTTCAACGACATTTGTGGTGATAAATGTGTGACAATTATAAGGTACTTTATGTGAACAATAAGTTAGTCCAAAGATTGGTTCATTGTTCAACATAATTTTTTGTCAATATTTGATTGCTACAACAAAAATATTGTTTAGTATTAATATTACTGTCCAAAGACTTGATATTAATGTTGTGTTTGATATCTTGAGATGGGATTAGCCACTATTTTGAATTTATTGTTTACTTATGAATATTCATGTGAGATTGTATTTATCTATTTTGTTCTATATTCAACTAGCTCAACTTCTATCTGCCACAATCTGCTAATATAAATTCTATACCTATGCTTAATGAGACTAATTTCAAGGAATTAAAAATGTAGTTACTTATAGTGCTTGGTTGTAGGGACATAGACCTTGCACTATAGGAAGAACAATCTGCACCTTTCATTGTGGCAAACACCCTTGATGCTAAAAGGGATTTAGAGAGTTGGAATCGTTCAAACCGCATAAGTCTAATGATCGGGCACAACATTCCAAAAGCCATTAGGGGCACATAATCTAAAGAGATTACTCAGGCCAAGGGTTTTCTTGACGAAATTGAGAAACGTTTGTCAAAAACAATAAAGTTGAAATGATATCATGTAACAACTCATTTTTCAATGGTATCGAAAACGGTGGTTTCGAGACCACAATTCCGACCAGCGAGTCAGTAAATATTATTTATTTAATATTTATGAGTCTATTAGAGTGTCTTATTTGAGTTTGGTCCGGTAAATTTGGTGTTTGATTAGTTAATTAAGGAAAAAAGGCTAAATCATAAAAACTGCAAAAGTTAATCAATATTAGTTTTTAATTGTTAAATTTTTTTAAAAGTGATTGTACAATTATTTAAATGGGAATTTGATATTATAATTTTAGCTTGGACGGTTGGTGGATAGTTTTGTTAGAAAATATGTTAATTTTATTATTAAATTAAAAGTAAAATGAAATAAAACCAAAACCAAAGAGTAGTCATCTTCTCCACTTTTTTTTACCATTGAAACCAAAAAACAAACAAGAAGCCATAGCCATTTTGATGAAGCTCAATCGACCTATGCATATGAGTACTCCTTAGATATGTTTTTAGTAATTTTTATATTTTTTAAATCATTGTAATTTAATCTAGTTAACTTTGGAATTATTTCAGTAAAATTGTTAAAAGTTTTGAAACTTTCTATTAATGGTTTTAGATGTTCATGCGGTTAAATGATAGATTTATGAGTTTGATTGTTAAATAAGACTATTTTGTAAAGTAATTTTAGTTAATTTTAAGTTTATGACTAAATCGATAAAGTATTGAATTTAGCAAGGACTTTGTGTAAAATTTAGTTACTTAAGCGAAGTTAAGGGACTACATTGAATTCGACATTAAGGTATTTGGTGGAATTGTGAAAAATATGTAAGTTTCGGTTTTAAAGGCTAAATTGAATAAAAGGTAAAATTTTAGGGTATAATATAAAAATTTATTAAAGGGCCATGTACATGTATTTAGATGTTATAAGGTATTTGAAGTTGATAATTGAATTAAATGATCAAGAAACAAATTAATCGATAGACAAACGTGGAAAAGGAAAAATTGCTAAGTAGTCTTTAGTGTCGTGGTTGCTGCTAATTCAATTTAGGTAAGTTCGTATAGTGTATAAATTATACAAGGAATTTCCTAGATAAGGTTCAGATTTAGCTTAGTGGATGGGATGTTCGAAAACTTTCTCTAGCTGTAAGACTCATTTTGGTCAATTCTGTTTTGATATCGATTTCTAATTATTTTATGGTGACGGTCAGGTTCCTCGTTATGATTTGTAAAGAAATAGAAAAATTGGCTCGTGGATTTTTGTGGGGGTCATCTAATTCAGGACGAAAGACATCACTGGTTAGTTAGAAAGACTGTTGTAGACTTATGGCAAATGAGGGGCTTGGGATATGACGGTTATAGGATCAAAGCAGGATTTTTCTTATGAAGCTGGGCTTTAATTTGATTGTAAACACGGAGGCATTTTTGGGTCAAAGTACTAATAAATAAATATAGCATCTTTGGGTTGATACGAAAAATATTAAACGTGCTAACTGCTCTTATCTAAGGAGATCTTTAATTAAGATTTGGAAAGAGGTGAAGAATGGGCTTGTTTGGATAGTCCGTGATGGGTGTTTGGTTAATTTCTGGAATGATGATTGGGTGAGGGAAGTGGGGCCTTTAAAGCAACATTATATAGTCCATGAAACCTTAGACGAGACAACCCAGGTTTCTGATGCCGTTGTTTCAGATGGTATATGGAACGCGCAATGGCTAGTTTCACTTATTCCTCAAGAAGTAGTGAAGCAAATTTTGGCTTGTAAGGAACCGGTACGGGATGCAAGGGTTGATCATATTAGTTGGCATTGGATGTCAGCGAGAAGGTTCTCGTTAGTAGAAATGTAGAATCATATAAACACTTGTTTTCTAATAATGTGCAAAGATATAATATGAATAGCACATTAATTTGGAAGGTTATTGCACCACAAAGAGTCCGAGTTTTCCTATGGTCATTTATTTAGGAAAGGCTGCTGATGAATGAGGAGCGCACTCGACGAGGTATGTCTCATGTCCTTTTGTTGAGCAATGTGGTGATCTGGTGGAATCGTCACTTCATGCAGTCAGGGATTGTGGTTTTGCACAAGTAGTGTGGAAATCAGTTCTACCACGATGGTGTTTGGGTCCCTTCTTTAGCTTACCAATAGATAAATGGGTTACGTGGAATATCAAGAATGAAGGTAGTTTACTGGTTCCTAAAGATGAGTAGGCTACTTTCTTTTCTATTACATGTTGGTTCATTTGGAAACATAGGAATGTTGCTTTTTATTTTTAGTGGTTCTAATGGGAGTAGTTCAGAACTTATTAGCTCAGCTTTGGCGTGGACTAAGTCTTTGGGGGTTAAAGGGGTTGTTAATCAATGGGCGTGTACGACCATGGCAGTTGGTAGATGGCACCTACCGGAGACAGATTGGGTTAAAGTCAATGTTGATGGATCAGTGTCAAGAAGTAACTCAAAGGTATCTATAGGAGGGGCAATGAGAGGGCCTACTGGAGGATGGTTGGTAGGTTTCAAAATGGTAATAGGTATGAATGATATCATTTAGATTGAAGCCAGAGCGATCCTTGAAGGACTAGAATTGGCTTGGAATAGAGGGTTCAAGCGAGTTGAATTGGAAAGTGACAACGCAATGTTGATTGAGACTATTTGGAGCGGTCTGACACCAGTAAGTAGTGTTGATGAAATCAGGAAGATACATGATTGACGCTCCAAAACTTGGGAAGTCAGAATTTCGACACATTCAGCGAAATGTCAATAAAGTTGTTGACTGCATAACTAAGACAGATAGAGGCGAAATTGATCAACTGATTATTCTAAAAGACCCACCGCACTATGTGAGAGGCTGGCCGGAAAGAAAATATTAAACAATCATTATTGACGGTTGATAGTTTACACTAGAGTTGAAGTCCGCTTACTAATGTTCTAAGTTTATGTTGTATCAAAAAAAACGAAGAAATTTGGACTTTAAATTCAAAGTATCAGTCTGAAAAGAAAGAGGAAAACCCAAAATAAGAAAGGGGGATGGTGGAGGATGGTGACAAGTATCAAATAGCTGACTTTATTGCATCGTTGAATTCAATGATTTTATGGTTTCCAGTCTCTATCGTAGAATTTCTTTTGGTTTAATTTTAATTTCATCCTTGCAGTTTAAGAAAATCAAGACTTTAATTTCTAACAAATCAGTCGTTTAAGAAGTTGCTCTAATTCTTATATCAGTAAAATAAACATGAAAACCATTTGTTTAATGTAATCAGTCTTAAGACAATGCACCTAATGAATCTAGAAGTCCAAATTTATTTAAAAATTAAACTACGGCCAACTTTCATTATTATTTAATAATTTTTTATGCAAATTATAAGTTAATAAACATTATAGGCTGTTTTAACTTGCCTAATCATTTCTCCTGTAAACAAATATATAGCCAGATAATACCTTAAGCCAACCACGTTCCTTCCACTAATTTAATATTTAAATTAAAAGAAATTAATCATTAACAACCACTCCAGCTTGTGACAAAATATATATGTATTTGGATAAACTTGTGTCACAATATTAAGACCAAATTCATGCCATAAAACTAAAAAAAAAATAAAAAAAATGAAGCTATCCTCCATTTCTATTATCTTCTTCTTTGCTACCCTGCAGGCGCTATCAGTATTGCAGGTGAACTCACAATCCACAGATTCATGCAATTCCAACCTAAATCTTGATTTACCCTTTGATACATCTTTGCTTAATTGCCTTCCAGTTTGGAGCCGACATGATTTCATCCTTAGAGTAAGTTTTGTTCCTTGTAATTTAACAGTATGTGCATGTACCGTGATTTTTTTTTTTCGTTGCGTAATTTCGTCGTATACTTGGAAGAGTAGATTATCGTTATTGAATGTTTGAACTCTTCCGTCGTGTAGTACGTTAGGAACTTGTCGAACGTTTGGAACTTCGTTCTGTCGGCTCCCGACACGAATTCCTTCGTCGCGATGGGGTTTTCGACCACCGGGCAGATGGTTGGTTCGAGCGCCGTGGTTGGCTGGGTCTCGGCGGACGGTAGTGGAACCGTGAAACAGTACTTTCTGGGAGGGCAGCGGCCGAATTTAGTGGTGGCTGATCAAGGGAACCTGACGATCGTGGAGAATTCTACCTCCATAACATCACGATCGTCGCGAGTGTACTTGGCGTTCCAGTTGAACACAAGTCAACCACTGTCGCGGGTGTTGTATTCGGTGGGGCAAATTAGGGTGATTCCATCTGCGCCGGGCTTTGCTTTGGCTGAACACCGCGACAAAGTCTCCACACTCTTGAATTATCGTACAGGTAATTAACATAACGGGAATAACTTGAAAACCTATACTTTCTGTTTTAGTTAATTTATATAAACAGTAGCAGCTTATGTGAATTATTCAAAAATAATTATTTTTAATCATAATTATCGGATTAAGTCGATTTTTGTGAAATTCATCGAATTAGGTTGATTTTGGGACTAGATGCGTTTTTAGTGATAAGGCAGGAAAACGCTTTTAATTTAATGCGCTTTCAGCTTTGGCTATATAGTTAGATATTAGTATTTTTATCTTTGAGTCTCGGGTTCAATTCTTCTTCTGCTCATATTTGTATTTTTTATTTAATGTTTCTTCAAACGTTTTAAATTTTAATTAATTTTTTAACATATTAGTTATTTGGTTAGATGATTAGATAGTTGTAATTACATCATATTGAGTCTTGAGTTTGATTTCTTCTACTCACATTTGTATATTTTTTCATGATGTTGCTTCAAGTTTTTTTAATTAATATATTTAACATATTAGCTCATTTCATTAGATAATTAGATAACCGAGGTTCATTATTTTATAAGCATATTAATATATTTTTATTTCATATTATTTCAAGCTTTTTTAATTAATGTTTTGATAATATTTTTAATTATATTATTATTCTTTCAATTACTGATATTTGTAATAGTTATTTGATTTTATAAATTAAAAAAGTTAAAATAAAAATACATTATTTTAAAAATAATTAATATAATATTAGTTACCATAAATTCAAACATGTAAATAAATTTTCTTAATAAAATTAAATGTAATATCTGAGTAATTAATTAATATAACTAAAAAAGAAACATTTTAAAACTCAAAGAACTAACTAAAACTCTATATTTTCATATATGCTATCATACCTTATTTTATATTATATATGAGTCATCAAATTTTTGTATATCCAATTAATTAAATAAAAAATTTATTATCGAAATCTTAAAAAAATAAATAATTTCATGTTTAGTAAAGTTTTTGATTCACTAATATTTTTTTTTCTGAGGAAATTATTTGCAATGGAACAGGCACAAGTGCATCGGATAGCCAACATTCAAGACTAAGGAAGAGCCATGGAATACTGAATATGCTAAGTTGGGGCATACTGATGATAATCGGAGCCATGGCTGGTCGCTACTTCAAGCAATGGGATCCCATGTGGTTTTATTCCCACGCCGCCATTCAGTCATGCGCCTTCCTGCTGGGCCTTGCCGGTATCATTTCCGGTTTCGTCCTAGAAGATCGTCTCAATGCCGAAGTCGACACCCACAAAGCTCTAGGCATCCTCATTCTCGTGCTCGGATGCCTCCAGGTTAACAGTCCAGCCATTCATATATATTCGATTAAGTAGATTCAAATTAATCATATATATATATATATATATATCTAATACGAAGAATGGAATTGGATGGTATATAGGTAATGGCGGTGTTTGCAAGGCCAGGGAAGGAATCAAAGGTGCGTAAATACTGGAACTGGTACCATCACAATGGGGGCAGAATTGTGATACTAATTGCAATAGCAAATGTGTTCTACGGGATTCATTTGGGTGAAGATGATGGAACATCATGGAATGCTGCCTACGCTGTTGTTATTTCTATCTTATTTTTACTTTCTATTATTTTAGAGGTTAAATTGTGGAGGCAAAATTAGTCAACTTCAGCTCCACTACTCTTTTTTATTTTTTTTTAATTAATGTTTTTTTTCTCTCTCTTTAAATATAAACCCTCTCCCTATTTCTCCATGTAAGTTATGAATTTTGTTTTTATATTTTAGTTTAACTTTTTTACTTTTTACTTTTCAAAATTAAAATTTTAGTCGTGATTAAACAATAATTGTTAAATTAGTTAAGTGAAAATTTGTTATTCGGAATCTTGCACAATAAATATATTATCATCATATCACCTTTTATTTTCATATAATACTCATAAAAAGTCAAATTATTTTAATTAATGGATTTAATCGCTATCATTTGAGTTATAATTGAAAATTTAAAATTAAAAACCATAGATATTACAATGATCAAGTTGAAGAGTAGGGACTAAATCCATAATTTTAAAAATATAGGGGCTAGGATTGAAGAATTCAAAAGTACAAAACTGAATCCATATTACAAATAAACCATAGATATAGTACAACTTTTTTTCTTTTTGAAAGTATAGACAGTACAACTTGCCCATCTTATTTGACTTTTTCTGTATAGAGGAGTAATAAGCAATTACATCTCATTGGGCTGTACGATTAAATTTTGAAATTTATTTATTTTTATTTCCTTGCTTGATTTAAGAAGTAAAATCAAATTGATGAAGCTGTTAAAAGGACTGTTGTTAAATTTGAATATATTGTATTTTAATATTCAAATTAATAGTGTCATCAATATAGAAGTGTTGATAAAAAAATGGGCCTAAATTTTTGTCAAATTTAACCCGAATAAAAATGCTATAACCCAGTCCAATTCGGTCTGCCCGTATTAATTTTTTTATAATTTAAAAAAAACATAATACATCAAAAACACTAAAAATATTAAAATAAAAGTTTCTCAACAAATTAAAAATAAATTTAAAAATGTCTTTATACTTAAATAACACTAAGATATGTGAAACTTAACAAATTTTGCCTCTAAAATAGTAACAAAATTAACAATATAACAAGAGATATACAATATCCAAATAATAATAACAAAATAGTAGCAATATAATAGTGAAATGGCAGCAAAACCGTGACAAAACATCTTTTTTTTTTTGCAAATTCGGGTCAGGCCGGGATAAAAAACCTTACTTGAGGCTCGATCTATTTTCTAAACGAGTCTTATTGTTTTTGCTCAATCCCATTTTCAAGCCTTTATTTTTATCCAAGCCTTCTCACTTTTCGAGGGGACCTTCAGGCTCGGCCACAAGTCTATATCAATTGAACTTTTAACTTTTAAATTAGACAAGTAAAGTGACTAAATTCTTAGAGTTAAAAGTAAATGTGCTAAAATTTAAAAGTATGAAAAGTACAGAGACTGAGGAGTAATTAGACCATTACTTTTTAAATTTATAAGAGCTCAATCAAGAACGAACAACACAATTTTGAACTTATATATTTGGCTGGCGAATTTTAATTTGTATATTTTAGTCAGTTTTAGTTATTACGGTTTTCAAATTTTGAAAATTTCAGTATTTGCTCCAACAAAAACAGTTAATATGTTTAGTGGAATTTCGAAATTAAAAAAGGGTAAGAAATAGAAATATCAAATCATAGAGACCAAAATTCATAAAATTTGCATAGTAGAAGGATTGATTGTGGAATTTAGCCAATATAAGTGTTGGTTGACGTAAATGAAAAATTAGGGTGTCCCATCATCAACTACCTAAAAGAAGTTTTGAATCACTTTTCATTGTTCTTAAAGAAAACCGTTTTAGCAGATATTATAATTTCATATATTGTCCGGTCCTTTGAGCAACTTTCTAAGCAATAGCACCTTCCTTCAACCAACCCTATCTACAGCACCACATTTAATAATTGTGAAAAATACTATATTAAACACAAATGTCTAACCCTAACCAAATTCTACACTCAGTCGATAAGTTTAGGTCCGGCTCAAAAAAGGGGCTTAAAATTTTGTCCAATCCCAACCTGAATAAAAATGTTAATACTCGAGTCCAGAACATTCCACCTGTATTAATTTTTAATTTTATTTTTTCTATAAAAGTTTAGTGTATATATAATATAGTAAAAACATTAAAAAAATTAACAATAAAACAATAGTTATACAACATCCAAACAATAACAACAAAATAGTAGCAACATAATAGTGAATTGGCAACAAAACAATAGGAAGGCAACATCAAACTAGTGGAAAACAACAATAAAACAACAGGGTTTTTCTTGCAAAGTTAGGTTGGGTCGGGGTTGGGCCCAAGCCCAAAAAACCTTACCCGAGGCTCGTCTTGTTTTTTAAATAGGCCTTATTTCCAAGCCCATTTCTTGGACTTATATTTTTGTCCAAACCCTCCCACTTTTCGAACAGGCCTTCGGGCCGAGCCGGGTGGTCTGGCCTATGGACAAGTCTATCTATTACTCGCTATTAGCAATTATATTTCAGAACATCCCTTGAGTCATTTAAAAAATTTTAACCGAGTTAAACCTTAAAATTCAGTATATTTAGTGATTTGTGTTTACTTTCGATTTATCTATATTATAAATAAAGTGGCTAATTAAGATGATGTTATGAGTCAACTCAACACAAATTCAATTGTGAAATTATTAAAATAGCTTTACTTTAAAAGGTAATTAATATTATTATTATAGGAGTATTTTCTTCTTTTCATATAATTTTCAAATAAAATAATTTAAAATATTATTTGGAAATCATACACAAACACAAGATCATAAATTATATAGAAAATCCTTACCAACCCACTAGTGATTATTTATTGATTTATTTTTATAAATGTAAAACAAAAATTTTGTTTAATTATTGTTTTCGAATCAAAGGAAAACAACTCTTAATAAAATTATCTCAAATTTCTTTAAAAATAGAATATACTTGATTTAATTTATAAGAAAAAGTAATCAAAGTTTAAGTGTGTCAACAACCATCACCAATGACCAAATTTTGATAAGAAACCACAACTAACGTTCTCAAATTCTCATGATACAAACAAAAACATTAGAATATTTTAGAATGTCATTTTGCTTTACACCAAGACTTCAATTACCAGCACGTCAGTAGCTGGCGAATGCAAATGCAGCCCACTTTATAATAAAAAACCCATTGACTGCTTTGGTCTGCCAACTAACATTAATAAAAATTTTATCTACTCTTTCTTTTTCTTATTAATAAATAATCTTCCCTTCGTTTTCTCTTCTTCTACAATTTCATTTCAAAGATTTATAGAAGCAAGAACAATAGAACACATGTCAAGTCAATGTTGCGATGGTGGTGATCCAAATGGGTGGTGGTTTGGTGATAATGGCGGTGACGACAGCTCTTCCACAACCATTGTTTGGATCGTGGTGGGGATATTAATAGCTGTTTTAGTTCTTGTGGTGGCTTATTATGTCGCAAAGAAAGGCAAGTGTTCTGGTTTGTGCTTCTCCTGCAAGGTTGAGTGTGGGCATGGGCACCATTGTCAATCCAAATGTTGACATTATTAACTCTAATTACCAAAAAAAAAAAAAAAATCATGTATGCGTTACGAGCCTGCACTTTATACTCCTTGGCATGGAGTGGGCATATACAAATATTGTATCTTTTGTTGTAGTTTCATTTCAATTTTATGTTTTATTTTGGAAATCTTGTCAAATTTAATAATACAAAAAATAGTGATCAATGCTATTTTTAGAATTATTTTCCCTTGTATTGATCTGGCCATATGGGTGCATTTGAGATGTTGCTTTCCAAACATTCTAGAAAATCAAATCCAAATTAATAATTAAACAATATTCTTTAGGGAATTTTTTTGATAAAAGATAGAATATTTTTATTCTTTAGAAAAAATTATATCTCTTATTCAAGGTTTTATAATCAAATCAATGGATGGTTGAATTGATCAGATCATCAATCCAATTAATTTAGATGATTTGATTAAATAAATCATTAAAAATTTATAAAAATATTAAAAATTGATTTAATCAATTTTTTGACCCGATTCAACTGTCCTATATTGATTTACACTTCAATTGGTTTAAAACTTTTCTTCAAACCAACACCTCGACCGAACTCAATCCGACCAGCTAACCCAGACCAACTCAATAACTATGCTTTTATCATAGAAATTGTGCTATCTTTTTTAATTATAAATATTTTCTCTTTTCTTTTCTTACTAGCTATATAATAAAACAATTGCATTATTTAATTGTTTTAAAATAAACCATAATTTGGCATGATTAATTATAGGTGAATGTTACAAAATATATACATTTTACTTTTGTAAAACATATGATAATTTATTAAAAAAATTATTTTACCAAATCTGGAATCTGTTTTGAAAAATGCTTACTGTCAATCTCAGCTCAACCGATATGTTACATTAAGCAAATTTTCATGCTGCATAAGCTATATATATTATTCACAAAGCTACATTTAGTTCCCAAAATCAATTGACTTAAAAGAAGAAATGAGACTACTTGCAGCATTCTAATTTATAGGCCATATAAACATGCTTACAAAACATTTTAAATTTGACCAAAACGACTTCATCTCAATAAATCAGTTCATTCCCCTCCCCCCTCTATTTTATTTTGTTAAAATTGTTCCTTTTTTCTCGACAATTCCTACCTTGAGATAAAATGGGTCAGAGAGTATCACCAGCGAGTCCTGATCATGATTTCATCTGAAGGGATGACGGAGGAAGGATCTCGTTGGCCTTTTCCTCATTTATCTTGTCCAGAAGCGGCGGCATTTGTTCCATTACCTCTGGCAACTCATTTAACCTGCAGTAAAAAAAATATTAAAGAAAGAATGTACATCACATATTTATTAGTATCGCAACTCAACAGTTTACTTTTTCGCATCATTTGCCTTTCTTGTTTTCACTACCCCAATTTTAACATGAATTTTGGTTTGCTTACACAACCTGATATGCAAAGAAAATAATCCCAAACAAAAATAATGTGCAAAGGGCAAAAAGAAAAGGTCCTGCCAACCTAAGCTGTTTTTTCATATTCATGATTTCCAGTGAAAGAAACTGATTAGGTTAACGGACCTGAAATCACATTGATGTTGATAGCAATGACAACGTTAATGGTATTCCTGACAAGTAGAAGAGTCTATGATTGCCATCAATATACTGTTATATGTCACATTATAATGAAGTTTAGAAACTTAGGCATGCAAAAAAATGCAACAATGCTGAATGATGCCCCTCCAATTAACATTAAAATAAAGAATAGGTAGTACAAATTTAAACTTGAAACAATAAGGATGAGTAAAAACTCTTGTAAAAAATAATACCTCTTCAAAATAAGCGAAAATTTTCCCTTCTGTTTGCTAAAAATAAGTCATGGGAGCGGCAGTGGCTAAATATTACTAATTGAATTAGTTTATTATTAACTCATGTACCAAAACATGCGTAAAAAATAATACTCCAACCATAGCATAAAAGTTAATTAAACGAATCTAATTTCGACACATAACAGAGAAAGCATAGAGGCAATAACGTACTCATTCAAGATTGTAAAGATATTGTCCCGGGCTTTGCATAAGAGATCTATATTATCATGTATCTGTATGGGAAAAAAAAATTAGTAACAGCAATCAATAAAGAAGGCAAATATCATTAGCTAGCAGGCAGATAGCTGCTGTCAAAGCTACAAGCTTCTGATAATAAAATCGATCAATCAGTTTGCTGTAATCATCGAATAACTTTCATTTACATAAAGTGCATTTAGACAGTAAATTGACATCATCTCATCGAGTGCTTGTAAATAATGTATATATTATATTGAAGATTTCAAAATTCTATGAAATACAAAGGACTTGTTTAATAAAAAACCATAGAGAGATGATCACTTGAAACAAAATGAAGCAGTACTATAGAATGCAAGATTAGAAAATATCAACTCAAAACAATGCAGGGCAGATGTACACGTGCACAATTATTGATGAAAATATATAAGACAGTATGTCTCACCTGGAAAGCTGAAAAATTTGCTGAAATTTGATTAAATATTTGAGCATTTTGATCAAGTAGCTCTCCTGTTGCACCCCAAAAGGCTGAAAAAGACATAATTCAAATTAAAAGGTGTATGAAAAGCAAGATGACTATCTTGACATCTTAAATAAAATCATCGATCCTTTTTTTTAACAGAACTGCTGTCAATCTTAAACCCAAACCTAAGCTTTATCTTCATCATGGTCACTGACTCTCATCAACCCAAAGAACCACCATGTGTATGCTACTTCAAGTCTTAAGCTTGATCCTTTATAATCAATTTTTTAAAGAAAGATACAAGCTATTGTTTTTACGCTGATTGAGCAGAAAAAATTCAGCTCGAAGTTTCTAACCAGCCATAATTTTCATATTGGTAAAGAAAGTAGAGTCATCTGTAATATAAGTCTTAACCAAACCTTTGTATGGGATGCCATCATCGTTGTCCATCTGGGTAATTGGTGGTACATGTGAAGGACCATTAGGCCTAGCTGTTAAAACAGATGTAGACTTCGCCAAAGAGTCTGTACTTCTTTCCTGTGAAACAATGTCCTTATCAACTTGAACTATCAAGAAATCAAGCAATGTATCTAAGAACTTAGATGCAAATCTGCGAACTGCATAAATAAGAGGCCTGAGTTAGCTTTAATAGGAGGGTTAAGCAGTCCAATCACCCACCTGAGCTTAAACAACAATAGGCTAGAACCTGGACGAAAACGCCTAATACCATCCGGAAATATCTAAAACAACCCAGACAATTAGTGTGGACACACGTGCAAAAGATATTGTAGAGTTGAACATGCTAGGAAGAAGCCCTTCTCTGAGATAGGGTATGTTTCACTTTCAACCACATGTATTTATGCATAACTTTAGGCTTAGTGCATCTGATAGTCAATTGTACATGCACCTTACACAGGTAGATAATTCCATTACTTTGTTACAACCTATTTCAAGAATTTCAGTATGCGTATGTATTTATGTATTTATGCACCCTACTTATATGACCTCAACTTATTATCTAGTTGCTCTCCTGCTTCTTGAGACATCACAACCTATTTCAAGAATTTCAGTATGTAATAGAGGATGATGAGAGTATAACATGGAATGCATGCTTGAGATGTACACATTTCAAGTAACTTTCAAGTCAAGAATGTCAAACATACAATCTTCAATCATAGGTAAAAGCCTTAAGACCATAAAAGAAAAAGGATACAGAATTCATTGAGAGAATAAGGAACTAGTAAAGTTTACCACAGAGTCTAGTAGTTTCAGTCAAGAAACAATCATAGGGATTGAACTTCCTTCTAAAGATACACTTCAAAGAACCAAGTATGAAAAATAAAGCAGTGCAGAAAGACATTGCACAGATCAATTATACTAGCATACAAATTTAGACAAACATACCCTTCTGTCTTTGCTTTTCCTTGTTGAAATATGATCCTCTTTCCTTCGTTTTCCATTTTCCTTCTTCTGCAAAAAAATTCAACTAGGTGGTTATTCAGCATTCGAAAACAATTCACGTTTATATGCATAATTACCATACAAACATAAGCAAATGATTTTGAGAAATTTTGCACACAATATGCCATACACAATTCAACCATAAAACTAACATCAAACTCATAATCCAATACCAAAATCAAAATACTACAATATTTAACTTAAACAAGTAGGAAACCATAACACAAGGACCTGAAATATTTAAACAGAAAAAACAAAACAAAAAGATATTCCTCAAATATAGAAACTGCAAATTTTAGAACCGTAAAAGTGCCAAGATATCCTTGACTCATACAAATAATGGAAGTTCATTTATAATAACACCTGCTAACAGTAAAAAGATAAAACTGAAACCTAATACAACTAATTTGACCAATGTAAGGCTTTAAGCATCAAATAAAATTATAATTGACATTTAAACTAGACTTGTCTTGATTCCTTGGTTGGCGGCAGGCTGGTGACTGTACAAGTCACAAGTTTTTGAATTATGAATAGACTAGGGAGCCAAATCTTATTGAACTTGACAAATGCAACTCTTCACCACAGAGTTTTTAAACAGAAACTCTTGAGGTTTAATTTGATCCAAAACAATGAAATTGTTAAAGCTATAACCAGATAAACTGTTTTGGAGGACAACTTTTTGTGGTATAACAAAATACTTCAAGCTTGGACCCAAAGCTTTGATAACATACAATTTGAAGTGATCAACTTACGGTCATCCATCTGCAGCGCAGTGCCACATCCCGAACTGTTTTGTCCTTCAACCTCATCGCTATCTTAGCATAGCGAACTATGGTTGAGTCAGATGCATACCTGCAAACAGCAAAATATATATAAAAATTGTACAGGTTTTCATTAATCAAATGCAAGTTAAGAAATAAACAAGGAAAACAACATGGGCACAAGATAACAATCTGGAACTGCAACACAAAATGAAACCACACACATATTGCCATTGCAATACCAGAAATCAATGCATTGTATTATAACTAAAGCTAAATAATTAATGGGAAGAGCTTTGACTTGTTAAGGTGTAGAACATTGAAATATAATTCACAACTACTTATGCAATTGCAATTATCATCCTCACCATCCATGTTTTCATTGTTCATCCTGGACCTCCTAACTAATAGTAGGAAGTTTATACCATTTATTTAAATCAATGGAAAAATAGAGCATCCTAAGACCTGAGGATGGCAAAAAAGGTAACTAGGAAAAATGTTTTACCAAAGCCGAAGAAATCTCGGATCATAATGTGCCAAAGGTTATTTTGTAACAAGAACTACCCGTTTCTAAAGCACGTAACAGGTTCATGAACAGCTACGTCGACAGATGCAATGAAATACATTTTAGCAACAAAGAAATATAGAAAGAGCAAGATTATCTCTTCATTTTACTCGAAACGACAGAAAACATAGGCGGGGAACACATATACTCAGTAGAACTAAAAATTTACATCAACAAAGACAATACTTCACTTTTCATCTTAGGATGGACATATAAAAGTTAAAATTAATATCAATAATTTGCTCTTGATGTTTTTACCAACCTCAACATACTTTTACAATCCTAAGAAACCTGAAGATAAACATTTTTCCACTTTTAACTTTAAAAAGCTAATTTTAAATATATAGAAGAAAACGGTGATCGCCAAGTTACAGAACAGTAGGAGAAATGAAAGGAACTAAATGTTAAAAAGAAGTTCAAAATTAAAGTGAGAAAGACAGAAAGGGAGTTACTTGGCGAGTAAATCCTCGAGGATAGATTGTTCGTCGGGAGTCCAGTTTATGGAGATGCCGGGGTTGTGCCTCAACGCCGCCTGCGTATCAGCCAAGCCGGCGGCAAGCGCCAAGGTATTGGCTTCGCTGCTGTTCGAAATGAGGGAAATGCCATTGGCTATTGTAGGAGGAGCCGTTACCTTCTGGTTCGACAAACCTTCCTGATTATTCCCCGTCGGATTCGCACTCGCGGCCATTAATCAAAACCAGTATATGTATATATATAGCAAAAATATTGTTGTGTTGCTCTCGAATTGTAAGGTTGGAATACTTGGAATGCTGAAACAGGAAATTTATATATCTCAAGTAATTATTGGAATTAAATGTAAGCACACAAATTTAATTAATGAGGAAAAGGAAAAGAAAGAGGAAGTGGAAGTGGATGAATTCATTTGCAAAGGGAATAGGAAGGAGGGGGAGCCATTTTCCATTGCCAGCCTAAGAAAAGAAAAGCGAATCTTTCTAATTAACTTTTGCCTTTCTCATTTCCCCCCGAGAGAGTGACAGAATATTTATTTGTCTCTCTCCTTTTTTCTTATATTTTCTCCTTTTCTCTTAACCTTTTTTGTTTTTAACAGCGGTTCTTGCTTTCCCGGTATCCACCACAACCAACTTGTAAATGTTATATCCAGAAAAATATATACCATGTTAAGTAAAATCTCCGGATAACTTATTTAATTTAAATCCCAAGTTAGTTATTTTTAAATTTATTAATTTTGATATATGTTTAATAATCTAAAATAAAAATAACATGGCAAAATTTTATTTTTTTTGTTTCTAACAACATATTATCCTATCAAGAATTTACAGTTAAAATTTGATTTTATTTAGAATAAAGTGTAATCTTTAAAAATTAAGGATAAATAATTTTATATTTTAAAATTTATATTTATCAAATAATTTAATTATATTCCAAATAATTTTAATTAATATATCAAACCTAATTTATAATTTAAATTCAATATTAAATCAATACTTATTTTTATCACTTAATTTTTAGTTTATTAAATTAACACTTTAGTTTAGTGAATGCTTTACTAACAATATAATGATAAATTTCGAATCTATCCTATCAAATAAAATAACCTTTTATTAATTTGGGTAAACCACATAAATAATTATATAACTATCAAAAATTTATTTTAGGTATCAAAATAAAATATATATATAATTTAAGTATTCATGTTATATAATTTGGTCATTTTGGCCACTCTCGTTAAAATCATTAATGTGAAATTGACGTGACAATTAAAAAATCGTTTAACTTTTATATATTATAAAATTAATCATAATTAAAAAAATCAACCCTTAAAATTTATAGCTATTCTTAATTTGGTCTTAATTTTAATTTTATTTTAAAAGAAATAAACAAATTCAATTTATTTTTAAAACCAATATGGATAGACAATGAATCAAATAGTGACAAAAAGAGAGAAAGGAAACCAACCTAACGCAAATAAGAAGGTTAAAATGACAGAGAAAATATTCCCAAATCCCAATGATGGCAGATAGCCTTTTCGATGAAATTCCCCAACAAAGAAAATGAAGACATAGGAGCACGAGATGGGTATCCGTAATAATCAATTATTTCTTTCCCGTTCTTTGGCGTTGTTAATTGCTGAAATGAGAATAGGAATGAAAAAGTTTTTGGTGATATAGGGAACAAACTTTATATATATATATAAAGGCTTAATTTATAATTTAACTCTTGAAGTATATTTATTTTTTCATTTTAGTACCTAAACTTTTTTTTCTTTCATGTTTTCTTTCATCTCCCTTAGTCATTCAGCGTCAAAATCTTAAATTTTTTCTTTCATCTCCTTCCACCCATCAAACTCCTCCCCTCCATAATTTATTATTTTTCCATTCTTTTATGTTCTTCACTGTGTATTCAAGGACAAGTTAGATAATCACAACATTGATAAACTTGCTAAACTTGTGATAGAAAAAGAAAGTGTTGATGGAGAAAAAGTTTATGAGCCTCTTCATAGATGGAAAAGCTGAGCCTAAGCTAGATGTTTCTTAGGGCCAGTTCTTCATTGCTTAAAAAAAGTACTTCTGACTCCAAAAGTACTTTTGAAAGAAAAACATGAAGAACAATTTGAATTTTAACTTTTTAAGTCTTTTCAAAAACACTTCTGAAAATGAGCTGAAAAGGACAAGCTAAAAGTTTTAGCTTTTCCTCTCCCAAAAGCACTTTTAGTGCTTAATTACTTTTTCACCCCTCTAATAATATAGTATTTTCTTTTTTTTTCTTGGTGCTTAATTACAAATATTTTAAAATCATTAATTAAAAATAAAAATAATATTTTTTAAAATACTAATTACAAATATTTAATGATTATATTTAAATATTTAAAACATAGCTTATATATTATAATTAAATTTTATAAATAATTAATATTTATTGCTTAAAATATTTAAAATTTATATTTCATATATTAAAATATTAACAACAAGTTATAATAATTTTTTATATTCTTACTAAAATATAATAATATTAACTAATATAAATATTATTTAAATGCATATTTGTTACTTGATAATAACATGTCTAAAATGGACATTTTATTTCTCAAAAGTACTTTTTAACAGCAATGTTAAACACTCAAATTTTAAACTAAACTTTTCAAAAGTACTTCTCAAAAATAATGAAGAACTGGCACTTAGTTTGCACATGTTTGGCTTAAGTCTTCATTGTGTTATTGTTCTTGTGTAAGAATCAATTCAAATATTGTACTTTTTATTCTGTAATAAACAAAAATCACAAGGTTGATCGTAAGAATTGTGTGACAATTCATATTAATAACAAAGACCGTGAATCAAAATGGAATAATTAACTTTTTTTCATTAAGATACGACAAAAGAAAAGAATGATGTGATAAGTGATGATAGTGCTAATGCGAAAATGATTCCCTCCCTTGGTAAATATGACATTACATGGAAAAAAAAAAACCACAATTCCGCGACCCGGCCCGACGGCCCGCTCGAAATATGGGAGGGTTCGGGTAAAAATATAGGCCCAAAATATAGGCCTGGGCAAAAAAACGTGGCCTGTTTTAAAAATGGGCCGGGCCTCGGGCACCACTTTTTTGGCCCGGCCCCGGCCCGAATATAATAAATATATATTTTTAATTTTTAATTTTAAAATATTTTTAAAATATTTTTTTATTTTTTATTTTGAAAATAATATTTTAATGTTTATTTTAAATGGGCCAGGCCGAGCTCAGGCTTATAATATTTTCCCAGGCCGGGCCTGGGCAAAATTTTAAGCCCATATTTCGGAACGGGCCCAACCTGGCCCGGCCCATGGACAGGTCTAATTCCGACTTTCTATTATACATGAATCTCACATGTTTGGTTACAACAACCACCATAACAATGATTTTAAAATATTCTCTTCTAGAGAAATAACACACTACAACAGTATTAAAATTTGCATGATGGATGGCTTTCTTGCCTCCAACTTTTAGATACTACTATCCGAGGATATCTTTTAGGAATATATTATTATAAGATATTATCTTTTAGGAATATTTAAATATATTGGATATCTTTTAGGTATATATTTAAAAATAGACCTGTTAATGGGTCAAGTCATCCGGCCCGACTCTAAGACCTATCCGAAATGTGGGAGGGTTTGGTAAAAATATAGGCTCGAAAAATGGGTTTGGACTCGGGTAAGGTATTTTTGGCCCGGGCCCGATCTGAATTCACTAAAGGACAAGAAAATTTATTTTTTTAATATTATTTTCTTATTGTTTTCTCCCTATTTTGCTACCATTTTACTATTATGTTGCTACTATTTTGTTGTTATTGTTTGGATATTGTATAAAACTTATATTATTGTTAATTTTGTTATTATTTTAAAGACATTTGTTAAATTTGTTATTATTTTGGAAGTACTTGCTTGTTAAGTCGCATCTATCTTAGTGTTATTTAAGTATACATATTTTTTTAAATTTATTTTTAATTTGTTGGGAAGTATTTATTTTGATGTTTTTAGTATTTTTGATGTATTATATATATTTTAAAATTATATAAATAATAATAATATGGGCGGGTCAAGTCGGGCTCGGGTTTTAACATTTTTATCCGGGTCAGGCTTGGGCAAAATTTTAGACCTATTTTTCGAGTCAGGCCCGGGCCTAACAAATAGACCTAAATTTTTAGTTGGGCCCGACCCGACCCATATACACCTCTATTTAGAAATATATTATTTATCTTTCCAAATATTTATGAATATATTATATATATTTCCTATAAATATTATGTATACTCTTGAGGTCTATGATTAAGATTGAAAGGGATTACTCTATTCTTGTCATGACATTTGAGTCAGGTGTTTAACACAAATTATTTTTTTTTCTCAATGGCTGGCAGCGATTCTACTTCTCCACCACCACTTCATGGTTTTACTGCTAAGCACTGACAGTCTCTTCTGGCGATGTTCGATAATACACAATCTACTACCAATCGGTTGAACGGTAAGTCCAACAATAATTGGATTATCTCCATGGAGTGTTCAAATCATGTTACGGGTGATTTTATGTATTTGAAGAATGTTAAAGAAATTGTAGCATATTCCGTAGGACTTCCTGATGGCCAAACAGTGGTGGCCACCCAAGAAGAAATAATTAAATTGACAAACAAAATTCACTTAAAACATGTTCTTTACATACCTAAATTAAACTACAATTTAATTTTGGTTTCACAGTTGAATGATGATATAAACTGTTTTGTCCAATTTTCTACTAACATATGTGCTATTTAGGACCTTCATTCGAGGGAGCTGATTGGAGTGAGTGAGAGACAGGATGAACTTTACTACTTCCGACAGCCTTACGATCTGAAAAGCCCAACTCGAATCAACGGCCTCAGCTACGTAGGTCGTAGCTAGATTTTTCCTAAATATTATCACTAAATAATTTTAAATTTAAAAATCAGATTTAAACTAGAATTTAAACTAATTATAGAGTTGTAACAATATAAAAAATCCTTCAATTTTTATCCAGTCACTTTTAAAAAAAATCTTTAACCCTTCAATCTTTATCCAATCATCTTTGAATCTTCAATCTTTCAATCAAGCCCTTGTAACAACCCAATTTTCAGTAGTGTCAGAACAGTGATTTGAGATCACTAAATCCGATGAAAAAGTTAGAAAAATTTATTAATTAATAATTATAAGTTAAGCGTGATTTTAGAAATATTTTTGAATTAGTGAATTTTGTGATTTAAAAGAAATTATTAGGTAAATTGGGTCGAAAACGAGGTATCGAGACCTCAATATTATAAACTGAGCTGTAAATATTTTTATAAATATTTACGGAGTGTCATTAGGGTAGTATTAAAGTTTCGTTAAGAAATTTTAACGTTTCGATGGTTCATTGATTAAAAGGATTAAATTGCAATAGAGATAAAAGTTTAATTAAAGATTAAAGAAAAGTTAAAAGGATCAATTAGGCAATAATGCTTTTTCTAAAGTTGAGACGACAAAAGTATATATTTTTAAAAAATCTAAAGTTAAAATATATTATTATAATAATATTACTTAAAATTAAGTATAAATATTATATTATATTATAAAAGAAATAAAAGATAGAAAAGAGAATTGAAACAGAATTGAAAAAGGAAAACAGAGAAGGAGAAAGGAGAAAGAAAAGAAAAAAAGGAGAATTGGGGTTTTGAGGTTCAAACTTAATTTGGTAAGTTAATTTAATCCATTTTCTTATACTTTTGTGTTTTGGAATCCTAGAACACAATACTACTTGATTTAAGTTGAAATTTTGAAAGTTAATAAATTTTAGATGTTGTTCATGTTGAATTAATTGATGAATTAGGGTTAAATTGATTGAATTTCAAGTTAGAAGTTAGTAAATGGTTGATTTGTAAAATAAAACATAAGTTTTGAATTAATAGGGACTAAATTGAGAGAATTTCAAAATTAGAGATTTATGGTGAAATTAGAGAATTAAATTAGTTTAAAGTGGGAATGGAATGAAAATATGAAATTAGTTTTCAGGATAAAAATTAGTCTCGGTTCAGGGACTAAATTGGAATTTAGACAAATATTGAGTAAAAATTGAAATATTTAATGTGAGATTGAATGGTGTTGTATTGATGATTTTTAATTGTTTTAATTCCGTAGCTAGCGTCGTATCGAAATTCTCGACTAAAAAGTGGAAAAATATAGTCGACATCGAATAGCTCGGAATTCCTGGTTTGTATTTCTATAATCCGAATCTAATTATTAATTATTGTATTTTTAATTAAATGTTATAGTAAGTGATTGATGTGAGAATTATTGTGTTTTACAATTGAAATGGATTGTCTTGATATGTGATGAAATTATATTGGTTGAATTGAATTGGAATATATATATTATGAATATATATACGTGTAAATGTGAAATTGTGCAAATATAATAATTAAATTATTTTTTATATGTATAAAATTCAGCCTTAATGCCAAAGTAGATGGAATTTAGAACTACTAGGATATTAGTGACATGCCATTAAGGAACCCTAGCGCGCTTTCTGATTATTGGCACGTTAGTGCTCTCTGATTACTAGCACGTCAGTGCTCTCTGTTTAGCACATTTGTGCTCTCTGTATAGCACTTTAGTGCTCTCTGTTTATTTGTGCATAATAATGCACTTCTGTATTTGTTCCGTATATCCGGTGTGTTCTATAAAATCTACTTTGGGCTAAGAATAAGAATATAAGATAGTAAACTAAAAATAGAATGTGAAATATGTTGTAAATACACGGAATACGCGAGTTATATACTCATAAATTGATTGTGGTTGTGGAATGGATAGTGCTATCGTTTAAATGATACGTGAATAAATTATAGAAAGGTATTATATATAGCAAGCGATGAAAATCGAGTATTGTGTGATTTTAAATGTTCAATTGTGCTTAACATTTTATTATACATATTTTATTATTTTATTTTTAAATATTAAGATTATAGAAATACTACTGAGTTTTTACTCAGCGTACGGTTTTGTTTTCCGTGCGCAGGTTAAGTACTTAAGTTTGACCGCTGATTCAGCATCCAACAACGATCCCGAACTCAAATATGGTGATGTTTATTTCTTTGTGTCGGCATGTACTTAGAATGTCTAAATATTAATTATTTTATGATTTGATTGTAAATGAAATTATAAGATCTATTTTTGAGAGTCTATAATTTGGATTAAAACGATGCTTGATGACTTGTTTTGATGATATAAAATGTTTGAGATTTCTGTCTGTTTGATCTGAAATCTCCGATAATGCTTCGTAACCCGGTTCCGGCGAGGGATACGGGTTGGGGGTGTTACAGCTCTCCTCTTTACTTTTTGTTCCGATTTAGCCCTTTTTCTGTAAGAGTTTGAATTTTGCACACCAACTTCATTCCTGATAATAAAAATTCAAATTTAATAACATTTTATTTGATAATTAGCCAGAAATAAATATATTAAAAATACGAATTTATCTTATTATCAGTAATACATTTTACAAAGAAAAAACTTAATTTTACTTTGACTTTTAAAAATAAAATGTCTTCTTTTGACTAAATTAATTTATGTAAAGCTTTTACATAAAATAAAAGCAGTTTAAATTTTAAACTCAAATTGTAATTTATCGATCCAACATTCACTTTTTATTTTTTAAATAGTTTGGGTTGAAATTATAATTTATTGATCCAACGTTTACTTTTATTTAAAAAAAACTTGAGTTGAAATTATATTTGTAAAAAGAAAACCCATACGTTAAATTTATAAATATGCTCTTCTTCTCACAAATATATGAAGTGTTTATAATAGATACAGTTTTCTAAATATATATATATATATATATTAGATACAAATGAAAGTAAATAAAATAAATTGAAGTATTAAAAAAAAGGTGTAGTTACATCTTTTATTAATTTGATCTTTTAGCTAAATGTGGTTATAGAACTTTTAAAGAGAGTTTTAAAAAATTAAATAAAAATGTTCAACAAGCGTAAAATATATTCAAGGTCATTAAATTATTAGTAATATTATGTTTTATCCACTTCACTTAAAAAGTTATAAAATGATTATTAAGCTGTTTGAAAGTTTTCATTTAAATCACTAAACTACTTAGAAATTTTTATTTAAGTTATTAAGTTTTTTTTTTAAAGTTCGACTAACAAGCTCCAAACTACGATTTAATAATTGGTACAGTGGATCAGTACTCATCAACGAGTAAAAGAACATACCTTAGATCCAAGTTAATCTGACAGTTAGTGAGTGTGAAAGATTAGAGAAGAAAACTGTTTGGATTTTGGTGCATAAATTTGTAATGTTCAAATTTTTTTATGAAAAAAACTTAATTGTAGAAGAGAGGGAAGGAGAGCTTTTGATTGGTATAGACGATGCAAACAAAGAAAGGCATACAATAACGGTTTTAACAATCCAGTGATATAAATGAAAACTTTCGAAATAATTTAATGACCATTGTTTTAACTTTTTAAAGTTAAGTGGTCAAAACGTAAATTAATTAATAGTGACATGATAACTTGTGTGGCAGATATTGTATATTTCTTGCTGATACGATAATATTTATTTTATATGCAACTAATTTATCTTATATGAATTCTCATATTTAAAATTTCAACATTTTAATCAATATTTTATAAAAAATAATTGAGTTTTCTTTAAAAATTAATAATTAGATTTAATTATTTTTAAGATTTTAACGGCCACATCGTTAAAAATTATAAATGTTCTTATTATGAACTGCAGATTAATCTCTTCCACTGCTCAAAAATTGCAATTCCTCTTTTCTTTTTTACCAATATATAAAAAAGTAAATTAAATAAATTTAAAAATTAACCAAAACAAAAGACAAAGCAAAAAAGGTAAAATGGGTGGCCCAGAAAATAAGGCTAAGGGAAGCTAAAACGCGAAAGTCGTCTGTATTTATTCGATTTTCTTTGTCCTGAAGGCGAATCCTCAGAAACAGCACGGTCCTCAAATTCATTGATCTGACCTAGAAGCTATGGATTCTAATTCCCAACAACCAGGTTCCGTTCCTTTTTTTTCTTTTATGATTTTTTAGGGTTTACCGGTTCAATATACACAATTTTATGATTTTTTTAGGGTTTGTCTAATCATCGATTAGATATACACAATTATAGACTTATTAGATTCTTGATTTTTATTATTGTTTTTTTTCGCGCGGGGAGGTAGTTGTTTTTGCTTGCTTGGTGATTTGGTTGAGGAAACTAAGAATCAATCTTGTTATGTTTCGAATGAACAAAAAAATCTAATTGTGTTTCGAATTTTGGGGTTTTATGTGGATTTTTAGGGGTTTGTTTATGATAGAATTCGGTCAAGAAATTGAAGGATAATTAGCTTTGTTTAGGCGTTAAAAGAAACTAAATATTTGAAATTGATCTTTTTTCCCTTTTGTTTTGGTTTTATGCAATTTGTTTATGTTTGACATTCTCAACTGCAGCTACGGGTGTCTCTCCACCTAAACCATGGGAGCAAGCAGGGGGCTCGACCGGTTCTGGACCCTTTAAGCCGCCATCACCTGGCAGCACAAGTGATGTTGTTGAGGCATCCGGAACAGCAAGACCAGGTGAACTTGTTTCTACTGCTGACAGGACTGCAGCTGTGAATAGAAATGCTGTTGGTAGGCCCTTACCCAGCAGGCCTTGGGAGCAACAGAACTATGGAAGCACTTACGGAGGTAAAGATTTAATTTGTCTATTATAATACGAATGGTTGTTACTTATTGTGGAGCTTGTTTAAGTTGGTGTTTGATGCAGGTTATGGTTCTGGCTTAAACTACAACTCAGCATATGGTTCGGGAATGTACGGTTCGTCATCATATGGTGGAATGGGTTCTTATGGTAGTGGATTGTATGGAAACAGCATGTATAGAGGAGGTTATGGTGGTCTATATGGGAACTCTGGAATGTATGGTGGTGGAATGTATGGCGGTGGCCTTGGTGGTGGCTTTGGGGGTCCTATGGGTGGTTATGGGATGGGCATGGGTCCATATGGCGAGCAAGATCCAAATAATCCTTTCGGAGCTCCCCCATCCCCTCCAGGCTTTTGGATGTCCTTCCTCCGTGTGGTAATTTATTTCGATTCTTATTGTTTATTATCGGATTAAATGTAAAGAATATCATCTATTACTTAAAATGTCCAATCTATCTGTAATGCCAGCCCACCACCTTAGCTATCATTATTTCCTTGCTCTGTTCTTGAGCTCAAAATATGCAGTCCAGGAATACTCCAGGAAATATTCACGTTTTTTTATCATTTAACTGGCCATTTTCTAAAGCACTAAAATAGACTAGTGGATTGTGGAAGGGAAGGTATTAGTTGTAGTTTAGGCTTAGTTCAGGGTAGATCGGGATCTTTTATGAAGTGCTTCTTTAACTCTAAAATGTCAGAAACACTTGACGGCTGTTATTTAACTCTGAGAACCAATTTAGATTCTAGGTTACAATGAGCTGATTATAATTTATTTGGGAGTTCTTTTGAGGTGACTATTGCTCAACTTAAAACTTATAAGTCTGTCCCTTCGTGTGAGTTTTATTTTCACCTCTGATATTTGCTTCCTTCACTAATTGCAGATGCAAGGTGTTGTTAACTGCTTTGGCAGGATATCTATTCTGATAGACCAGAATACACAAGCATTCCACATGTTTATGACTGCTCTTCTTCAGGTGCTGCTTGCCCATTTGTTTTGTCCAAAAGTTCATAATAGTTGAATCAGTGTTCGGTATGTGGAATTTGTAGCATGTTGTTGACGCATGGCATATCGTTATTTGCAGCTTTTCGATCGCACGGGATTATTGTATGGAGAGTTAGCTAGATTTGTGTTAAGACTGCTGGGAATCAAATCAAAACCCCGAAAGATCAATCAACCAGGACCAGGTGGACTCCCAGGACCCCATAACCCTCATGGGAATCAAAACTACATTGAAGGGCCAAAGGCTGCTCCCAGTGGTGCATGGGACAATGTATGGGGAGAAAATGGCAGCGCCTAGTTTGATTATCGATGGTGGCCTAGCCAAAGCACACGCTCCAATTTGAGTACCCTGCTTGATGAAGACCAGGAGGACCTCATTTGAAGAATGTGACCGAAGTTTTTCTACAATTGTCTGAATATACCACCCACTCTCAATAGTGTTAAAAAAGAAAGATTGAAACTTAATAATAGCCCTTAAATGTGTGCTTATAGGTATCTTGACACTAAGGCAATAATAATTATTATATTTTTGATGATAAGTGAGTGTGATATTCTTTCCACGGTTAACCATATTCTAACATTTTATTATCAAATTATACAGTTGGTTTGCAAACCAATTAACTTTAACTTGATTAACTAACCACAATCTAGAATTAGCAAGCGCTCTTCCAAAAAAACCAGAATGATTGAAGATTACAAACAAAAGAAAACCAAAAGTGTGGCAGTATGTTATAGACCAAACACAAGTGAGGTAGTAAGGTGCTTTTTAATGACCTTGTCTTACAACCGAATGCAATTCCAATAAAAATAAAAAGTAAACCTAAGAAAAGGTCTCATGCTATATGAAAAGTGCCTCAAGTTGACTCATCATAATCTATGCTGTCCCAATTAGGCCCTATCGACATTACTTCTTCAGCCTTGATCTCAACGTTGCATCTATACAATTTAAACAACTCCAATGCTGTATCTGATATCCGGCTATTCCGGCTCATGTACAAAACAGAGAGCTCTTTGCAGCCATCTCTTACAGCCTGCAAACCTTGATGACATAAGTTTCGGCAGCGATTCACATGGAGTTTCTTTAAATTATGGCAGTTTGATCCGATGGAAGCCCAGCCTAGAACCCTAACCTCGTGACACAATGCCAGGTTCCACTCCTGAAGTTGCGGACACCCTTTTGCAATTGCAACAATAGAAGCATCAGTAACGCTTCTACACATTCGAAGATTAAGGATTTTAAGCCTTGCTGCAAATCCATTCCCTATTGCTTCCAATCCATTTCTGAAGTTTGAGCAACTTAAACCGGCGATGTTCAAAAACTTAAGCCCACCTCCACTAACAATGGACATTATTCCTACGGGTTCAAGATTACAACATTCAGCATCGATGTAGACAAGAGTTGATGAACAGCCTCTTAAGCCAACACCAGTTACACCCCGGCAATTAGATATCTTAACTGCTTGAAGTTCACGGCATCCTTGAGAAAGAGCTCTCAACCCAGAGTCCGAAATACATGAGCAATAAGCAAGATTCACATGCCGCAAAGCCAAGCAAGCATTAGCTAAAGCTTCTAGCCCGGTATCAGTAATGCTGCATCGGTAAAGACTAATAGTAGTCAAGAAGGGACAACCATCACCAACTAGGGAAATCCCATAATCGCTGATTTTAAAACAACAGTCCAGACATAGGGTTTGCAATTTCGAACCATAGGGTTTCAAGTAGCTTAGGGCCGAATCCAGTATCTCTACGCAACCGGAAAGGGATAAATACTCTAAATGCTGAAAACGGGCAAGAATCCTGTAAAGATGGAATGAGTTGATATCGGTACAGCTCTGAGATAACGAGGAAGGGCCAACAATGCCGAAAGAACATGGAAATTGTAAGGACCGACGATTCAAGTTTTGAATATTAAGCCAGCGGTGGCAAGTTAGGCCAAATGATTCACGGTCAGTCCTACAGTCAAGAAAATTGAAAATAAAACAGAGGCAATCATCAGGTAGGAGCATGATCGAAGTGACACCGTCCATCAAAGAATCTCCCATGTCAACCTTGTTAGCACTCGTCTGAAGGCTGTAGAGCTCGGATCTTTATTGTAAACTTCCTAAAAGCACCACTAGATGAGTCGGGAGAGTCAAAACCACAAAGGGCAGGCGCATCTCCATACCCATACCCTATATGAACCCCACATTTACGGCAAAGTAGTTTAGTTTTTGATCGATGACGGCCCCAACTGACAGGAAAGCAATGTACCTCGTCGACTTGTGTGAATCGACTAAGATCAACAGATAGAAAGGAGATAAGACCTTTCTCTACGGATTTGCGATATTCAGAGCTTATGCTGGTGGCGATTCGATTGGAAGAGGTCAAGTTCAAAGGGTAACCACAAGATCCACAGCTGCATGTATCATCAAGAAATAAGACATTACACTACAAAGCATTGCCAAAAACGATGGAGCAAAGGGTCAATTATCGACCAAATGATGATGAACAAGATCACAAGATCTTTCAATCATATCATTACAAGACAAGAAACTAAAACCTACATGATGGGATTTAGCTATCTCCATTACATCTTAGGAGGGCAAATAATCGGCAATTAATGAATAATCTGGCACTAATAAAACTACCATAATATTGTCCAAAAACATGCATCGCCCCCCTAAATAAATAAACACTAATAAAACCCAGATGAGGCGTAAACAAAAGCATTGGGAGGAAAAGGATATGAAAGGGGTATTACCTGTAAGAGACGTCAGCTTGGGACATCCTCTCTGAATATCTCAGCAGGGAATTAAAATGGATACCATTTTAGTGAAGATGGATGGCTGCAATGGCAGAATCGTTAATATGAGCGGTTGGGGGGGGCGCAATCAGATCGGGAAGATTGTGTGGTTCGGTACACAGATTACAGAGACAGGGGGAGTTTGGGTTTTGTCTTTTTTTAACATTCGGAGAGGCTGTATTTTCTTTTCAGTTGTGTCGAGTATTTGTTGTCTTCGGGGATACGTCTTATTATTATTATTTCACGTTAAGAGATAAAAATAAAAAATAAAAACTGTACAAATGACTTTTTTTGATCTGTTTATGTGAATAATCGGGATTTATTACTTTATTTTAATTTTATAATAAAATTTAATATCTTGATTTTAATATTGAATGTAAATGTAATCAGATATATATCATAGAAAATGTTTTATAATTAAAAAAGAATATCAGAAAAGTCAGACTGGAATATTTACACGTGTCAAAGCTCAAGATGGGGGGTGTACCAATAAAATCAGAAAAAAATCAACGCATTTAATTGAGAATCAATCCCTAATTTCACCGTTGACTTAAAAAAAAATCTATTTAGGGCTTTTAAAAGAAAAAAGAAATATTAATCCATCTTTAATTTTGTAAGAAAGCAACAAAATCAATAGCCTTTGTCTTACGGCAACTGCTTCAAACATTGGATGTTGATCCCAAAACTCAAGAGGCAGCAGTATTGATGAGGTGTGAATTAATAATGATTTGCTTTGCTATGTTTTGAAATTAGAAATTCAAAATTCTTCATACTCCAACTTAATTCAACAATGATACTTTTTTTTTGGTTTTTTTCTTAACCAAATCCAAAAAACTTGTGTTATTTACATGTTAGTCCAAAGTCCAAAATATGCAAAAAACTGAGCCCAATAAGATGGTGCTATTGCCTTAGCTAGCTTGGACTAGGAAGAAGGAATTGTCTCTAGAACCCTTGGTTGGTCTAGGAACCCGAGAAAACACACAAGTACAAAACAATTGCAGGTGTTGAATTCCATTAAGTCAATTAAGCATTCACGATGAAAAGGGATTAAACACCCAAAAGCAAGGAATCTAATCACAAATTTTGCCTTTTGGTGAAATCCCTTTCAATGGTTTCCATCATCCCAAATTTACAATACAAAATAAATCTTAGCACTCAAGATTTGACCCCCAACTCAAAACAGGTTCTCAGTTCTCACCTCAAAAATGTATTCTATTTTCCCTCATATACAGAGTGAAATAACGATTTCATAGTAAGTAAGCAACCATTAGCAGGCTTTATGCGTCATCATCGTTGTCTGCATCAAAATCCCTAATCTTTACATCAGCATCTTCACCATACTGAATGCAGTTACCTATTTGAGCCAATGCATACTGTATGCTGTAAAGGAGAACAGGCCAATATCATAAAAGATAAACACAATATCACTTAACAACCTACTCTCCTCTACTGTAACGCTTGGTTCTAACCCGGAAAGCAGATCAAAGGGAGTTACATAAGATGTAAAAGCTTGGCAATGTATGTGCTCGTGTCCTGTTCATGTATTTTGTCATTTGTCATATTATGATCATATTTAAAAGCACTTTATATAAATTTTGATACATTGATAATTTGTATTGTATAGATTTTGAGATGTGTGTATTCATGTCGTGTTATCCAACATCCAATGTCACATACAACAAGAGAAAGAGAGAGAATCGGAGAGTGAATGTTACCTGCTTTCCTTCCTCAAGTCGAGTGGAATAAGGCTAACCATGCTATATTCAACCACCTAACATGCAAAGAAACAATAATGTGATCAGTATAGCATGATATATAACAAATCCAAGCAATTTTAAGCCTTTTTACAGTCATATGCAAAATTAAAGAATACTATGCAAAGAAGGCAAAATACATATGGCTCCATATCGAGGAATAATGGAACTACTGAAAGGTGAATATACCCCCTTAACTTAGAGATGAAAACCTTGCTACAAAGAAAAGTATGTTATGCATTCACTTAACTCAAAATCCATCCATTGTAATTTCGTATGATCACACCTAATTGGAACTTGAACAAGTAAGTATTTCACCTCTTCAATCGAAGATTTATTTAGCTTTTTAAACCAAGGAGCCATCCATTCATTCAGTTCTGAAAGCAGAAATCGAGGCTCTGGATCCAAGTAGCTATGAACAACAAAGAGATAATGGTTAAAAAAATGAAGAAAAAGAAGCCCCAAAAAACAAACTGAAAGATGAAAAATGCTTACTTTTCGACATCCCTCTTGTTTGTTACCAGGTCCATTTTTGAGAGGATATTAACATGTGGTAATTCAAGCTGGACCATTGCAGAAAGTGATGCCATGCATCCACTTACGAACTTAGTCACATCCGTGATGAACTGACACAAATAACAAAAAATTGAGATGGTGAATGTGCATAACCAATGATAAAGATATGCCAAGGAAACTAGAAAAAATGAAGCAGACATGTGAGATGATGCATAGCTCAGACAAACCTGAGAATCAAGCCAATATACACCACACACATTAAAGTTCTTGCGGTTCAAGTGCTCCACAAAGTTACGAAGCATGGCTACATGTGAAAAGAGCTCTATCTGGCCTATAAGTTAATTGAAAGTCAGCGAATCTAATCTTGGGTAGCAGTACAGTTCAACATATGTTAAATCAAAGAAATGAAAGCCTAATGCAGTAACACAATACCTAAAACTTATACCCTGCCAAGGTAAAATGCAATAAACTTCATAGTAAATTTCTAGAGTTTACTTGTAGAATACTAGGATACATATCTAAACGTGAACAGATACCTGGGCAATCAAAAACCAGATAGTCATCATCCAAGTAATTGTCCAATTCTTCAGCCAGCCATTCATCCAGATTTTCTTCAAGATGTCTAGTTGGAGGTTAAGGTTTACATACGTTGTTACACATTTTCATTGTTTTTTTGAAGTAATCCATGTCCAACAAAGGTAAGGGATATGACTCTCCAAGGATTCTCCCAAAACTTGGGGGAAACTGAGCATACCATGTTGAACACATACTTGTATCCAACACTCACACCAAGTTTGAGTAACATAGAGGTTTAGAATAATGTGACCAAAAAACAATAAAAAAAGGTTACAGTTTTGCTCCCGAAATCTAATCAAAGACGGAATAAACATGCAACTCTTTGTATGATAAAATATATAAAACAGAAACCTGAGAAAATTGGCTGTGGAATCAATTAATCAGTAAAAAGCTCCACAAGCAATAACCCACATTGATATAACAATGTAACAGCTTTCAGATAACCATAATAATAGCAACAAAGGCCTTCAATTAACAACAATTAAGATAAAATAAAATGGAAAAAGGATACTCCATGCGGTAAGACAGACCACCATTTGGACCGAATCCAAGCTCCTCCATAACATCATCCAAACTAATTAGCTCTCTTATATCTGAGAAATGAACAAAACTCAGTTGCAATATGATCAGAGGAAAAAATAGAGAAAATGCCAATGAAAAACATTCAAGCAGAAGGTTGATTACCCATAGCTACTGGATAGTTAAAATTTTCAGCAGCAGGATCAAGGTTCACAATATGTATTGACCGTTCAAGGGTTTCACAATGCTGGTACAGGCTAGAGCAGTAGGTTGACTGGCTCCAAAAACACGGATACTCACTTTGGTACGCAATTATACATCATGATGTAAATAAAAACTCATTTACTAAGCATACCAAAAACAAACAATGATCTTATTTCCCCATTCTACAGAAGACACTGGAAAATACAGGGAAGATAGACCTCATCTCAAGCCTTAAACAGAATAGTCGATAGACTAACACACCTTACCACTGCCTGCAGGACCAATAACCAGTTGTGCATATCCCATTACAGCGTTCCACACCAGTCAAATTGCTTTACTGACTCAGAACGAACAGATGGAATTGAAGATGCGCAAAGACGCCACAATCGCGACACTAATATATGCAGCACACCACACACCGACAGCAAACAACAAATTCAAGAAACTAGAGTGGCCCATATACAATGGCGATAGAGATACTCAAACATCAACTAACCTGATTTGTCAATATCAAAGAACAAAAAAACGGAATTAAATGTTAATTACATTATGCATAAAACAAAGGAAAATGTCATCCTCAGCTTTCAGTATCGATAGCAATGTTGATAAAACAACTTAAACATAAACTCAATAGAGGAAATAAGCAGATGAGAATGCTGTAGTTGGTATTTAAACACTGATCAATACAAATGAAACCAGCTTTATCCAGTTTTATTGTATGAATACTAAGCCAACAAATAATGATTTAAAAAAAACTAAAAAAATTAAGTGTAAAATAACGTCATATTTGACAACCCATTATTAAGAAAGAAAAACAGAAACAAATTTGGACTAAATTTGTTCATATAGGAATTTTGATCATCCAAAGAACAGCAACATAATCGAAAGAAGCAAACATGCAAATAGTTTCTCAAAAAAAGAACCCCAAATTTTAAAAAAAAACGAAAAGGAGCTATTATTAAGATCAAAATCATTAGATTACCTGAAATTTCCTATTTGAGAATGGGAATTGAAACGAAAGGGGGAGAGCCTTTATTTTGTAAAGGAGCAGCCTGTTTAAGCCCACCAGGCTTCAGACTCACTCAATGTTGTTTTTAATTATTAATTAAATATAAATAAATAAAGGATATTTAGGCTTTACTGCTTTAGGGCCTTTGCCATTGGCTCTTCACACTATTTCCTTTGTATAATACTCCAAAACGTACCATTTGGGTAAAAATAAACCAAACCCAGAACTCTCCCCTCTCTTTTTCCCCTTTTTTGTGTAGACCAGTTTTTTTTTTTTTTCCTTACCGGTGACGAGTACGAAAGCCAAATTATCAGCTCCAGTGATATAAAATTTTTATTAACTGGCTAAAGGTTGGGTTTTCTTTTCCTTTTTCTTAATTATTTTTTTATTTGATAAGAATACCCTTTTAATTCATGGGTTCTGTTCCGATTTCTTTTAAACAACGATTTTGAAGCTATTTCGTATTTTTTGTTCTTAATAATGCCATCATAATTTTAAGAAAAAGGTACATTTATCCAACTCTCCTTCAATTTCTTGCGTTTTCAATGTTCTTTTGCTGATTTTTGGATGATTATAATGGGTGCAGGGAGTGTACGGGAAAAGGAAAAAAATGGTTCCTTTGTTTTTATCTGAGCCAAATTGGGATGATGAAGAGGGAGATAATGAAGCTTCCAGTCAGATAGTATCGCTTTTAAGCAAATTGGGTTCGGTTATTTGGTCACTGATGGTCTCTGGAGGTCGCTCTGAGGCTCGGCTATGGCTTTGCAATGCGGTATCGCGCTTAAGTTCAATCTCTCCTCACCATAAGAGAGATATCTTTATGAAGATGTTGACATCGAAGCCAACAAGGAAGGGTTTAGCATCTCAACTCTTGCAATTGGTTTTTGAGAAGAGGCCAAGGAAAGTTGGCTCTATCTTGGCCAACAAAAGTTACTTGCTTGAGAAGTTTTTCCAAGGCAAGTTGGGTTTTACTTTTGTGCTCCTTCTTTACTGTTTGATGGTTTGTTTAATATCTTTTGTGTGTGTGTGTTTTTCTTTTCGCACTATTATTTTCATTAAAGGTGAATTTTCTTCCTGTGTCAATTTCGTTAAGCTCCATGTTTTAGATTAGTTCGAGCACTGTTTAGTCATTCTTTGTCTCCAATGAATGAGTTTTTGCTTCTCTCAATTGCAGCATTTGGCTTTGGAACTTTAGATTAGTATTTTATGTGTTCGGGATTTTGTTGCACTCTTTGCCCTTTGTGAAATTAAATCCCATTCTATATCAGTGGAAACTAATTGTTATCTCCAACCTAGTACTTTATTAGCCTGTTCAAGATCCTTAAAGCATTCTTGATCTTATATAAATGGACTCTCTGGAATTTTAAAGGTTGAAACTACTCTGAATTTGCGGTTAGATTGGTATGCAATATGGAATTTTGTTGCACTCTTTGCCCTTTTTGAAATTGAATTGCATTCTATATCCATGGAAACTAATTGGTATCTCCAACCTAGTTCTTTATTAGTTTGTTCAAGAACCTTCAAGCATTCTTGATCTTATATAAAGGACTGTCCGGAATTTTAGAGGTTGAAACTACTTCGAATTTGTGGTTATGCTTTATGGGATTTTGTTGCACTCTTTGCCCTTTTTGAAATTGAATTTCATTCTGTAGCATGGAAACTAAATTGTATCTCCAATCTATAGTAATTTATTAGCTTGTTCAAGAGACTTAAAGCATTGTTGATCATATGTAAAGCATTCACCAGAATTTTTTAGGTTGAGATTACTGTGAATTTAACGTTTCTTTCTTCCACCTTTGTTCTATTTTGCTGTTTGATTAGATGTTGGTGGGATTTTGTTGTACTGTTTGCCCTTTCTGAAATTGAATAGCAGCAAACTGATTGGCAGCTCCAACCTAGTTCTTTAAGCACCGTGTATATCAAGTATTATAGTTACGCATGTAGTGGTTGAAATTAGTGTGAATATTTATGGTTTTATGATTATTCTAATAATGGATGAATAATGCAGGGAACCCGAAGCGAATAATGCAGTGGTTCTCCAATTTTGGAGATGGCGGTGGATTGGAGCACAAAAAAGGCGCAAAGGCATTGTCTCAATTTGCTTTCGTAAATAGGGATATCTGTTGGGAGGAGCTTGAGTGGAAGGGAAAACATGGGCAATCACCTGCAATGGTTGCCACAAAGCCTCATTATTTTCTTGACTTAGATGTCCAACGAACAGTTGAAAATTTCCTTGAAAACGTGCCTGAATTTTGGTCTTCCCCTGAGTTTTCCGAATCACTGAAAGACGGGGAGATTCTTTTCATGGATACGAAGTTCTTTGTGGAACTTTTCATCGATTTAATGTATAAAGAGGATTTAGATGATATATGGGAAGTAATAAGTGAGTTTCTGAAGGAGGAATCGTTTTCATCATTGTGTCATCACCTTCTTATCATTCTTGAAGAGAGTGAATTCCGCATCTTTCTGGAATTGCTTCTTGGATATATCAGTCCGAGGATAGAACATAAGGATTTTGGTAATTCATCTTATCTCCTAGAGTTTATACTTTGTAAATGCGGTGATCCAGGATCCTTTGATACGCTACTTATGTTAAATGCTATCATCAATCAAAGAAGACAGCTTCTCCGGCTTGTAAATGACGAAGAGTGTCAGGACGAAAATGAGCAAGTCAAAGATATAGTATCACAAATGTGCAAAACCTCCACTAATACCTATACTTTAGCTTCGATCCTTAAAGAATGCGCCAAAGCCAAACCCATTGAAGCAATAAAATTATTGGGGCTTTATTCTTGGGTTATATATTACAGACTGTCAAAGGAATGCCAGACACCAGGATCCTGGGAAGCTTTGTTTCTGAGTAATGGGATAAGTTTCCACGAATCTGGTAAATATTCTATGCTTAATGATGAAGGTCCTTTAGATGACAATGACTCGGCAGGGGATGATAGAGCATCAAGTAGGCGCAGGAAGAAAAAGAAAAGAAGAAAGAGGACAAGGCACTTTGATCATGATGGTGGATATGATGATGAGTTGCTTGATTTTGATGCTTCAGAAAGAAGGTTGGGATTACAATCTGGCGGCGGAAGTTGGTTGCTATCAATCGATGATTTTTCTACATCATGGACCAATGTGAGTCCACCGCCCTTATCTCTCTTTTTTTTGTTTGAACTTCTCAATGCAGTGAAAAGTTGTTGCGACTTTGATTTCGAGATCATTCGGGTTCTTTCATGCAGTGAGGAATGTTCTTGACATGCCAATAATTCTCATAAATCTTTGAAACAAGTCAATTTTGGTAGGATATATAATGGTTTAGACCACAAGTGCTACGTAAAGAGGCTTTTATTATTCCTACTGCATGATCCCGAAATGAATAACAAGGAAGAAAGAAAGGGTCGGGAAGTAGAATTTGTAATATGGAGGGGCGGGCAACACTAGATTCAAGCTGTCATTTTCTCACTTATCTTCTTTTTATTTTAATATATTATTGAACCTTGTTGTCCTATCCTGTAGTTTTCTGATCATATATCGTTATGATGATGGTAGGTAGATTTGCCGGAGCATCTTTCAAACCACTGCTTGTCTACATGGATGAAGCAGCTTGCATCCCAATGGAGTAATGTGGCTAATGCTTGGTAAGGGAGCGCAGCAGAGTCATGTGTCTTTAACATCATACAGGCCTGTGTATGAACAAACGTGGGGTGTTGCATTAGAGGGGCTCTGTGCATTGGTCCCTCAGGTATTCCGGTGGAGACATCCCTTCTTTCCTTGGAATGTGCCTTTAAAATCAGAGCATCAAGTAGTGAAGTGGGTTGGGGCGACTTTGTATTAAGCCTTCAATTTTTCCACTGGACCCAAACAGGCACTAAAGGGGGAGCGCGGGGCAGGTTTTTGTTTACAATATTTCCCGATGGTTGTTGATTTGAAGATGCATATCTTCAGCTAATGATTGTATTTCTGTGGTTACAAATGAAATTATTTGTATACTATCAATAACGGAGATTCATTTTAGGGATTCTAACCTTTGGTCAATACTGCAGGGTTTAACTACTTGCCTCTTGAAACGTATCATTTAAAACCTAATTACGTCTACATGTTAGGCTTTTGCTGATTGCAAACAGTAACCATAATTTTCACGAGGTTGGTTGAACGACTTTTACCAATCTAGCGAGACAAAAAAGGTCCATTGATAGCCAACAAAATAAACCCCATTCGGGCTTGATTAGGAAATCATTATAAAGTAAGATCAAATTGAATGGAGTACAAACCAGCGTATAATTGAAATATGCTACATTGTTGATATAGAAACTTAAGATTTTACAGAAGGGCTTCATCACCAGACATCCGTTCAATATTTGAATCTGATGATTAAGTGGAATAAGTTGAATGGAGTACAAACCGCCACATAATTGAAATATGTTACATTATTGATACAGAAACTTCAGATCTTACAGGGCTTCAAAATCACCGGATATCCGTTCAATACCCATCTCAGTTTCATTGCGCCCTGCAAAGTTAAAAATGGCGATTAGTGGAGGCTAAAGAGAATGGAATGGAGGGGATTTAAATTTGATTACTACTTTATAAGACGAACAAGATATTATTAGAATGTAAATATGTCAAGACCATAAAAATGCCTGATAAGTTTGGTCTGAACCAAAAAAGAGAAATCATCAGTGTGGGAGATACAGTATGTTGTATTCACATCACTCCCAACAAAGGAAAAAAAGCCATGAAATTTTATGTTTTCCTCTAGCAGTACTGTGAGAAAAAAAAACTACAAGCAGCAGTTGAAACTTACCCAATGCCACGTATGTTGGCAAGCTAACATACTTCGGACATGACGTCTTTGAGGCCAAACAGTTCCGAGGCTGTAAGAAGAATAATTTCAAAACATACATCAGATCTACAATAAAAAGGGAAGTATAATATACATATCATTATATATGTATACACCGTCAGACAATGAAAGATGCTTCTGCATACCCGAGAAATCATATTAGACTGCAACGATGAAGTTTTCTAGCAGGAAACTCCAGAGATTTAACATGCTATATGAGGGTTGGTTCTTTAGGAACCACTAACATTTTTTAGTGATCTACTATCTGACAGGAAAAGATGATATATTTCTAGCTAGAAGTCCAAGCCAAGAATATTGACAGTAAATGGTGAAGTACATCAACTTTGAACTATATGGGGGTAAAAACCTCATAACCAAATCATGCAGATAGTGAAGAACGAGTGGAGCAAATCTAACCTTGAAATCCTTATAGAAGCATAAACGAATCTCCTTCACATCATGTTTTGAACAAATCACATCCGGTGTTGCCTGGAAAGAATTCTCAATGGCAGAGACCAAGCCTCCAAGAGGATACCTTTCACTATTAGAAGGAACATATCCAGCTTCATTCAGCATTTTCTGGCATCAAATGATTGCTCATGAGAATTATCAGTCAAATTTATCTATAATAGTCATAGATTACAAACAAACTACAACAAAAAAGATGACAGAATCAACTTTACCCTGCAATAGCCATAGATTTCGAATGAAGAAATCTGAAACCTATTCATTACACTTCTACATACAAAACAGAAGGTAAACCATGAAGGCTAGGACCACTAGGCAAGGAAACAGAGAATCAAATGAAGGGTATAGCAGAAATAACAATAATGGAGTTAATCATTTCCGTGATCTGTTAAAATAAATGCGCAATTATATTTTCCATGCAAGTAGAAAAGATGCTAACCATTGGCTAATTGGAACTTAAATTTCAAACAGTTCTAATATTAGATACAAGTCAGCAATATTCATCTCCCTTATTTCTCATACCAAATGTAGTTGTAGATTAGACAGGGCCATGTTATACAGGCTAAGCAAACCTTACAAGAGCCCAGTCATAAGCAACACCTTCTGTTTATCAGTCCTGATCTTTCAATTTAATTATTTATGCTCCTTTCGCAAATCATTATTAAACAATATGCTTACCAAAGTGGACTTAATATTTCAGGAAAATAACTTCACTTAAAGTATGTTCCAGTAGCATAAAGGTTATATTTTGAAATAACTTCACTTAAGCAATAACTCTTATTTGAAGAACCAAGCAATGTCTTGCAGAATTCTAAAAGAACCTGCAGGTTCATTCCTTCATTGAAGAACTAAATAACTTGCTCAGAATGGCAGGGTGCAGATTACACTTTCACTAGCAAAACTATCCCAAAAATAGATCATTCAGGTTGGAAACAAAGACATGCACCATAGATCACAAGCATGAAACTAAAAGACACTTGATTTTCTCAGTTTGCATTCCATTCTAAAAAATTCAGGAAAAGGAATAAGTGATAAATTTGACCATCATCTCATTCTGTGGGATACATGATAGGAATATGTGTTAACCCCAACAAAGACATGCACCACCGATCACAAGCATGAAACTGAGTTACATGCACATTGCAATTTGCAACTCATGAAGATGAATATTTAGGGTACAAACTGAACAACTGAGGAACATAGGGTGGTTTCAGGGCTTTTAAGATTAACCAAGGCTGTTCTAAAACATACCGTGACATTATATTTGAAGTAAACATTGAGGGCTGTTAAAAAGTAGCTGTATTCATCATGAAATACAGGAAAGGAGCAAGTTCCATGTGTTTCTGCAAGAGAAAATATAATACTTTTAAGCACCAAACGTGAACACAGAGATAGAAGAGCACATATCAACATTTTTCCATCTAAACTTTATGCATGCATGTGATTGTTCATGAAAGCTTAATCAACTTTGGCTGATATATTCTTTATTAAAGCAGCACATTCGCAAGGCTGCCACCAAAATTTGATGCATGGACTCAAGGAAAATATATCTAAATAAATCATCAACATTACTTGCTTAGGGACTACCACATTCTACTCTTGTTTCAAAGGAAATATATATTGCAGTGATTAATTTTACTAACACTTCAGGTAACCTTTAATACATTGCATAAGAGTACAGATCTAAGGATGAGATATGCAGAGATGATACAACTAAAGAACTATTATTGTGATATGACATAAGGTATTATAAACTTCAACTATCATCTAAAATATCCCAATCCCAATCTCAATATCATTAATCATATTGACAATCAACCATGTCTCACTATAAAACATAGTAATCAGCTTTCATCTTTTTTATTATAGCCTCCTGCTCATTCACAAATTCAGTTACCAGTCTCAAAAGCTGAATGAGAAGAAAAGGACGCAACATGCGTCATTAAAGATGCAGTGGACTACTAGGCACTGCATTCCTTTGTTTAGTTTTTGGCCAATGGTTAGAGTCTCAATGGTTAGTAATGTGATCCTATCATTTTCCTTCATCTGGTTTGTTAGGCTTGAGCGTATGCCTTGCCATGCATTTTATATGGTATGAGCTATTATTAAGTACTACCATTCGAATGACTGTAGAAAAGAGGGTTCAATACACCGGATGCAAATAATCTCATTATCCCTATTTGAATATCTCACACTTCCTTCCCAAATTAACTATCTATTAAATGAATGCAAGACGTTAATCATATAATATGGCAGCAAAAAACTGAAGATACTTACCCCACTACAAATGTGCATCCCCCATGTCAACCACCATAGAAACAAAAACAAAGACTTATTAGTTCTCTGTCATCGAGGAAGGAATTGTTTAACAATATAGAGCTATGCAACCAAAATCCACCTCGTGAGCCCAAAATATCCCTTTTCCACTGAAGCAAGTTGACGGGCGGCTACAATATAAGGATGGCCAGTACTTCTGAAGTGCACCCATCAATGTTGAGATCTACACACATATAGCAACAAAGCTCAAGAACTAAGCCAATTGATGTAACACGTAGACTGAATCAAATTCACAGAGCAACAAGTAGAAAGATATTTATATCTATATAATTATATGAAAATCAATAACTAAATAAAAGTTGATGATATAACAGCTTTTAAGGTTCAACTTCAACTTTTTCAGAAAATCAAGCCAACCTCTTAGGTTTCAAAAAAGTTGAGATAGGATTTATGCATATAATTTCAAGAGACCTCTAAACTATAGATTTCTTAAAAATAAAAGGAGTAATTGAACTGAATAGTTATAAAAAGACATAATATCACAAGTTATCATCTATGTCAACAGCACATGCTCACTCTAGGTGGGTGCAAAAGGATTTAATAAAGCAAAATATGCTATCTTTATACATAAGCAGATTCTATCAAATACAAAAGTTCTATTGCATAAGCATCATTTTGGATGCACCAATTAAATAACATAAATGACACACCTCTTTGATGTCAAATTGAGATCGAGCACAACAGGATGGCCAGGATCCATCATTATAATCTGGCCATAATCCATCTACCAACCAGATCAAAGTTTTAAAGAAAAAGGATTAGAACATTTCTTCCTTCCCCTCCCCACCCCATGTCCCCGATGAATTAACATCTTGAGAAGAAAAAAAAGCACCTTTTGCATTGCGCATTAGGGACAAATACAATAGTTGAAAAACTAAAAGCTATTAGAAACCTGCCTTCCCTTAATATAATTACTTTGAAAAATAGAATACAGAATAAGATGCAAACTGTAAGATCTTATGTTCCACTCAGCGGTAGTAAATTACATAGCAAAACACGTCGACGCTTTATGAATTTTCGTACAAAACTGATAATTCTATGTAATATTCCAATGAACTTCAATCAGAATCTCTATAATTAAAATAACAATAAATAATTCCAAAGCTTCAATCATTGCTTGCAAGACAATGTAAAGCAGCCTTTCGAACTTCTAGACGATAGTTAACATTAAAATCATACAGTTAGTATCTTCAATATACAATACAAAAAAAAAACGGTTACGTCCATAGCCAAAACACTTACGAATCGTAAACTCAGTTGGAGAATCCGAGCTGCAGGGAGGAAAAAAAAAACTCAAAATTTAATTCACAACTGAAATTAGCTTCGAACAAGAAATGGAAGAATGATTTATTCACCCTCGGCAGCAGCCGTTGGAGGAGCAACAATGGCGAGTCTGGTGGCAGATGGTGCCGGGCCATTGAAGGGCCAAAGCGAAGTAGTCGAACTCCCTCTGTCGTTCAACCGCACTTCCATTAACGCCTATAATCAAACAGGTAGCTGATATTAGGGCGATGCAGAGAATGATTTGGGCTGAGAGGGACGCCATTGTCAATGTTGAGTGGTTCTTGAGATGGGGGGAGGTCAAGGATAAGTTTGCTTCTTTGAAGGGGAAAGGGGAATTTAATCGGAGGTAGATCAGAGGAAGGATAGAGTTGTCATTTTCACCATTTATTAGGTTCAGTTTTTTTCTGATTACGAGACAATGCTGGTTTGTTATTCGTGTTTTTTTTTTTTTTTCAAATTCATGTCTGTTATTCGTTGGGTTGGCTGAAAGAGGCCCAGACGTCTGTTTTATGCTTTATAGGAACACTTGGTTTTCATATTCAAGCCCATTTTAACCCATATTATTTGATATTTTAGTTTGATTTTAATACTTAATTTAGTAATTAATTTTTTTTAAATTAATATCTGAGTTTCCTTTACTTACATGCGTTTTCTTTGTTCGATAACAACATTATTTCTTTTAATCCATGCATGAGACATTTTCTTTCGACCATTAAAAATAAATAATTTGTCTAATTTCAAGTAAATTTGTTCAAGGGTCAGATTATTTGATCCGACTTTAACGTCTACCTAAAAGTGAAAAGATTTAGACAAAAATATAGGCTCAAAAAATAGATTTAGACAAAATAATAAGGTCCATTTCTTAAACGGGTCAAGCCTCAAGTAAGCTTTTTTTTGCTCGGGCCTGACCCAAATTTGCCAAAAAAAAACTGTTATTTTTTTATTGCTTTGTCGTTGATTTTTTATTATTTTGTTATCATTTCGCTATTATATTGTTACTATTTTGTTGTTATTAGTTGGATATTATATAACTCTATTAATTTTGCTACTATTTTAGAGGTATTTACTTGCTAAGTTGCACTTATTTTAGTGTTATTTAAGTATATATATTTTTAAATATTTTTTTCATTTGTTGGAAAAATATTTATTTTAATGTTTTTAGTGTTTTTAATGTATTATATTTTTCATTTATTTTTATATAAAACTAATAATATAAAAAATTTAATACGGGCGAATTAGGTCGGGTTAAGTTCAGGTTTTAACATTTTTATCTGAGCTGAGCTTTGGCAAAATTTTAAGCTCATTTTTAGGCCTGATCAAACCTAGACCGAAATTTTTTACTTGACGCAAGCCAACCTATAGATAACTCTAATTTCAAAAATAAAACTATATTTGTTGTACCCTTATGCAAGTCCTTCTCACCTTTCGAAAAGTATCGTAAACTTAAACCTCGAACGAGTATATTAAACGTTTGAAAGCGTATCAATACAAAAAAAAATTAAAAATTAATTTTTTTATAAAAGTTAAAATTTTAGTATACATTTCGAGCGTAGGGTAGATTTTTTGTTAAGTCCCTTTGTTGTAAAGTTAGTTTTTAAATGGATTTTATATCAAATTCCTTTTAAATTCGTATGGTTTAAGAAAAGAAAGGATGATGATGGAGATGAAGATCCTAATGATGTTCACAAACACACTAAACAAAAAGGTAATGCACATTATTTTTGTCTTGGAACATTTTCCTTTTATTTTCGCTTAACATATATTATTTTTCTCATCTTAATATTTTTTAATCACCATATTTAAATTATTTTATTTTTTAAAATGGTTATTTTCGTCGGTCAAAATATTAGTCTAATAATTAACGGTGTGTTTGATTCATTAAAATAGAGTGAAAATGCGATGCACATGCACGAGAGATATATATATATATATATATATATATATATATATATATATATACTGAATGAACACACTGTAAAAATATAAAATTGTTTAGTTTGGTAGAATCACGTTGTACAAGAGATTAAGAATGTACCTGAAATGACTATTTTACCTTTAATAAAAATAATAATTTATTATTGTTTTAATTTGTTAAATAAAATGTTATTAAAACATTTATCTAAAAGATAATAAATATTTAAAATTACTTTTTATTAATGTTTAACACTTTACATTACAACAATATATTTAAGTATTAAAAATTATGTTCTTTCATCATCTGTCTCTCACCTCCCTCGTTCTCCACCGCATCACTTCATCTTTCTTCTTTGAAAAATGAAATTTGTTGATGGATATTTCTATCGAAGAAAGAAGGAAAAAAACTCAAAAAGGGAAATATTGGAAGAATAATGCTGCACGTAATAAGCACTCAAACGGTGAAACTCGTCATGAGCAAAACGATGAACCAAACAATTGGAAAATAGTGGGCCCAACGAATAAGAACAACGCCTACCTTATTACATCCCACCCTAAGTCTATTTAAAAATAAAATAAAATATGCCATAAATATTTATATTTTTAAAAATTTTAAATTTTATTTCTATATTTTTATTTTTATTTTAAAATTTATATTCAACTGTTAACACTGTTAATTTTTTTGTTAGAATCAAGTTCGTTACAATATTATTTTTTAATTACATTGCTATCAAATGAGTATTTTTACATTAAAATGTCGCAACAATAAATTTAACAATATTAATAGTTGGACCTACATTTTGAATTTGAAAAGTAGAGGGCTAAAGTCCTAAAGATAAAATTATAAGGACTAAATTCTAAATTTTTAAAAGTACATGGATTTATGACATATTGTAACCTAAAAAGACTTAACCCACAAATTAGTATTTAAACTATACCATTTTTCCTAAGATGGTATCTAAACTATTCTTTTATTACTCATTTTACACAAAATGTTATATCTATTAAAAATTTTGGCCAATAATAGACTTTCAGATTATATAATTTTAAAAAATACTTCTTTTATTTTCTTTAAGATTAATTCTCTTTCTCTCTCTATTTTTTTTTCTTTTATTCTTTTATAATATCTGACAATGCTAACAATACTCGAAGTTTGGCTTTCCAAGATCAGGATATTGGTGGTTAGTTTTATTCAAATATGTCTGCTTATTTGATCTGACGGGATTGAAAAAATTATTTCATCGATCAAAATCAATGTTCTCAGAATCAAACTGACTAATTAAAGTAGATGGGAACTAGTTAGGGTATAGATCTCAAGATAAGGTTAAACCGATTAATTCACAAATTGATACAAACTAATTGAACTAATTTTTTTAATATTTTTTTATTTTTATAAATCGATTGAACCTAAAGTAGTTTAGATACCACATGATAACGCATGATTGTTATCATTATTGTTGGTGGTAGGGGTAGAGTCGGGGGAATGATGTTTAAATGTAGGTTATGTTTGAAAGGTTCTCATTCATACTCTCTCAACGTTTTTGTGCAGAGTAGCTTATAATTTGACTACCGAACATTTAAAAGGTGATTCATCCGGTGATGGATGGTATAGGATGCTGAAAATGGACTCTGTTTTTTGGAATGTCATTGGTGGTACTGGTATCATGCTAAAGTGTGTTATTTCTTTATTCTTTCTTTCTATGGTTCTTGTAGTATGTTAGACAGAGGTGAAGTCAAAAAATAAAAATAAAAAAATTGAAAGGGTTCGGGGTTGAATTGTATCGTAAAAATATAATTTTATTATTTTAATAATTTATATCTTTATAAATTTTAAATGATTAAATCAAATTTTATTATTTTGAGAGAATAAAATATTATTTTATCATTATTAATTTAAAATTTTATAAACTATAAACGAGCTTCAATAAAAATTTCTATTTTAAAAACATCGAACCAATAACTATTTTAATCAAACTAATTTCATTAGCTACTTAGTTGTGTTTGATTCAACTATTATCAAAACTTACAATTTAAGCTAGTTAAATCATGTTACTCTTTTTCTTTTCTTCTGGCTCTATTTGTAGTAGAGGATTTGATTGAACTACTTGCAAAGATATTTTAGTGCCACCAAAAAGTGACAAAAAAATTGATGTTTTCGAAAGATAATAGATCTGATCAAGGGTTGGGTCAGGTTAGATTCAAGCCGATACAAAATTTTAGGTTTGGTATTTAAGTTCGGGTTCAATCTGACTTGAAAATGGGCTTAAAATTTTGTCAAGCTTGACCATATTAAAAATGTTAAACTTGAGTTTGACTCAGCCCAACCATAATTTTTTTTAAACTTTTTATATAAAAACAAATTAAAAAGATATAATACATCAAATATATTAAAATAAATGTTTTCCAATAAATTAAAAATACAAAACAAAATATAAGCATGTAATTCGAGGCCAGTCGAGCTAAAACAATTTTACTCAGAGGCTCAACCTGTTTAAAAACGAGTTATCCAAGCCTATTTTTCAAGCCTATACTTTTGTCCAAACCTTCCCACTTTTTAAATAAACCCTTAAACCTAGGCGATTAACCCGACTATGATCAAACTACTAGACAACATCATTAAAGATATAGTTTATCAAAATTTTGGACTTTTTAGCACCTTTTTTTCTTTGATTAGCTTTCCCAAAATTAATTTTTGGGTCTATTTAAATTAGTAGCTGAGTTGCAGTCCCAAAATTGAATTTCTTACTCGGAAGAATTCAATGGTAGGTTTAAAATGAAGGAAGGTGGGTGTTATAGAAAAAGCAGAAAATTTTGGTGTAAGAAAAAAATGAAATGCTGACATGCGTGGCATAATATTATTGAATGGGATACTATCCTATGTGGTGGGGCAGTTTACGTTATAAGTTTTTAGTTTTAATTCTCGTATGGACATTGTTACCAATACACTAGAATGTGAATTTGAGTGCGCTAAAATGTAATATCATTCTATTTATAGGTTGGGGAGGGATTTTGAGTAGTTGTAGGTATTGTGTTAAAAATAGCAGATATTATGAGATTATTCAAAAAATTCTTTATTATAGTTAAATTTGAGATTTAATATTTATATTTTAACTTCTCACTTAATTTGTTCCTATATTTTTATAATGTCATTAATTAGTCTAAATAGTTAATATCAGTAACTTTTAATTAAAATTGATCTAATTTTAATGTCCTAAATGTCTTAGAGACTAACACATATTTTAAGTTTGTCTTTTTGATCAAATTTTCAGTTTCAAATCCTATACTATGCTGAAATTTAAATTTCATCCATATGTTTTGATATTGTCATAATTTGATCCCTTTACTTATATTATTGAAACAAAATAAATGAACAAGGCTCAAGCCTACACTGCCGAGCCCAAACCCGTTTTCAAATAAAAGGAAATAAATAAACTAAAAAATAAAACATATTCAAACTAATCTAAGTAGTTAATATTGTTATATATTTCAATTACAATGTTGATGCCATTTTTGAAGAACACTATTCCAGCAAGAAATTTACTTTATCACGATTTAGTTCAAATTTACATAAACATTTTCAATGTTATTTTTTGTTACATCATTATCGAGTGATTTTTTATTTTTAAAATGTGACACCAATATATAGGATTTAGAGCATATTTTAAGCTTTAAATTTTTACTCCATCAAATAATTTGAAAATAGGTTGAGATTGAATCTAATTTTATTTTATCTTTCTTCTTAAATTCATTTTTAATAACATTTTTAACAATTTTGAAAATAGGTCGAGTTGGGGTTGGTTAATATAAATTTTTAAGCCAGTTTTTTAGACGAGAAACGAGTCTAAAATTTTGTCCAAACTCAACCCAAATAAAATAATACTAAACTCGAGCTCCACCCGCCCATATTTGTTTTTTATATTATTTTTCATAGAAAAATAAATTTAAAAGTATAATACGTCAAATATATTAAATACATTAAAATAAATGTTCCATAACAAATTGAAAATACATTTAAAAAAGTTTTATAATTGAATAGCATTAAAATAGTTGTAACTTAGCAAGCAGATGCTTCTAAAATAGTAGCAAAATTAATAATAAAACAAGAGGTATAACATCCAAACAATAACAACAAAACAACAGTAAATAATACGGAAAAAATTTAGACAAATTCGATCCAGGCCAAAAAATTATACCTAAGATCTCGTCCGTTTAAAAAAAAAGGCATTATATTTTGTCCAAACTTATTTTTTGAGCACAATATAAAATAAGTATACCAGCTAGAGGTGCTCATGGGCCGGGCGGCCCGGCCCGGCCCGACTGCCCGCCTGAAATATGGGAGGGTTCGGATAAAAATATAGGCCCGAAATATGGGTTTGGGCAAAAAAATGCTCGTTTAGAAAACGGGCTGGGCCTCGGGCACCACTTTTTTGCCCGAGCCCGGGCCCGGCCTGAATATATATATTTATTTTTAAAATACTTTTTTATTTTTTATTTTTAAAATAAAATTTTGGTGTTTATTAAAAAAATAGACCGGGCCGGGCTCGGACTTATGAATTTTTTTCTGGGCCGAGCCTGGACAAAATTTTTTACCTATATTTTGGGCCGGGTTGAGCCTAGAATGCAGATTAAAATTATTTTTGGGCCCGGCCCGGCCCATGAGCACCTCTAATACCAGCACAGATCCCTCTTATTTTTAAGACTGACCTTTACGTCTCAACGGATTACCCAGTTCATTATCAAATTTAGGGGTAGACGACATAAGGGCAATTTCTCAATGCCGACAAGAGAAACGTCCGCAATATCCAAGCACAATAATATTTCTAAATTTTCTATCAATAAGAGAACTATTATTAAAATATAAAATCATCATTAATAATGAACACTCATAGTAATTTAAATATTTTTATTTAACTATTCATCTATGTTAGAGGTTTTTTTTTATTGTAATTTAAGTTATTTAATTTTTTTAATTTATAAAAATATTGAAATGTATAAACATTTTATAATAAAATATACTTTATAAAATACACTATCGTGGAATTTATTCTTATTTGATTTTGGAGGTAAAAGTATTCGGGAAACCTTTATATTAGAAATTAAATTTTCTTTTTCTTTTTCTTTTTTACTCGTAAAAATGAGTAAATTAGTCTATGTATATTAGATTAAAGAATAAATATGTCCTGTTAAAAATTCCATTTAATTTTATTGTTAAAAATTTGTCATCGTATGCCAGCACGAGGTACATGAAACACGCCACATGTAATTATCCACGGCAGTTTTTAACAATAGAAATGGATGAAATCTTTAATAAAGAGGAATAGTTTACTCTTTGATCTAACATACAGTTACTAATTTGCTCATTTTTTTAAATAAAATAAACAAAATGCAATCAGATTCCTAATTAGACTTGTTCATGGTTTGGGCTACCCATCAAAGCTCAAAGGCCCATTCGAATACTGGGAGGGTTTGGGATTGGACAAAAAATAATCTCGTTAACCAATTTTTAAGTTTATAATACAATTATATTATGTTATCTTTATAACACACTAAATATATAATACTACTCTAATGTAAATATTAAAATGATGTTAAGATAATTATATAAAAATTTCTAATAAATAAAAAAATATTAAATACTAAATTAAAATAATATAAATATTATTTTTAAAAAATAAAAATAATATGAGTGGACTTAAGTAAAATTTTAAGCTCATATTTTAAACCAAATCAAATTTAAACATACATATAATATATTAATATCATATTTAAGCTCGACTCACGAACGCTTTTACTCCTAACACATAAATCTCTGTGACACATTTCCTTATTTGAGAGAATCGAAGTTTCTCGAGTTTTCAAAACAAAAAGAAAGAAAAATTTTTTTTTGATAGTAGCATTTTGATGATTCTTTTATTTGTAAGCATTTTGTTGTTATTAATTTTAGGGATGTCGGTAGTCTCTTCAAGAGGAAGCAACCCATCTGCTCAAAGCTACAATAAATTTTTTTTTTTTTAAACATGCAACGAAACGACAAACAAAATATGGAATCCTAAACAATTGTGAGTGCATTATTACTATTGAATATATGTACTATAAATAATTTATATAATATAATTTTATTAAAAAAGTATACATATTTAATGGCCATTTTATACATGATAGTAAGTCCATATATAAACCATTATTGTTAGTGTAGTAGTTTGTTGGCCATGTGAGGTGGGTTTGGCTTGCCCCATACATCATCACAAGTTTAAATCTAATTTTGGTGATTTTTTTCAATTTAAAAGAAGTCAATAAATCATCATTGGAACATGTTACGTACAGTGAAAATGAAATGATTAAGTTTATATAACGGTAGTTAAGAGTTCACAAATATATCCTCCTCAGTTTCTTCAATGCCCCCACACCTCTAATCATCATTCCTTCATTCTGCAACATTTTATGCTCTTTATTCCCTTATCACCAAAGTCAAACCTCTTAATCTCTATTTCTTTGAGGAAAATTTTACCTTGAATTATCACCGATTGAGTCTCGATTCAATTAGTATTGATATTGTTGTCAATACAGAAAAAAGTGGATTCAAGTGATTTAATCGAATTTACTAATTCTATTGATTTTAATAATTTATTTTTCTTTTCCTAAAATCACCATCATCACAGTTTCCCTTTATTCCACTTTTCTCTTTTCTTTTTTTTCTTCTTTTATCTCCAGACAAATAAATAAAGTTGTTTTTTTGGGGTCTATTTATTATCTTCTTTAATAAGCATCCTATAAAGTTTTCTGCTTGCAAAAGCACCATGAAAAAAAAATCTAATGTGATTTTATTTTATTTTTTAAATATGACAAAATTTCATTATAAACAAAAGGGTCACAATAAAAAAAAACATCAGTTTCGAGTCTTTGAACGAATCTAGATTTTTGTGATTCTTATACACATCCTTACAAATTCATGAAACCCTACACCCATATTAAATTATTAATTTATTTCTCAATTACTAAAATTTCTTATTTTATTAATAATCAAATCCATTTAAGTACATTTTACATTCTAAATATCATTATTATTATTATTATATATTCAAGTATTATATGCCCATATGAATTTAAAGAAATCTAGAACAGGTGAAGGAGATCGAATTAAATTATATATTTTATGATAGTAAAAATTACGATTTCACCATTTTAATAGTCTATGTTTTTATAAACTTTTAAGGATTAAATTAAAATTTTATCATTTTGAGTGGCCAAAATGTAATTTTATCACTACTAATTTAAAATTTTATAAATTATAAAGAATTCTATTTTAGAGGAATCGGGACCCCTACTAGCCCCTGGCTCTGCCCCTATTCTAGAAGTGTGTAAAACAAATATGTTTCACTAAAATATATCTACTTGAATGTAAAATTAAAATTTAAGATTTATTTACATATACAGTAAAGAATATACAAATTATTTAAATAAAACGTTACATTTTATTTATTAGGGTAAGAAACTGTTGCTATTTTAAGCTTAGTATAAAATACATTTATCTCTATGGTTTTCAAGAATATTCATTTATTCTGTAAAAAAATTTGAAGAAAATCTCTTAAACTCCTTTAAAATAAATTTACTCAGCAATTTAAATAAAATATAATTATTCTCTTTTCATTATTATTTTTATCTATGTATATTTAATTACAGAATAATGAAATTTAATTACCTAAACATATTTTACTTTTTCATGAAAAAATATATTTGATTTCAATTAAAATTAAGTATTTATATTTATATTTATTTTTATATATTAATATAGAGATGAATTTACTATTTTTATGAAAGATTAATTAATTATCATTAATTATAATTTTTATTAGAAAATTAATTAATTAAAATATAAGATTAAAAACTAAAGAAAAAATGAGTTTATGACCAAGTTATTGAATACAATTAAACTAAAATTTAAATATTTAACATGTATTTGCATAAAAATAAATAAATTAAAAAGATAAAAACAATATATATTTAAATAAAATCTCATCTAGTGAGGTATTGGCTTAATGACAATGTCACCCTAGGAACTTTAATATCAATTTATGTGTACCATGTGTGAGAGTTCTTAGGTCATATTTATTCATATTTTGTCCCACCAAATATAAGTCCTGTATATAAGTTCGGATATATTCTAATTATCAATTTAATTAAAAAATACATTGTATTTTAAACGATGATTATATTACAACATAATACTAATTAGATTTTTATTATTTTTAATTAAAAATATTGAATATAAATATTAAAGATAACAAGATTAAATAAATAAAACAATAATTAATTAGTAAAAATAAAATTACCCTTTTGTTTAAATTTTATTTAACAAAGAAATGTTAAGCCTAGGGGCTTTAATACTTCTCTCTATTTATTATTAGGGTAAACTACATTTAACATCATTAAATTATTAGTAAGTTTACGTTTTGATCACTCAACTTTAAAAGGTTGCAAAACGGTCATTGAACTAATTGAACCATTCAAAAAAATATATATATATTTAAGTCATTGGGTTGTTAAGGTTTCTTTTTTTTTAAAGTTCAGCTAGCGAGCTCCAAGCGATGATTCTACGATCAATACAATGGATCAATACTCATCGATGAGTATAAGAACATTCCTTAGATTCAAGTCGAGACGATCAATGTTAAAAATAGAAGAAGAAAGCTGTTTAGATTTTAGTTCGCGGATTCGTGACATTTAAAATTGTTTCATAAAAAAGCTGAATTATAGAAAAGAAGAGAAAAGATTAGAACTTTCAATTCGTGCAGACGTTGCAAATAGAGAATGTCATGCGACAACAATTTTAACAATCAAGTGACTTAAATAAAAACTTTCGAATGATTCAGTGACTATTTTATAATTTTTTGAAGTTAGAATGTAGTTAGGTATAGTTTCTTCCATATTTCTTTATAGGTTTGGCAAGTATTAATCACCCAAAAGGAAAACATAGTTTATTTGATAAAATTGATTGACATTGATAGCCTGAAGATGAGGGGGTGCATGCTCTATTGACTTTTATGAATCTTTTAGCTTTTGTTAGGGAAAAGGGAAAACACACTTTCAAAAGCCTTTGGCAAATGGTAATTACTATGTTAATTGTAGATTTAAAAATCTAAAAGAATGAGAAGAAAGTCTCTAACATTTTATTAATTATGCTTAAAGTATGTTTTACTCCCTCTATTTTGATAAAATTTGAGATTTAGTCTTTATAATTGTTTCCTCTTACCTTTTCAATTTTAAAATAATCATAACCCAATCATTATACTTGCTAATATTTCCAGTCAAAATGCATCGGTATAGCATGTTAATTAGACAACATTCATACAACGTGGTATATCATTGATGAAAATAAACATGTCAAGTTAAAAAGTTGACAAATAACAACGTTAATAACTAAATTATAATTTTAAATGGAAAAATAATAGGAAGATTTAGAATTTTGTTTTCTTTGTATATGAAAAGCCATGTGAGAACCGAAGAAGATTTAACTTTTAACATTTTAAGAATAACGACTAATTTCTTAAACTTTGCTAGTGCAAGGATTACTATCACAATTTGACCTTTGATTAATCAATGTTCGAATAACTGACACTGTAGGCTTAAAGAGTTTATTATAAGATGAAAAAAGGAGATACTTTTAATTTGGTTTAATTATGACCCCAATCCCTTTACTCTTATTATATTTGAAATTTAGTTCATTTAGTTTTAATTATAGGAATGTAACTAAAACCATTTGATAACATTAATGAATTTCAGTTACATTTTAATATTCAAATGTCTGATTTAAAAATTAATGTCTAGTTGATAATATATATTCAATTTTAATAGAAGTCAATTAACAGTGTTGTCAATTGAATTTTAATTTCCACATTGGATAAGTAGAGAGATTGAATTCTTATAAATAGAAGTAGAGGACCAAATTTCAAAAGTCTAAAGAATACAAAGACTGGAAGCACAATTACACCCTTAAAATTTTACAGGCATTGCAGATTCCTTAAAAGTGGAAGTGGTTTCTCTCTATCTATAATATTCGTGTAAAGTGTAATTAATTTTATACATTCTCACAAAAGAAGAAGAAGAAGAAGAAGAAGAAGAAGAAGAAGAAGAAGAAGAAGAAGAAGAAGAAGAAGAAGAAGAAGAAGAAGAAGAAGAAGAAGAAGAAGAAGAAGAAAATATACGTTTTTTAAGTGTAAAGTTGAATCTTAAGATATGCTGTAACCACAAGATTATGCATAGTTTAAAGGGATAAATTATTTATACATAAAAATTAATTCAATGTGTACTTTGCTATATAATTTTTATTTAGTGTAATTATAAATATAAAATTTTATTTTCGGTTTCTACGTACATATAAAATTTTGATTTTGATTTAGTTGTGCGCGTATATATAGATATTAGATCATGGCACACCAACAACGTTGATGAGAATATTATGTAACAAATTTATTAAAATTGATATAAAAAATAACTATGACTTTGGTTGAAATGATAAAACGATTTAATAGAAGTTACGGTGATTTGTGTTCAAATCTCACAAGTCTCATCGACTATATATATTTTTCTAGATTTATCAGAATATTAAAAGACTTAAATACCCTCGAAATAATATTTGTTGTTTTGTGAGAGGAGATTTTTTTTGTTTGTAATTTTACAACTAAGTTGGGATCCGATTAAGGGTAACACCGACTTAATCAAAACTTAATATATAATGTAGAAGATATACATCCGTTTATTTCATATTGACTAATGATAATGGCGTTAGTGGTTTATAAATATTAAATTAAATCAAAATTTTATTTACGAAAATACATAAAATCAAAATTATAATGATGCTGCACATTAAACAAAAGTTGATATATAATTTTAAAATTTATCTCGATTTTTAAATTAAAAAATCTGTTAAGTATATACTTAAAATTGTGAGATTTTATACAAATAAAAATATTGTTATGTATGAAATATAAATATAAAGTTCAAAATGTGTTGTTAGTTCGTAAAATTTGAGATTTAATTATTGCACTTTAAAATTAGAAATTAAATGTTTTTACTTTTGAATAAAAATATTAGTTTAATAATTAATGCCGTTTTTATTTTCCATTAAAATATTGCCAACTTGGCATATTTATAGGAATAGTTTAATTAATAAATTTTGATAAAAATAATATTATTAATAATTGGGTTAATATTTTTAAATTAAAAAGTGAAAATATTTTTTAAATAGGGATTAAACCTTAAAATCGTTAAAGTAGAAGGATTGAGTTGATATTTTAACCAAATATAAATATACGCACAAGGAGCAAAGATTGAATAGATACCAACGTCGGTGAGCCATGCATATACACCGATGACTTTTGTTAAAGGCAACAGCTCACATGATGGCTTATATAAATTTATACTGACAATTTACCTTTTATAGATTAAAGAAATAAAGTAAAAAATAATAATTAAAGGTAAGGGCTTGTGAAGTTTTGTTATTTATATCTCTCAAATTTTGGTTGAAATGAACTTAACAACTTCCTTAAATAACGACAATTATTTTAATAAATTTACAATTATTTTAACATGTGACATAATTTAATATATTATACAAATATTCAACCAGTTTAGTATTGTTTTTAATCCAAGTTTTGTTTTTTTCTTTTTTAAATTTAATCAGCATAAAACGAAAATATTTTATACAAAATCGTGATAAATTGAAAAGTTCACATATAGTCTTTGCTCGATGCCATAGCATATACTTCAGATGGTAGCAACATGCTTCCCATCAAATATATGCCATAAATCACGGGATCGAGTCTTTACGTAAATTCTTTATTTTGTCATGATTCTATCTGTATAGGCATTACGAAATACCTTCATCTACAAAAGTAAAGAGACAATATATTGGATTAAGATTTCGACCTCTCAACAATTTTGTTTTATTTTATAAATCTGTTGTTGGTATGATTTGACATGCAAAATTATCATATTTAAAATTAAGTTAAAATATGTTATTAGTCTCTATACTTTTCACAAATTTGAAATTGATCCATTTATTTTTATTTTCAAGAATTTTGTCTTTATATTTTTAGATTTTAAAATTGAAGTTTAATTGTTAGCACATTTAAAAATTGTCGATTAAATTTGTTGGTGTGACATTTTGAAATTAAAAAGACTCTCATTTGGTAGTCATGTAATTAAAAATTTAGTTGTACTAAATCTGAATATAACAAAATAAGTTTAACATAATTAACAATTAGACCTAAATTTTAAAAACTGAAAAATAAAAGACTAAATTCCTAAAATAAAAATATATAAACTAAATTCCAAATTTATAACTTAAGGAATAAAATAAATTTAACCTATTTAAAAATAAAATATATAAACTAAATTCCAAATTTATAACTTAAGGAATAAAATAAATTTAACCTATTTAAAATTACAGTCTCAATAGTAAAAAAAATAAAGGGTTAAAAGGATTCAATTTAGGAAGAGAAGAGTTAATGAGATGACTGCAAACAAAAAGGGGTTGGAAGAAGAAGAGGAAGTGATGGATTACGGTTAAATGTCAAGACAATAATGATAGCATGATGAATGCTCCCAGAGCGAGACAACGGTAATGAAAGTACTAATTGGGCAAATCATATGTTATGTTAGGGCACATGTTTTCCAGGGAGGATAAATTTTTTTTTTCCTAATATAAGATTTAAGGACAAAATCTTATCAAACAGCTGTTCCTTACATTTTTATTTTCAGCTGCGTAAACAGTCAAGTTACTCGCATATTCTTTAAACTTGTTTCTTTCAATAATTGTGTTTCTGTTATTAAATTATCCAATTACGGGTTTAAAGTGAAACTCGGAGTTTAATAATGAAAAAAAGTAGTCAGAAATTAATAATAGATGGAAGATTAACTTACTACCGTTGTCCAGAGAGGCTAAATTAAAAAGATTATGTTAATATTTGGAAATTTGTTGATTTGTAGTGGTTGGTTTGATTAACTGAAAATATTTGGTAAAATTTAACTTATAAATGAAAGTGATATGTAAAATCACAAATAAATATATGACACGTTTATTTTTAAATATTTATTTGTTTATAATACTTAGTTTTTATTGGGTGAAATTATTGAAATAAAACACTATTATCAATGAATTAAAAATCTATTGTGGAAATTAATTAGTGAATATTTTTAAAAATTTAAATAAATAAATTTCTTAAGTTCTTTATTTGCAAGTATTGACCTCGTGGAAATTGATAAATATTAAGGGTTTTTTGAGTAAATCGGACGTTATCCTATATATCTCATTCTTAATAAGGTATGAAAAAAGTTGTTCATCCTTACGTTTTTGTGTTGGAGGTTCTAGCTCAACAAACGTTTGCAAACCTCCATTCATTAAACATTACAATTAAAGAGTTTAACTACTCAATCTTCTATTTGTGTCTAAATCAACTAAAAAAAAGCCAAAAACTCTATTTAACAAACACTCCAATAATATTATTATTTAAGTTAAAATATACTTAAAGTACCTATACTCTTCATATATTTAAAATTTAGTCCTTTTATTTCTTAAGAAATTTAGTCACTTTACTTTGTTAATATTCTTTATTAAATTCAAGTTCATTACAATATTATTATTTTTACATAATTACTAAGTAATTTTTATTTTAAAATATTATATCAATAAATTTAACAGAAAATAACACCTAACTAAATTAATTGAAATAAAAACTAAATTTAACATATTATTTAATAAACATAAAAACTTGTGTTAATGCTACACGATAGGAGGGGCAAGGCCTGACTGACTGGGAAGCCCGTTAAACTTGAGGATACGATTTGAGTACTGAGTACTGACTGAGCTGAGCATCCGAGTGGTAGGAAGAATCGTCGGTGGGTCAACAATCCCCTCCCTTTTTGGACTTTTTAAAAGACCATCCCTGTCACTGTCACGCACTCTAACAGTAGTTTCTAAACTCTAGACCAGCACTAAACTACAGCAGTACAAAAAAAATATAAGCAGTAAGCATATTATTAGTGTTATTAATAAAAATAAAATTAAAACAGCCCAACTCAGTTACAGATTCACTCAACTCAACTCAAGTGCACAACCACAGCACCAGCTGAATCTTAGCTGGATGCACCTCCTTCCTTTTCATTTTCCTTTCTCCCTCTCTCACTCCCAAGAAAACAAAAGAGAAGAAAAATAGTCCCCACGAATCTCACCCATCCATTCACAGCAACACTCACACACGATGCTCTCCTCCCTCTCCTTCTCCTTCTCCTTCTTCTTCTCTTCCTTGTTGTTTTGGTCATGTCAATCCTTTCCCATTCATAGCCGTCGGATCCTCCATCAACCTTTCTTGCCATTTGGATCTACTCCGCCGTCTGATCCTCCTCCTCCGGCTTCTCCTCCGCCTTTTTCTTCCACTTCTCCTCCTCCCGACTCTCCTTTCTTCCCCTCTTTCTCTTCATCTCCCCCTCCTCCTTCTCCTTCCTCCTTGGCTTCTTTCCCCGCCAACATTTCCTCCCTCGACATCCCTCACGCTCCCTCTCCCAACCACAGCTCCCGCACTGTCCTCATCCTTGCCATTGTCGCCGCCGTTTCCGCTTTCGTCGTCTCTGCTTTACTCCTCTTCTTCTATTGCCGCCGCCGCAAGCAGAAACGTAGTTTCGTCGACGATAACAAGACCTTAACGTCCAACAATAGTAGCAGGTTGTACCCCAGCAACAATGTTCATAATGCTCGTAAGCTGAGGACAACTTCCGCCACTAGTTCCGAGTTGCTTTATTTGGGTACGTTGGTAAATTCCCGAGGCGGGATCGGAGATGGCTCCAATAATTCGCCGGCCAATGCTAGGTTTGATCCCAGGAAAATGGATTCCCCGGAGCTCCAGCCGTTACCGCCGTTGTCTCGACAGAGCACCGGTCGGAACTTTCGAGCCGGTGAAGTTGAGTCGGTTGCTGAAGAAGAAGAGGATTTTTATTCACCAAGAGGATCTCTCGATGGCCGAGATAGTCCTAGTCGAAATGGATCCGGGTCAAGAAGAGTATTCGCGACGATTGCTGTAAAAAACATTGAGTCTACAAGTACTTCCTCGTGTTCATCTTCGAGTTCAAGTTCCTCCGGCGGGTCTCATTCACTTAGTATTTCTCCGCCGGTTAGTTCGAGTCCGGTAAGATCTGACCCGAAATCTCCAGGACTCGTGCAAGTTCAACCTTCTTCAACTCCGGGGAGGATGTCAGCTGATTCGCCACGACTTCCCAATGCGTCCAATGGAAATGTACGATCTCCCTCGTCGTCTTCAACTTTAACGTCACCGGAGAGGGAAAATCCAGAAGGCCGAAGCTTGCGATCTCCTTCGTTGTCTCCGATGTCGATCCCGAACCCAGATTCACATGTTGTTTCCGATCGAAACATTGGATCACCATCACTGTCTTCGGCTGCTACTTCGCCAAATAGAACGTTGATCGAGAAACTAGATGCATCGATTAGAAATTTCAAGGATTTGGTTCGAAATATGGGGACTCCATCGATTTCAGCTTCAGCTGCAACTAGTTCATCAGCCAAAGGATCTCCGGTTAATGATATGGGTCGAAACCGAACAAGGTCCCCATCAGTTCGTTCAGCTTCGGCTTCTCCTGAGAAGAACATGGTAAATAATCCGAGTGAATTTCCAAGAATGGTTAGTGAGTTGAATCCAATTGTTAGGTATCCTTCAATGTCATCAGCCTCGACATCACCGGAAAGGGCTTTGAATGAAAATGAGAATGAGCGGTCTCCTTTACTATCACCGGCTTCACCATCATCGGATGGAAGTTTTGGGAAAAGCCCAAAGAAGTCACCATTGGTGGTTGCTTTTTGGGATTACAATAGGAGCTCTTCGTTCTCATCTTCAGCTTCTTCATCACTAAGAAGAGATTCGGAGAATAGTCCTGATGCATCTCCTGTAAGAGTTAGCGGAGATTTAGAGAAGCCTATGTTGACTCCACCGCCGCCGCCACCACCACCTCCTCCTCCGCCTCCTCCGAAGCAACGACGGCTCTGGGAGAAACCACTTCCATCAGCATCTATAATAAAACAAATATCGAAGCCGCCTCCTCTTGTGCCCCCTTCGATGCCTTTTATGACACACAACCCAATTAGTATTTCTCAAGTCGAGTTGCCTACAAGGTCTGAGTCTGAGGCAGTGGAGGAAGAGGATGCGGAGGAGGCTTCAAAACCCAAGTTAAAGCCTTTACATTGGGATAAAGTACGAGCCAGTTCTGATCGTGAAATGGTGTGGGATCACCTCAGATCAAGCTCATTCAAGTATGATTTCAACCTCTAGTTAATTGTAAACTATGGGGTTCTTGTCAGATCTTTTAGTTTTAGTTGAATTAAGGTTTTCTTCACGTGGTTCTACTCCTTGCTTGAATACTGTCTAAGAGTTTGGCTTCTGCAGGTTGAATGAGGAGATGATTGAAACACTATTTGTCGCAAAAACACCGAATCCTAAACCAAAGCAAGCAACTCCACGTTCTGTTCTTCCTTCACCAAACCAAGATAACAGAGTGTTGGATCCCAAAAAGGCACAAAACATAGCAATTTTGTTGAGGGCACTCAATGTGACCGTCGAGGAAGTTTGTGAAGCCCTTTTAGAAGGTAATGAAATTGCCATTTAGGAATCATCACTTATAACTTTTTGGTTTATTGATTGCAATTGTGGTTCAAGTTTTGTTGATTTTAAGACTTAAAAATGTCCATAACTTGCACAAAGGTCATTAAGCTGGTCTGCTGGATATGGAATTGGTATTCATTTGTCCTTATATTCCTTGAACATTACTTAATGAAAGTTTTCTGCTTAAATTGTCACTGAACTTAGTAGTTTGTTACGACTTTGGACCTGTGTTTAACAATTCACAGTAGTTCAAATTTAGATGCTACTTTCGAAGCATGTTCCCTTTTAAGGTATATAAAATTTGCATTTTTACCATTGTTATGGTGCAAACCATTGAAGAATCCTTTGTTTGTCTTTCTACGATTGAAAAAGGTTTTTGATAATTCGCATCACTATGCTTAACTGATGATCCCAACTTAAATGGTTGACTGTTTTGAATGAATCCAACTCTGAGATTACCTTTGAGTATACTGAAGAAATATTCTCACTAGATGTGAATATCGGCTTATATTTTTGGAATTAGTTAGTATCATACAAGACCATAAGTGAATTTCATATTTTTGGGAACCAATAGTCTGAGTTTGTATTGCCCACAAATGATATTTGTTGAGCTTTAATATCCTTGCCATGACTGGCCATATGGTTTCCTATATTTGGAGTTATTATGTATGGGCACTAAAAATCTCATCTATGATGGTACAGGTAATGCTGATACACTCGGCACTGAACTTCTTGAAAGTTTATTGAAAATGGCTCCGACCAAGGAAGAAGAACGCAAGTTGAAGGACTACAAAGATGATTCACCAGTCAAGCTTGGGCCAGCTGAGAAGTTTTTAAAAGCAGTTCTTGATATACCCTTTGCGTTCAAAAGGGTGGATGCAATGCTCTACATGGCTAACTTCGAGTCTGAAGTTGAATACCTTAAAAAATCTTTCCAAACTCTAGAGGTAATTTTCACCTACTCCATCTCTGTCTGCTCCGCATTTTCTCGATTTCTTCCTCGTTTTGTTTCAGCTTTTCTTGGTTGCTTGTTTATGCTTGTATTAAAATGTGAATACTCATTCAACTACCATATCCTTCATCGTGGTTTAGAAATTTCAACACCAAACATTACAGCTATCTATTTGACTATTCACAGTCTTTATCACATGTTTCTCTTCAAAGTAAAATATGAATGACTAATTAAATGTGCCTTGACTTTAGGTTAGTTCATACCTGACAGCTTGGTTTTAGTCTATAAGCTTGCCTAAGCATGTGAACAAGAAGAATATTCTTGTAATATGGTTTTTTTGGGTACAACTACATGTGTTCTTGTAATATGTTGAATACAGTAACCATTTCAATGGTCTAAAAAATGCATTTGTGCGAGTTCACTGACATGAGCGCTCTAGCAGTGCTCCTACCGACAGAATATTGCCTCATTTGCTTTAAGACGAATCATATGCTTTGTTTTCATTTTGTAGATTTAATGTAGACCAACAAAACCTGTGTTGTTGCTTTATTATCAATTGTATTAAGCCGTATCCTGTTGGTTTGTCCTTTTTACAGAATGCTTGCGAGGAATTGAGAACCAGTAGGATGTTTTTGAAGCTTCTAGAGGCTGTGCTCAAGACTGGGAACCGCATGAATGTCGGGACAAACCGTGGTGATGCCCATGCCTTCAAACTTGATACACTCCTTAAGCTTGTTGATGTGAAGGGTGCGGATGGGAAGACCACACTCCTGCATTTTGTTGTACAAGAAATCATAAGAACTGAGGGTGCTCGTCTTTCCGATGCTGACCAAACTCAAAGCTCCACTGTAAACGAAGATGCTCGGTGTAGGAAGCTCGGTTTACAAGTTGTTTCTAGTCTCAGTTCAGAGCTCACCAATGTGAAGAAAGCTGCAGCAATGGATTCCGAGGTACTTAACAGCGATGTCTTGAAGCTTTCTAGAGGCATCGAAAACATCAGCGACGTTCTAAGATTAAATGAAAAAATGGCATCGGACGAGAGCCTGGAGAAGTTTTCCGAATCAATGAACAAGTTCATGAAAATGGCCGAGGAAGAGATTATAAGGATTCAAGCCCATGAAAGTGTGGCCTTATCTCTGGTAAAGGAGATTACTGAATACTTCCATGGGAACTCAACAAAAGAAGAGGCCCACCCATTTAGAATCTTTATGGTGGTGAGGGATTTCCTTACGGTTCTTGAACGGGTCTGCAAGGAAGTTGGGATGATAAATGAACGAACCGTTGTTAGTTCTGCCCATAAATTCCCAGTCCCAGTGAATCCAATGATGCAACCAGTGTTCCCAGTTCCAGTGAATCCAATGATGTCCCAAGCTTTTGCTGGATTTCAGGGTAGACCGCGGTATGGTTCTGGTTCTGATGACGAGACTGCATCACCTTAGTTGTTTGCTGAAGCTGTAAGATAGAAGCTACCAAAATTCGGTGGTTTAGGTTTTGCATGAAGCTTGTATGGCTTGTCCTGCAATGTAAGGTCGCAAATATTTATTTATATTCTTATTTTCATATCTGTATAAATCCATGTACAATTCAGAACAGTTTTGTTCTATATAATATATAATATACGAGAGGAAATTTTCTTGGGGAAACAAAAGGAGGCAGTGTGCTGATTTATTTCAAGGGGAATGATACATTCATCAGGCTCATGCCTGCAAAATTTAACAGGCTGCAATAATTTTATGTTTTTAATGTTACAAAGAATCTTTAACATTTGACTGATACCATCAAATTGCTTATGCTAGAAGTTGGCGTTGATCTGCCCCAGCTTCACTGGTTTTGCTGTGGCATCTCAGCATCCATGCGTTCTAGAATACGCCGTGCTTCTTCCTCTGTTGCAGGAACTACATTCCGGATCTTAAATCCATTCTTTGTGGCCTTTGCCTCTGGCCGGACGCTGAATGTGAAATAAAATGTATTTGATACCTGCTTCATGGATAATACAGAAAGAGAGAACATGTTAAGTAACCATATATTTTATGAAATTAGTGAATGTGGAATCAAGAACATAGTAGCTTTTTTGTTCTATAACAGTGCATTTTGCAGGGTTTTACCTCACTGGATCTGATCTCCGGCCTCGTAACATGAGCAACGACTTCAACATTAATTAATGGTTGATCCGGATTCTCGAGTTTAGTGTACAGAACACATGACGTCAAACGAAGGAAGTCGCCTACATCGACCTGCTCAAAGTATAGGAATTCTTTTTGCATAAGTTAAAGATAGACCTAAATTGAAGCACAAACGTGAACCGAAGATGCTGGAAAGACAATATTGAATCTGAAAGTTTCTTCTTGTCTTCCATTTCATGAGGATATGCTTGAAATAATGATCAAGTTCGGGATCTTGATCTCTCCCTATATGAGACACAATGAATTTAATGCTAAAACCTGCACAGAAAGCAGGAAGGTACTTACAGGCCTTAGGAAATCAACATGATCAACTTCTAAAAAGCAAGGCACGAGTCCAGCAAAGACATAAGCTGTTGAAAAAGCTAGCTCGAATGCTCGATGCATTAAGAAACCTCCGAAAATTCGACCATGGATGTTCCTCTGCTGCGGTTGACAGATCAAAGCATTTTCAAGACGGGTATCCCTTAAAAGAATGCTGTCTCTATCTGCTAAGGCCGGCATATCGCAAAAGATTCGGCCCTCTGCTAAGAGTGGTTCCAGTTGATTTACCTCCCCATTTTCGAGTTTTCTTCTATCCACTCTTTTCTTTTTTCTCAATTTGCTTCTAGCTTCAGCTTCTTCAAAAAGAAATTTCTCACGTTCAGTTTCTGGAGAAAGCCGGTTAACAGCAGCAGCTTTCCCGGTCTTAGAGTCACGGGCCACAAAGATGAAGTTAGCTGCTAGAGCTACTGAATGCGAAACATCCGATTCTTCTACATGAAATAACAAAATCTGATCAAAGGCTAAATCATCATGGCCAAACCTCAATCTAATATATATCCATAAATGAAAAATGTTACTCGTATGCATATACTAAGTAGGTTTTAAATGAGAAATATGCTTATTAAAGGGAGAAAAAAAATGGGGTTGGAGTGTTGAATATCCATATTAAAGAACACAAAATTTTAAGCCACGACACAGATTGGAGAATCCAGATGGGGTACCTAAACATTATAAAAGGCAAGTCATAGGTTTTAGATTAAAGCACCTTTTAGGGATTGAATAACATCTAATTGAATCTCAATTGATGATCTCCCAACCCATATGACAGAACCAACTATTTTGAGATCAATGTCAACACTAATGGGCTTCTTCAAAACAATCTTATCAACAGCAGCTGTTACCAGCAACAGAGGCCTTGTTGTGCTATCATCATCTGAACAATGCTAATTTTACAAACAAACAAGGTTTAAAACAGCTTTTAGAAAATGAAAGAAGGTAAGTTTGTGAAGAAGAAAAAAATGGGGAACCTTGACAGAGATAGTCCCAGCTAAAGCATCAAGGTCTTCAAGCAACATGCCCATTCTAACTTCATTCCAGGGATCCCTATATTGTTCTCTCAAGATATAATCAGATGAAAAGTTATAAAAGATGGTGGTTCGACTTTGAGAGGGAGTTTTGGTGAGCAATTCGCTCTGAGGGGGTGCATCTTTTGGTGGATCAAGGAGTCTCTCGAAGATTTTGGACCTGGCTTCCCATAAAGCGTTGGTAACCGGTGAATGGTACATACCAGGCCATAAGCTTATAGGCTTCCTGGTTGAGGAAGAATCCGAGCCGTTTGCTGTAAACGTTGAAACTACAGGGATGGTTTTAGGAGATGAGCAATTCAATTCCATGGAATTTTGGATGTTTCAGGCGATTCCTGCAAAAGGGTTGGTGACAGCTTTTGATGGTTTCAAGGAATTTCGGCTGTACTGTTCTTTTATGAGAATATTAACTCCAATAAGTCAAACTTTTAATATCTTGTAAAGCTGTATTAGTTTGATATTATAATTATTTTTTTGGGGCAAACTACAAATACTCATCCCACTATTTTAGGTATCTAAAATAAAATGTTTATAATTTAAGTATCTAATTTTTTTTTGTCACTCTCGTTAAATCATAAATGACAAATTAACGTAGCGGTTAAAAAATGTGTATAATAATAAATTTAATCCTCAATTTCTACATATCATATAGATTTAATCATAATTTTAAAATTTCTCAAACCCGAGAGGTCTGGTAGAGGAGGGGAGAAGGAGAGGGTGGGTGGGGCCAAATTAAGAAAATTTGTAAATTTTGAAGGTTAATTTTTTAAAATTATGATTAAATCGATATAATATGTAGAAATTGAGGGTTAAATTTATTATTATACCGATTTTAACTGTTACTAATTTCAAGAGAGATAAAAATAACTGAACTATGTAAGGTGAGTATTTAAATTGTAAACTTTTTCTTTTGGGTGCCTAAAATGAAATTCTTTATGCCACTTGTGAAGATAGAAAGGGTCGATGGGAGGGAGAAAAAGGCGAACGGGAACCATTCCAAAAGCTAACATCGCTACGTGGTAAAACAAAAGAGAAGCAAAAAACTAGAAAATGAGAAGTTTTTGGTGTTTCTTGTTAAAATATCTTTTAACTCCTCAAACAGAATTAAAAAAATGTTAAGTCCAATTTTTTATATTTATATTTTATTGGAATTTTATTATCACCCTTATCCTAAATTCAACCGGCAATATAGCAAATATTTTTCCTTCATTCAAAATTCTTCACCAATGTAGTGTCTTTGTCCAGAGCTTAGAATTTTTTTTCAAGGAAAGAAAAAAAGAAGAAGAAGAAAAACTAGCTTATTAGATGAGGAATTGACTCTCCTCTATTTCGAGCTATAGTTCTTTCTCGCTAATGACAAATGCTTTTTTAAAGTGTTTTTTAAAAATTTGATTTAAAATTTAAGTATTTTATATTATTGTCAAAATGTATTTTTAGAAATAAAATGTTTATTTTATTACGATATTAAATGATGTAGTAAGTAAAAGAAAATATATTAAATGATGTTAAAGTTCATTAATATTTATTAATATTTTGATATATGAAATATAAATTTTATTTTTAAGCAATTAATATGAATTGTTTGTAAAATTTAATTTGAAAATATAAATTATATTTTAAATATTAAAAAGTAATATTATAAATTCAAATATATAATGTTATATATTTGAAATAAATTTCAATAAGAAAAAAATTCACAAAAGCTAAAAGTTCAAACTTTTTTTTGTGTTTTGAGCTGAAAATTACTTTTAACTTCAAAAACCACATTTTAACTCTACAAGCGCTTTTAGAATATAATGAAAAAGAGGTCCTTCGTCCACATTTAATTTCTCATTGTAGGCAGACCAATCAAATGAATCTTTTAAGCATTAAAATCAGTTTAGTTAACAACTAGTTTTCTCAGACCGATTAAATTGGATGTGGTTTTGAATCAAGTTTTTCCACCATTGATGAAACTGGTGTTTTTTTTAACATAAACATATTACAGAAAACAGCGACAAGAAGTATGTCGTGCGTAAATTCTTCATTTTAACACACTTGTGATTCTTGTGAGAAACAGAGATTCTGGAGCATTGCATAAAGGAGTTAATGGAAGGAGAAGAATGCAAACAAACTGGAAGAAATTTGGATAAAATGGCAGTCGGTTAGTAAGGTGGAAATTAGGACAAGAGCATTATAATGGCGACCAGCAGTAATGCGAGTTAGGATTTAATAAGCAAGCATGGGCGAACCATGAATCATTGTTTGGAAGAAACACCACAAGTGTACTTCCATGATTGAAGAACCAAACCATTTATTGTCTCATTTTATATATATATATATATATATATATATATATATATATATATATATATATACACTGGTATAACTCCACTAGAGCACATGTGGCAAGTTGTTGGACAGTCCGTGGACGACCCTCTGCAAGGAACGGACCGCAAGCAACCCTTTGTGTGGAATGGTTCACGGAAGACTCTCCACAAACCGTCTGAGTCAACCTAGAGACAATCCGCTATACACCCTTCATATCACACAAATACATACATTTTGAAGAAACTAACCTGTCCAATGTCCATGGCCAACTGAATTTGCCATCACCTTTTTATCATGGTATGTTTAGAGTTTATACGTAAAGGGGCAAGAAACCCCAGATGGCATTAGCTAGTATGCTATATAACTCAAACAGGAAGAGGGGCATCAAGCATTCAATAGGAAAAGAAAAAACTAGAAGATGATAGCCATACATCATCTACAAATACTGTATAGCTCTCCCCACAAAATGAAGGATAATAACAAAAGTTACTAAAATCCCTTGAAAGATGCTGAAATCAACAAGTACTCCTAAGCAATACATGCACACAAATCCTTTGCCACCTTTGTTCAATATTCCATTTTCATCTGATAACTGTAAAACTGAGATTTTGGATTGTGACCTTTGAAAATTGCTCCAAATCCCCTTCCATTTCATCAATCACCGATAAAAATCAATGGAATATGCCAACCTTAAAGTCACATATACATCTAAATAGCATAAATCCTAGTCCAGAATAGGTCCACTTTTTCTTGGCATCAATTCTAGAAAAAAAATGGAAAAGTAGAATCATGCTGCAAAAGCCAGTTTATCAGAAACAAAAACAGCATGCATCTAGATGTTTCTTTTTGGCAGTTATTCAATTTTAACTCTCACTTTAGCCTCCACATGGCATGCTGGCACATATGCAGGTGCACTATGATTCCCAACAGTGCAATCGAGAATTCTGCTATTAGCATCGAATGCCAAATTCCAAGATTCATAATCCAAAAAAGTGCAACAGTAACAGCAGTGACACACACACACATTTCATCAATTAAAAGACAGGGAAAAGACTTTAAGTTCCACAATATAAGATGCCTAGTTTATGTTACATACAGCAGTCACTTGATCTAGATCTTATCATTCTGCAAATAGAATTAAAAGGAGAAAAAGACTTCAGCAAGAAATTATCACATTAATCAATAAGGAAAACAGATCCCACAATTGTGAAGTGATCTTAATTACATTATACGTAGCATTTGATTGGTGTGAAGCTAATCATCCTACATACATGATAATTTAGGGAGAAAGCCTCGAAAGATTATGTATGATACTAATCAATCTAAAGATTTTTTTTTCCTCGAGGACATAGGTGAAGGATTCTAATATGAAATAACAGACACAAAGACCTAATGTAGATGCTAAAAAATATACCTGATACAATTACAGTGAGTACTGAATGTAGGAAGTTGAAATAGTAAGTAAAGCATCATACATGTAACTTCAACCTTTATTTAAACATGCACAAGAGCAAATACTTACACATGCACTATGCTAAGATACAATACTCACCATGTCCCATAGCTCTTCACTGACCCTCGATGACTTCTCGAGCAACAATAAGTTCCTCTAAATAATCAGCATCACCAGTATCTGAAGGCATCAAAATTTCTTCCTCGGTGGTAAATTTGTATCGCTCCCCAATAGCTCTTAAAAGCTGGTATACTTCAAACATGGTAGGCCTCTCCTTGGGAGGTGGCAATACACAATTACAAGCAACTTTAAGAAATTGGAAAAGTTCATTATCAACACCCTTCCCAAGCAAGGATGTGTCAATAGCATCATGAAGTTTCCCATCATTTGATAGCTGCGTGATCCATTCGACCAGACTTCCCTTGAAGCTCTCAGGAGCTTTGGATACGTGGGTAGGTTTCTCACCAGTCACCAACTCGAGAAGGACAACTCCAAAGCTGTAGACATCTCCTTTTGGAGTGGCCACTAGAGTTCTGGCATATTCAGGGGCAACATAACCTAAATCCCCAAACTCGCCATTCACAAAGGTGCTCAGATGTGTATCAATTGGGTTCATAAGCCTAGCTAGACCAAAATCGGATATTTTGGGCTCAAAATCTGCATCTAATAAGATGCACTTAGAGCTTATATTTCGATGAAGTATACGAGGATTGCAGTTGTGGTGGAGCCATGCAAATCCTTTGGCAGCCCCTATACCGATTTTAAGCCTTATGGACCACTCCATAGCCTTGTTAGCATCATCTACAGGATGCAAATTATCATTGAGAGTGCCATTTGCCATGTATCTGTAAACTATAAGCCTCTCCTTTTTTGCAACACAGAAACCTAGAAGGGGAACTAAGTTGCGGTGTTTCACATTTCCCAGAGTAGCCATCTCAGATGTAAATTCTTTGTCAGAGTGTTGAGAATCCTGTAACCTTTTAATCATAAGCGAGGTTCCATCTTCGAGGACACCTTTGTACATAGTCCCTGTTCTTCCTGACCCAATGATATTATTTTTGCTGAAACTGTTAGTGGCCTTCAAAAGATCATTTAATCTCATCTTGGAAACTCCTTTTTCAAACAAGGAAACCTGAAATAACATTACCTTATAAGTACATCACATAGAAAAAACCATAATCAAAGAAAGAAGAAAAAGAGAACATTAGCTCAAATCTGACATGGAGGTATTAGATAAGCTTGCCTTAATGCCTTTATCTCCCTTTAAGCTCTTTGCCCATTTGTTTCCTTCTGGATCATCATCCTTCTTCTTCCTCATAACAGATACTCTACGGTAATAGAAGAACATACCAATAGCCACACCTATTGCAGCAACCGTCACCCCAGCGACAGCAGCCCCAGCAATAATTCCAGTTTTAGGGCCTTTTGAAGTCGACTGACAAGGATCCAAAGGCTTCCCACACAATCCAGGATTATGCGCAAAATCCTCTGCTGTTAATGAAACATTAAAATATGGAATTGGCCCCGACAAGAGATTATTAGACACGCTAAATGTTTTTATCCTATTCAGCAAACTGAGTACTGGAGGAATCGAACCCGTCAAGCTGTTATAGTCGAGTTTCAAAATGTTTAAGAAGCTACAATTTGCGAGTGCCGGTGGGATTTCTCCAGAGAAATTATTAGATGAGAGATCAAGGCTAGTGACATAATGGATAATTTGAGAAATATTAGATGGAATAGGTCCATAGAGTTTGTTGCTTGAAAGATCTAAGCCTGTAATACTTTTGCATTTTACGATTCCTTGAGGAAACACACCCTTGAGTCCCATATCTGCAAGCCGGATATTCAGAACCCTATTCTCATCTGGGTGCCAACAATCAATCCCGGTAAATCTACAAATAAATCCTTCAGTAGTGTTGTCGAAATTCCATGAAGAATTTAAGTAACCAAGGGAATCCTCAAGTGAATCTTTGATGCTCCTCAAACAATCAATATCTTCTTGAGACGCATAGCTCAAACTACAGCCAAGCAACAACCAGACTAAAACACTGACGAGAACAGCAAAAATTTGGCTACGCATCACCATGATCATGAAGAAACCCCTCAAATCGAAACTTGAATGGAGAATTGCAGAAAGCAATTTGTACAGCTAATAACAGCTTAAAATGCCAAATCTACTAAACCATAGTTCAAAATTTAAACCTGAAACAAGTTCCAAAAAGAAAAAAGAGGAAATAAGATAAAATTCACCTTCCATAAATCCAAAAAAAACAAGACAAGCAATAAAAAAGGAAAGAACATAGATCACATACTTCAGCTGATAAACCACCAAATTCACAAAGAAAAACACAGAAGATCAAAACTTTTACACGGACAAAGTTAAGCAAACCTAGTGAAGTTGACTACTTGACCTAGATTCTGATTAATATAAGAGAGCATCAACAAACCCCCAGAAAGGGAAAATTAAGCAGGATGAAGCTTTGTAACAAAAATTCAAAGACCCACCTCAGATTTTTTTCAAATTTTAACCGAAGAAGATCATAGAACAGGCAAAAGGGTAAGGGAAACTATAAGGAAGCATCCTCCTTTTCCACAGAGAAACTAAGGGAGAAGATTTCCCAGTACTTCATAAAACGAAAATTAAGAGAAAAATAAGGCAAATTCAACATCATGGTTTGAATATTCAAAAGCATAATTCAAAACAACAAGAAAAACATTAAAAAAAATTTAAATAGGAAATTGAAGGAAAGACCATTTTAAGGTTCTTTGGTTGTTTTCTTTTTCCAAGCTACGGAGACGACTGGCCTCCAAGATGGGGCAAAGACTTTTTAGTGCTCTTTGCTGACTTGCCTTTCGTTGAAAAATTTTCGCTTAAATTTTATTAAATAATTTAATTAATTAATTAAATGAAAAGTTAATTTGGAGGGCGACTGAAAATTGAGAAAGTTCAAAATTATTGGTAAATTTGTTCTGTTTTTCATTTTATATATAATAATTATATACTCATTTTGGCCCCTTTCTTCATTGCCGTCCATCATAGCTATTGGTCAAAATTAACTGCCGACCCATTAAGAGGTTTACAATTGCAATAGCCATACAAAATATTTATTTTTTTAATATATAAATGAGGATGTCATGAACCGGACCGGATCCTAGTTACTGTGTTTTTTTGCTTTATGCTGTTTGTCATCATAAATAAATTAAATAAAAATCTACCTGATTAATTATCAAATTTGTATCCTTCAAGTTGATTCGTGTAGAGCTTAGTTCTCATTCAATCTATTATAATTTGTAAAATAATTTTTTTTAGATCAGCAAAATCGAGGTTTTTTAATTAGAGGTTAGCGTTCAATCGAATCGAGTGAACAAATTTCAAGTTAACGAGTTCTATTTTATCATCTTAACTAGATTTGAATTTTTTCAAATTGAATCGAGTGAAATGAAATTCGAGTCGAGTTGAGTGAAATTATTCGAGTTAACCTAAAAAACTAAACATGCCAAATTAAAATTTTGTTACGGCACAACTAATTACATGTTAGAACACATAAGTTTAAAACTATATATATTTGAAAACTTTTTCAATCAACTCCAAAATTATTATTTTAGACAAATTTTAACTTTCTTTATATATTCTTTAGAATTTAAAAAAATATATGATTTAAATTTTTATAAATATTTTAATTTTTTTTAAATTTTTGTTGAGAAAAAGACTAATTTGTTCATTTTCAAAATTGACAGGGACCAAAAGGAGTTTTTACACCAATCTATTATTCGAATTGTAAAATTCAACTCGACTCGAACTCAACTTAATTCAATTAACTCAAAATTTATTTTTTTCCGATTTTTTCGATTCACCTTTGTTTTTAACTTTCATTGATGAGAAAAAATAATAAAATCAAACATATATAGAGAATAATACGATGCCGTTTTCTCTCTTTTCTTTTTCTCTTACATTGATTTTTGAACCATTAAATTCTTCTTTTTTTTTAAGTTGAAGTTTTTGGTATTGTTGGAATAATTATACTCTTAAAAGAATATCTACCCAGAAAAATACGCTTTAAGAGAATAAAACATAACATGGACTGACAGAATAAATAAAGATGTAACAAAAATGAGCATATAGAAACGTGAGAAAGAAAATAAATCTTTTTTTCCCCCAAAATTAATGCTAACAAAATATTATAAATACTGAGATTTTAAATTTAAATATTACCCCTTTTTTTAATAACAACTTTTGTGAATCATTGGGCTAATACGCCTTACTGTTCTTGCCCTCAATTATGGCATGCAATGTGTTGTTATCAAGCTTTTGGCTCGTTGTCCTACCTTTTTTATATTTTAGTTAGGAAGATTTTTAAATGAGAAATAACTTTTTTTTTAATTTTATTTTATTTATTTATAAGATTTAAATTAAAGTTTTTACTATTGGACAAAATTGGCGTAGGGAAGAAGTCACATAAGTAGAGATTTTAATGATGAAATTGGAATATGGTTTGATCCTTCGAAATCTAATATTTAGATGTTAATTAAATTCAATTATTTTAAAAATAATAAAGTATTAAATATTTTTATAATTAATTTTAATTCAAGTCAGATCTACTTGTGAAAGAGTCTATTACTAAATTATTGATGGTTACATTTCATGCTAGTGACAAAAACAGTTTGAACCGCGTGAGGGAAAAATGGTGTAATCCTTATTTCATCCTTCAATTTTTATAAAAAAAGTCATTTTAGTCTATAATTTATTTTTTCACATTGTAAAACCACTCTAATATGAATGAAATGGTTAATGTTTTTTTAACTCTGCTAACGTTGCATACACGTGGATTGCCATGTAGTTGACACATTAGTGTTTAATTAAATTTTAAATTTTAAAAAATTCAAAAAAGTTATAAAAGCTATGTTAAAATTAAAACCATTAAATTTATTAAAAATTATATCAGTCATAAAAAATTACTTTTTCATATTTTTAAAAATTAACTGAATGTTGGCATGTTATCTACATGACAATCCACGTGTATATTACGTTAGTAAAGTTAACAAATATTAAAATTTTCATCCATTTTGAGGTGATTTGATAAAAGTTGAAATTTAAGGGTTTAAAGAGACAAAAGTTAAATGGAGAGTTAAAATTAATTTTTTATAAAATTGAAGGACCAAAAATTTATTATGCCAAAAACAATCACCAACCATTTATTATAAATTAATCATACCCTAATAAATGAATGAAAAATCAACCTCTATTTTCAAAGTTTTAAATTAGATCTATCGAACATAAATTTTCAATTCGGTCGATTTAATCAGTTCAATTGAATAAATATTTAAAAATATCATAAAAATATTAAAATTAAAAAAATTAATTAAATTTTAACTTTGATTTAATCCGTTCATATCGATTCACAAATTAATTGATCTAATCCCTTATTCTGAATCTTTCGATCGATTCTTAGTATAACTAATCCAATTCTAAAAAAAAAAACCGTTAAGTAGCATGAATCGTAAAAAAAGTGTAACAAAGAAGAGATTAAAAGTAAACCTCATCTCTGTTATATCCTCTAAACATGCTTCAAGTCTGTGTCTAGATTAGACGTGGCACAACTTTTAGATTAGACGAAATCACTTGGAGTTCACTTTACAACGAAGATAAAGTATTTTTCTTTCCTTGACGTCCAATAGCAAAAATGAGAGTGCTCCAGAAAACAATAATTCGAATATCTATCGATTTAAGTCACCTTGTCACTCAGTTTCCCTTGAATTTAATCAGTCATTTTTCTCTCTTCATTTCTGTACCTTTCCTTTGCTTTCATTTTCACTCTTTTTTCTTGGATTGGGGCTTTCTTTTGTTCTTACTTTTTCTTTTTGCTGAAAGAAAAATTCCTCCAAATTTGTTTTTGGGGAGGGTCGACAGTGAAACTGAAAATTTCATTGTTCTGACCGATTCTGTTCATCTTTTTAGGGTTTAGTGATTTTTGCTGACGTAGTTTTTAGAGTCTAATCGTGTCTTTCTGTGAATTTGAAGCTTGTAAAATCACTGTAAGTGGCTATCAGATAAAGTACTAGAAACCATTAATTTTACTTGTAATTTATACAAATTTGCATTATTATCATTCTTGTAATGAATTTATACAGTGATTCTGTTATATCCTATTGATCCTCTTCAGAAGCGAGTTCCCTGTTGGAGAAAGCCAGGGCAGAGAAGAAGAGAGCAATTGAGGCTCCTCAACCTAAGAGACCCCGCGCCAATGTTGCAGGATATGATCCACGAGTCACTAACATAACTGTTGACAAAACATTCTATCCTAGAGTCATTGATAGGTGGCCGTAATATGTATATCGGACTTGCCAACAACCACGTCCCCGCTCTTCTTGGTTCAGCCACCTCAAACTTCTCTCTCGGTCATGGGAACTACTTTGGAAACGACTACCAGTGCCAGGCTCCCATCTTCACTTATTTCCAAACATGGAAAGAAGGTAATTGTGATCCTAAAATTATATCTTGTAAAATTACGGAACGGGTTTAGTTTCTTAAAATTATGATAAATTATTATAATTTTTACTTTTATTACCATTTATATATTAATAAGTAAATATATGATGCTGAAATAAATTTATAAAGCACAATTATAATATTTCATGAAAAGTGATTGTATCATCGATCATAATTATAATTATAATCACAATTAATATGTTAGTAAATAAATTATTAAAGTAAATATAATAATTATAATTTAAAGCGTGTCATTTATTGTTTGATTGATAAAGAAAAATAGATATTTTTGCTTTTAAATTATCTTAAATTTTATTTGAGGAAAAATAATTGATTAAAATAATAGAAAATAAGTAAATTTGTCTAAAATTTAGGGTTACATCTGTAATTTAAGATAACCTATTAAACGAGTCATAAGCGAGATTATATATTATATTTTATACTATTAGAGAATATAAAATTACACGATAACCAAAATGTTAAAAATTCAAGTAAAATAAATTTATTCTGAAATGTAACATTACAAACTTAATTGTTAGCATTAACCTTCCCATTGTTGTGTATGAATGCATTTAAGTAATTTTAAAAGAAAAAGACAGTTAATTTTATGGGTTGGATAAAGCTTAATCCTGGTGGAGCGGTGTCACTTTGTGGGCAACATGCTTTCATTGGAAGAGTTCTAAGGGATTCAAATTGGTTATGTGGGTATGTGATGAGTTTCGATAAGAAATCAGTTTTTAAAATTGAGATGAGCAATGTTGAAAGATCTTATAGAATGGAAAAAGGTTTCTGCAGAAAGGTTGAAGTTGAATGTGATAATACACTGTTAGTAGAATTGATTTTAGTTGGTGGAGGTACCAATAGTAGTTTGGTGGAATTATGGTTACGACATCAGTTGCTGCGTAAGAAATAGGAAATACGAGTCCGCCATATTCTGAAGATTTAGAATGGAGTTACGGATCACATGATTAAATATGCTGCAACAGAAACTTTTTGCTCCAACTGTTTGAAGTTGTACTGGTTTTGATAAAAAAATTGTTGATTCCTGATCGTCATGGTTTTAGATCACTTTAATATAAACAGGCTGATGTAATGAATTTGTATGGTGTTTTTGTAAAAGCGAGATTAATTTTAATCTGGTGTAGAAAGAGATATTTTGATATTTTAATACGGTGTAGCAGACAGTTAAAAAAGTTTACAAAATTTGGTGACTTAAATGTTTTATTGCGAATTGTATAATTACTTAAGAGATTCATCCTCTATTTAATTTCAGCGTCAGCGAAGAAAAACTGCAAATTGTATTTGTATAACTAAAGTTAAACTTGAAATATAATATTAATATATATATTGACTCCAAAATATTCTTCCGTTTCAAAACTTTGTTCGCTTCCCTTTTCAAAATTTCGCGCCAGAAAGAGGAAAAAATGAGAATAGCAGAAATCTCAACGCCGGAGCACTTTCAAGCTGCCGCCGCACCCGACTCGCAATCCCCTTCCCAAAATCAACACAGTCAACTCCTCTCACAAATTCAATCCAAAATCAAACAAACAGAGAGCCATCCACCCGGGACCCCTCTACCCGACTCGCTCCCTTCTGAACTGCGCCAACTTTTGACAAACCTGACTCAACTCGCTCCCTTCCCCGCCGCCAACAACTCTCTCAAACTCCACCTCTGGAAACTCAGTTATCGTCTCTGGAACGCCTGCGTCGACTTCTCTAATGCAGCCGCCATCCGCTCTCCATCTTCCAATCGCTCTTCTCAAAATGTCACTAAGCTTCGCCATGTGGCTGCCGATATGCTATCCCTCGCTGTTGACGTCGTCGGAGTCCCTTCTCCGGCTATAAAATCCGCATCGTTCTATTACAAGACCGGCCTCGCATGGCACGATCATAAAATCTTTGACCTAGCTTCTACGTGTTTTGAGAGAGCCACGGATCTTCTCTCCAAGCTCGATGTAAGTAAAATATTAGACGCGGGAGAGAGGAAGCTTCTTTTAGATCTGAACCTCGCGAGATCGCGCACCGCATGGGAGATTTCAGATAAAAATCTTGCGTTAACACTACTGAATCGGTCGAAAACTCTCCTTTTCGGTTCATCAGCTCATTTCAAAGCTCTGGCGAACCAGTTCTTAGCTTTTGCTAAAGCTGTTTTATCAAGAAATGAAAACAACGGTAGCTTCAACGATGTGTTGAAGCTTCTGAATGAAGCGTTGAATTTATGCGAGAAAGGATTGTCTATTTCACGAACAAGGGAAGAAACTGTGGAGATCAAGGAATTAAAATCCAAAACGATGCGTTTCATCTCAGCCGTCCATCTACAAAACGGAGAGTTCGAAAGTGTGATCAAGTGCGTTAAAGTTTTAAGAGAAAACGGTGGTGAGAAAGGGGACCACCACGCTTCGTTGCCGGTTTTGGCAATGAAGGCGTGGCTTGGGTTAGGAAGGTATAGTGAGGCGGAGCAGGAGTTGAAGGGTATGGTTGTAAACAAAGGGATTCCGGAGGGTGTTTGGGTCTCTGCAGTAGAAACTTATTTTCACGCCGTGGGAAATGCAGGGGTGGAAACTACGAAAGGTGTATTTTTGGGTTTGTTGGGGCGTTGTCATGTTAGTGCACGCGCTGCTCTGAGGGTAGTTCATAGGGTGGTAGGGGACGGTAATGGAATTGAGGGGTTGAGGACTAGAGGGAAGGTGGTGGCGGAGCTGGCGTCGGATGAGAGAGTGGTTGCCTTGTTTGCTAGTGAGTCTGTGGCGAAAGAGAGGACGGCCATGCATGCTGTTCTTTGGAATTGGTTAGTTTGGTAGATCATTTCCTACCATTTTCTATTGAGAATAAATTAAGAATGCATGTCCAAAAGATTCAAATTGAAGATTTTTGGCTATCCTGAGTATATTACGAGAACCATGGAGTTGCATTGCTTTTGATTAGAGAGGAATATATCAATGATTAATTACCTTACTGATAACATATTTTTCCTACAATTACAGAATAAGAGTAATGCAGTTGTATTAGTGATAATAATTATGGCCATAGAGCAACAACTGAATGATAAGAGGATCCTATACCTTTGTGCTTTCTCAATATGTCTATTGCCCTGCAAGAAATGTCTTTTTCTTCTCTTTTATACGCAACATGTCCAAAAGTCTATTTTTGTCTTTGCAGTGGTTCAGGTAATTTCGAATTGAAAGATTATGAAACGAGTGCTGAGATGTTTGAGAAATCTATGCTTTATATACCTCATGATTTAGAGAATAGAGTTATTCGAGCCAAGGGCTATCGAGTTTTGTGTCTCTGTTACCTTGGTCTCACTCAACTTGATCGAGCTCAAGAATATATCAATGAAGCAGAAAAGGTATTGAGATCCATTTATTTTAGTATATCTAAGAAGATGAAGGTACAGGCAGTATGTTGATTTGTCTTAATCTTTTCTATCTCTGCAGCTTGATCCAAACATCATATGTGCTTTCCTTAAGGTACTCTCCCACTCAATGTATGGAACTCTTAATACACAGTTTGACACTGGTGGATTCACTAGCTTTATCACAACTATAGACTACTCGATTAGCAGATAGTCATATAATCAAATATTTTACATCTCTCCTAATTTATGCAGTTCAAAATCTGTTTGCAAAAGAATGATCATTGTGGCGCTACCAATCAGATACAAAAAATGATCAGCTGCCTAGATTTCACTCCAGATTTCCTGTCTCTTGCAGCTCATGAGGCTGTTGCTTCCCGTGCTCTTCCTGTTGCTGTTGCTGCTCTTTCGAACTTATTAAATTTTTACAACTCTGGGAAACCGATGCCAACAACAGAAGTTGTAGTGCTACGCACATTGGTCACAATTCTCTCCCAAGACCTTGATAAAGAGGCTGAAGTCCTCAAATTCTTGAAACAAGCACACAAGAGAGCTTCTGAACTTGGAGCTGAGAGCTTTTTTGGGAAAGGTGAGGTTGGAAGACGAGAACGAAACTGGTTTGCCGTAACTTCATGGAATTTTGGAGCAAAGTGTGGGAAGGAAAAGAACTACGAGTTATGTGCTGAATTCCTTAGATTGGTTTCTGGATTTTATAGTCGTATGGGTGATGGACAAATGGAAGAAAACAATGTCACCATTTGCAAATCATTGATCATGACTGTCTCTGCTATGATCGCTTCAGAGAACCAAAATACGACTCCATTGCCAGATGCTGAAGTAAAGCATGCTGTTGAGCTGCTAGAAAGAGCAGGGAAGGTATGTGTCAGTAACTGTTTGCTTAGTCCTTATGCTGTTTTTCTATAAGAAACTGAAAATGTTTTTTCACGTTGCAAATGCTTGAGCAGCTGCAGCCGTATTTCTAATATTTCTTCTCTTGAAGCTATTTTTCCATATAATTCTTCAATTGGATGCATGCATGCATGCAGATACTTACGTCACTATCAATGGGGAACATTGAAGGTGATATCCATTTCATATACGTGCTCAATGCCTATGATATGCATGGAAGACTGAATAATTTAGAGTCCCAACATCATATTGTGAAGAACTTTGCTGGCACAAAGACTTGCAGTCCTCAATATCTTCTCCAAATTGGCCTGAATGCCTCGCAAGGTCCAAGGTTCAATGCTGAAGTAGCAACCTTTGCCCTCAGCGAGTGCCTCTCAGGCTTCCTTTCTTCCCCCTCTCCAAACTACCAGGATGTGGCTCTCATTGTCCGAAGATTGATTGCCATAGCTAGTATTCACAAGGGTAACACAGATGACGATGCAGTGCTCGGTATGTACAAGCAAGCATACCGAATAATGGTTGGGTTGAAGGAAGGGGAATATCCAACTGACGAGGGTAAATGGCTCGCAATGACTGCGTGGAATCGGGCAGCCATACCTGTAAGAATGGGAGAGATCAATGTGGCAAAGAAGTGGATGAATGCTGGGTTGGAACTTGCCAGGAAGGTTGCTGGGATGGAAACTTATCAGGCATACATGGAGGATTATGTTGCTGACTTCGAAAAGAAATTTCATACGCAGATTGCTGGTGAAATACAGCCTCAACAGGTACAGTAGCAGGTACACATCCATACATTTAACAATATTTCTTGAGTAGAATAGTTTTTATATATATAGATTGATAGAGATATCAGAGCTAAATGTAATGCTAGAGGAAAAAGAACATGAGCATTTTACTCTGCTAGGGTTAGGCATTAAAATGACAGAAATCCAATCTCAAAAGAGCCTTTAGTCACTCGGAAATAAGGAAAAGGATTATAAATACTAGATTTGAATTTCAGATTTACTGTATAATTGATTATATAAACCAACTAAGCTTAGTTCTAAGTTATTGCCTAAAGTTTTATACGTTTGTTTCTTCTTTTCGAATACAATGTTGCATGTGGTAATTAAACTGTCCACATAAAATCTTACATGACTTTACAATATCACATGAGTGTGTTTGCAAATTCACATATCAATGTATCCTCCTATGATAAAACTATTCAGAACTTTTCTCGGAAATCCGACTGAAGCAAACAAGAAACTCAGTATTACCTTCAGCACCCTTTAGAGGAGATTCAATCCAACCTTTGCTTTGAAATCCAAAGTTCTCTACACCCTTAATGATCTTTTCAAGAACCTGAACAAAGAAACATAATAAATCTTAAATCATATTGATGTTATTCTTTTTTCAGATCACTAACAGTGGCTTTGACAAAAAAAATAGAACCTCCTGATGAACTTTGGGATCTCTCACTATCCCACCACTTCCTACCTGCAAAGGCATTAAAGTTGGATTACTTGTAAAATCCCAAACTAAGTAGGCTGAAGACCCTCACATGTTATAACTACAGTACATCAGATTCACTGAAAAATGGAAAACATACAATCTAAAGGCATGCATATATATATTCCTTACTTGTGATCTACGAGCTTCGAACTGAGGTTTAACCAGGGTAACTAAAGTTGCCTCCTCCTTCATTGCATTTACTACAGCAGGCATGACCTGTTTAAGATTGTTAGCATGCCATGACTAAAAAAAGTACTACTTGGTTAAAGTGAACAGTAATTCCGCCTTGTCTACTTTCTTACAGTAAATACACACGTAACAGCAGATCATTGCTAAGTCAAATAAGCTTTTAGATAAATCTAAGAAGTTATGAGGAGAGAAGAAAGATAATGGAACTGGAGAAGAAACTAAGTAAAAAAGAAAAGGTAATGCAAGTATGTTCTGAAAGCAGTTTGGAAATGTTTGAAAGCTTACCAAGAGAATAGATATAAATGAAAGGTCCAGTGTCACCAGATCAACTTTTTGAGGGAGACCCGAAAGATATCTTAAATTTGTCCGTTCTATCACACAAACACGTTCATCTCGACGAATCTTGTCTGCTACCTATTCAAAGTTGAAATCCACATGCAGTCAAGAATCATTAAAATACAAAACTGTATAAATAAAGCTTCATTATTCAAAAATTGAAGGTCAATAAATAAAGTACTGTTAATAACTTATAAGTCTTCAAAAGAAACTCAGAGAAGAAAGAGTATCCTTGTCCTAAAAACCCAGTCACTTTTCAATTAAAATATTAATCTATATCGAGCGAGCAAATCAATACAAATTTATTCCAAAAACAGTGTCTCCAAAGGTAATTAAACTAATCCAACCAATTTTTTGACATTACATTCTAAAAATCATATAGGTTATAGGCTAAATCTTGTGTTACATAAGCATAACTCGCTAGAAATGCCCGAATTAAGGGGAAAAAACAAAAATATACCACTTGCTTTTAATCT